>NW_022631004.1:23568478-24168478 GCF_010015895.1 Lontra canadensis | reverse complement strand
TTAAATATATTAACATGGCTGTGCCGGCATCTGCACCATCCATAGCCAGAACTTTTCACCTTCCAGTCTGAAACACTGTACCATTAAACAACTCCCATTTCTTCTCCCCCAGTTTCTGGAGACCACCATTCTACTCTCTGTTTCTATGAATTTGACCATTCTAGTTACCTCACATAAGTGGAATCATGTAGCATTTGACTTTTTGTGATTGGCTTAATTCATTTAGCATTTTACCTTAAGGTTCATTCATGTTGATGCATGTGTCAGAATTCCTTCGTTTTTAAGGCTGAATAATATTATGTTAACTTGTATATACCACATTTTATTTATCTACTCACTCATCAATGAATGAGTTGCCTCCACTTTTTAGTCATTATGTATAATGCTGCTATGAACATAGTGTACAAATATTTCTTCAAAAACCTGCTTTCCATTTTTTGGGTATATACCCAGAAATGCAAGTGCTGAGTCATATGATAATTCTATGTTTAACTTTTTGAAGAGTTATTATAATATCTTCCATAACAATTGCACTACTCTACATCTCCACTAGTGTGTGCAAGGATTGCAATTTCTTCATATGCTTTCCAACGCTTGTTATTTGTTTTTTAAAATAGTAGCCATCTTAGTGGGTGAAAGGTAGTATCTCATTGTGTCTTTGCAATGCATTTCATTAATGATTAGTGATATTAAGCCACTTTTTATGTACTTGGTGGCTGTATATCTCTGGAGAACTGTTTGTTCAAGTCCTTTGTCCATTTTTAAATAAAATTAATTGATTCTTTTTGTTGCTGAGTTATAGGAATTTTTAATATATTCTGGATATTTACCCTTTGTCAAATATGTAATTTACAGATATTTTCTTTCACTCTGTAGGGTGTCTTTACACTGTATTGATTGTATCCTTTGATACACAAGGTTTTTAAATTTTATATAATCCCATTTGTCTATGTTTGTTTTTACTGTCTGTACTGTTGGTATTATATCCAAGAAATTTTATTTATATATATATACATATATGTATATGTATACATATATGTATATATATATCAATGTTTCTTTATATCAATGAAATTAATTATATCAAATCAATTATTTCTTATATATATTATATATATCATCTTCATTTGTTATATTCATTTGTTATATGGTCATATATCTCATATATATATGTATAATCTTCATTTGTTATATGGGTCTAACTTCATTTGTTTACATGTGGACATCCTGTTTTTCCAATACCATTTGTTGAAGAGACTGGTATTCTCCCAATGAGTGTTCCTGACATCCATAAAATCATTTTGCGATATATGCAAGGTTTTATTTCTGGACTCTTTATTCTATTCCATTGTTCTAAATGTCTTTAGGCTAGTATCACCCTGTTTTGATTACATTATATTTGTAATAAGCTTTGAAATCAGGAAGTGTAAGATCTCCCACTCAGTTCTTCCTTTCTTAAGATTGTTTTTACTATTCAGGATTCCTTGAAATTCCATAGGGATTTTATGATGGATTTTCTATTTCTATGAAAAATGTCACTGGGATTTTGATGGGAACTGTGTTAAATCTATAGAACACTTTTGGTAGTACTGACAGCTTAATATTTAGTCTTTTAAGTCATGAACATATAATGTCTGTCCATTTGTTCGTGTTTTCTTTAAATTTTTATCAATATTTTATACTTTTTAGTATATAATTCTTTCTCCACCTGATTAAGTGTGTTCCTAAGTATTTTATTCCTTCTGATTGAAAGTGGAATTGTTTCATTAATTTCCTTTTTAGATTATTCATTGTGAGTATTTAGAAACACAATTAATATTTGTGTGTTGATTTTGTATGCTGCAATTTGATGAATTTGTTTGTTAGTTCCAACAGTGGTGTGTGTGTGTGTGTGTGTGTGTCTGTGTGTCTGTGTGTGTAATCTTTAGAAGTTTCTACATATAAGGCTATGCCAAAAGAGAAAATTTTACTTCTTCCTCTTCAATTTGGATGATTTTTATTTCTTTGTCTTGTCTAATTGCTCTGGCTAGGACTTCTAGCACTGCAAGAATAAAAGTGGCCTAAATGGGCATCCATGTCTTGTTCTTATCTTAAGAGGAAAAACTTTCAGACTTTTACCAGTAAGTATTATGTTAGCTCTGGGCTTCTCATATATTCTATTATGTTGATGTAGTTTTTCTATACTATCAGTTTGTCGAGTGTTTTTATCATAAAGGGTAAAGAATATTGTCAAAAATTTTTTTTATCAACTGAGATGACTGTCATTTTTTCCTTCATTCTGCTAGCTTGATTGGTACATTATATTGGTTGATTTTCATTTTTTGAACCATCCTTGCACTCCAGGAAAAAAATCTCCCTCTCTTTATGATCCTCTTAATGTGCTATTGAATTCTCTTTTCTAGTATTTTGTTTAGGATTTATGTATCACTATTGATCAAGGCTATTGGTCTATAATTTTCTCATAGTTTAGTTTCAGTATCAGGGTTATGCTGGCCTCATGGAATGAGTTTTGATATTGTTACTTCCTCTACAACGTTTTGGAGGAATTTGAAGAACATTACTTTAATTCTTCTTTTAATGCTTGGTAGAACTCACTAATGAAGACACCTGATCCTGGGCTTTTCTTTGTTAGGAGGTTTTTGATTACGGATTCAATTTTCTTACTGATTTTTGGTCTGTTTAGATTTTCTATTTCTTCATGATTCAATCTTGATAGGCTGTATGTTTCTAGGAATTTGTCCATTTCATCAAAGTGATCCCATTTGTTGTCATACAACAGTTTCATGGTACTCTCTGATAACCCTTTTTATTTCTATATAATTGGCTTCATGTCCAGCACTCATCATATTTTTATATTTAGGCTATATAGTACTTGCCCAAGTTGAGATACTTGGAAACCATTTATTGAACTAAATGTAAAATGGAAAAGCACTAGATCCTTCCAACTACATGGACAACTTATTGTGGGTAACTTCACTGAAAAGGAATGGATCTGGAAAAGCAAGGCCTTCAGGTCAGAACTTGGGCCATCAGGACAGGGCTCCCAAGGCTGGCCCTGAATGCTGGGTGATGATACCCTGTGAGACGTGATGGAATCTTCAGGATGGATCAGAGCGATAGTGATCTTGCCCATTATGTAGCTTGGAACCTGTAGAGTGAACTTACCCTGGCCATAGAAGCCAGCAGGTCTAGCATGCTTCCTGAGCCCAGCTCAGGCAGCTCTTTTCACACTGCTGAAGAGACCACTAGAGGTGTTGTGTAGTAATCCACATTAGAGGTTATCTGGCAGGGACAAAGCCTATCTATCTTTGTGCTCTTGGAGAAGCAGAGTCCAGGCTAGGAGTCACTTAGTAGGCTTCTTGAGAACAGAGCGGGGCACTATCAGGTCTTGTTCTTTCCATAGTTATGACCAGGAAGAGCTATAGAGAACCACAGGTAGTGTGTATATGTGGAGAAGGCATGGCCAGCTTTTGTCTCACAGTTGGTCTTACTCCTTAAGATTTGAACCTGCTCTCACAGAAGCAGTTCCATATTCTGAAGGGGCATGCTGTATCCCCTGCTACAGACAGCCAAAGTTGGCAGGCTGTTGTTTTTATGTAAAGAGCTATTCTACTTGCCCGGCATGAATTCAGACTCTCATTTACAGCTCTGCCATTCCCACCTACCTGACCCTACCAAGAATCTCTCCTTACCATCTGCATTAGCTCAGTTTTGCGCATTGCCCACACATAATGCAGTGCTTGGTTCTTAGCAGGTGTTCTATAGATAGGTGCTGGATCTCTTCTATTACTGTAGTCTTTCCAGTGTCCTAGGTGAGAGAAGACAGAGAAGGAATGTGTTCTCTGCCACAATCATAAAGACCAAAGGGAAATGTGTGTGTCGGTGTGTCTTGCCTCTGTTTCATTCTTCTCATTTTTATTCAACTACCCAGAGACCGGCATTCTCATTTGAGGTCTTTTGAGAACCAGGCAAACACTGCAGATGACAGGCAATGCTAGCTAGCAATTTTTCCCCCTTCAAAGCAGGTTAGCAAGTTCAAATAAAATACAATGAAGAGGAATTACATGAAACCAAAATGGAAACTGTGAAGTGCAAGCTGATATTTTTAGAAGTTTGTGTAATGACAGGTCAGATTCCTGAGGATTAGCCAAAGTGGCAAATCTAACACCACTTATTCAAAAGGGGGTAAAAGATACAACAGGCAATTATAGTTTAGCAGCAGTTGTGTGTGCATGTGGGGTGGGGGGATCAACTCTTCTTGAACTTACTGAGGGGACAGCTTGAAAAGCTTAATTTGAATATAGATAGCCAACCAGAAGGTTTCTGTGAGGAGGGGCTTGGGAAGCTGGAGGAAAGGGAAAAGGAAAGGAAGGAGGGGTGTTAGGAGTTCATTATTTTCATATTTTAAAGCTCTGAGTGGTTTGAAAGGATGATTGCCAGAGGGGACCAGGAAAATTAGTGGTTGTTTGATTCAGGATCAATTTTCAAATCTGCCCAGTTTATAATTGTGCGCCTCTCGCTGTCATCACTCATGTGATTCAGACTCCAGATGTTCAGGGTTGAAATGTCCCCAGGGCTCGCCACCTCCTTGGTATGCCTCCCAGCCTTTCTGTAGTCCCCCACCAAACAGTTTCCCCCTGGACTTGTTTATGGATATTTGAAATGCCTGCATTGGGGCTTAATAATAAGAGGTGAAAAAGAAACATTTAAAACACAGGGCACAAGCTAATTGTGTATCATCTTTGCAAGAAGTGGTATTAATTAAATCCACACTCAGACATGAAGGGCCAGGATCCTGCTCTTTTCCAAGAGCAGATTTTTGTGAGGACAGAGTTCTGAGATTCCGGGAATGAGGAAGACATGGGCATGAAGAGGGAGTGGTGGGTTGGGGGCACAGAAGACAAGTTTGGATAACCTGATGGTTTTGGTTAGGACTCAACTTGGTTGCCTGTTTATAATTTCTGACTTTAAGGATAATGGGTGAACTTCAGAACTGGAAAGGATCTTTAAAATCATTTGGCACAGCCTACCTCAAACTGGGTTCAGCAGGCTCCTGGGATCCACAAACATATTCTTAGCCTACAAGCTTTTTTACGAGATTTAGAATTTTGTCCTCTTATTTTAATAGTGATATAAATATATTTTCAGAATATTCAGGACATCTGAATACAGATCTGGAGCTATGTGATCTTAGGACAGTGTTTATGGTGTTGTTTTTTTTTTTTTGGTGGGGGGAACAACCCAAAGGGAACTTGTACTTGGCCTTATCTGTGTGAGAGCAAGTTGGCAGGTCCCAATATTATAACGACAGCTACCAACTTGTGTTCTCTGTTTACTCACACTGAATTCTTTACAAGTAATAAATACAAGACTTATTTGCCAAAGATAATTTACAATTAAAAGACACTTTCATAGACTATGATTTTTCCCTATAGTTTTTGAAAATAAATTAATACTTTAATTTGACATGTTGGAAATGATATATTCTAACAGATGGCTAATGAAAAAGAACAGAGTCAGTTTTAATAGATGAATTATGCATTTCATAAAGTTAGGATGAAATACTATCATGGCATACTGTATGAATGAAAGTTTCCAGTAATTTTAAAAGAGGAAAGTGATATGAGAATTTTGTCATCACATAGCACACAGAAATATAAACATATCAAACCCCGAAGTAACTAGTTTGTAGCCTTCAGCTCCCATTCATGTTGGGGATAACAATTTAGTTTCTGCCACACAACATTACTTATTATCTTAAATTAATGACTTTCATTGTCTTTTGAGTTGTGTTTTTATTTACTTTGTGAATATGACTTTGTAGTTACTTAATACTTATAAGAAGTCATACCTAATTTTATATTTGTGTAAAACATAATAAAAATGTTAAGTCAACACTGTGTGTTTGCAAATTTTTTCCCTGTGAGAAGGAGTCTGTATATAACTTATCCTCAAATAACACTAATCTGGCCCTTCACTCTCATTTAAAGAAATGATCCTTCAGTGTTACGGGTTACGTCTTAGTGTTAGAGCCCCCATAGTCTCTCCAAAGAAAACTCAACCTCTTATCCATATATATATATGTGGACATATATATATGGACATATGTATAACTTATATATAAGTTATTTTATATTCTGCCAAGTGTAGATACTCTTTCTCTGTTCCTACATTTGCTTCTTCTACTCGCCAGATTCCCTCAGTGTTCCTACATCAATCGTAGCAAACTTCTGTTCATGTTTCAAGACCAGCTCATAGAAGTTTGTCTCTTCTGTGAAGTTGTTTTTTCTTTTTTTTTTTAATTTATTTTCAGCATAACAGTATTCATTGTTTTTGCACCACACCCAGTGCTCCATGCAATCCGTGCCCTCTCTAATACCCACCACCTGGTTCCCCCAACCTCCCACCCCCCGCCCCTTCAAACCCCTCAGATTGTTTTTCAGAGTCCATAGTCTCTCATGGTTCACCTCCCCTTCCAATTTCCCCCAACTCCTTCTCCTCTCCATCTCCCCTTTTCCTCCATGTTATTTGTTATGCTCCACAAATAAGTGAAACCATATGATAATTGACTCTCTCTGCTTGACTTATTTCACTCAGCATAATCTCTTCCAGTCCCGTCCATGTTGCTACAAAAGTTGGGTATTCATCCTTTCTGATGGAGGCATAATACTTCATAGTGTATATGGACCACATCTTCCTTATCCAATCGTCCGTTGAAGGGCATCTTGGTTCTTTCCACAGTTTGGCGACCGTGGCCATTGCTGTTATAAACATTGGGGTACAGATGGCCCTTCTTTTCACTCCATCTGTATCTTTGGGGTAAATACCCAGTAGTGCAATTGCAGGGTCATAGGGAAGCTCTATTTTTAATTTCTTGAGGAATCTCCACACTGTTCTCCAAAGTGGCTGCACCAACTTGCATTCCCACCAACAGTGTTAGAGGGTTCCCCTTTCTCCACATCCCCTCCAACACATGTTGTTTCCTGTCTTGCTAATTTTGGCCATTCTAACTGGTGTAAGGTGATATCTCAATGTGGTTTTAATTTGAATCTCCCTGATGGCTAGAGATGATGAACATTTTTTCATGTGTCTGATAGCCATTTGTATGTCTTCACTGGAGAAGTGTCTGTTCATATCTTCTGCCCATTTTTTGACATGATTATCTGTTTTGTGTGTGTTGAGTTTGAGGAGTTCTTTATAGATCCTGGATATTTGCAAATGACAGTACAGACAAAAGGTTGATATCCAGGATCTATAAAGAAGCTGTTTTTTTCTAACACCATCAAACAGTTCTTCAATTTTCAGTGGACTCTGAGTGTCCCACAGATTTCACCTAATTCTCACACTACCTACTGCAAGATAGCGTCAGATCCCACAGGTTAAGGGCTTAGTCTCCAAAAGCTGCCCTCACTCTAGATGCCAATTACAACTCCAGGTTGTCACCTGATTGACTAGCTATAAATCAGAGGTTTCCATGATACACTTCTCAGGCTCAATTAATTTGCTACAGTGGCTCAGAGAACTCAGGAAATCAGTTTATTTACTGGGTTACTGGTTTATTACAAAGAATACTTAAGGGTATGAATCAATAGTCAGACGAAGAGATACATAAAATAAGGCCTGGAAGAGTTCCCAACATAGATGTTTCTATCCTGGTGAAGTTTGGGATATGCCATCCTCCTAGTGCTTTACCAACCTGGAAGCTCTCTAAACCAACCCATCCTTTTGTGTTTTGCTTTTTTTTTTTTTTTTTTTTTTTACAATGGAGGTTTCATTACACGAGCATGATTGATTAAGCCTTCAGCTATTGGTGACTGAACTCAACATCCTCTCCTCTCCCCTGTTTGGAGGTTAGGGATGGGGCTGAAAGTTCCAACTCTTTAATCATAATTCCACTGACAATCAACCCCATCCTTAGTGGGTTTCCAAAAGTCACCTCATTAACATAAACTCAAGTATGGTTCAAAGGGGTTTTTTATAAGTAACAAGACACTCCTTTCACCTTTATGGCTCTGGAATTATTTCAAAAACTAAGGACAAAAGGAATCACTACAACAGAAGATGCTCCCATTGCTCTTATCACTTATGAAATTCCGAGGGTTTTAGGAGCTCTGACTCAGAAACTGGACAAAGACCAAGTATATATTTCTTCCTATAAATCACAATATCACAGAAGCTTTTTTTCCTAGTGCGGTGAGTAGCTCTCTCTGTTTCCTACAGCTTGCAGTTCCTATGTCTCATGCAACCCTTTCCATGGGACATTGAATATATCTACTTACTCTCCAAACTTCTGATCTGAGCTTCTCACAGGCATGGACCTAGCTTTACTCATCCACTATTCTAGTCTGCGGTCATAGTCCAGTCATTGTATATTCTTAATAAAAGTCTATTAAATAAGTTAGATCTCTCTATATTAAAATAATACATCTTAATGAAACTGACCATCACATCATGAGGCACAGCCTCTGATATTAGCCTTGCAAGAATTTTAGGAGACATGAAGCTGCTAGATTTATTTTATTTTTATTTTTTTATAATTTTATTTTTTATAAACATATATATATATATATATTTTTTTTCCCCCAGGGTGCTAGATTTATTTTTACTAAATTAGAGTATAAGAGGAATAAAACAGAAACAGAGGAAAAAATTGCAAGTAAGACTTTATTAAAAAGCCCTGGAATTTATATGCAGAAGTGGGAGGAGGCTGTCTCTAGGCTCAGCCTTTGACCTTCTCATTTTTGTTTGAGAAAGAAGGGTTGGAAGTTAATTCTTGTTTGAATCTGGCCTTGTGATTGGTTGCAAATGGAGAGACTTCTCCTCTCTGCAGGAAATGATGCCATCACATTGAGAAGCTCTTTTCTGGACAGGCAAATGGAAAATGTTCTTAATGAAAACACAGAATAATCACTTTGAGTGTGGGGAAGAAGCACTGGGAGGAAAAAGGAGAAAGAATACATATTAAATAGATGTGCCTACCAGCATATTGATGAGGAAAGGGATTTAGAGGTTATTGTAATGGGGAAAAAAACCTCTTCATATTATTATCCTAATGCTTTTCTGTAGCTTAAAATGTGAATATACAGAATGTCTCAAGTAGAAAGAAAATGCCAGTCAGTGCTCTCTAAAATAGGGGTATGATGGTCACTTTTAGAGCTATGATGGAGTCCAGTGTTCTGGCCTGATAAACAGTCCAACACTTAAATTCACTTTTACATGTCAGAATATTTGTCCAAAGTTTTGTTTAGAAAATATGGTTACCAAATTTTCAGACATCTATTATAATCACCGTAGTGGCTTACATTGACTAAGTCCTGAAATATGTGCTAAACACTTTATGTGTATTAACTCCTTTTCCCCATTTTACTCAAGAAATGGAGTCACCAAGCAGGTAAGAAATTTGGCCAAGGTCACATAGCTAGTGGGTCACTCAGCCTGACCTCACAGCCCCAGCTGCCTAACATTATGACATTCTGCCTTCATTGTGGAGAAACATTGCCTTTGAAATCAGCTAGTCTTTATGCAAATCCCGACCACTGACTCTTGGCACAAGACAAGTTATTTAATGTTTCTCAGCATCCATCTTATCCTATGCAAAATGGGAATAACAATATTTAACTCACAGTGTTTTGTGTGGATTAAGTAAGCTAATATACATGAAATACTTGGTAGAGAACAGAGTGGATGATTTCCCCACACCTACTCTATCCCTGATTTAGGAATCTTTAGAAGACAGAGCCTTCAGGCTTTTGGAATGAGACATGATGCATAAGGCTGGATTTGTGGGCTGGTGTCACCAAAAATGCATATCCCATCAGGCTGAGGTCCCACTGAGGTCATGGACGGGTACCTGAGGATGCTCAGAACCAGAGACTGATGAGAATGTTCCTCTGTCCTTGTATGTTCTCTTCAAGGGGATAGAGCTTAGGAATAGGAGGAAAATGAGACTTCAAATTAAATGGCTTCCACTAATCCTGTATGGTCTCTGCAAACAGAGTAAAATACCTCCATACATACACAAATGTAGCTGTCATGGGATTGGTGATTAGCTCATGTCCTTTGCCCAGCTCATGTCTCAAATGGAGCTCAAGTTCTGATCTGCTTGGGGGAGGGTATAGATGGATGATATGGGAGCAGGGGATGAGGCAGGCCTAGAAAAAAATAAACAACCTCACTCTGGGGGTGGAGGATGGGTGATCATATCCTCAGTTTTCTCCCAGCCCAAACCACTCACATTGTTCAACGAAACAGATCCTAACTAACTGGAAATTCTTTGAATCCTTTCTACTGTCCTAAAAATGCCAATTTACAGACCCAGAGTCATCTCCATCAATATTTAAGCCAGAGTGAAGAATTACCATCAGGTGGCACCAAACCACAGCAGGGCACAGAAAGGATTCAGGTTGCATAGCCTGACTCCTAGAATACCTCCAGAATTTCAAGCTGGTCACCTGTGTAAAATCTACCCGGTCGTTTCATTAATCTTAAACAAATAAGAGATGACACTTTGCACAACTGAAGTTTTGGGGCATCACATACCATGTTATTGTGGGTTTTATAATATATGCTGAATATCTACTGTTTGAGGACATATGTTAAGTGCTTGGGATTCAGGAAAAAAAAATACAGCCCCAGCTTCTAAGAGCTCATGGTTCAGCACGTAGATAGTCAAATAAACAAGGAATTACACCATGGTGTGACAAGTGCTACCACAACGGAAAGCAAGGAATGCTTTGGGACTTCAGGGGAGACACAGGAGGAGCATCTGATGTATGATGACTAACACACCATAATTTAGAAAGAAAGAAAGAAAGAAAGAAAGAAAGAAAGAAAGAAAGAAAGAAAGAAAGAAAGAAAGAAAAGAAAGGAGGAGGGAGGGAGGGACATCTGAACCTTTTTCCTGAGGGGGAACAGGAGGATGGGAATAGCATTATAGGCACAGGAAGCAGCTTGTACACCAACCTAAGACTCATGGTTCGTTCCTGGAAGCGAAGAGGAAGAATGTGAGAATGAGAGATGAGTCATGAAGGACCCCAAACGCCATGATAAGGAGCTTGAACTTTGTGCTATATATTAATAATTCTTCCTCTTTTCTGGGATGCAGACTATAATGGAGTTTATGGTCCTTTTTCTTTGGAAAAAAAGGTGCAGTGACACACACACAAACACATAATTTTACACTTAAAGAAAATTTTACATTTTACATTCAATTTCAGGGAGAGTTGTAGGCCCTCTGCTACCTTATTTATGGACTCTTGGTTAAAACACCACACCTAGAACTAGTAGAGATCATCAGGAATCAGATGTGAGGTTGAACAAGCATGTGTCCCTCAAATGACTGGCTATGTAACCACTGAAATGGAAACACAGATGATGGGTTGGAAGAAGAAGAAGAGCCTGAAAATGAGGAAGACAGGGCCGAAGCGGGGAGCCTGTTGTCAAGGTTTAGACAAAAAGTGGTTTTGTTCAATCTCTTCCATCTCCAAAACTTCTGCCGGGTATGGGTAAGAGGAAAAACCCAATCACTGGACTCAGAGCATTTCTGCCCCACCCCCGTTCTTTCTGAGAAAGCATTCAGCTGTGAGGGAAGGCAAGGGCAGAGTAGTAGGAGAAGCTGTAATCTACAAGTGATATCACCAGACCCTGCATTATAGATTGCCTAGGATGGCACCCTGGAAGTTCATCTCCGAGAACATGCTCCTGGAGCATGTTGTCTGCTTCTAACAACCACTATCTCAGTAGGCGATGAGGAAGTCTCTAGGTAACAGGATGTTATTGGTTCTTCTGTGTATTGGGGAGAGGGGCCGGCCCACAGAGAGAGAAAAGTGCATTCCTTTAGCAGCAAAATAGCTATGTAGGGATCAGAACTTAATGCTGACTCTTCCTGTGAGAGCCTGGGAAAGTGTTTATGTACTCCTCTTCCTTCATCTAAGGGAGTAACAATAAAAGCACTAATATACGCTGGGAAGAGTAATAAGGAGGGGAGATTACAAAGCACCTTGTAAATTCTGCAGGAAGGTGACACGACATTGGTGGATGGCACGTTCACTGGAAGAAACAGTGGTATTATAGTCATTCTTGTTTTCTGATAGACATTTGATTTCTCCCATCAGTAAAGGCCCTCCCAGAACTAAGGGAATTCTACATCCTTCTCTTGTTGCCTTCTTCAACTTTGTTGCCATGTGACAGCAATATGGCGGAAATCCCAGAAAGGAAAGTGCCATGAAGCTGTGGGAAGTTTGGAGAGTTGAGCCAGCCTCACTATCTCTCTGAAATAGCTGCTTAGGGAAGACAGGGCTGGCTCCACTATACATGGTTTGGTTTTTTGTTTGTTTGTTTTTTTAAGTTTGAGTTTAATTGAATTTCACTGAAGCCAAGAGGGCCTATAGCACTTGCTGTCTCCTATAACATGGGCCCTAGCTGCTCAGAATGGTTTGATTTCCTTGAAGTCCTATTGTGGCAGACTGATACACCCTCCATCCAGTTCCAGGACTGCTTCTTTTTCTGTAGGACCATCTTCACACCTGAAGAATGTGGGAATGATGAGCCCTGCTGGAATCTAAACCAATCTGCCATTCCCTTCAGACTCCCAAATGCTTGCTCCACAGCATGATGCTTTGTTGGGTTTGGGGTGTTTTTTTTCCCCCCCCTCTTCTTTTTTTCAAGAGTCGGGTTTTGGCACCATTTCTGTCGGTTGCACTGGAACATAAGAGGAGAGTAGCTACAGGTAACAGATTATTTTTAATTCTGTCTTGTTATTTGGAACTGATTTCCCATATGTTGTTGTTGTTCAATTCCTTGCATGAATTTTCTCAAATATTTGTAACATATGTCATATCTATATGCAGATTTTAAATTATGGATGCCTTCATCCAATCATTTTCGAAGGAGGAAAAACCCAAGTCTAATACTCTCAAGCAGGACCACAGTCTCCTGGGCATCAGTTATCGTTCAGGTAGACACATCTGGTGAAATGCATCACATCAAATTAGTATCAAGGGTATTGAGACTCTGAAACTACAGGCAGACAACCCCCTTCTAATGTACTGCTTTTTAGATTGTTGGGGAAACTTGAATCCCAATTCTCTTGTGAAATGAGTGATACTAACATGCCTGTTCAAATGCTCAAAGTGAAGATCAAAGCAGCAGTGTCCAAATTGCCTTTGCAAACAAAGCAGCCCCTTGCATCCCCCCTGGGGATACCGTGCTAATTTTATCTACTCTCCCTGGCTCTTCTGCTATTAAATAGCAATAAATAAATGCTTTTTTCTGGGTTTGCCAGTGGCTTGTTTGTCTGACAAACAAGCTCATTTCCTTTTAAGTGTGAGGTTTTAGTCCAACTAATAGAATTAATCTATTTTTAATGAAAATGCGAATGGCTTTTACTTAGAAATCTACCTACCCATCTCCCTCACGGCAAGAGGCCCCTCCCCCAACGCCTTCTCTGAACACATACAACCAGCCATGAATATTTCAATACATCTCAGGCTTTCAGATCAATATAGGCAACTCTCAAGCCCTATTGATTTTCAGAGGTTTGACTCACAAGGGTGATAAATATTTCTTGACTTATGAAACCTGAGTTAAAGAGGCTTTGCTGGCCCTTCAACTTTTCCAGACATCTTTGTGTCCTTTTCTGTCCTCTTCCCATATTCCTTCTGCTGGTTTTTCCTCCCTCTCTCGCCCTGCACCGCCCTCCTTCAATGCCATCCCCCCTACACCCCACAACAGCCCTGAGATGGAGGATTATGACTAAGCAGTAAGTTCTGGAGAAACAGGCACTAATTCCTCACTGGGTCCACTTCAGGTCAGAGGGAGAAAAGGCCAAGGGAGGAGAGCTATAACACAATTCGGGCCCCCATCCATCTCGCCTGCAGGGACTCTGCCAGCTTTCCTCCTGTCTCTCTGATTCATTTATCAGCACAGCCGACTCCTCCTCCTGCACACCTCTGAAGATGTAATCCCAGAAGGCGACCCTAGCAACATACGAGGAATTCCCCACTGAGGCACAGGAGCTGAGCTGCTCCATATGGGTAGGAAATAAGCTAATTATACAGTCAGCCATGTCCAATGCCAGGATGTATGTTTTTATAAGTTTATCCAGCCTAGTTATGAAGCAGTGAGCCTGAGATTCTTGGAAAATTTTCCTGAACCTTCGGTAGTTGATCTACTGTGATGAGCATTGGATTAGAAGGAGTTTGGAGACCTGGGTGTGGATTTCTCTGGCTAGCCCTGGTGGGGGGGGGGGGGGCGTTGGTCAAATCAAATGACATCCTTTTGTGGGCATCTATTTCCTCATTTATAAAATATATTCATTCATTCATTGATTTATTTAACAAATCTTTATTGAGTTTTTCCTGTGTTCTAGGGACAGAGGCTAGAATGGCACACAAGATAGATATAGGTCCCTGTTCTCTTGAAGCCTGTCATCTAGTTAGGAGTAGTCAGGAACATATACTAATGTTGCATCCTCCTCTGAACTCCCATACTGCATTCCTCTAAATATGTAAAGACATTGTGTTCTATCAGTATGTCATTATCATATTCACAGTCTGAGCCCTTGCTAAACTGTGTGCTGTCAGTCTGGATTGTGCCTAGATCTTTGGAGATGCTTGTTCACTGGATGGTAGTTGAATAAATTGACTCTTTATGCTGTGTGTCCTGCTCAACATCAAATGGAATCGAGGTACCAATCCTGTGTGTGGAGCCTCAGCAGCAAAAACATTCAGTAGTTGTGATCCTGCCCCAATGGTTTTTCATTCCAAGTCTTTGTGTAAGAGAAAACATATGAAAGGACTTAGAGAAAGCAAGTGATAAGCTGTCAATAAATTGTAGCTGTCCTTTTGATGGAAAGTTAGAGATGACCAAGATGATCCCAAGACCAAAACAGACAGACAGATTAAAGTCTCTTTCTTGAAGTACAATCATGTTTTGAGCAAAAGTATGAGCAAAAACCTCACTTTTTAGAGTAGTCTGGTATATTTTTGGATTTGAACCTTTTAAAAAGTTTTAAGTTTATTTTTATTTTTAATTAAAGAATTTTCAAGCTTTATTGAGATATAATTAACATATGACATTGTGTAAGTTTAAGGTGTACAATGTGCCGATTTGATGTACATATATACTGCAGGATGATTACAATAAGTATCTATTAACAGATGAATAGATAAAGGAAATGTATTATATATTCACAGTGGAATATTATTCAGCCATTAACAAGAAGGAAATCCTGCATTTGTGACAACGTTGGTGGGCATTGTGATAAGTGAAGTAAGTCAGAGAGAGAAAGACAAATATTGTATGATCTCATTTATATTGGAATCTAAAAAAGGAGAATTAATAGAAAACAGTGAGTAGATTGGTTTCCAGGGGCAGGAGTTAGGAGAGAGAGGGAGTGAGGAAATGAGTGAGGTTGACCAAAGAGTACAAACTTCCATCCGAAACTTTTAATTGGACTCATATTTGCTGCTATGTGACCTTGAACAACACTTAGATCAGAAAAGATGCACAAGGCTACTGCCAGGATTGGTATTGCTTGATTCTACATCGCATTGTTGATCATTTATGTGAGTACAGAAATAAATCCCCCCCCTTTTCTTTCCTACTCCCTCATAAGTCACATAGGGGGAGCAGCCCTTTTTCCAGGAAGAACTCTCTGGGAGCTTCCTTTACCCAACGCTCAGTAAAGGGCTTCTCCCACACTTACCTCTATTGTAGTGGTAAGGTTTTCCTGATTGTCTCCTCCACTAAACTTGGAGTTCTCTGAAGACAGAAGTTATGTTTCTTCATAACTTTCTTCTTATGTTTCTTCTTCATGACATTTCTAACATCTTCCTAACACATTGTTGGCACAAAATAGGTACTAGTAAATGTTTACTTTGAATAAAATTGAGAAGTTCTCTGCCTAACATGTTGAATAAATAAACAAATTGAAGGTCTAAGGTGTGGAGCAGGGAGGTGCTGATGTCATCCCTTCTTGCTCTTAAACACTCAAGAAACATGTAAGGAAGGAATCAGGAGTCATTTACCTTCTCTGTCCATTTCACTGGATGAAAATGATGACCATTTTGATATCATTGAAAGACATTTGGTTTTTGTTCCCAGTTCCTTGCACAGACCTCCTAAAAGTTATGGAATTTCCTGAGTGATAATTGTGATAGGAGCCTTTTTTGTTCTAATGAGGCAACTCTTTGCAGGCCCCAGATAGTTCCTGGATGGCAACTGGTCATAGCTTCAGTAGGGTCTGGTCACCAGAAAGACCACCTGGGATTAGAAGCTTGAAAATTTCAGCCCCTATCCCATCTCCAGGGAGGGGAAAATGGCTGGAGATTGAGTTAATAAGCAATTTCCAGCAATTTCATCAATCCTGCCTACATAGTGAAAGCTCCATAAACCCCCCTAAACTATGGGGTTCAGAGAGCTTCTGGGTTAATTATGACACTGAGGTGCCAAGAGGGTGGTGTGTCTTGTCCCTAGTACATTCCCCTTGTGTGTCTCTTCCATTTGGCTATCCCTAGTTATATTCTTTATAACAAACTGCTCATGGTAAGTGAAGTGTTTTCCCGAATTCTATGAGGCATTCAAACAAATTGTCAAACCTGAGGGGGATGATGGGAACCCCAAATTTGTTTCTAAGTCGGACAGAAGTGTAAATGATCTGGGCACCCCACTTGAGACTGGTATCCGAATTCAGGACAGTCTTATGGGACAGAGTCCATAGGCCTTTGAAGTATGGTGCTAATTTGAGGTAGTTAGTATAAGAATTGATCTGAATTGTAGGATACCCAGTTGATATCAGAATTGGTTGATGTCAGGAGTAAAAGCCACATACTTGATGTCAGAAATATGAGTAAAACCAGCTCAACCATGAAGACAGACTTTACTGTTTGCTTTGACAATACAACCATCTCCTGCTATGGGAGAAGGCCTAGTCTCCCACCATGAGGACAGAATCTTGCGACTGGGTGAGTATTCCTGGAGTGGGGTTTGCAGGGAGTGCTGTACAGAGGAGGTGATACAGTGAAGCGTTCTTTGGGGGCAGGAACTTGTTTGATGGATAAGATGGAAGTTCTGAAGGATCTCAAAGACCTTCCTGGGGAACAATTCAGTTACCCTCCACCAGAGACAGAAATGCAAACCACACTGCAGAGCACAAGGCTGCTCTCCAACTTGGCAAACCAACACCCCAATGGTGTCAGAGCTAACAGTGGATGTGGCGGTGGGCACGTCATACGGTGTGGATGACAGCTGCTTTGCCCTCAGTGTGCCAGATGCTTCGCTGGTTGTTCTACCAGCTGTCTCATTTTATTCCTCTCAAAAGGAATAAAGTACTATGTAGATAAAGTACTATGATCCTTAAGGTACAGATCAAGACATTAATTCTGAAATTCTGGGGAAAATCTGATTTGTCACATCAGAAGTCATAAAGGTTGCAAATGTTCCAAACTGTGTGTGTGGCTGGAAGACATGATAAGCAGAACACTTACATTGCCTCAGTATTATTCAAAGTATTTTGAGGAGAGGCGAGGCAGGGCAGTATTTTATATACTAAAAATGTGAATGTAGGTTTCACTTAAACATGAAAAGATTAAAAGCACATCTGCAAAGGGGGTCCTGGCTGGCTCAGTTGGTGGACCATGAGACTCAGTCTCAGGGTTGTGAGTTCCAGCCCCATGTTGGGCACTTAAAAAAAAAAAAAAAAAAAAGGGGGGAGAGAGAGAGAGAAAAAAAAAAAAAAAAAAAAAAAAAAAAAAAAAAGAAAGAAAAAAGTGAATCTGCAAAGAAAGTGTAAGGGTAGCAGGTTTTCAGACCACATCCAAGCACTTCAGTGGCATCAGAGTTCTTTGACAGAAAATTTTGAAACGCAGGGATGTGGGAGTCCTGAGGCTCACAGCTTGCTATCGTGGAGCTAAGGCTCTCTCAAGAAGTTATGAATGTCAGAGTGCTTTCAGGCATTAACTCTGGAGTGTAATTTCTTTTTCTGTTTCTGAGAAGGAGAGAGGGGCCAGGTCGCTTTATTATTCAAATGTGCAAGCAACATTCGTTCTCCAGCTAAGAGTTTGATGTTTCCCATCCAGTGGCATGCCCTCCATTGCCCCCACCTACCCCTTATTCCAAACAAGACAGGCTCTGGAAATACAGTCAATCTGGAATTTAAAAAAAAAGAAATCAATTGCTGTCTGTTAGTGTCTAAGGGCATCCCATGTAATCATTTGGATGGATTTCTCACTAAATTTTGTGGGCATATAAGGGGTGGTCTGTTAAAAAATCTAGGGTATGTAAAGTTTGTGAAATTTACTTTCAGAGGTTTCAGGTAAACCTTAAAGGGAGAGACAGCTGTCTTCCAGAGCATCTGAAACTGAGTTTACTCGGGATGTTCCAATGACTTCTGATCTACATGTTGTAATATGTAACAATAGTTTCAAATATGAATCCCAAATTAGAAGTCTCAAAGCAGGTGCTCTGAATTGATCCACAATTGAGTTAATGCTTGTGTGGGCAAGTCTATCATGTAAGATGCAGGCTTCATTCATACAACTCAAGCAGTGCTGGGGGCTGGGCTGGGAACCGCTAGTAACACACATTTCCCCAACTGAGCAGCTTTCCTTTTACATTTGCCTCCTTTGCATTGAGCCTTTCTCTAATAAGCAAGTATTAGCTGACTATCACTCTGTACTCCGAGCAGTGTTAAACATCTACTCGTAAAGGTTATCCACTGCAGGCTAAAAAGCACCGTGAACACCACCTTGTCAAAAGTTCTTTTTGTAACAGTGAGGAAACAGGCCCATAGTGGTGAAGGGACTTGCCTTCATAAAATGAGCTAATAGTAACACTGAAATGGGACAAGTGTCTCCTGACTCTCGTCTGAGTGCTCTATTGTTCCAAATAGTATGCCATCTTTTCCAGACAAACATGGAATTTTAAAAAGTATTTGGCTCATTTGATTACTTTTCTCTGAAACCAGAGAGCTCATGACTAATGATACAAACTGCGAAACTGAAAATAATTTTTCAGTGGGGCATTCTTGTGGAGCATATATTCCCTCTCTTTCCTCTCCCCTACGAAAGGAGTAGACTTTTCCACACCACTGGAGGGCTTAGCCATGTGATGGCCAAACAGATTTGGCCAGTGAAAGTGAGCAGAAGTTTGCTGTTATGGTGAAGGTTCTGTGTTCTCTCCCTTTCCCATAGGAAGGACATGGTCTAGCCTCCTACTGCTCCTTCATCCTGGGTCCTAAAATAGAAAGACATGACATAGCCCTGAACCCAACTTGGTGCAATGCTGCTGAAAGGTTGACCTACAAACCCGCAGGCGAGGATACAGGTTTGTTGTTGGAATCCATGGGAATTTGGAAGGATTGTTTATTATACAGCATATCACAGCACAAGCTAATACACTCAAGCAAACCTTTCCTTACATATCCATACCTTTCCCTCACCTTTCCCATTGTAGTGTACAAGCTCAGACTGTTGCTTCATTTTTCAGATGAGAAATTGCATTCCAGATTAGATGCTTTTTACAAGGGCATATTGGAAAAGCACAGAGGCATAGCTCAGGTTAAAATTTGTATAATCTTTCTGATTTTCAGATTTCAGTTTTGTATGGTATTTAGATGTGTGATTCTTAGTATCTTTCAGGTTGGAAAAAACCAAAGCTATTTGGTTTTGTCCCTGTCTATCTATCATCTATCATCTCTCTCCCCTACCCACTTTCTCTATTTATCTATCTATTTATCCACCCAACTATGGATTTCTTTGAACTGGAAAAAGTCTTAAAGTTCCATTGTGTTTACTGTTATGGGGTTGACATTTTCGTGTCTAAAAAAATCAGCTGAGTTGATAATGTTTAGTTGATCTGTCTGCATCTGATTATGCTTGTTTCCAGATCCAAGCAGTTGTTAATGAAACAGTTGCTGTTTTGTTGACAGAACATTAATTACTTGATCTTAGGACTCAGTAATTGCACAAGCCCCCTCTGTATACATTACTAATTACATTAGCAATTATATGGCATTTTAAAGACAAAGAAATGACTGAAGCAATTGCAGTGTCACAGGTAACCTGCTGTTAGATTTCAATCACATTCCTCACGTGCCCATGATGTGTGGAAGCAGTTCTGATGCATCTGTGACACTGACTTGAAGAAGTGGCCTAAGACTTCCTGTTTGTGAACCCACTGCCTAGTTGGAAGCCCATCGGGTGGGCGGAGAGAATGTCAGGAAAGTCTCTTTAGCTCTCATTTCCCTCCTCTATTCAGAGAAAAAATTGGAGAGAGAAAGGTTGGACGAGAAAAATTCATCTGTTTATTTAACAAATATTTATTGAATTTCACTATGTTCTGTGCTAAGTGATAGACCTCGTCCATGACTCTGTAAAGTTTATAATCTTGTGGAGAAGACAGATGGTAAGCAATAAATGCTAAAATAAATTGGTAATGGTCAGAGTAATGCTTGGTAGTTGCTGTAACAAACTACCCTCCAAATCTCAGCGACTTCATATAATGAAATTTTATTTCTTCCTCAGATCTTGGTCAGCTCTTTCTAAGCAGTGGCTCAAGGATCCAGCTCTCCCACATTGTGGCCCCATCATTATGGACCTTTTAGTTCCCAGCTGTGTGGACAGGGGAGTGTGGAGAATCTTGGGAGATTTTCGAGACCAGGCTTAGAGGGCCATATACCATTTTCCCTATATTTAACTGGCTGAAACTGGCCACAGGGCTATTCCTAACTGCAAAAAACGTCAAGAAAATGTAAAAGGAAAGGAAGAAGTGAACACTCAGCCAGTATTTGGTGCACTGTGTAACTACAGATGGCAACTAGTGCTGTGGAAGGCAAGCACACGGCACAATGAAAGCGTGCAATGGGAAACCACCCACATGGCATCCAGCATCCATTCTTCCTTCTGAAAAGAACGCATTCATTGCCTGAGAAGGGAACTACCCTCCATCGTGTGCAGTTTTCACAGAGCTATCATTCATGTTCTCTCTCCATTCAAGCAGGAGAACCTGACCGGTTCCACCCCATTCCTATGAGGCTCGTGCAACAGTACGAGCTGTGCCCATTGGATTCTCTCCCTGGAATTAACCTCAACTGGAAAGACACGAAAGACAAGGGAAGGCAGGATCTCATTCTCTGCCATGAAAGCACGATAAATAGCGTAAACATCAGTTCTTGTCACTTGGATCTGTGTATCCCTGCTCCCTATCCTTCCCCAGCCTATTTATCGGTTTTCCTCTCAATCTCTGCAGGCTCTCATGTTGTTCCAGTTCATTCGCTTTCTTCCTGCATTAACCAGTTGGTTTCTGTGCTTGCACCAAAGAACTAATTGACACAGGGGTATGATTTAGGTTGTGAGGTTCAGTGTCTCTCTAAGGAACAGCATTTTTGCTGACACATGAAGCATAAGTTAGGGTTAAGTAGGCAAGAAGTGGGGAAAAATTTTTTAAAAATTTAAATTCTATTAATTAACATATAGTGTAGTATTAGTTTCACAGTTCAGTTCAGTGATTCATCGGTCTTATGTAACACCCAGTGCTCATTGCATCATATCCCCCCCTTAATGCCTGTCACCCAGTTACCCCATCCCCCCACTCCCTTCCCCTCCAGCAACCCTCAGTTTGTTTCCCTTAATTAAGAGTTTCTTATGGTTTGTCTCCCTCTCTGATTTTAACTTGTTTTATTTTTCTCTCCTTTCCCCTATGTTCCTCTGTTTTGTTTCTTAAATTCCACATATGAGTGAAATCATATAATTGCCTTTCTCTGATTGATTTATTTCACTTAATATAATACCTTCTAGTTTCATCCACATTGTTGCAAATAACAAGATTTCATTTTTTGATGGCTGAGTAATATTTCATCTCATATGTATTACATATATATAAAAAATATATATATTACATATAATATATATCTCATATATGTTACATCAGCTTTTATCCATTCATCTGTCAATGGACATCTGCGCTCGGGAAAATGGTTTTTAAGGCAGAGGAAATCATATGTGCAGAGGTCCTGAAGCAGAAAAAAATTACAGAGTTTGAGAATCATAAAGTATGCCTATTTAGCTGGAGGTTGTGAAGTGAAGAAGAGGACAGAAGATGGAACTGGAGAGGTGGGAAAATAATAAATTTCCAGTGCTTTGTAAGCAATATGAAGGATTTTATCCTAAGTGCAATAGGAAGCCACTAAAGGTTTTAAAAAGGAAAGAGGTATGACCCAATCAACACTAAAAAACAAACAAACAACAACACACTCAAGCTGATCTGTGAGACACCGACAGAGAGAAGTCCACGTAGAAGCAGGAAGGTCACTCAAGAGTTCAGGAGTCAACAGATGGGAGGCATGACAGTGGTTTGTCTGGGTGGCTTGCAAAGCAAACGGAGAAAGACCCTTTGGATATGCATTGAGATAAAACTGACACAGTTTGGTTACGAATAATATTCTGGAGACAGGGAAGGGGAGGCAACAAGAATGACATCAATTTTATGGTTATGCAGATTTAGAGGAAACAAATCACAGGAATAGGTGAGAGTGACAGAGTTAAGAAGGCCTTTTTGGCGTGTTAAGCTTGAACTGCCTTGGAGACTCCAAGCAGTCATGTCAAATGTTAATATATAGTTCTGGCATTCTGAGGAGAAGTCTTGGTTAGAAATAAACTTATGGATATGGACATAGACACTGTATTTGAAGCCATGGAGAGGAAGAGACAAGATATCTGGTAAGTCCTGAGTCTATTAACCTGGAGAATAGACAACAAAATCGTGACACCCACCCACCCATCTAACCAGGTTTGGACTATGTTGTGTCCCTCTAAGCCCTGGCCTTTTAAGCAAGCCAACCCTTCCGGCCCTGCTTGGCCAGGACACAGTTGGAACGGCTCCCTCTATTCCCAAAACTTCCCTTGCTCCCCTGTTGTTTCCCCTTACCTTTCAACCCTCTTGCCTGGTTTCTGGGGGAAGCAGATTTTCCAAATCTGAAGCCAATTGTGTTGCTCTAGTGCAGCCCCTGGCTCTCTCCCTCAACGGCTCATGCCAATTCTAATCTGTGGGTTATTTCTGCTTCCCTACCTGATCTAGCCTGGCCTCTGAGATGCGCCCCTGGTGAGCTCCAACCTGTGAGAAGTAGCATCGGGCCCTTACATCACTTCATGGCACCTGGTCACTGGCCTGACTACTGCTTTCTAGAGTTGAGGGAATGAGTAAAGCGGAGAGAGAACAGCAGATGCTGGCTTCTGGGAAACCAGCCTGGTGACCTGAAACTGGAGAAGTTCCCCAGACGGTGTGAGGGGGATTGTCCTTCTGACCCTTCACCTCCCCACAGCCCTGGGTCACCTTCCTCTGTTTACTGAGAACACGCCTGTGAGAAAAACAGGGCCTGCCTGGGCTGGTGAGCAGTGTATGAGAGAATTTGAACTTTATCGATCTTGACATTTCTGCCTTGGTATGTGTGACTGTTCTTACACATATGGATTGGATCAAATGAAATAATTTATGCGAAAGCACTTTGAAATTTTTAGAGGGCTATCTAAGGTATTGCTTGTTGTTATTATTACCATCCCACAGGAAAGACGTTCCTCTTTAACATACCTACGTATTTGATTAAAATTAGGTGGCAAATTGGCAAACCCATAAAGTGATTTCTTGTTGTAGCCCATCACCTATACCTATGGTGACCATACGGCCTGCCTTTTCCAGGATGGCACAGATTACATGTCATTTTATTTTTTATAGCAAAAGTGATTTGTAAATTCTCAACTAAATGTGACTCAGTTATTAAGCCTCTATAAGAGTTTTTTTCAAAAATAAATTCATAACTCAAAAATAAAGAACTTTGTCAGACCATGCATTTTAATTTTAGGGGTGAGACACACTCCATATTTATTAATGTCATCCATGTAGAGTGGGATGTACTCTGAGAAGTCAAGTCACCTCTTTTATCTTGAGTGTTCCCATTTGGGGAAAATGAGAGGACACCAATTCTCCTCCTTTTTGCAAATGAATAGATTCAAGCCAGAATGGCCTGTATGTTGCCATGACATTGTGAGGACAGCCACCCTGCAAGTAGTCAGAGTTCAGTGGCAGGGAAGTGAAGAATGAAGACTGGCCACAGTACCTTTGTCCCTCATTAGTGCTCCCTCTTCTGTTTTCTTTCTGGTCATTCAACACTTGCCAACAGAGACCCTGCAGCAGGGGCAGTGATTTGGGTTCTCATTGTCCACACGTGCTCTGTGTCCAGCTATGGGAGTAAGTCATGAATGGAGACTAAGAGGGGAAGATGGACTTTGGCCTCATGCATGTTACCCACAGGTTTATTCTTTAGGGAAGAGAAGGAGGTCTGTGGGTTCCTTCTCTGAGACATCACTTTCTGATCTATTCTGAAGTATCTGGCCCACCAGGCACCTGAGAGATGTTTCACAAATGACCACCTCCTCTTCACTACTTCCTCTTCTTCCTCCCCTTTCAAAACACATGCTCCTTTGAACAGCTTTCTCCTAAAACCTAGCACAGGGGCTTAGTACATATTGTTCCATAAGGGAGTCAGTGGAGAGGTCACTTTTGGTCTTTGAGTCAAGAGAATTTCTATGAGTGAGAAGAGTCCAGTTTCAAGAACATTGTATGACAGTTTGCATTTGAGCTTGAGTTAAATCTGGCCCTGACGCCACCACCAATGAGCACTGTGAGCCAGAACATCCCAAAGAGCACAGTAGGCCTTACTTTTCTTAACTGTGCTGTGAAGGAATGGCCGTTCGAGGTCCATGGAACCGTTCAAAGAACTGAAGGCTCTGTGTCCCGGATACTCTTCACTGGGTTTCACAGTTTAAGCTTCTGTACTCAGCTCTACCACCGGGTCACACGGCTGCAATTTTTCTGCTTATATAGATGAATGTTGGGACAGACCCCTGCTGGATATTTAGCACTTTTACACACCTTTTTCTCCTTGAAGCTCATCTTCTAAATAACAGTATAGGGATGAGATATAATAACATGTACAAAAGTATCCAAGAGAGAATGAGGACTCTGAGTTTCATGGACCTCATACTCCTTGCTGAAGGTCGCTCAGATGAGAAGCGGCCAAAACAGGATTTCAACCTGGGCCAATGTGCTTCCCTGTGAACCACTGCGATTGCATTCAGAAGTTGATGCTCTTTAAAGGAGCAAAAATAATAATAATAATAATAATAATAGTAAAATCAAAAAATAAAAATAGAAAAGAAGAAGAACAAGAACAAGAAAGAAAAGAAAAGAAAATTCTGTAATCCAGTAAGCCTGAAGTCTTCTAAAATTAAAGTTTAGGGAAGAGTGTAAGTCATTTTGAAAAGTGAATCACCACAGCATTGCCAGGCCAGAAAAACCTTTGAAAGGAAACAACTCACAAAGATATAAATCCTGACTTTTCCTAACTTTTGGTAGTATTAAGTTCATTTCACATTCAATAAATGTGCAGTTTATTCTTCGGTATTCAGGCTGGCCGTGGAGACTCTTCTCGTATAGACTTACAGAAATAAATTCCATATTCTACAAGGGCCTAAAGAAGGACATTTGGAACAACTCATTCCAGGCCAAAAGTCATATTTATACTACATGGATTGGAATACAAAGGGGTTTTGGGGACACATAGAGCAGGATTTGGAAGGATGGAAGGAAAGGGAAGGACTGTTTTTGATCCTCTAGTATATGCCAGAAAATGAGAGGTGTGCTTGCACATATGCTGTCTCATATCATCACCCCCGCAAAACCATGGGGCAGGCAGTGTGATCCTAGTTTTGCTAACGAGGAAGCTGAGGCTAGGCAGGATAGCGGCTTGCTTGTGGCCACTCAGAGAAAATGGAAGAATCTTGCATGAATCCCAGCATTTTTGCTTGAACAAAGGGATTAATGGTATTGCCATTTGCTGATATAAAAAACTTGGATGGGAGCATCAGTTTTGGGGTGACTCAGAAGTTTATTATGGGCACGTTGGGTTGAGCTTTCTGTGAGATATCCAAATAGGCAGCTGTCTGAACCTCAAAAGAGGAAATATATAAGTGAGACATGTCAGCATATAAACAGGTACTAAAAGCCAGGCTCAGGCTGAGCGTGTAAACTGGCGCAGGTTCTACAGATAGAGGCGACCCTGTAGTTTGTCATCCAAACCAGACACTTAAGAACAAGAGGTATTATTGTTAATAACTACGCTGGGACAAGGTCCTTGGCAAACTAGAGCAATTGTGTCTTCTCTCTCTAGAAGGTAATCTGGCAATATTTGAAAATGACAAATGCACATGTTCATTCACACACTTCTGGGAATTTATCCTGCAAATTAACTATACATATTCTCACATATGTGTAAAAATGGCACATTTATTAAGTATTAATTATATTATTATTGATAATGGCAAAAAATAGAAAACAACATAAATGTCGATAAATAGGGAAATGGCCAAATAAAATATAAAGCCACAAAAATGGAAGGTATGAAAGAGGGAAAAGCACCACCCCCTGGGCTTGGGGACACAGCCAGAGAATGGTGTGACCCTGCAGCATCTGCCACCTCTACCACAGCTGGACCCTGGCCTTCTTTCCTGGTCCTCACCCTTCCTGCTCCTGGGGTGGGGAGCACCTCCCTCTTGAGAGAACCCTTTAGAGCTTGGGTTCTGTTCTGTGTTTAAAAAAAAAAAAAAAAAAAAAAAAGGAATACAATATGGTCATTAAAAGCCAAGCTTCTAGTTACATGCAATGGAAATCTTCAAGATGTATAATTGTTTTTTTTTATAAGTGTGTAACATTTGTTACTGCTTGTGGAAAAGGGGCCAGAAGATAATTTGTGCATGTATATATAAAAACTACCTCTGGGAAAATACACAAGAAACTGGTAAAATTGATTACCTACAAAGAAGGAAATTGGGTGACTATAGAACAGTTTCCAGAAGGAAACTTTACAGCATACTTTTGTCTATCTTGAATTTTGAATCATGTTAAAATATTACTTCTTAAAGAAAAAAAATTAACTTAAAGATCGACCAGTAAAATAAAGTCAGCCTGAACTTTAACCTATAGAAGAGATGGATTGTGAAGTTGGTCATTATTTTTCTTACAAGGTGAAAACCACAAACACTTAGATCATGCAGGAAAAACAGCACTTCTCATGCATGGTGACCAAGATATCCTCTGGTGGCCACCTTGCCTGGGTGGCCCAGTCGGTTAAGCATTGGCCTTCAGCTCAGGTCATGATTCCAGGGTCCTGGGATCGAGACCCAAGTTGGGCTCCCTGCAGGGAGTCTGCCTCTCCTTCTCCATCTGTGTGCTGCTCCCCCTGCTTGTGCTTTCTCTCTTTCTTTCTTTCTGTCAAATAAATAAATTCTTAAAAAAATATCCTCTGTCAAACCAACAGACTGACACTAAAAAAAAGATGGCAAAATACCATCAATCAGCATACCAGATGAATACCTGGAAAAGGGCAATAATAGCATCCAGATGGACAGTGAATGTTAGGAAAGAGACTCCATGCACACTTGTACCCAGTGCACCAGGATGGCACGGCTACCTGTCTGCTCATGCGTGAGTGAATAGAAAATCACAACACAAGCCAATACAAATGTTCTGCAAATGTAAAGTTAAAGAGTATAGAGCCCAAGATGCAGAGAAAGAGCATATAATTTAAAATAATTTATAAGTAAAAGGAAGTGACTAAAATGTGAGGCTGAAATTGAAAAAGTAACGTGAAATAAGAAAAAAGATATATCTATCACTCTATATATACACATATACATATACATACACACACACACACACATATACACACAAACATCTATATATACACAGTTGCTGACTGAAATTAAAAGTTGTAGGGGCACCTGGGTGGTTCACTGGGTTAAGCCTCTGCCTTCGGCTCAGGTCATGATCTCAGGGTCTTGGGATCAAGCCCCCATCCAGCTCTCTTCTCAGCATGGAGACTGCTTTCCCCTCTCTCTCTGCCTGCATCTCTGCCTACTTGTGATCTCTCTCTGTGTGTCAAATTAAAAAAAAAAAAAATCTTAAAAAAAAGTTGTACAAAGTTTCAGCCTTCATGGAGAACTGGTACCAGGCTAGTCCTTTCTTAAACAATGAGGAAACTAGACAAAATACATGAAATGACTCCTTTCAGATACTGGAAAGGAGCAGAGAAGGACTGTGACAGTGAAGGAAAAGAAACAGTGGGAGAAATCAGGGCCCTACAATTACTATTACTGTGGCCTTCTGCCTGAAGGCACTTTCTGGACCTCAGCACAGTGAGGAGGAGCTCAAGCAGAACAGGGTTGTCTCGCCGGGTTGAGGAGACAGAGATTGGTCTAAAGTGGTCTAAAGATGGTCTAAAGTGGCTGGAAGTTGTGAGTCAGACTATTGAAGAAAAAGAAGCAATGCAGAGAGAGAGAGAGAGAGATACAGAAATCTTCAGAGGAGTGTCTTAGAGTCTGATGCTAAATATTAAGCTATCCATATATAGGATGCAATTCCACGAGGCCATATAAAATCCACCGGTAAAGCTGAAAAACTGGCAAAGCTCACAAGACGAGAGAGATGTTCAACTTTCAACCAGCCAAAGAGAAGAGACATTGTTGAACAACTAGGCATTCAGTAGATACTCCAGAAGGGTCGTGTTTTAATGGGAAGACTAACTCAACCCAAGAATAAAAGGCTACTCCAGATTTTCCCTTACAAAGTTTAACCAAATCCACAAAGGATCAATCTGATCCTTTTCCAAATAAAAAGCAACTCTCTTTAAAGACAAGAAAATCCAGACACTCAATAATGTTATATTCAGAATATCTAGGATCAAATAAAAAAATTAGGGGCACCTGGATGGCTCAGTGGGTTAAGCCGCTGCCTTTGGCTCAGGTCATGATCTCAGGGTCCTGGGATCGAGCCCCGCATCGGGCTCTCTGCTCAGCAGGGAGCCTGCTTCCTCCTCTCTCTCTGCCTGCTTGTGATCTCTCTCTGTCAAATAAATGAATAAAATCTTAAAAAAAAATAAAATAAAAAAATAAAAAAATAAAAAAATTACTATACATATAAAGGAGCTTGAGTATTTGATCAATAACCAGGAAAAGAATCAGTTGGTAGAAACAGACCAGAAATTATAGAGATAATGGGATTAGGAGAAAAAGGCTTTAATATAGCTATTAGAAAGATGTTCAAGGATTTAGGGGGAATTATGAACATAATATGGAAAGAAAAGGGTATAAAAAAGAACCAATTGGAAATTCTAGAACTTAAAAATGCATTATCTGAAATTTAAGAATTAAATGTGCTCAGCAGAATATTACATGCAGAGCAAGAAGAGATTGGTGAATTTGAAGACAAGGCAATAGAAACTGTTCAAACAATAGAAAGCAATACATTGAGAAAAATGAATAGAGTTAAGTGGCTCACAGGACAATATCAAATGATCATATAAATGCAGTCTCTGAAAACATTGCTCAGAAAGTTTTAAAAAAATACCTAAACACATTGAGGAATACACTATATTTATTTGTCAGAAGACTCAGTATTGAGACATTCATCTTCCCTAAATTAATCCTCAGATTCAACATAATCAAAATCTCAAAAGGCTTTTAGTAGGAATTGACAAGCCAATTCTAAAATTTATATGGAAATACAAAGATCAAAAATAGCCAAAAATTTTTTTGAAAAAGAATAATGTTGAAAGGCTGATTTCAAGACCTACTATAAAAGCTCAGCTTAAGACCCGTGTGGTATTGGCATAAAGGTATATATATAGATCAGTGAAACAGAACACAAGAAATAGGCCCACATCAAATATAAGCTCAAGCAATTTTGGCAAAAATGCCAAAATAAAACTCAATGTGGAAAGAAAAATCTTTTCAATAAATGGTTCTGGAACAATGGATATCCTTATGAGATTGAGGGGAAAAAGAACTTTTCACTCTTATTTCAAACCAAATACACAAATATCCTAAAATAGATCATAACTTAAATATAAATCTAAAATTCCAAGTTCTAGGAGAAAACAAAAAGAAAATCTTTGCAACAGTCAACCATTCAACATTGGAGAAGGCAAAGATTTCTTAAACCAAATGCATAAAGCACAATCTGTAAAATTGAAAAAGACTGGCAAATTAAATTTGACAAAAATTAAAAATTTCACCTATCCAAAAGACATTTGAATTTTATATCCATATGTAAAAAAACCCAACCCAACCCAAACCAAACCAAAACCAATTCTAAACAACTCCCTCACCTTAGACCTAAGCCTCATACTTTTATAAAATTTAACTCCAAATGGATCATTATACAACTTTTAGGAGAAAACTTAGGAGAAAATATTCTGGATCTAGGATTAGGTAAAGAGCTCTTGGACTTGAAACCAACAGTACAATCCATAGAAGGAAAAACTGATAAATTGGACCCCATTAAAATGAAAATTTTCATTTTGCAGAAGACCCTCTTAAGAGGAGGAAAAGACAAGCTAAAAACTGAGAGAAAACATTTGCAAACTTCTTATCAAATCAAGAACTATTATTTAGGGTATATGAAGAATTCTCAAAAGTCAAAAGTCAAAAGTAAAAACAAAACAAAACAAAAACCCCACCAAAAATTCAATGAGCAAGAGAATGAGCAAATCACAGTATATTTCACTGAAGGTGACATTTAGAAGGCAAAAAGGCACATGACAAGATATTCAGCCTCCTTAATAATTAGGGACATGTAAATGAGAACCACAATGAAAATGACTACATACCTATCAGAATGGCTAAAATAAAAAACAGAGACAAGACCAAATGCTGGCAAGGAGGCAGAGAAACTGGATTGCTTGGACTTTGCTAATGAGATTATAAAATGGTATAGCCACTTTGGAAAATGGTTTGGCAGTTTCTTATGGTACCAGGCATACAATTATCATATGACCCAGCAATTGCACTCCTGGGCATTTATCCCAAAGAAATGAAAATTTATATTCACACAAAAACCTGTACATGAATGTTCATAGCAGCTTTATTCATAATAGCCCCAAAGTGGAAACAACCCAGATGTCTTTCGATGATTGAATAGTTAAACAAACTGGTATGTGGAATACTACTCAAAATTAAAAAGCAACAAACTACAGATACATGCAACAACTTGAATGAATCTCAAGGGAATTACGGTATGTGTGGGGAAAAAATTCCCAAGAGATTGCATCCTATATGATTCCATTTTTGTGACATTCTTGAAATGAACAACACTGAGATGGAGAACAGATGAGTAATTGTCAGGGTATGGAGACAGTGCATGGGTAGGGGAAGGAAGATCTGCGGGTATGGTTATAAAGGGCAACACAAGGGAACCTTGTGTTCTGCATCTTGATTACAGATCCATGAACCTATACAAGTGATAAAATTGTCTAGAACCAAATCTACACACACACAAAGAAGTATACATAAAACTGGGAAAATCTGAATATGATGGGTAGACTGCACCTATGTCAATTTCCTGGTTGTAATGCAATACTATAGTTTTACAAGATGTTACAACTGGGGGAGACTGAGTAAAGGGTACAGGAGATCTCTCTCTACTATTTTTCACAATTGTATGCAAGTCTACAATGACCTCAAAATAAAAGTTTAATTTAAAATAAAAGTTACTCCATTAAGAAACTGAGAAGGCAAGCCATAGACTGGGAGAAAATATTTTTAATGGATACATATGACAGTGGAATTGTATCTGGAGTAAATAAAGAACTTTAAAACTTAATAATAGTAAGACAAACCACCCAGTGAAACAATCGGCATATAATTTGAACACACATTTTGCAAAAGATGATAAACAAGTGACAAATACAATGTGTCCTGAAAAGATGCCTCACATCATTAGTCATCAGGAAAATATAAATTAAAACCACAATGAGATAGGCTATATACCCATTACAATGGATAGAACCAGAAAATCTGAAAATACCAACTGTTGCTAAGGATCTGGAGCAACTGGAAATCACATACATCACTGGTGTGAGTGAAAATGGTAGAGCAAATTTGGAAAACAATTTCATCTTTTTTTAAAAATAAAATCAAATACATCCTTATTATATGATACAGCAACTCCATTCCTAATTCCAATTCCATTCCATATTCAACAGAAATGAAAATGTAAGTCTACAGAAAGATATATGTGAATGGTCATACTGTTTTATTCATAATATCTCAAAAATTAGAAGTACAAATGTTTATCAACAGGTGGATGAGTAAATCGATTATAGTATATTCACACAATGGGATACTACTTCTCAAAAAAGAATGAACTGACACATGCAACAACACAGATGAATCTCAAAAGCATTATGCTTGATGAAGAAAGACAGATACAAAAGATTGCATACTATATAATTCCACTTATATGAAATTCTAGAAGAGACAAACTAATTTATGGAGGCAGAAAGCAGAGCAGCAGATGCTTGCAGTGGGGTGGAAGCACTGACTGCAATGGCCATGAAAATGTGTTTAGGGATGATGGAAACATACATCTCAATTGGAGTGGTGTGAATTCAACAACACTCACCACACTGTGTACTTTAAATAAACATAAAGACTGGAAATCATAAAACTCCTAAAAGAAAACATAAATGTAAATTTTTTTTAAGATTTTGTTTATTTATTTGACAGAGAGCAAGAGGGTGAGAACAAGCAGGAGACGGGGCAGAGGGAGAGGGAGAAGCAGGCTTCCCACTGAGCAGGGAGCCCGATGTGGGGCTCGATCCCAGGACCCTGGGATCATGACCTGAGCCGAAGGCAGACACTTAATGTCTGAGCCACCCAGGCGCTCCTGTAAATATTTTTTGACATGGGTCTTGGCAATGATTTTTGATTATGACACCTAAAATACAGGCAACAAGATAACAAACAAGTGGGACTACATCAACTACAAAGTCACGAACAATACAGTGAAAAGATATCTTATGGAATGGGAAAAATATTTGTGACTCATATATTTGATAAGGGATTAATATTACATTTTTTTAATTTAAATTTTATTTTTTATAAACATATATTTTTATCCCCAGGGGTACAGGTCTGTGAATCGCCAGGTTTACACACTTCACAGCACTCAATATAGCACATACCCTCCCCAATGTCCATAACCCCACCCCCCCTCTCCCAACCTCCCTCCCCCCATCAACCCTCAGTTTGTTTTGTGAGATTAAGAGTCACTTATGGTTTGTCTCCCTCCCAATCCCAACTTGTTTCATTTACTCTTCTCCTACCACATTAACCCCCCATGTTGCATCTCCTCTCCCTCATATCAGGGAGATCATATGATAGTTGTCTTTCTCCGATTGACTTATTTCGCTAAGCATGATACCCTCTAGTTCCATCCATGTCGTCGCAAATGGCAAGATTTCATTTCTTTTGATGGCTGCATAGTATTCCATTGTGTATATATACCACTTCTTCTTTATCCATTCGTCTGTTGATGGACATCTAGGTTCTTTCCATAGTTTGGCTATTGTAGACATTGCTGCTATAAACATTCAGGTGCACGTGCCCCTTCGGATCACTACGTTTGTATCTTTAGGGTAAATACCCAGCAGTGCAATTGCTGGGTCATAGGGTAGTTCTATTTTCAACATTTTGAGGAACCTCCATGCTGTTTTCCAGAGTGGTTGCACCAGCTTGCATTCCCACCAACAGTGTAGGAGGGTTCCCCTTTCTCCGCATCCTCGCCAGCATCTGTCATTTCCTGACTTGTTAATTTTAGCCATTCTGACTGGTGTGAGATGATATTTAATTGTGGTTTTGATTTGTATTTCCCTGATGCCGAGTGATATGGAGCACTTTTTCATGTGTCTGTTGGCCATCTGGATGTCTTCTTTGCAGAAATGTCTGTTCATGTCTTCTGCCCATTTCTTGATGGGATTATTTGTTCTTTGGGTGTTGAGTTTGCTAAGTTCTTTATAGATTTTGGACACTAGCCCTTTTATCAGATATGTCATTTGCAAATATCTTCTCCCATTCTGTCAGTTGTCTTTTGGTTTTGTTTACTGTTTCCTTTGCTGTGCAAAAGCTTTTGATCTTGATAAAATCCCAATAGTTCATTTTTGCCCTTGCTTCCCTTGCCTTTGGCGATGTTCCTAGGAAGATGTTGCTGCGGCTGAGGTCGAAGAGGTTGCTGCCTGTGTTCTCCTCAAGAATTTGGATGGATTCCTTTCTCACATTGAGGTCCTTCATCCATTTTGAGTCTATTTTCATGTGTGGTGTAAGGAAATAATCCAATTTCATTTTTCTGCATGTGGCTGTCCAACGGTTCCAACACCATTTATTGAAGAGGCTGTCTTTTTTCCATTGGACATTCTTTCCTGCTTTGTCGAAGATTAGTTGACCATAGAGTTGAGAGTCTATTTCTGGGCTCTCTATTCTGTTCCATTGGTCTATGTGTCTGTTTTTGTGCCAGAACCATGCTGTCTTGATGACGACAGCTTTGTAATAGAGCTTGAGGTCCAGGATTGTGATGCCACCAACTTTGGCTTTCTTTTTCAATATTCCTTTGGCTATTCGCGGTCTTTTCTGGTTCCATATAAATTTTAGGATTATTTGTTCCAATTCTTTGAGAAAAATGGATGGTACTTTGATAGGGATTGCATTAAATGTGTAGATTGCTTTAGGTAGCATAGACATTTTCACAATATTTATTCTTCCAATCCAGGAGCATGGAACATTTTTCCATTTCTTTGTGTCTTCCTCAATTTCTTTCATGAGTACTTTATAGTTTTCTGTGTATAGATTCTTAGTCTCTTTGGTTAGGTTTATTCCTAGGTATCTTATAGTTTTGGGTGCAATTGTAAATGGGATAGACTCCTTAATTTCTCTTTCTTCTGTCTTGTTGTTGGTGTAGAGAAATGCAACTGATTTCTGTGCATTGATTTTATATCCTGACACTTTACTGAATTCCTGTACAAGTTCTAGCAGTTTTGGAGTGGAGTCTTTTGGGTTTTCCACATATAGTATCATATCATCTGCGAAGAGTGATAGTTTGACTTCTTCTTTGCCGATTTGGATGCCTTTAATTTCCTTTTGTTGTCTGATTGCTGAGGCTAGGACTTCTAGTACTATGTTGAATAGCAGTGGTGATAATGGACATTCCTGCCGTGTTCCTGACCTTAGTGGAAAAGCTTTCAGTTTTTCTCCATTGAGAATGATATTTGCAGTGGGTTTTTCATAGATGGCTTTGATAATATTGAGGTATGTGCCCTCTATCCCTACACTTTGAAGAGTTTGGATCAGGAAGGGATGCTGTACTTTGTCAAATGCTTTTTCAGCATCTATGGAAAGTATCATATGGTTCTTGTTCTTTCTTTTATTAATGTGTTGTATCACATTGATTGATTTGCGGATGTTGAACCAACCTTGCAGCCCTGGAATAAATCCCACTTGGTTGTGGTGAATAATCCTTTTAATGTACTGTTGAATCCTATTGGCTAGTATTTTGGTGAGAATTTTCGCATCTGTGTTCATCAAGGATATTGGTCTATAGTTCTCTTTTTTGATGGAATCCTTGTCTGGTTTTGGGATCAAGGTGATGCTGGCCTCATAAAATGAGTTTGGAAGTTTTCCTTCCATTTCTGTTTTTTGGAACAGTTTCAGGAGAATAGGAATTAGTTCTTCTTTAAATGTTTGGTAGAATTCCCCCGGGAAGCCGTCTGGCCCTGGGCTTTTGTTTGGAGATTTTTGATGACTGTTTCAATCTCCTTACTGGTTATGGGTCTGTTCAGGCTTTCTATTTCTTCCTGGTTCAGTTGTGGTAGTTTATATGTCTCTAGGAATGCATCCATTTCTTCCAGATTGTCAAATTTGTTGGCGTAGAGTTGCTCATAGTATGTTCTTATAATTGTCTGTATTTCTTTGGTGTTAGTTGTGATCTCTCCTCTTTCATTCATGATTTTATTTATTTGGGTCCTTTCTCTTTTCTTTTTGATAAGTCTGGCCAGGGGTTTATCAATCTTATTAATTCTTTCAAAGAACCAGCTCTTAGTTTCGTTGATTTGTTCTATTGTTGTTTTTTTTTTTTTTTTGGTTTCTATTTCATTGATTTCTGCTCTGATCTTTATGATTTCTCTTCTCCTGCTGGGTTTAGGGTTTCTTTCTTGTTCTTTCTCCAGCTCCTTTAGGTGTAGGGTTGGGTTGTGTAATTGAGACCTTTCTTGTTTCTTGAGAAAGGCTTGTACCGCTATATATTTTCCTCTCAGGACTGCCTTTGTTGTGTCCCACAGATTTTGAACCGTTGTGTTTTCATTATCATTTGTTTCCATGAATTTTTTCAGTTCTTCTTTAATTTCCTGGTTGACCCATTCATTCTTTAGAAGGATGCTGTTTAGTCTCCATGTATTTGGGTTCTTTCCAAATTTCCTCTTGTGACTGAGTTCTAGCTTCAGAGCATTGTGGTCTGAAAATATTCAGGGAATGATCCCAATCTTTTGATACCAGTTGAGACCTGATTTAGGACCGAGGATGTGATCTATTCTGGAGAATGTTCCATGGGCACTAGAGAAGAATGTGTATTCTGTTGCTTTGGGATGAAATGTTCTGAATATATCTGTGATGTCCATCTGGTCCAGTGTGTCATTTAAGGCCTTTATTTCCTTGTTGATCTTTTGCTTGGATGATCTGTCCATTTTCAGTGAGGGGAGTGTTAAAGTCCCCTACTATTATTGTATGATTGTTGATGTGTTTCTTTGATTTTGTTATTAACTGGTTTATAGAGTTGGCTGCTCCCACATTAGGGGCATAGATATTTAAAATTGTTAGATCTTCTTGTTGGACAGATCCTTTGAGTATGATATAGTGTCCTTCCTCATCTCTTATTATAGTCTTTGGCTTAAAATTGAATTGATCTGATATAAGGATTGCCACTCCTGCTTTCTTCTGATGTCCATTAGCATGGTAAATTCTTTTCCACCCCCTCACTTTAAATCTGGAGGTGTCTTCGGGTTTAAAATGAGTTTCTTGTAGGCAACATATAGATGGGTTTTGTTTTTTATCCATTCTGATACCGTGTCTTTTGATTGGGGCATTTATCCCATTAACATTCAGGGTAACTATTGAGAGATACGAATTTAATGCCATTGTATTGCCTGTAAGGTGACTGTTATTGTATATTGTCTCTGTTCCTTTCTGATCTACTACTTTTAGGCTCTCTCTTTGCTTAGAGGACCCCTTTCAATATTTCCTGTAGAGCTGGTTTGGTGTTTGCAAATTCTTTCAGTTTTTGTTTGTCCTGGAAGTTTTTAATCTCTCCTTCTATTTTCAATGATAGCCTAGCTGGATATAGTATTCTTGGCTGCATGTTTTTCTCGTTTAGTGCTCTGAATATATCATGCCAGCTCTTTCTGGCCTGCCAGGTCTCTGTGGATAAGTCTGCTACCAATCTAATATTTTTACCATTGTATGTTACAGACTTCTTTCCCTGGGCTGCTTTCAGGATATTGTCTTTGTCACTAAGACTTGTAAATTTTACTATTAGGTTACAGGGTGTGGACCTATTCTTGTTGATTTTGAGGGGGGTTCTCTGCACCTCCTGGATTTTGATGCTTGTTCCCTTTGCCATATTGGGGAAATTCTCTCCAATAATTCTCTCCAATATACCTTCTGCTCCCCTCTCTCTTTCTTCTTCTTCTGGAATCCCAATTATTCTAATGTTGTTTCATCTTATGGTGTCACTTATCTTTCGAATTCTCCCCTCGTGGTCCAGTAGCTGTTTGTCCCTCTTCTGCTCAGCTTCTTTATTCTCTGTCATTTGGTCTTCTATATCGCTAATTCTTTCTTCTGCCTCATTTATCCTAGCAGTGAGAGCCTCCATTTTTTATTACACCTCATTAATAGCTTTTTTGATTGCAACTTGGTTAGATTTTAGTTCTTTTATTTCTCCAGAAAGGGCTTTTATATCTTCCGAGAGGGTTTCTCTAATATCTTCCATGCCTTTTTCGAGCCCGGCTAGAACCTTGAGAATCGTCATTCTGAACTCTAGATCTGACATATTACCAATGTCTGTATTGATTAGGTCCCTAGCCTTTGGTACTGCCTCTTGTTCTTTTTTTTGTGGTGAATTTTTCCTCCTTGTCATTTTGTCCAGATAAGAGTATATGAAGGAGCAAGTAAAATACTAAAAGGGTGGCAACAACCCCAGGAAAATATGCTTTAGCCAAATCAGAAGAGATCCCAAATTCTGAAGGGGAAGAAAGGGGATAAAAAGGTTCAGAAAAATAAAAAAAAAAAAAAAAAAAAAGAAAAAAAAAAAAAAAAATAAAAAAAGAAAGAAATATATATATATATATATATATATATATATATTAGATAAACTAGTTAAAAACCGTTAAAAAAGAAAAGGGTAAAAGTTAAAAAAAATTTAGCAGAAGAAGAGAAAAAATAATATTGAACAAGAAAAAAAATTAAATTAACTGCAAGGCTAAAGAATCATGGGGAGAAAGCCATGAGTTCCGTGCTTTGCTTTTTCCTCCTCTGGAATTCCGCTGCTCTCCTTGGTATTGAAACTGCACTCCTTGGTAGGTAAACTTGGTCCTGGCTGGGTTTCTTGTTGATCTTCTGGGGGAGGGGCCTGTTGTAGTGATTCTCAAGTGTCTTTGCCCCAGGCGGAGTTGCACCGCCCTTACCAGGGGCCGGGCTGAGTAATCTGCTCGGGTTTGCTTTCGGGAGCTTTTGTTCCCTAAGTGCTTTCCCTAGAGTTCCGGAGGACGGGAATGAAGATGGCGGCCTCCCAGACTCCAGCCCGGAGGAGCCGAGAGTCTGGGGCCCCACTCCTCAGTGCGCCCTCAGAGAACAGTGCCCAATTACTCCCGTCACCCTGCCTCCGGCCGCGCTCGGAGCTGACCAAGCCTGCGACCAGTTCAAGGTAAACCCGAGCTTAGAGCTCACTCCTCGGCTCTGTCTCCGTAGCCGGCTTCCCCGTTCTAATACCTGTAAGCTCTGCAACACTCAGCCACCCCCGATCCTTCTGTGACCCTGTGGGACCTGAGGCCACGATGACCCCGCGTGAGCTTCACCCCAGTTAAGCCTCTGGAGCGATGTCCCTCAGCGGAACAGACTTTTAAAAGTCCTGATTTTGTGCTCTGTTGCTTCGCCGCTTGCCGGGAGCCGGCCCTTCCCCCCGCGGTCTATCTTCCCGTCGCTTTGGATTCACTTCTCCACCAGTCCTACCTTTCAGAAAGTGGTTGATTTTCTGTTTCTAGAATTGCTGTTCTTCTTCTCTTCGATCTCCCATTGGATTTGTAGGTGTTTGCAATCTTTAGATAAGCTATCTAGCTGATCTCCTGCTACCTGAAGTAGTCTCAGCCTGCTACTTCTCCGCCATCTTGACTCCTCCCTTGGGATTAATATTTCAAATCCTGTAGAGAACTCATATAACATACATATCATGAATAGGCATTTTTCTGAAACTATATGAATGGCCAACAGGTACATGAAAAGATGCTCAACATCACTCATCATTAGTTGAAATATAAATCAAAACCACAATGAGATATCATCTCAAGCCTGGTATCTACCAGGCCATGATTAAAGAGACAAGAGATGACAAACCATAAATCTTCTAGAAGAGAATAGGCAGTAATCTCCTTGTCATCAGCCACACAACACTTTTCTAGATATGTCTCCTCAGACAAGGGAAACAAAAGCAAAAATGAACTACAGGGACTACATCAAAATAAAAAGCTTTTGCACAGCAAAGGAAACCATCAACAAAATGAAAAGACAAACTACTGAATGGGAGAAGATAAATACTGTATGACCTCACTGATATCTGAAATTAAAAAAATAAAAAACTCTTATAGAAAGAAATCAGATTTGAGGTTACCAGTAGTGGGGAATGGGCTGGGAAGGGTGAAGTCAAAAAGCATACAAGAGTGGTCAAAAGACACAAACTTCCAGTTAAAATACTGGGCATGGGATGTACAACAAGCTAACTATAATGAACACTGCCATGTGATATGTAGGGCAGTTGTAAAGAGAGTCAATCCTAAGAGTTCTCATCACAATGAAAAAATATTTTTCTTTCTTCGTATCTATATGAGATAATGACTGTTAAACTTATTGTGATAATTATTTTACAATATATGTAAATCAAGCCCCCCACGTAGTATGCCTTAAGCTTACACAGTACTGTGTGTCAATTATATTTCAACAGCACTGGGGGAAAAATATGCCTCTTTAACCTATATCATAAAAAGGAATCTGGGTACAATTTGGGAGCACAACCCTTTCAGTTCTTGATAAATGATTAACAAGGCATGCATAAGGCTGGAGAATCTTAGTAATGCAATAATATTGATTAATAAATATCTTTCTACCCTAAATCTTCACCTTTTCCTCCAATATCCTGAACTATTTATTTAAATGGCCATACGTTAAGCTACAGAGAAAATGGATTTAAAAAAAGCTTAAATCAGAACTTGTACAGTACACATTTCTTGCATTATTCTGAAATAATGCAAGAAAAAATAGAAATTAATGGCAAAATTATAAAAGTCCCCATTGCTTAGGAATTAGAATGCACACTACATAATACTTGGGTCAAGATGCAAAACTAAAATTAAGAATATTCTGTCAGTTGCATGGTTAAGCAACAAAAATTGATCAGATTATATAAAAAAGAGAGATGTATTGAGAAGATCCTGATGTAACACAAGGAACTGAAAGGCAAGAAGATGCCAGGCGTCTCAGGAAAGCCAAGAGCTGTTCCAGGACTCTCACACTGGGAGCTCATGGGTTTTCACTAAGGCTTTAGCTAAATCTGGAAGTAGCGGGTTCAGTAGACAAAAACAATAGCTATTATGATCCATAGATGAGAAATTAAAAAACATTAAATCATTTCATTTTTAATAAGTGAAAAGGTAAATAAATTTCACTTAAGTTAAAACAGGAAACATCTCCACTACACCATCCCCCAAAAGGAAAGAAATAAGAAAAAAATAATAAAAGTAAACTGAAATTTTAATAGAGAATTAGTATTAAATCTAAGAATTGATTCTTTTTTTTTTTTTTTTTTTTAAGAGAGAGAGAGAATGCATGAGTGGGATGAAGGACAGAGGGCAGAAGGAGAGACAAAATCCCAAGCAGGCTCCACACCCAGTGCACAGCAGACATGCAGCTCGATTTCACAACTTTGAGATCACTATCCAAGCCAAAATCCAGAGTCAGATGCTCAACTGATGAGCCACCTGGGCACCCCTAAGAATTGATTCTTTGCAAAAAATAATCAAGTACCAAATCACTAAAAGTTTAACCAAAAAATATACTAAACTAGACCACCAGAGAAATCCAGTAGGAACTGTTTGTAATTCTATGCTAATCAATTTGAAATTCTCAATGCAATGGTCATTTATGCAGAAAAATTTTAAGTAATAAAATTGACAAAAGAGGAAATAAAAATCCTTAATTTATCAATAATTATGAATAAAACAGAAGAAGGTGTCAGAATATTATCTTTAACAGAAGCTCCAAACCCAAAAGTTTGATGAACAAGTTTTAAATGGTTTTCAAGAAATGGTTTTCAAGAAATGGTTTTAAATGGTTTTCAAGAAAAATAATTCCTGTTACATAGCTAGAAAATAAGGAAAGTTTTCTAATTTATTTTATGATTCTACATATCCCTCAAGAATATAAACTTGGTACTTGTAAAACTGAAAAATATAAGCCAATCTTACTTTTGACTTGAGTACAAGTCAAATACAGCAGTTTATTTAAACAAAGAACACAGCAAAATCAGGAATTCTAAAATGGTTGGCTAATAGAACATCTATTGATATAATTCATTATCTTCATAGAAGAATGAGTTGCATGATTATCTTCCTAGAGGCCAAAATCCACTTGATAATTTTCAATGTTGTTCTTGATTTTTACCAAAAAATGTTAAAACTTCTTAGCAAAAAGAATAAGAGACTTCCTTAATGAAAGAAAGAATATTTACGTCAAATTGGCAGATATCACATTTAATTGGGCAACCTGGATATTAAAGTCAGACCTAGGCATGGGAGCTCACTCTCATCACAACTTTTTAATATTTTCCTGGAACTCTTAGTCAACACTACATCAACAGAAAGAAATATGAAGTAAAACTATTGGAAAGGAGAGAAACACTGCGATTTGCCTCAGAGGTTATGAGAATAATATTCCTGATGGGCTCAGGCTTTTGGAAACCAAATTCTCCTTATTTTCTGTTTTTTTGCCTAGTTCATTTCTCCCTGGGGGCAATGAGCAACAAGGCTTCTATCCGCTTCAAGTAGAGAGGGAAGGAAAAGGGATATATACAGAAAAGAAAGACAAGAGGAACTGGGAACAGTTCAAAAATATTACTGCACACATTCACGCACACACAGAACACAAATCTAGAGAAAAGGGTCACAGGTCATATACCAGGACGTATTCCTTGACAGTAAAATAACAATTGATTTTTTTCTTTATGCTGTTTTACAATATCTAAATTTTCTACAGTGACCATTTATTACTCATGTAGTAGGGAAAATATATATTATTGCAAAAGAAGAGGCAAATGAGGGGATTGTAGGAAGCCATGCCAGAGCTGTGGGGCGTTGGGGAGCAGAATCCAAGGGCAATGGGTCACCGTGATGTATTGAAAGAACTGTGGCTCTACCGCCAGAAGATCTGGATGCATTTCTGGTTGTGCCATTGATAAGCCTGTTAACTCCAGGGAAATCACTTAAATCTCTGAGCCTCGATTTCCTTTGGGGAAAACTCCTATGCCCTGCTCTTCATGTTCCCAACTGGAGGGGCTTCCCTGGAGATTTAAGGTCTTTCTCTGCTTGACACTGGAGCTTATGGTTCAAGTCACCATACATCACAATTTACCCAGTCCCATTAATGCTCTTTTCTCATGATATTTATTCATTTCTTCCCTTTTCACTCTCAAAACTCTCTTGGCCTAAACACTAAATTATGTAGTCACTCTGTCCATGGCAGTTTTGTCCATGGGCAAATGGCCATTTTCATAGTTTTAAATAAACATGGACTATAGCAAACTGTGACTGCCAGAATGAGAGAAGTCTGCTGGGGTCTTGGTGAAGCCCATGTGCCTCTCTGCTGCACATCACCTGTAACTACACAGGCCTGGGGAATTATTGTCACCTGTCAGGCATCAGTAGGCATAACTGTGCTTGCAGCTTTGACTGTGAATCACAGACAAGTGTGCAGGCCAAGAATTTAAATTGTGTAGTCAGCACTCATCTATAAAGCCCCAAGGTGTCTTGTGCCAGGCGGAGGTAGATCAGATGTCTCAGATGTCATCTCACTGTGTTGCTTTGGATCCCATTCGGAGCTGAGGGAGAGAAGAAGGATTCAAACCCCAGTTGGATTCACCTGGCTTATTCACACTTCCAGAAGTCACCCCAGTTTGACTCTGATTTGTTAAATACAGAAGCACCAACCAAGACTTTACATTTCAGGACCTATATTGTGGGTTAATCCACAGATTATTCTCCTTCCCTCAAATAGTGCTGGCCTCTGGCAACACTGAATACGGCATTCTGAAAAAAAAAATTGTGATAAGTTAACTTCTTTGGTGGCTGGAGATTTCTTGTGGTTCTAAATTTTGCAGAATATGGGCCTGATGCGATAATAATCTTATGTGTTCCATTAACTCTTTGAACTCTTTAAAAATGGGGCTCCTGAGAGACCATGAAGGAGCCACACCCATTCCCATGGAAGACTGCCCAGTCTGCAGCTGCTGAAGGCCAAGACCCTCTGTTTGAGACTGAGCAGGACTGGAAATGGAGAAATGAAATTTTGGATATGAATTCCTTTGCATATCAAGTCTCAGGAAAAACTAAAAATTCGAATTCATCTTTAATTTCTTTGGACTTTTAACCTCACAAGTTAAGGAAATTTAACTTTGGACTTTACTTCTGTTGGACTGAAACTTTTTTGGACTTTCTTTAGAAGAGTGTTATTTAATTTTTGGACTTGAAGATCTCCTTTGGAATTTCCTAACGGGCAGGAGTTCATATTCAAATTTGGTCCCCTCTATGTTGCTGGCATGATGTAATTGAGTATATTGTTATTTTACCACATTGCAGAACTTCTGAAAAGCATTATATCAAAGGACATGGCTGAACCGTGTTCAGAAGTGCATTTGCACTTAAATTACGGTAGTCTTTGGATTCATTCAGAGTCTCCTGAGGGCAAATTCCAAACTGTCCACCTGTGATCCCAGAAGGATTTTCTAAAGGCGATGTGGCTAGTACTAGAGGGCTGATCTTAGTAAGTGGGAGCAGCACTGCTATGAGAAAAAGCCTCCTTAGGACAAATAACCACATCTGTGATGACCATGAGCTTGGGGGTTAAACTCAGTACTTTGAACAAAAGAGCCATGATATACCAGGAGAAATCACCTCCCGTCCTCTCCTCGTGTTTCTATGAGTAATATTGTTGGTTCTCCTGCCCCCTCACCCACTCATCCCCGCAGGAGGACGGAATTACCCACTCATGAAATGACAGCCTTTAGCAGATGCTTCTCGGTTGCATGGAGCTCACCTATCAAAAGCCTTTAAGCATGAGATTGTGCTCCTCCTGGATTCTCGATAACTGAAATCTTCTGTGAAGACCCGAACTAGTGCTTGAATGGGCTGCCCCGGGTCTATGCTGATGTGTGTTGTGTGTGTGCCTGTGGGGACTGGGGCGGGAATGTGGGGAGTGGGGCGGGAATGCTAACAGACTTCTTGCCTACATCAGCCACTCAGCCTGGTAACTTTTATCAGTAACAAAGCTGACGGTTTCCTCTTCACTTGCCTGGCACCTGCAGGTTCTAAACTTGGGCAAGAACAGAGGTATTTGTTTAGTCCATAGAACCCCAAGAAACCTCACCTTTAAAGGCTGAAATAAGCACCGCTAGCACACAGAGCTGTATCGGAAAGTTAAGCAGATAATGGATGTGAACATATTTTGTGGATTCCTGATGATGACGTAGTTTGGCCAATGACCATGGTTAACCTTTATTAATTCTAAGATAAGCATCTCCCACTTTGAAAACCAGAATTTAAAAGGGCCCTGCAGGCTGTCATGTAATAGTAGAGTGAGTGGGCACCACTTACTCTCTCCCTACTCCGTGCTGGGCACTCAGGACAGTTTCCCACTCTGGGCATCTCCGACTCTCTCGACATGACACCTTTCCTCAGACCATGAGGGGAGAGGAAGTCCATGAGAGAATGCTGCAGGAGGGCAGCGGGAGGCCCCGGGTGCCTTTTCTGCTAAATACAGAATAAATACATTTGCTGTTGACACTGCCTCATGCAAAAAGAGCTAGGGAGGGACCGTCCCCGCTCCGCACTCTTCTTCAAGGTTGGAAAGGGGCATCGCTCACCTACCTCTTCTCTCCGAACCGGATATCTCTGTGTGTCAACTTCCCATTAGCTATTCTGCCGACAGGGCCACCGGCCCCAGCTGCCCCGTGCACCCTATCCCCCAAGCAAAGATAATGAGACAGTGCTACTTATATAACCTGGTCTGATTAGAGTCTCAGATCTTTGCACCTCAACAGCTGTGTGTTGTCACCAATGGAAATTTTTAACTCGTCTGCCAATTCCCAGGTCGCCTAAATAAGTGGCTGAAAGAGTGGTTGCTGTTTCATCGTTTATTAGAACGGAATTTAGGTTCTGATAAACCCTAATGCTGAAAATTAGCTCCGAGGAAACTGGCTGCAGTTCCTGGTCTCTGGCTGATAGGAACAAGTAGAATTTATTCAGGTGGGTTTTTTTATCCTGTAGCCAGTTCAGCACACAAATTACTTCAGAGCTATTTTTAAAAACGTAATAAGACCAATACTTAGGAGAGCCAGATGCAGTGTGAGGAGGATCAGAAAGCATCTATTATGGGCTCGAGGTTCGCTCTCCCACAAAGCCTCGAATGATATTGAAAAATCTCTTTCTGGTCTTCCTGGTGGCTCAGCCACGTCGCTGGAATCCTCTGGGTGTTGGTGGGACTTGCCATGGGTGGGGAAGTCATTTTAGCCTGCAAAGTCATGTTGGAATTAGCCTTTTGATACAGGCCAAGTGAGAGGGGTTGAGAGTGAGGCTTTTCAGACTGTGTATTACATGGAGAGGTTGCCTCGAGGACGACGGTTCTACAATCCGCTCATTCAAAACTCTGGCCCTTGAACATTCTTTTTTTTTTTTTTTTTTAAGATTTTATTTATTTATTTGACAGAGATCACAAGTAGGCAGAGCGGGGTGGGGGTTGGTGCGGGGAAGCAGGCTCCCTGCTGAGCAGAGAGCCCGATGCGGGGCTTGATCCCAGAACCCTGAGATCATGACCTGAGCTGAAGGCAGAGGCTTTAACCCACTGAGCCACCCAGGCTCCCCGCCCTTGAACATACTTTTCAAGGTCTGCAACGAAAGACGCTTTGCCTCCTTTGGTCGTGTGTTCGAGTGTCTCACATCCACTTCAGGCGGAAAAGACAAAATTATTTTTCAGACACCTTCTAGAATTTTCCTTCTTGTTCTGAAGCATAAGCCCTCCTCCATCACCACTCCCCTCTGATTCCTTTATGCACAATTCTTGGAGGTTGTAATGAAGTTTCCCCCCCTCAACCTTTCCTTTTGCAGACCAGAATGATCAGGAGATCAACCAGGATGCTTGCATTCCCAGTGGGGACCCTCAGTGGGAGAGGCAGAGGCCAGCCACTGCGCAAAGTTATAGGACACTGTTCCTGGCCTCTTTGGAACTGACCATTTAGTGAACAAATTCTTTAATTTTTCCCTGTCAGGCAGAGTTTTCTTGCCTCTCCCCTGAGCTCTTGTTCATTTTGGCCTTGTCCTTCCCAAGCCTTTCCAAGTTCTCCCGATTCCTTCTTCTTGTCGGACGTCCAGCTTGAAACTCATACAGGAAAACAATAATCTTATTTTAAAACATTTCTAAATTCAAAAAACTATAACATCTTGCTTACATTATTTTAAAATTCAAGTGGGAAATCAGGGGGATTTGAAGCTGGTTTGAGTTCTGGCTCTGCCACTGCCTGGCTGCTCAAGGTCAGGTGAGGCCCCTGACCTTTCTCAGCCTCAGTTAGGCCATCTCTGAACCGTGGCTAACCAGTCATTACAGGCTTGTCTGGAATATTAGAGATGAAGTAGTGAAAGCTCCCTGCACCGACTTTTTTCCCTTTAGTGAAAAATTAAAAACACTAAAAATTACTACTGCCTTCTCGTGGAGCCTGGGTGGCTCAGGTCATGATCCCGGGGTCCTAGGATGGAGCCCAACATGGGGCTCCCTGCTCAGCGGGGGTCTGCTTCTCCCTTTCCCTCTGCTGCTGTTCTGGCTCCTTGCGATCTCTCTCTGTGTGTCAAATAAATAAATAAAATCTTAAAAAAAAATAAATAAAACAGGCGCATGGTTCTCAAAGGCAACAGCAGTGTCCCCAGTACCTCCTCTGAGATAACTTTCCTAGGGCTGGATTTGCACAGCCAGCCCCCACGGCCGTGGTTCAGGGGTGTCCTGTTCACAGGGTGTCCTGGAACTGTGTGTCCATAAACCAGCCCCTCCCTTGGGTAATGAAGCCCCCAGGCAACGTGGCACATCACCCCCCACCCCCGGCGGTCCCCAGCACGTCCACACTCATCTCCCAACTTATAAAGCACTTCCTCGTGTACAATCATACGATCTCATTTAATCTTTCCAACACTCATGTGAGCCTGTTCCTTGGGTCCCATGTTACAGAGAATAAAATGCGCTCGGAAAGAACAAGTAATTTTTCCGTATCAGAAAGCTCATGAACAAGGTGACTTGAACATGCACCTGGGCCATCTGATTGTAAAGGTTGTGTTTCTGTGGCCTCTCTGTCCCACGGGCCCGGGGCTCTCTGTTTTTGCTTCCCGGGCTATCCCTTTCACACAGAGGGTATCCTCCTCTGCAGCCTGGAGCTGAACCCCACCCCGCCCCGGTCCCCGCACCCAGGTAGACTGAAGGCTCAAGCAATCCCCGGTGTGTGTGAAATCCAGAAACACGGTTCAAGTCCCCGGGTCCCCACAATGCACCGAAGCCCACACACTTGCTTGGTAGCCCTGTTTCCTCTGAGCACCAGAATCCTTCCTGAAAGGGCTCTGTAGGATCCACAAAAGCATCATGAATAGTTTTAAACTCCAGACAAGAAAGGGGTCCTTGGGGCTATCAGGAGACACACTGTTGTGTTAGACTCAGAGTCATGGGCTGTAAACAACTTCCGGTGGCTTCTGACATGAAGTCTGATTAAACATTACTGCCTCATCACCAAAATGCTTAGCAAGTGCAGAGAAGGGGATCTATGTGCGGAGCATGACCAGATTTCTTTTTCCGAGTTAGAGCATGCCACAGTTCCTCCCCATTATGGATCCCGGGACACCCCCAGGTGATTTTCCTCAGCCTCTGCCAAGTTCCTTGCTCAAGGCTCTGAGTGGAAGTGTGGCCAGTCCCTATGTGCTCCACAAAATGCTTGTCGCTTCCTCCTCTTGGTGAGAGGGAAAGGGCTCTTACTGCTCCCTTAACCCCTAGTCTTACATCCCTACTGATTCTGGAAGCTCTGTGTTCTCTGCCTGGCTGTGTGTGTGTGGCAGGGAGGGAACAGGAGCTGTCTTCCACTCCTTTCGGACAGAACCTGGGTTCCGAGATAAAAATGGATTTCTTGGTGGACAGAAGCTTTCATCTTCATCACCAGTCTATCTGATTATAGCAGCCTGCTCTGGAACACTTTTTCTACTCATTTCCACTTGTGGGTGCGCTGGCACTGTGTGCAGGGACCAGGACTTTGCTGACATCTTCACCTGAATGAGAAGGGAACTGGCATGCCTACAGCATCCTTGAGTGTGGGAGAGAAGTGCTCCTTTTTATCCACTGTGTTCTGCATACAGCCCAAGGACAGCAAAGTGGGGAGCGGGATAAAGAGGGAATGAAATAGGCAGCATAGCTCTGGCTGCTGTAAGGCTTAGCTACTTTTTCTCTTGGATTTATCTTCCTGTGTCTCTTTTTCTCTCTTTTTCTTTCTCACCTTTAAACCATCGTATGAAGGTATGATTGACATACAATAAAGTGTACATATATAAAGTGTGCTCTTTGATAAGTTTTGACGTATGCAAACCCTCACGTACAGGTCACCACAGGCAAGCTAGTGAATATCTCTATCACCCTGTCAAGCTTCCCCGTGCCCATTTATAACCTTCTCCTCTACCCCAGCCACCACTGATCTGCTTCCTCTCACCATAGATTAGTTTACCATTTCTAGAATTTTATAAAAAATGGAATCCCAGGGGGTGCCTGGGTGGCTCAGTCGTTAAGCTCAGGTCATGATCCTGGGATCCTGAGATAGAGCCCCGCATGGGGATTTTTACTCAGCAGGAAGCCTGCTTCTCCCTCTCCCACTCCCCCTGCTTGTGTTCCCTTTCTCGCTATATCTCTCTCTGTCAAATAAATGAAATCTTAAAAAAAAAATGGAATCCCATAGTGCATAATTAAAAATAAGCAGTTTATTGAGATGTAATTCATATACAATACAAGGTACTTGTTTTAAGTGTAACATCCGTCAGGGTTCTCCGGAGAAACATAGCTAATATATATATGGGGAGAGAGCGAGCGAGAGAGTGATTTTAAGGAATTGACTCATACCATCGTGGGGGCTGGCAAGTCTGAATTTCTAGAGTAGGCCAGGAGGCTAGGAAGAAACAGAAGTTGATGTTACAATCGTGAGGCAGACTTTCTTTTCCTGGAAACTTCAGTTTTTGCTCTTATTAAGGCCTTTTCACTGATTTCGCAAGGACCATCCACACTATCAAAAGGAAATCCCTTTTACTTAAAGTCAACTGATGGTAGATATTAACTGTACCCATAAAATACCTTCACCGCTATACCTAGAGAAGTGCTTAATGAAATGAATAGGTACGGTAGCCCAGCCAAGGTGACATAAAACTAGCCAGCAGGTGTACAACTTTATAATTTTCATCTCTTCATTTACTAGAGTGTGTCACTATCACCTACAACCAAATTTTATTTTAGATTTTATTTATTTATTTGTCAGACAGAGATCACCAGTAGGCAGAGAAGCAGGCAGAGAGAGAGGAGGAAGCAGGCTCCCTGCTGAGCAGAGAGCCCGATGTGGGGCTTGACCCCAGGACCCTGAAACCATGACCTGAGCCGAAGGCAGAGGCTTTAACCCACTGAGCCACCCAGATGCTCCACCTACAACCTAATTTTAGAACAGTCTCGTTACCCCAAGGTCTTGAACCCATTTTCGTTAGAGTTTATATCTCTCTCTCTTTTTTTTTTTTTTGCCATCTAGGTTATGAGATGGAGAAGGACCAAAGCTATCTCTAGTCTAATTATTTAGATCTTCTAATCTATTTTTAGCAAGGCTTTTCTGTAATTGCTTACTGAATGATCTATTACTTATCAATATACCAGAACTGAAAAAGTTAGTCTCTAACATGGACCGGTTTCATTTTTTTGTTGTTAGTTTTTTGTTTGGGGGGATTATTTTGAGAGAGAGAGAGTATGTGTGTGTGAGCAAGGGGTTGAGGGCAGAGGGAGAGAGAGAATCTTCATCAGGTTCCACGCTCAGCTAGAGCCCTGCCCAGGGCTTGATCTCATCACCCTGAGATCACGACCTGAGCAAAAATCAGCATTTGAGTGCTTAATTGACTCAGACACCCAGGCACCACAAGGGCCGATTTCTTGATTCACATTTAAGAGCCCTGAAGTCTCCTGGTAGGTGTTGAGTTCTGCTCTCTGCCAGGTGTGTTCACAGGAGTCATCCCATTTGATTCTTACTACAACCTCACAAAGAAAGGAGGAGTCAGCCCATTTTGCAGAACACAGGAGAGTCCCAGAGAGGCCAAGAACTGACACATTCAATCAATCGATAAACTGGGACTTGAAAAGAGCCCTTCTGATCATAAGTCTTTCTGTTGCCACCCAGACACCGACTTTAGAAGTCACATGTTGTATGTACTTTCAAGAGCTTGACAGCGTGTCCGGCGCATGTGATTAAACCTTGCCGGCTTGAAGACAAGCCTTATGAAGGTTCTGAATGCAGGAAGCTTGGCGGGGTTGTGAGAATTTCCAGGCTTGAGAAAGGACGCCGCCAAAGGGCACTGGCATAATTATGTAGATTTCTTTGTTACAATTGTTGAAGTCCTTGGCTTTTAGAAAGCTAAGTTAGAGCATGTTGGGAAAAGCACCCTTCCCAGATTTATTCCCTCTTGTCTCTCTCTTAACAACACAGTGCTCTGTTAGGCAGAAAGAGCCCAGCGCCTTGTGAGGGACCTGGAGCATTTTGCCTAAGGCTTTGTGTCTCCTTTGCTCCTTCTCCACTTCCTGCACCTGCTGCCTTTGCCACGGGCTTCTTCTCCTCTGCCATTCTGATGAATGTCAAGGTGAGGCTCCACGTTCTGCTGTCATTTCTGAGGAATGGATGCCATCAATCATGTCTCCTGGGCTCCCACAAAGGAACAGACCCCTCTTTACTCCCCTCATCAAAATGTGTCCTATAGGACAGAACCTCAGTATCACTTCTACGTGTGCCTAAGGCCTCCGAGAATTTACTTAAACTGAACTTCTCTTCAGCACGAAACTCTGTTCCATGCCAGCATAACCTGCCATGCTAGAAAATTCCTTCTGTTCTTGTTTTAAGATCAAATACATATTGTATCACATATCTGAACGTTGCTAAGAGAGTAGATCTTAAAAGTTTTCATCACAAGAAAAAAATTTTTTTAAAGATTTATTTATTTATTTATTTGATAGAGAGAGAGAAAGAGAGATCGCAAGTAGGCAGAGAGGCAGGCAGAGAGAGGGGGAAGCAGGCTCCCCACTGAGCAGAGAACCGGATGCGGGACTCGATCTCAAGACCCTGAGACCACGACCTGAGACAAAGGCAGAGGCTTTAACCCACTGAGCAACCCAGGTGCCCTCCCCAAAAAAGTTTTTGTAACTATGTGTGGTGACAGATATTAACTAGACTTAACTATGGTGATCATTTTGTAATACATACAAATATCGAATCGTAATATTGTACACCTGCTACTAATAAAACATTGTATGTCAACTATAACTCAATTTTAAAACATCAAGTACATACTGGGCTTTCTTTTCGTTTTCCCTCTTCTTCCACTCTGACATTCCTACTTACCAAAAGTACAGTCTAACAATTAAGGGAAGAGAGTAGTGGCTGGATGAAAACTATATGCTATGCAAATTAGCATATGCTTACAAACTTAAAAGGCTTTGGCTAGTACAATATGATTCAACATGGAAGAAAGGTTTAGCCCGATGCACAAGCATTTCCCTGAGCTTCTGAACATACCACCTTCTCTACCATCAATATGCCAGTCCTGCTAAGCCTGAAGAAAGGGCCAATTTTTAGGAGGCTCATTATACAGAAGAGATTTCTTTTTGGTTTCCTTGCAAAGTCAGGGTAAGTTTCCCAGAAGAGCTGGTTCGATTTCTGTTCTCACCTTTTGCCCATTCAGTGAACTTAGGGAAGTGATAGATTCTTGGGCCTCAGCCCACACATACGTAAGGATGGTGAAGACAAGAACCGGTTGTTTTAATAAGTTCTCAAAAATAAGAAAATGAAGGCACCAGTGCATCAGTTAGTGGCTGATTTTGTGGCTTATACCACGGAACTTCTGAATTTTCCAGGACAAACCCAGTGTCAGATACAGCTCTACTTGTCAAGTCCCAAGTTCTGATTCTTGGCTTACAAAATATGATCACCTTGGTTATAGGTGAGCCTGTGTTAGTTGAGGTCATTTTGGTAACGAATTTTTCTTGGATGGTGTCAAAGATGACTCTGAGCTCTACCAAACTGTACAAATGAGTCATATTATTGAGATGATACAGTGCAGTTACCAGGTGGTTCTGCTAATAATTAGAAACACATTTCCATATTTCATAGAACCACGGCAAGGAAAACATGACCAGGAAAATGTTACATGTGGGGACAATTATTCAATAGGTCCTTGGCTGAGATTTGTGGATATGAACATAATTCAGAGGCAAAAATGAAATACTGGAATAATACATGGAGATTTCTTTTATTGATGCTGCATTACGGAACACAGGAATTAGCATTCAGCCAAGTCTTGATTATTCAAGGACTGATGACCCAATCTGTAGATTACCAAACCTTTTCCTCCCTTTTCTCATTGCCATAGTCCAGGGCTTCTCAAATTTGAGTAATGCGTTCAGGGGAAAAAAAATCCCTAAAAGGCCAGAGTATTTCTTAAATTATTTATACTAAAACTGTAAAATTTGCATAGAATTACACTTTAAGATGGAATGCTTATGCTTTCATAAATAAAAATAATTCATAAAGTAAAAAAATCAAAAACACAAAATCAATCGAGCATTCACAACATTAATTTATACTGGCAGCTGACGTCGTTTTGCTGAAACAACATGGGACAGACATTGCAATCTCTCCATGTGACCAGAGCACAGGAGAAGGAAATATTAGAGACCAGAGTGAGAGACCCACAAGGCCCAAATCCTCCCAGAGGACAGCATGCTCCTCCCCCAGGGATTTAGGAACCTTTGTTTGAGAAATACTGCTTTTATCCATTTAGAACTGATGATCTGTCTCTCTAGCTCAAGATATGCAAGGGCAAGGAGAAAATGTGAAACCCAAATGGGTCTCTGTCCTTCTTGTTGGTAAAGTTGTCACTAAAGGGAACTTAGGGTGATTTGCAGATTTCAATCAGATCAACTTTTGACCTCCTTTTATTGGTTTCTCATTGGCCTGGCTATTAGAGGATTATCTAAAATATCGCATCTCCAGAATTGCGGGCCTCCTGCTTAGAATGGTCCATAGCACAGCATGCAGACGCATGGCTTTTCCAGAAACTCTCACATTGATTTTTGAAAGACTGGAGCACATCTATTAGGACTCCCTCACATTGTAAGCAGATCCCCTTGAAGGAGCAGCCAACTCATGTATTGTAATGTAAATGATGTTGTTCCACACCCAGCACTTTCATCTTCCAAGAGTTTCGCAAACACTGACTAATTAATAAGCCTCTTTTCAGGGTTGGCAGGGAGAAGTTGTAAGAAAAGAGTGATGGGTGGTTTTCCAGAAAAACACATGTTCATTTTTATCTAAGGCTAAGGAGAAAGAAACCAAAACGTATAGAGCTGAACGCTTGCTGTGTTTGCCACTTTCACATTCTTTATTTTATTGAAACCTTTCAACAGTCTTGGCAGGGAAAGATCTTGGCATAAAGGTCTTCCTGTCACCAGTTTTACAGCTGGGGAAATTACAGCTCCTAAAGATACTTTTCCGATAGTTACACATTTATGAGTGGAGGCTGGAGGTAGGATTTGAACTCAGGTCTACTAATTACCAGGGCTCACACTCTGTTACTCCATCGTACACAGGCTAGAAGCTTAGCATTTTCGCTGTATCGGTCATTATCATTGTTATTGTCAGCAGCAAGTGTTATTAATATTCGATGACCGTAATCTTTCAAAATTATTTAGTCATGATCTTTGAGGCACTTAGAGTTCTACACAGCTATTCTGCTCTTGCTCACTTCAGAAATGGCAGATATTTGGATTTGATATTAGAAGTCACTTTGTTCTCATTTCTGTCTTACGAGCAATTTTTCATGGGTTCAAACTCTTGGAACTCGCAAAAATCTGGAATTGAAAACAATGCTTTCTCTGTCCTCAAAATTATGTTCAGGACACACCAGATGTTCTGGTCTGTGATTAAAAACAAAACAAAACAAAACAAAACAAAACAAAACAAAACACCCAACTCTTTTTCATTTCGAATGGAAGAAAACATAGACTGGTGTTAAGGACACCTCTTTCACTCCTATTATCATTTACAAAGAACTGGGACTGTGGCTTCTCCTAAGCGTGTCACTCCTGGGTATGCAGAGTGCTAGAGAACTTCCTGGCATGGGGCTGGTTCCTCCATCTTGAAATTTACCATTGGTTCAAAGCGCATCATGACCGAATAATGGTCCCAGTGCCGTTCACTCTTTCATCCACAAAAGAGAGAGTGCTCTGACTCCTTCCCTTCTGAGCACCTGGCTGAGAGGCAGCTGAGGCCCTGAGGGAGATGTGAACTGATCCCAAGGCAGGAACAGGTGCTTGTCATTCTGCTCTTTCAAAGATGATAAACTAGAGTCCATTGGGTTTCAGTGCTCACTCAGTTCTCACACTCCCCAGTGGAGACCTGGGTTGCAAACCCGAGTCTGGGGGACTCAGTAGAGCCTGCTGGAGTTGCTGTTGTTGAATTTAAGGGATTTTACACATTGTAAAATAATGCTGGGATTTTACATATTCATTCAATTGTTATTTTTTGTTAAGTGCCTCCCCTGTGCCAAGTACTATTCTAGGTGTTGGGAAGAGAGCGGTGAAGACCAAAAACAAAAATTCAGCATTCATGGAGCTTTCGTTCTTTAATGTACAAAGGTGTTTTTATTCAATCATCATAATAATGATACATATATACATATATGTGTATATGTCTGTATACATATATGTGTATATATAATCCTCAGCTACGTGCATTTTTAGTCATAAGCTGGTACAGCTTGTGAAAGGGTGAAGGAAAAAAATAGAAGCATCTGGAAAATTAAGGCCACATTTGAGGGAGTCCAGAGGAGGACAAGCATGTGAATAGAAATCTACAGGAGGATTAAGAGTCCATGGTGGCTAAAGAGACCATGATAGGTACGAATGATGGACACTAGGGATCCAGCATATGAACAACTGGAGTCTCCAGGAAGAAGGACCAGAATGAAGGAACAGAGAATGTATTTTAAGTTACAATTAAAGTAAAGTTTCCAAAAATGAAAGAAGCCTTGAAGCTACACATTGAGAGGGAATGCTGCATCCTAAGGGGGAAAAAAATACACAGAACATCAACACTAAGACAAATCACTGGACTTCATCTACAAAGAAAGGTAGTTTAGGCAGGCAGATAAAAATATCAAGGGTGATCAACTTTCAGTTTGCATGTTTTCCAGGCATCATTATTTACTGGGCCCCCTTGCATGCTCAGAAGTATCATGACTTACATGACAAATGACAGATTTTCTTGCTTATATATGGGGAATAAAAGAGAGGAATGAGGAGAGACATGACTTAGGACATCACCATGGCAACATTCGATCTTGGGAGCTTGCTTTACAAAATACCTCTCACATGAAATTCTCAGAGAAAGTGTAACCCCAGAAATTTTATACCCAACCAAACAGACATTCAAAGAGAAATAGAGCTATCATTTAAAAAAAAAAAAAAAATATATATATATATATATATGTATATCCATCCACTAAAGAGTATAATTCTCTGGAACCCTTAAATAAACTGTGGAAAACAATCTTTGGTTAACCAAGAAAGAAAAAAAGGAACCAGAGCAGTTATGCCCCAATTTATAATCATTATATCTCTCCATTCCCCACACTACGTTCCTCTTTATTCCCTACTTCAGTTAATGTTAGCACAGAATCCAATTGTCTAGCTAGCAGACTGGGACTAATATTAGTCCTGTCTTCTCCCTCATTCCCATATCTAATCAGTCAGTAAAGGCCTGTCAAACTGCAAGGCTTTCTTTCAAATCTTTCCACTACTTTACATCTCTACTGGCAATCCTCAGGTCAGGTATGAGTCACTTTTATCGGGATTATTATAATGAACTGCAGGGTCATTACTGGCTGGCATGGCACAGGTACTGACCAGTCAAACTAGGTGTCTGTTGTAGACACTGGTACAGCACACTGGTGCGTATCAACTGCCTTTTGTCCCTCATCTGCTTGGTCTCCTTGCCTCCGATATCCCCTTACTTCAATCCAGAATCCATATTATAGCTACTGTGATTTTCTACAGCATACAGTGTATTATCTCACTCCTTGACAAGTTCCTGGAAGTTTCCCATTACCTGCTGCATGGTCCTGGCGATACAGTCTAAACTCTCTGGCATAAAGATCCTTTAGGACCTTGCTCCCACCTCATCCGTAAAGTCTCACATTCATTCTCTCTTATTCACTGCCCTACAGCCGCGGTGAACTTGCAGTTTGGTGAAGGCACTATAAGCTCTTTGCGATTCAAGTGTGCGGTCAACAAGTCAAGCGTCATATCTGGAATGGGAATGGAATGCACATTTTCCTAAAAGGCACTGGTTCTGGTTCTGGAATTACATCTGAGCATCATGAAAGTCCATATGGGATAAGTTCCAGGGCCAAGGGGCAAAGCAACTGACCCAAAAGGCTACCAGCCAGAGGCTTCTGCTTCCTCACTTCCTCCCGTTTTGAAATTTCTATGTTTATTAAGCAACCAGCCACTTCACATTATAGACACACTTCATCACTTTTTTTTGATTAGTTGACTGACAAGATACTCCCTAAGGAGTGGACTCTCCAAGTGATGGTATTTCCTCTCATTTGTGACAGATTGGCTACCTCTCCCACACCACAAGGCAGAGCTGCCTCTTGGGCTCAGAATCCAATGTACTCATTCACTAATTTAACAGGTATCTGTTAGGCACCTCCGGCACTGAACTTGGTGCTCCACAGGAAGTACTGAGAGTTATAAGGCCCTTGTACTTGTGAGCCTTCAGTCTAAAGTACACAACGAGTGAATACAAATTGTGATAAGAACATAAGCAGAGCTCAGTTAAAGAGAGTCACTGGGAAGCTTGCATGGTCAGAGGTCAGCCAAGACCTCCGTAAGTAGAAGATACTTGAACCAGGCCCGAAGGATGAGAGGATGCCAGGCTGCAAAGAGCAAGCTCTTCCCCATGAGAAGATCAAGGGTGAGCTCTGTCCAGGCAGACAGCTTGTCTTCACAGAGAAAAGCAAAACTGCAGTGGGGGCTTTCTCAGAGTCGTGCTCAGAAAGAGCATCTCATCCACTCATGCAAGGGACACAATTTATGTTTTCATGATAATTTGTGTTTTCAAGAACACTCTACCCTTGTAGAGAGAAATGAGATAATCCAATTATGTGTATGCTTGTGAACAGTCTGCTAGAAAATGACATTTAGAATCACATTCACCTAAATGTGCTTTGTGAACTTCCCTTTACAGGTCTTGGTTTGCGACGGCCTTTCCATCTGCAGTGCTCCCTACCAACCTCTGCAAACAAAATTCCTACCATTCTTGGAAGGCTCATCCAGCCCTACCTCCCCCATGGAACCTTCTCTGACCATTCCAACCCTCTGTGATTGCTGTCTTCTCTGAGCTCCTGCAGCCTTTCTATCTTCCTGTATGAACCATTGCCTATGGAACATTCCCTTCCAGGGGTATCCATCTTGCTCTCTTCTAAGAAGAGATCTAAGATTGGCCTCAAGCCCTTGTGTCCAGCCTCTAGCTCTTCACTGTCTGATGAATCAGTTTTAACATTTATTCAACATGCAGTTTCAAACCTAGGTAGACCACCTACTTACCTACCTCAAGAATTCCGTACAACCAAAGACCAACTTGGGCAGTAGGATCCTTTTGAGTATTTATGAAGGAATTTGACCAGATGGATATACAGGTGAATACATAGAGAAAAATGACCTAAAGTCATACATATTCTCTCTTCCAAGTGAACAGCTCAGAAAACTTTCCATGTAAGCAAAAGCTGTAGTAAGATTTCCTCAACCAGAGCTCAGGGACTAGCAGTTATGAGAAAATCCCCAAACTGAAGAACAAGTCCCAAACTAATTTTTTTCACTTCAGGAAAAAAGAAGGCAAAGTTCCAATCATTTTTACAGTACAAAAATTTTATTTTTTGTTAGGATAATTTAAAGTTTAAAACTGAAGTAGACATATTCATTTTACAAACAAGATATTCTTTAATAAGTAAGACCATTAAAAACAGTAAACAAAAAAGCTGTCTTTACAAAAAGCTCTGTGCATAGCAACTTTATACTGTATATAACTGACAAAGCAAAACGATAAAATGAAACTATACAGTTTGAAAATGAGACCTTACTATACAAAAGGTAGAGAAGATAATGGTTTTTAAACCATGCATATTGAAATGTGCAAAGAAAAACTGGAAAAAATATGATGCTATAACAAAAAATGAGATAAATAATGAAGTAAATTGTCCCCTTAAATGGAAAATCTTACACAGCTCCTCTTACAAAGATAGGATAGAATTTGTAGTTACCTATAGAAATACTCGTATTCCAAGTGGCACAAAAATAACCTGGGACTGGAATGACTCAACAGCAAGACTGAAGAGGACAGAGTAGCTTTGTTTTTAATTTATTAGCACACTAAAAATAATCCTTACACACATTTGTACAATTAAATAGATCTGTTGCTGCCAAGGTTCTAGCTGAATGGTCAAGGATGTCTGGTATTTAGTTACACACATTTTTCGGTGTAAAGCTACCAACAAATTCTACAATCAATTTGAAGACAGTACTGCATCATCTTCATGCAAGAGCAAAATTCACAGGTTCTAAAAGCAATGCTACTTAAAAAAACATTTCCTTATGTTGGATTGGCTCGAATCCAGGTTGAAACATGCTTAGTTTTGTTCCGCCTTCACTTTGGGACGGTCATGTTTGTATTCTGCACACCCTTCCCCTTTGATCAGATTTCTCATGGGAGAACTTTCTCTCGCGTGTTCCCTGTGTCTCGGTGCCATAAGCCCTGACCACGAAGGACCATCAGCAGTAATTCTAAGCATGCCAGGTTTCCAAAACTTTGGATTCTCATGTGCATAGAAATAATATTTGGGTCATATTGAGTAATTCCAGAGTAGTTGAAGACAAATGAGACTGTTGGGGGCTGACTAGCTGGGAACAGGTATCAATGGGACAAACAGAAGGGAGGTGGAATTTGTGAGGTCCTCTAAAACTGGCTCAGATGCACTAAAGATGCTCTTCCATGAGAGCTGCCACAACTTTCACTGTTAGAACCCCAACCCAAAATCTGTATTTGGATTGTATTATGGTACTAATGAGTCAACAAGAAGAGCCCTTACTGGACTAGGAAAAAATGGCATCCTTATTGGAAATCCAAATAAGTCCAGATACATCTTAAGGATCAAACAGACTTTCAAAACTCAGCCACTGTTAGCAGCTCCTGCAACATTTCTTAGCCTAAGAGCTAGTTCCAGAAGTATGGAGAGCCCACTCCAGCCCTGGGTCTTTGTGCTGCTTGGAACACAGAAACCCCTAATCTCTAATCCTGCTAAGAATCTGGGTTTCCATCTTTTTGAACATTAGGAGAGGGGTTTAGGGCTTTTAACATTTCTCTTCCACACACCATCCCTTTCTTGCCTGGAAACTGTGTCAGGTAAGATACATATCTTTTTAAGTGAGTTGAATGCCATGAGAGGGGAAATCTGCAGAGAGAAGAAAGGATGTGGACATTCTAAGATTCATGCTTAAGAGTCCAAGAAACAGGATCATCTTCCTTAAATCCTGTCTCTGAAGTTCTTTGGGGCTCCCACCTCTGTGCTCAACCAGGTAACCAAAGAGAAGGGGATGTGTGGCTCTGTCGAGGGAGAATTCCAAAGGGGCCACTTGGTTGGGAAAGTCACATGGCTTTGGCTCTTCTTTTAGGTGAGACACGTGTCTCTGTTCGGGAGGCAAAGCCTGGGATGCACTACCACATGGGAATTCTCTGCACTGCTCAGAGGAGAAGGTTGAAAGCTAATATAAATTTTTAAAAAATTCACAAAGAGTGAATACCAAAAGGGACATGTAGACTATTTAGAAAGTAGATGGAGCTGGGAATGAACTGATGAGTTTGAGTATTTGTGTACACACATGGACTGAATCACTGTTTCTGCATCAGGCTGTTCTGTAGGAATCTATATAATGTACATGTTCTTGCCCATGGGTCAATCAAATGATGGAAAAAGAGGGGGATGCAGGATGGGGGATAAGAGTCTAGTAAGTACTGCAGTAATAATCACACACCTTTTAAACTTGTTACTACTGGTTTGCATCATTTTCATTTTACAACAGGAAGAGAAATTCCTCTCTCTTCCAAAAAGGTCTTAATTTCTACCTCTACTTACAATAAGTTACACGTTTATTTATTTAAATAATTGTAAAACATTTTAAAATTTTTCCCTTTTTTTGTTTTTTTTTGTTTGTTTTTTAAAGAGATTAAACTATAAGCAAACACACATACAACAACATTTCATCATTCAATTCAGGTTTTGTTTAAGAAAGTCTTCCATGCTGGTACCCTGTTTTGTTCAATTTTTTTTTTCTGCATAAACTAAATTGGTATCTGAAAGGCTTCATAGAAAATAGAAACTTTCAACTTTTTTTTTCCTACAAAGAAAAACAAATAGTATCCAAAATATTAAGCATGAATTGTTTGCCAATTTTTTTCTTAAATATTTTACAAACATAGGAAGGTGGTTCTCATAATGTTCATAACAAAGAATTGCATTTCTACTCTTAGCACTGACTACGTCAATGACATCTTTTGTCCTTGTCCCCAAGAGGGTCAGTTTGTGTAGCCACCATGAGAGCCAGATGAGAAACGTGAGACCAGGTGAGATGCAGGTCCTTGCATACCCAAATCTGTCCGTAATGTTCATTCTAGGGCACAACTCTCCCCGAAGAGCTCCTAGTGCTTTCTTCATTATTGGTCCATCAGAGTAAGTAGTTTTGTGCTATCAGAAAGCAGTTCTTCCTTTTCTTTACATTGGGGGCACGACAAGCCCGGTCATGGCTGCAAGGAAAGAGAGGGATGGGAATGAGACTCAGAGATGCTTACGCTTGGGTTTCTAACCCAGAGAGAGGGGCAGGGGTGGGGACTGACAGAGTCTGGTACGATGCAGGGAGATGGTGCACTCCGCTGATGTGGGAACCCATTTTCTCCAGGTTTGGTCTAACACACAGCCTCTCAGTGGCACAGAAGCCTTATTACCAAGTCACTGCAATATCAACAGGCTGGTTGAAATTTTGTGGGGAGGCCAAGAGCTAGGTTTTGCCTTGTGTTATATTAATGGTTTGTATACTTGACATGATAGACACAAGCATACAAAAAACTATGTTTTAATGTATTTGCAACATATTTATTTTTCATCATTAGACTATCATAGTTTCTAGATTATATCTAGATTACATATTCTAGAACTATCTAGAAAACTCCAGGTGCCAAGCCTATCGAGTAACTTTCCAGGCATCATTTATAACATCATATATAACATTTATAACAAACAGGGCTTTCTATGATCCTAGGTTTCTATCGACTCTGGCTGAAATGTGGTGAGCTTCCCCCCCAACCCCCAAGCTCATCTGCCTTTAGCGCTTACTGCTGGTATGTGATGCTTGTTCACTGATGAATACTGATTCACTGGAATAGAAGACTTTAATTTAGTTCCTAATTTGGGAGTCACCCAATCTCCACTCTTCACCCCTTCCATCCCCTAGTAGTGCCCAATGTTTCCTCCAGCTAGTGAAGACACAGATAATACTTGTGTGGGGTACTGGGCCCAAGGTTTCCCCTTGATGTGGAAACAAAGCAGCATCAGCACAATGGGGAAAAATCACACAGCAAAATGCACCCCTCTGACCTTGGCTTTCAGGTGATGAACCAATAGAATTTTCACATTCTTGGAAATCACCAGAGTAGTTGCCTTGTGTCAAAACTTCAAGCCATATCTAATATTTATTTGATCCTTTGAGTTTTATTGTCTCTGGCTCATCTAGAGCTTATCAGTGATCACAGAAGTATTTTGCTGAGTGGTGCTTACTAAACTGATAAGCAAATGGCCCAAATTCTTCCAGTTTGCCCCCAACACTACCCCTCTCCCCACCCCTGGCCTCCCCTCTCCCCTCCCTCCACCCCTTCTCTCCATGCCAGCTAGTCTTCTCAGGCAAAGCTGTCAGCTGTCTATTTCCCTGCCCATACAGCCTTTATTGAATGTTTGTGAGATCTGGATTAAGGTCTTACACGGCTAGCAAAGCCTTAATTATTTTTGCCTGTATTCCTATATATTGAATCGATGTAACTTTTCAATAAAGGCAGTTCAATTTTGGACACTCCCTGATGATTTGGAGACATAGCAACCCTGGTAATTATCCCAGAGTGTAGGAGGGTTTTTTTTTTTTTTTCTTTTCCTAGAGGGAGCTGGAAAATGAATCAGGCACATAGTGCATAATATTATCTTAACAATCTATACTCATCATTGCAAATGCCTGATAAATGAGGTAGAAGGTGGGACAGAGAACACTGCACGTAAGCTCTCTGGCAGTAGGATTCTGGCTCACGCTTTCAACTTGAACTTGTCTATTACACTTAAAACTCATCAGCCACTTCTTTTTTCTGAGTCCTCAGAGAGTTACCGAAGGAGCTCATTAAAAGGGCAGAATGCTCAAAGAAGAAGATCCAGTGCCATCTCTGTTATGTGGTGACCCTGACTTTCTGCTTGTAGAAACCATAGCCAACAGACAGAAAGAAGAAGTTAATTGGAAAAAAAGTAAGCTTGTGTATGGCGGTGGGGGGTGGGGACTATGCGGACCTACACTTTGTCCAATTTCTTTCTGCCTTTGGCATTTCTTGAGAAGGCAATAATCCCACTTTGGCCCAGGTGGAAAGCAGGTATGGGTGAAGGGTGAGGAGAGGAACTGCACTATTCTTGTCCATGGTGGGACAGTGGGCTGTCATAGCACAGGCCCTGGAGTCGAAATGTCTGAAGTCATTTTACTGTGTGGCCTTGGGAAAACTACTTCACTAAAGATGATGAGGATGGTATGACCTTCCCCTTCTGGTCACATGTGAGGCTTGAGCAAGATAATTCATGTATAGTGCTTGGTCCAGGGTCTTGCTGAAAACCAGCCAGTCTCAGAGACGGCTGGTTGTATGTGGCCTCTGCGGATGACTGAGACCATCTCACCTTACAAGTCGAGAGCAGAACCTCTCCATCAGCCTGTGATCACTCAAGCACCTCAGAACACACTTTGACTCTCCTACTGTCTGTCTCTAAAAAGGTGAAGCTTTGTGTTTATCACCCCTAGAATCCCAAGATTCCTTCACTCAGTGACCATGGCTAGAGCATTTGATGTCAACTCATTTTCTCCCTCTATGCATCCGTGGGACACTCTGTAGCATCGGACCTGGAACTTCTAGCCACCTGATGCAAAATGAAGAAACATGGGAGTCTGTATGCTGTTCTCCCCTTTCTCCTCACCCTCCTTACCCAGTCTTCCTTCTTCTTCTTAAGGTTCAGATCACCAGAGAAATTGAAAGGGAATTGTAGGATCTAAAATAGGCTTGGGGGGGGCATGTGGGTGGCTCAGTAGGTTAAGCCTCTCTCCCTTCAGCCCAGGTCATGATCTCAGGGTCCTGGGATAGAGCCCCACATCAGGCTCTCTGCTCCACAGGGAGACTGCTTCCTCCTCTTTCTCTCTGCCTGCCTCTCTACCTACTTGTGATCTCTGTATGTCAAATAAATAAATAAAATCTTTTAAAAAAATTAAAAAATAAAAAATAAATTAAAAAGGCTTGGGACTTCTCAGTGTTCTATAGAAATGAGACTAGATCCCAGAGCCTACGTGTAACTGATGACATTGTCACTCCCACAGACAAAGAACGGGTGGCTCAGCCACTTCCTCGGTCTAACTATTCTGACCTGTGCTGAGCAGGAGCTCACATGGCTAAGGACCCTAGAGAGATCCTTATTTTGGCTATTTCGGCTACTGCTACCCCCACAGAGAAACCTCACTATGACCACACAGATACTTCCAGCTCAACCAACCCTGAGCAGGTAATACCACAGCAAGACTTGGGCATGCAGCAACAGGCAGGGTAGGGATTCGAGGCCATGGGAGCCAGTGAAAAATTGATCCTGGCCTACAGCGGGGGCCAAAGCCAAGCAAGCCCTATACGTGAGTCTCTCTGGTCAGTACAGATCCAGAAGATCTGAGACAACCAGCTCAACTTCCCCAATGTGCGAGAGAGGAGGTAAGGGATGGGCGGTAAGTGGAAGTCAAGTTATACTTTTTCTCCTCAAAGTGAAGTTGAAAATGTTGGCCAGGGCCGTCTGGAACAAGGAAAGGGCTGCATCTCTCCTGACTTCCACCTACACCTACATTCACCCTTAGCCTTTTGTGGGGCTCCCACTCTGCATTTCCCCAATGAGACCTGTGGGGCCCCCACTTGGTTAAGGAATGGACTAAAACCACAGAACTTAGAAAGGGGAGATATTGTCACTGAAGTAGGCATGCAGAAGGGAAAAGTAAAGCAAAAACTTAACAATTGCAAACAGTTATCAGTCTGGAGATGAAGCCATTCATAGAAAAAGTTCCGAGCATATCCCCAAAGGGTGAGATGGAAACCACTGGCCCTTGAGGAGAGACAGGGCAGGTGGGCAACACAGCCTCAGGCTGAACCTGTTTCCCTAGGGATCTGACATCTAGATGAAAATTAAATATATATATACCTATTTTTTCCTCTCACACAGACAGATGCTTCCAGCTGCTCACACACTGGGTGGCATGTTACCCAGCTGCTTTGTCTAGATGGAAGTAAGAGACTTTTCAGGGACTCTTCTGAGTGCTGGATATCGGTTCCTATTTCATAGTTTCTGTGTCAAGTCACTTGATTTTGTGGAGACACCCCTGTCTTTTATGGCAGAATGAGATAGGAATCTACCATACCTCCCAGAGCTCTGCTCAGCCACAACTGGTAGATGAACCCTCACATGTGACCCAGAGGATCAGGAATCCATGCACAATCGTAAAGCTACTAGACAGATGCCATCCCAGGGATCACACAGCTCAAGCAAGGCTCTGCTGTCCTCAGAGGCTTTGAGTGGCAAGGGGTTAACCAACTTCTGCCCTGCTTGGTTTTATCCAACACTTGCTTTTCATGAATGTTTTCAGGTCAAGACATGAAGAAGAGCCTAAAAATAATGTGGGTCGTCAGGATCCATAGTCTTCAACAGGTTCCAATTTGCTCTTTCGTCTTCAGCTGCCTCCCATTCACAGTGAGATGATTAGATTCTCATGTATTCATCACACTTCTGTTATGTTACATCATACTATATTTTCAGACATTGCTCAAAAATTGGTTTGATGGGCGATATTAATTTTTGTTCTTAGACAGTGTATGTCTTTTTTTTCCTTTCTTTCCTGCTCCACCCCGATCTGACACCTGCTATCAATCTGACTGGCATGGAACCAGAATTCTCACAATGTGCTGGTTGCTCCTGTCCATGTATACCATGGGAATAGGTATGCACTGCAGATGGGCAAGCCTATTAGGTAAGTAGCAGTCACCATGTGGTCTGCTGTGATCTGATGTGACCAGGCACCCTCTAGGAAATCGTGACATGGGCCTATGGAAAGCAAAGGTCTGAGAATTCCAGACAGTCGTGGAAGATATATATGGCTCTATCATACTTAATTCTGTGACCTTGAAGAGCCGTCCGACTTCTCAGTTTTCCCCCTTCTTGTTCGCGGGTGGTGTAGTGGCTCAGTTGTACAAGCCTTCTGTGTCCCATGATAGAAACACCAAAGCATCTCTTTGTAGGTAAATGGCTAGAGATAGGGACTGATGCTGTGCTGTCTGCTCTTACTTTGTTGGTCCTGTGGCCCATTTATTATGGTGGTACCAAAGTGATATCTTTGCTTACCTCTGAATCCATTTCCATTTCCACTGGAGCAGGCAGGTGAAGGGGAGCCTTGTGGCCTGATGACAGGGGCAAAGGCACTCTTCTGTTTGACAGCAGGAAAAACTGAAGAGGAAAATGGGAGGATGGAGGACGTGCTAGAAGATCCAACAGTGGGACTTGATGACATGACTGGAAAGCAAAGGCACAATCCTCTTAGGAAAGGACAAACCTAGGAGTTAAATTCTGTCTTCAGGACACATAACCTGTATACATTCATTGAGAAATTACTCATTCACTCCAGGCAGTATCTCAGATCCTAGGGATTATAACAAGTTGAATGTGACAGCATCCCTGCCCTGCCCTGTTGGGGGGGAACATACAAACAAAACAATGACTAGGGTAACAACCCTACTGGAGGAATGTACACAATGCTGGGGAGACTCAGCAGGCAGACTGTTCTTCTGCCAGGGAATCAGGAAGGCAGCAGCAGGAGGTAATACTCTGATAGGTCTTTGTTCATGAGTAGAAGCTTGACAGGAGAACATGGAGATCAACATCTGAAAAATCATCAAATCTACTGAAGAATGGAAACTTTTTTCACCCTAAAAAGAAGTCCTGAGAGCTCTGTGCTTCCCTGGCAATTCTCAGGGCTCCAGAGGTTTGATCTATGGGGTTAACATATCTGAGAGTGCCATCTCTATGGGCCACTGCCTCATTAAATGTAAACATTTATTAACATCTAGATTACCTCCCTCTCTCTCTACTTTCAGAGCTCCTGGGAAATGAAGCTGCAAGTCAGACCCCTCTGATGTAATGCGCAGAAAAAACACCAATATTAACAATAAAATTACTTAAAGGAAGCCAAAAGCTAAGTGTTGTAATTTCCAAGGAAAATAAAGGCGATTTCCACAATGAAATGCCCTACCTCTTAATGTCAGATACTCTACCAAGTTACATCATACAAGAAGATAATTTTATCTTCTATGTTCAACTAGCTCAAGTAAGGGGTAAACTAGAGTTCACAAGGGTAAAATTGTCAGATACAGCATCTTGTGGAATAAGGTCAAGTTCCAGGGACTTATTTTAGCACAATCTCCAGAGTTCTGAGCTGTCACATGAGTTGGTACAAGAATTACTGGAACCTAATGGTCAAAGCCAGGAATGGAAACTTCTGGTTCATATCTCCAGTGATCCAGCTACTCCACAAAGTAAATTTTAAAAGTGAGGAAATGAGAGTGACCTATGGTTCAAAGGCCAAGTACAAGGTGAATTGAAGGTCAGCTGTTCTGATGACCTGTGTAAGATTCGGTCCCCATTTCTCCCCTCTCACTATAAAGATATATTTTGTGCTAGGTCACAGAATTGCATATATAAAGCAATCATACAGCATACTTCCAATATGATGTCTTATATAGACAAACCAAAGACTTCAAAAAAAGAGCTTTATCTAAAAACTACTCATCCTTACATAGTCCTGATTTAAAGAGCTTGCAGAAGGAAGCATCCGAGCACTTCTCTTTCTTTCCTCAAGTAACATGAATCAAAAGAATTGGAAAGGAGGATAAAGTCCTGGAAGAATCTCGCATAATACTTGAAGGTGAAAAAGAAGAAAAAACTGGGCTAATTCACTATTATAGAATAGGATAAAAGGTTAAACATTGAGAATGGATTATAGTCACACTCTCAAGCAAAATCTCCTCTTTTCACATTGGCTTCAGCGTCAATGAAATGGGGCCGGGGACCATTACTCTTTGTGTAAGGCACAGAATTAGAGGCCAAAGAAAAGCTGAGACTCAGGAGGCCCTGATTCTGACCACAGTCCAATCTCTGCTGCCATGCTATGAACCATGAAGGCATCAAGATGGCGCCTTGGTTTCTGTGTCTGCAATAACACCACCTTCCCTCCTACACTATTACAGAGGAGGGTTTTTATAAGGTGAATTAAGCCTACATATACACACCTGATTCTGTTTATATTCAGCGCAGGACTCACTTTTAGAAATATTTCTTTTCTAAATAACAGTCCTCAACCTAAAGTAGTTTCATTAGGTCAAAAGTGGCTGCCTCAGTGGAAAAGTCACCTCAAACTTTACCAAATGACATAAGACAACTGTTGCAGGGTTGAATAAGCACAGAGCTATAAAATGCCCATTTAAAATAGGGGTGTATTTTTTTAGGATTTTATTCATTTATTTTATTTATTTTTTTAATGTTCCAAGATTCATTGTTTATGCACCACACCCAGTGCTCCATGCAATACATGTCCTCCTTAATACCCACCACCAGGCTCACCAATCCCCCACCCTCTCCCCTCGAAAACCCTCTGTTTGTTTCTCAGAGTCCACAGTCTCTCATGGTTCATCCCCCCTCGGATTTCCCCCAATTCACTTATCCTTTCCTTCTCCTCATATCCCCTGTGTTATTCCTTATGCTCCACAAGTAAGTAAACCACATGATAATTGAAAGAGCTAAGATGACCTTCAACAGATGAATGGATAAAGAAGATACGGTCTGTATATACAATAGAATATTATGCCTCCTTCAGAAAGGATGAATACCATTTAAAATAGTTTTTATGTAATTTTCGTAAAATGCTAAATTAACACCTAAATTATTTTAAAATTTAATGTCACTATATTCGAAATCCCAAAAGGAATTTTAATTTGTGTATTTCAACAAAAACAGTTTCTATGTTTGTCTGTTTAAAAAGTGACAAAACTGTAAGACCCAAAAAGTTTTGTGAATACTTCATAAGTACTAAGGAGGCATTTATCTTAACAGATATTAAAACTTAACGAAAAATTTACATCAATGAAGTCAGTGTTATACTAACACAGAAACAGACAGACAAATCCTTGGAGAAAAAAGAGGCCAGAAACAGACCTGGATATATATGAGAACTGAAACTTAATAAAGGCGACATTTCAAATTAATGGGGACATAAATGCATGGGAACAATACGCAAGTCCCCTGGAGACAGAAATTTAAAGCGATTCCTCATGTTAAACACTAAGGTAAATGTAAGTGGACTAATCAGTTATTTGCTAAAACAAAATTATGAAGGCACTAGTAGAAAAATTAGGAAGGTTATATAATTTACATAATTCTTTCAACCTCAAAGCCTAAGGAGAACATCACAAGACTGGTCACGTGACAAAAAAAACTTCCATAACAGAGAGAAGGCAAATGACAAATTAGAAAAAATCTTCCTGATAATTATTTAGATATGTTCATATCCTTGATAACTGATAGGTTTCTTACAAATTAATTAGAAAAAAGATAACATCCCAATTAGAAAAGTGGGCAAAGGAAAGGAAAAGCAAAGTCACCAAAGGAGACAGGAAGGAAAATGACCAAAAGGTCTTTACAGACCTGAAAACCTTCAAACTGCTAAATAATCAAATGCAAATTAAAACAGTAACAAGAGGATGCTTACCACTTTACGAAATTGACAAAGATTAAGAAGAAATGAACAGGCCAGGGAAACAGATACTCTTCCTTTTCTAAGGGGAGCATTCATCTCTCTGGGGGGGACTTTGGCAATGTGTATTTAAAACCAAAGTGTTTTAAAATGTGCATATTTTTTAACCTAGTAATTTAATTTTGAGAAATTAATCCCAAGGAGATAATCATAAATTTGAAAAAAAAATAGATTCAAGGACATTTTTATAATTGTGAGAAATTGGAAAAAAAAAAACAGGAGTGACTAAGCAACAGGGTAAAGTATATCCACTCTATAAAACAGAATGCTATGTAAATTTTAAAGCTAATATTGGAGAAGAATATTTGATGACTCAGAAAGATATGCCTCCTCAGATGAATAACGCAAATTATGTCATAACATGTACATCAAACCCAGGCTTATTTTTTAAGAAAACATACAAAATAAAAGTTTAGAAGGATGCGATATAATCCAAACCTTTAACAATGTTCTCTCTAGTCAATGGATTATGAATGCTCTTGAATTTACTCCTTTCACTTGTCCCTATTTTCAGTTTTCTTTAATGAACATGCATTACTTTTGATGTAGCAGAAACCAAAGCTGTTAAAATAAACAAGTGGAAACTCTCCTTTGGGGGGGTGTAAAAAAAATAATATAACCCTTAACAATAGGCATAACAGATTTCCTGTGTGTTAATGTTCCTCTTCGATTTAAGGCTTTACTACCTGCAAACCAGGTTGCCTTTTAACCTTTCTGCTAAAAAAAAAAAAAAAAAAAAAAAGCAAAGAGACTAATAAATTCTCAAATTCCTGGGAAAAGCTTCTTGATTGCAGTGAACTTCGCAAAGCAAACATCACTTCTCATCTCTGTTCCCCAGTCTTAGGATACAAGTCTGCATCATTGACAGAGCCTAGCTTCATATCTGTGACTTTGATAATTCTGCCACTTTTCTTCCACTCCCTCTTTCATTTATCTCATGGCAGAATCCCATTAGCTGTGCATCAGAGTAGACATTATAATTTCCAAAATGTATCCTTCTATGGCTGGAAGGCCATACTTTAAAAAGTTAACAATCGTCATGCCTGCACAGAAATAAAGTGTGTCATTTTTCTTTCCTTTTTTACGTATACATGCTTCTTAAATTGTGCATAATGAGAATGTTACTATTGCAACAGGATTTTTTTCTTTTCTGGAGAAAAAGACAATAGCAATATGTCAAGATGTTAACAAGGTTGTTTTTTATGGTGGGAGAAGGCTTTCTTTTTGAAACTATTTCCATATGTTCTAAATTTTTTATAATCATCATTTAATACTCTACAATAGAAAATGTCTTGATATTTATTTTTGAAAATATAAAAATATTGAGCCCCAGGGCATAGTCTAAGACGATGTCAATGAAGTAGGACTCCCTGAACATAGGTTGGATTTCTGTATAGATTCTGTCCCAAACTTTGGAACCGCTTGGTGGCGATTCTGCTTTGGAAGAAGTGGGCCCATGAGTGTTGCAAGCTTGTCAAGTAGACCATCTGTGGGGACACCAGAGCGCACCATTTTAGGAAAGCTGATCACAACTGAAAATTTCTCTGGACATCTCTCTCTCTCTCTCTCTATGGACAGAGGCCAAAGAAAAGGCGAGGACGTCTGGCCCCCAAATCTCTGTGAACATGGGGAGTTAAGGAAAAACCACTTTTCTTCTTATAAGGATTGACTGGCTTGCCGAGTCCCAGCTGGAACTCACAGGCCACCATATCCTCCTTTGCACTGAGCCATTGCATTTGTTGGCGCTAAGGGGTCTGTCAGCATTTCATTATAACCCCCTATTGTCAGGGGTTTAGAATTCAGCCATAAAAACTTGCACTGAGCTGGAACTTGGCACACACTGCTACCGCCAGGAAGTGAAGTTTGTATGTGAAATTGAAAAAACATCTGTTTGGCCATTTTTGAAGTCGTGTGAGAGCAAGAGCAATAAAGATGCAGGTTTCTGATACTCTGCATTGGCCGCAATGCGAATCAACTTGACTGAGAGGCTTGGCTTTATTTCTTCTGAACGACTCTGGCAAACGATTGACTGCTCCATGCCCTGGTCTGGCCGCATCAGACTCGTTTAAAAAAGACAACGAAAAATCGTAGACTGGTGTTTTTTAGACACAAGCAACAGAATTGACAAAATGGTTTCCCCTGGGCTGCTTTTTGGTATTTCCCAGAGAAGTTAAGACTTAGCTGGCTAGAAATACAGGTCAGATGTTATTGTAATGAACTCCATGGGGTATTCAGTATTTTGCAGTAGGGGATTTTATCGTAATGCAGGCACTGTTTGAAATCCATTCCCAGTTTGCGACTTCTTCAGACCCTCCTTCAGAAAATAAAAGGTGCAGGAGATCAGAGGGACCCGGTAGGCACAAGGAGCGGGTTTGCTGTTGCGTTTCTCCCTCCCCTTGGGCAAGGGGGCCTCTTTCTATTCTGCATACACTGTCTTGTTTTAATGGGTGATTTAATGGGTGCTATCATTTTCCTTGTGGCAATGGGACTGGATGATCAAGAAAGGCTAGTGGAAGGAAGTTGTCACTTGCTGGAGCGGGAAGGTCCCTTTCCTACCAAAGGAATTACCTCGTAAGAAACCTCAAGCAGTTACCCAGTGGATGTATTCATTTATCTCTTCATCTTCCCTCTGTGTCTGTCTGTCTCTCTTTCTGATTTTCCTCTCCATATTTTTTTCTTTTCTCTCAGTTTCTTATAGCTGTTATTTTATACTTTCATAACACTCATCTCACTACTAGTATCTCCCAAAGTGTTTTGGAACAAAAGAAGGTAAAAATAAGTAAAGAAATAAATCAAGCCAGCACGAGTTTATTCACCGAGACCACTCGGGTCTAATTGATCTGGTCCATCCAACATGACACAACATAGAACTCACGTCTTGGCAGCAACAAGATTTTAGTTTTAGTAGAAGAACCAGCCTCTACTACCTCTGCTGTTTGGTCACTATGTCCTTAACACACTGAGTAGACTTGCAAGGCTAATGAAGTGAATAGGGAACCCAGAAGTAACCCATGGTTGTGTGTCCCGGGGAACCAACAAGGCTGCGGAAGCAGCCTCCAGACCCTTGGCATGTCACTCCCTGAGCTGCGGTGGAAATGGCTGTGTGATGTCCTTGACTCATGCTTGTTCCTGGCATAGGGGAACCACTACTCTGGGTGAAGACAGGGTCTGCTCTAGAGCCTTGCAACAGGAGCCAGCACTTCAAGAACATTCCACTCACACAGACCCTCCATGGTGGTTTCTCTCCTGGCCTGAAGTATTCTCTAGGTAGGTTTGAGGACACATATTCTCTCAGGCTTCTTAGTCCTCAAAGCACCCCAAATGAGTTTTCACAAACCCCTAGGACATCTAGCTAGCCCAGATTAGGATTGAGAAGTCCATCTCAGATCACTCTCTCATGAGGAGCTAAATTCCATCTCTCAGAAGGTACACAAGGAAGGGAGGGCCATGTAACAAAGTGACCCAAGAGTGTGGTATGACACACAAAATGACCAAGCCACAAATTGTGTTCAAATGATGGTTCTGCACTATCCTACTGGTGTGATCTTGGATGAGTAAACTGCTATGCACCTCATCCCCCTCACCCACAATAAGGAGAAAGTTCTCACGAGGATGAAAGAAAAACCTCTGAAAGTGCTTAATGATGAGCGTGCATAATAGTAACTGAAATGGAGACTTCATTCCTTGTTCCACACAAGCCACATACATCTATCCTCTCTTTGTATAAAGCAAATAGCTTCACTCCTTTTCTTCCCTTCAGAAGGTTTGAAGCAACTAAGTGTACTGAAGTCTAACTAAGGGAAAAGAACAAAAAGCATGAAAGACATTTCCTTGGAAAATTGGGCTACTCCTCAAGAAGTCAGTAAGACGTCGGTAGGGGTATAACTCTCCCTCAAAAGGCTGAGGAGTAAAACCCAAGGACAGAGACACAGGGAGAGCTGGAAAGATGGAAAAGCCACTTACTTCCATAAGGGGAGCCTGTGGGGGAGCCGTTTAGAAATCCTGGTGACCCTGGGACGCCCAGGTTGGCCATGGGGACGTTGCTGTAGCCATTCATACTGTTACTGGAGGTGCTGTAGTTAGACTGTTGGGGGGTGGAGCTGGAAGAGTAGCCCCGCGGAGAGATGCTGCTTGTGTTGCGGATGTACCCTGGATAGCAAGGAAAAAGCCCAGATAAATGAAATGGCAGAGACCAAATATGGCGGCATGGGCCTACATGGTCCCCCCGACTATAGAGCACTCCAAGCCACCCCTGGGCAGGGGCAGAAGGTCTGCAGTTTGTCTTCAGCATTTATATCCTCCTTTCCCTTCCCATCCTACACAAGGCCATGTCTCTGATGGTCCCTCCTTCCTCTTTGTTCCCATTTGCCGTCAACATCTCCAGCTCACACAAAGGAGTGATGACTAATCTTCCTAACACATGAGAGCCCTATGAGATCTTAATGACTATCACTGAGGCAAGCATTTTGAGATCAAGTAAAGCCTGGCAGATACTGTGTGCTATAGCCATTCCTTGAAGATTTGCATACATGGGTCCCAGAGAATAAATAAACCAGTTTAACTTTGCTAACCTAGTGTTTCCCAAATTTAGCACACCGCAGTATCTTTTCTGGGAATGGTGAGCAAGAGGCATCCTAATAACATCTCAAAGGCCACTCATAATCTGCAGATCATTACCTTTAAAAAAGTTAGTTCAAGGCTATTACCATGCCTGAGTGGAGGTGGGGAACATCTTTATTTAAAAATTGTTGCCAAGTTCATCTAAATGTGCTATTCTTTGACCAAAGACATGGAAGCATCAGCAATTGAGTATAGGGAGATCTGGTCTGTGGGAGGAATGGGGAAGGAACAAGTCCTCCCCATACTTCCAAAACCTTGGCACGGAGAGACCACCTAACCCAACCTGAAATAACCCGCTTCAGGTAATAGTCCCTAAAGCTATTTTTTAAATGAGCTCAATTTGAAGGGAAAAAAAAAAAAAAAAAAAAAAGGCAATCATATGTCTGCACCCACCCTGCTGTAAGAAAAACTCACCCTGGTCATGAGAATGAGGAATTCCCTTCCAGTGGATGAATCAAACTGGAAATACAACTATGCCAAGGTTAGGGACATCCTTAAGAAATTTATGATTTAATTTTTAAAAATGATAAAAAATGATTTGTGATCAACTTAGCCCCTTAGTAAAATCAACCTCAGTGACAAAAATCTTTATGCAATATACTTCACGTGTGAAAAGCACAGATAACTGTAAAGTGTGCTGCTCTGATTTGCAAATGAGATGATACACAAACAGAAGTCACTAAAGGAAACCAAACCACTCTGCCTCTGCAGCTGGGAAGAGAGGGTCATGCATAACAAATGACAATGGCAATGACTCAGCTTCCTTCCACTGTGAAAGATGATAATCACAATAGCAGAACTGCCCATTTTCGTCAAACTACACCTGTAAGTCTAGTTTCAGGAAGTCAAAACCCTTTGAAGTTAATCACAGTTCATCTTAACCTTAAATATTTGCAATTAAAGGGTCCCAACTGGGCCCAAAATAGCCCCCCAATCTCACAAAACAGCACCTATCATGTTGAGATAATCCAATATAGGATGGTACTGCTTATCTAGGGACATGCTTCTTTGATGGTATATGAATCAAGCTTTACCTCCCTCTGCTTAAGCCAAACCAACCTTGTAAATGGATAGGATGTTTGGAATTTTGACTTGGAGAAAGGGTAGTACCTTGATTATTTCCCTGTGTTGAGTCTGAGATGCTGACCCCAAGCTGGCTGCCGTATGAATTGATGCCCATCATGCCACTGTGAGCCGGGGAGCTGGAGAGAGCTGGGATCTGGCTGGGATTCCTGGGGACGCTGTACAGGGCTTCCGCAATGTCTGCGGCTCGCTTCAGAATGATGTCCTGAAAAATGGCAGATGGAGGTGAACATTTTTATGCAGCGTGAAGAGTCATACTCAACAGTGTAAGATGGGAGCATCTAACCTGGTTATTGTGTGGGGTGCCATAGAGGGCCTCCACTAGATCTGCAGCTCTTTTCAATAGCATCTCCTGGGAAAAAAAGCAGAAGGGGTGAGGAAGAAGCAGAGGTAAAACCCGCAAACGGCCAACTCAAAGGAAAATTATGTATAAAAACAAAAAGTCTAGACATCATCCCTAAAATATAAATAACTGGCTACGAGGTCCTATATTTGTTCTGACAGAATTTAACTCTGAATCCCTCTCTACATACATATGTACACAGAATCCATCTAGACAAAACAGTTCCATCCGTGATTGCGCCACCAAAATAAAAAATGACCAGATGAAAGATGGAGTTGGTTGAAATTACGAAGTCATGGAAGTGCCATTAAAAACTTTCAGACCATTCCATTAAAGAATCTGGTACTCTAATTAACCAAAAATTCTTAGAATGATTGACTGACCTGAGTTTAGCTGCTTGCCAAGGAGTTGTTCGTAATACTGAAATTATCTTGGCAGTGACTTCTGCAAAATTTTATTCTAATAAAGATGAATTCTTTCAATAATATTTCCCCCTGTTCACTTTAACCAGAGAGAATTAGTAATCAGTAATCCCTTTCGTCTCATTTTGTCTTTTCCACCTCCTGTTTTTAACAGCCTTTTAAATTGCTATTAACCTACTTTCCAGATATCATCTAATTTAATGGTGGGGCTGGGGATTTTTCCAAGAGGAATATGAAGGTGTGATGCAGAAGCAAATGTGGTACTTGAATTTTACTCACAGTACAGAAAAGAGAACATGGCATATGATAATGTGTGTGCTCAAAATGCAAATGTAGATGTTAAAATTTAATAACATCTCATTAATTGAATAGCTAATAAATTAATGTATTTTTCAATGACAAAAGCTAGAATGGGCCAGATTTATGATATGATTGTCATAAGCAAGTTCACTTAAAAGCAAAACATTTCATAGACATTTTCTATGGAGGCATTTTTCACTTAATTTAATATCTATATACAGGGTAGTCCCTCGATGAATAAATGACTGTAGATTAACGTGTCCCTGCAATTATGGGTGAGTAAAATTATATTCAAATACAAAGGAGTGGGAACTTACATTTTTAAGCCATTACGAGATTATTTTCATAAAGTTGCCAATGTTTCATAAGCTGGATACTTGTAGTGTATCTATTTCATAGGACCCAATTTTCAGATTTCCTCTTCCCTTGGATATTAATCACACTATATCTCAGAGTTAGAAGATATTTTATGTGTCCCTAAAGCTTAGCCAAATTTCAGGGCCTAATGTAATTTTAAAGGGACTTAATTTGCTGGATTTATCTAAGTTTGCTGAAATCCCATAATAAGGTTTTCACCTGTCAATTTCCAAAAGGTTTTTGTTTTTGTTTTTGTTTTTTTACCTTAGCTAATCTCTCCGGGTCTCCAGGATGCCTTGGGATGACCTTCTGGAGTCTCTGAAAGCCATAGTCTATGGTGGGTTCATTTAATGCTGAAAAAGAAAAATCCTCTTTTTGAGTATGTTTCATGGCCATAAACAAAGCCTCTAATTAAGTCTTCCACTGGCAATAGAAAGGTGCTGGTATTATCTGAGAATTGACACATAATGGATACAATTAGTTAAAGATAAAGGTGACATTGGTTAATTCACATTTATAAGTCTGGAATGCATAGTAGTTTAATATCTTTGCACTAGAATGATATTTCAAAACATCAGGATGATTACACTTATTTTATTATTTCTGCCCAAAGTACACACAACTTAAAATTTTCTGCTCACTCTCAAATAATCAGAAATATTACACAATTAACCATATCCCAGTTTTTTATGAAGATAATAAACTACCCTTACATGTGTTTTCCTCCTTCCCCCTTCTCTTTCCCAAGTATACCTTTATCATCTATTCATTCTCCTAATTATCACTTTTTCTTATTCTCTCAAATATTTACATACATACATATACAAACCTTCTGTGAGTTTATTCTCATAAAGTCCTGTTCTTATGCATAGTACACTTTCAGAATTTGCAATTACCGTTTGCTACATGAACATTCATTTGATGTCAGGCTCTACCATAGGCCGAAAGTGTCATAGAATAGAATGCGCACTTGCTTTGTGTTGAGGAAGACAGTGCTGGGCACATAGGAGGTGCTTAGTGCTTAACGTCAGTAATTGTAAAATGAGGGAGGGAGGGCATGAATGAACGACTTAACTTAGCATTTCTACCGTTCTGAAGAGTTTTTGGAGTTGAACCCCTTCTCCTTTCACCTTCCTCTCTTCCTCGACTTCTTTCTTTTTTTTTTTTTTTAAGATTTTATTTATTTTTATTTGAGACAGAGATAGTGAGAGAGAGCACAGGAGCAGGAGGGAGAGGGAGAAGCAGGCTCCCCACTGAGCAGGGAGCCCGACTCAGGGCTCGATCCCAGGACTCTGGGATCTGAAGGCAGTCCCCCAACTGATTGAGCCACCCAGGTGCCCCTCTTCCTCGACTTCTTAAAAGTCTGTTGTTTAAATTTTATAGTTTCAAAGTTAATGCATAATCAAAGTAAAAGATACAAAAGATAAAATAATAACCACCTGCACTCCCATTAGGCAGCAGTAAACACAGGAGGTTGTACTTCCTTTTTAATCTTCCTTTTTGCACATATGTTTTGTGAATATTTGTTGCTGTTATTCTAAGTATCAAAGCAACACCTTTTGTTTTAAAAGAATTATAAAAAAATTTAAATGTGGAAGTAAAAATACAATCATCCATAACCTCACCATTTCAGAGATGATCTGGGTTAACATTTTTGCTTATATCTTTTCAGATTTAAACACATGCACATACTTAAAATTATTCAGAGACATCCTATTCACACCATTACATAACCTACTTTTTATCAATTTAACAATATATCAAATTTTCCCCAGGTTATTAATTATTCTTTTATAACGTTATTTAAAATTCCTGAATATTTTTCCATGACATGGTCTATAATTTATTTAAATGGCTTCTTAACGTTTGGCATTTAACGTGATCCTTAATTTCTCACTATTATAAAAATCAGAGCAATAATTATCCACCATGTATAGCCTTAATGATTTCAATTGGAAAACTCCAAGAATCAGAATTACTGGACCAAAAACTGTATTTAAGGACTAACACACATCACGTCGAACACTTCTCAGAAGAATGTACAAATTCATACTCCCTCCAGCAATGCATGTGGTCACTTCTATTTGGTTATTAATCAGTGAGATTGAAGAGCTTCTTATACTAGCTGATCATTTTAATTTTTTCTTTTATGAACTACTCATTGATACTTTCTGCATTCTTCTATTAGGGGTTAGTCATTTTCTTTTTTTTTTGTAAAAACACTTAACATATTCATATTTTTAATGCTCTGGCACCATGTTACAATATCATATCCTAACATGTCCTTAGCTATTATATGTAGAAAGACCATCCCAATTCCACAGTAAGTACGCATGCGTGCGTGTGCACGTGTGCGCACACACACATACACACACAATATGTGTGTGTATTTGCATATACATATACCAACATATATGAATTCCTCTCCTTTAGCTCTACCAGTAAAATGTGTACTGCTTATCATCTAGGTAATAAGTTTTTTATTTTTTATTTTGTTTTTTGCTATGTTTTTATCATCTTCATGTTTTACCATCTTTCTTGTAAATATGATTACTCCCTCATCACATTTTCTAAAAGTTTTACTAGTGCCTAGAAACCCTTTTGGTTTTTATATGTCTGTTCAGGCAGCTTGTGAGGGGAGTGGGTGGCTGAATATGGCAGAGTCGTTAAGAGAATCAGTTTTAGAGTCAAATAGATCTTGGGTTTGAATTCCAGCTCCACTATTAATTTCTCTAAGCTTATGTTTAAGACCCATTTCATGGGTCTGCTATAAAAATTAAAAGGAACCACTTATAGAATGCCCCCAACATAGGTCTTGGCACAGAAAAGTTCTTAACCAATGGTAGCTATCTGTTATTTTGTAACCAACCCCCTGACAGATGTCATTAATTATTTCTGTTCATTCTTAGGATCATACATTCACAGTATCTATGTATTTTATCTGTATATTAATTCCAATTAGTTCTTTAATCCCACTCTTGTGTTGGCTAAAATGTCCCCCACTGTCTAAAAATGAGGATGATGGTGGATGTCCTTGCTTGTTTTTCTCTGAATGGGAATGACGCTAACATTTTATCATCATTATCTCTTGGCTAAAAGTTTGAAAGAACCCTGTGAAATTTCTCCTGTCAAAGTCACCAAAAACATTTTAGTCAAACCAAGATGAAATTTTCCATTTTTTTTTTTTTAAGATCTATTTATTTGAGGCAGGGGGAATAATGAAGAGCAGAAGGAGAGGGAGAGAGAGACAATCCCAAGCAGACTCCATTGAGTGTGGAGCCTGACTTGGGGCTCCATCCCATGACCCTGAGCTGAAACCAAGAGTCAGTCGCTTATCCAATGGAATCACCCAGGTGCCCCAGAAATTTTCCATTCTTATCATAAATGTGAATTATGACACTGAAAATACTCTCCTGCTGGAAATGTATCCACCCATCACCTTTCCTAAATGTGCACTGCCTTGTTTCACACCTACCTCCCCAGCCACGCATCCCAGTCCACACTGAGAGCCGCTCGCCCTCCATCTTACAAACACTGCTGCTCCTCACACCTATTTGCCAAGCCGCTCTTCTCTCTGGTTATATGTTCTCCCTCATCAACCTCATCAGTGCCCCTATGATTTCCATGTCAAACTACATGTTAACTGTCACAAATCTTCACCTCTATTCCAGATAGCTTGCTTGAGATTCTGCCTTATCTTTCCCAGTATTGGCTGGAAATTTCCCCCGGGCTGGCCCATAGACTCCTCCCACCCAAGATACCCCAAGCTCACCCGACTTTGAGTGAATAGCCATCATCCATCAGATTGCCAATCAGAAACCTTAGGGTCATTCCTTATTTCTTAATATCATTTGTATTTTTCTAGAAAACTCACGTACTTCAACAATAGTTTAAATGTTCTAGCACAGATTCTACACAGATATCTAAAATTTCTAATCTACTTGTGGTTTCCCCCCTCCAAACCCTGTTTTTTGCAACTTTCTAAGTAATCGTATTTCTAATTTTATCTTCCTTTTGTTCTGAAGAGAATATCCTAAAATTTTGAGATGCCTGGGTATTAGTTAGTTATTCTAGTTCATTGCATTGGATTCAAAAAAGTGTCCTTCAGAATATCTGTCTTTTGGAATTTATGTTTTTTATATATTAGTACAAATGAATTTTTTCTGTGTTCCATGGGTAATGCTTTAAATGCATTATGCAATGTATCTCTTTGACCCTATTATTTAACATATTGTTATTGCTACTCTAAATTTACCCTTCCACATTCTCTTTGTATCTTTGTATCTCTGTATCTTTGTATCTTTCTGATAGTTTTTTTTTAAATTTTTAAAAGATTTTATTTATTTATTTGACAGACAGAGATACAAGTAGGCAGAGAGGCAGGCAGAGAGAGAGGGGAAGCAGGCTCTCCGTGGAGCAGAGAGCCCTATGTGGGGCTCGATCCCAGGTCCTGGGATCATGACCTGAGCCGAAGGCAGAGGCTTTAACCCACTGAGCCACCCAGGTGCCCCCTGATAGTTTTTTAGTGAATATATTTTTCTCTAGTAAGGGGAAAGATACACATCCTACTTTAACTGAAAGTAGTACTTTCAGATTTTTCTAAAAATATTTCTAATTGTTTGAGTCTGATAAGCCCCTCCATATATAAGGAATTCTGCCCACCTTTCATTTCTGTACCTCACACTTTCCACTTTTACATTTTGGTCAGTCACTTTCTTCAGCTAATATTACTATCTTTAGATCTTCTATGATCTGTATCTTTTAGACTAATTTTCACATTTACATTAAGCTTTGCCATTACATTCACGATAATTGAGATACTATAATTTAACTACTTTTTCTCCTGCCCAGGAGTCCTGTGATACCATAACTTTCCCATTCTTGGGTTCTTCCCTGGTTCAGTCCTCCAGCAATCAGGTTCCATTGGTAAGAATAAGAGTTGAATCCTGTCCATGTCCTTGAAATAAGAGAGTATCTTTGTCTTCCTCCCATGTAAATGACAGTGTCACTGCGTGCAGCATTGTTAGGAATACTCTCTCTATTCAAAATCGAATTTCTGCCTGTGTTCCATTCTTACCTTGTGAGGTGGGGACAGAGGAGGCCTAGCGGGGAATAAGAGTCCAGCTTTCACACATGCTCCCACACAACTCTGTCCGCTCCCACCAGCACGACAGCACAGAATTTCTGGATTATTGATGACACCAGCCTAGCTTCAACCATGAATACTAGATTTCCCTTTTTTGTTGTTGTTTTGTTTTCTTGAAAATATCCTCTGATATATTCTGGGACTGGGGGCAGATTAAACACTTGGACTCCAATTACCATTTTACCCGGGGAACACATGTAAAAATAGCTGCGTGTATAATTGGAATCATTCTGTAAACTTTTTTTTCCCACTTAGCATTATAACGTCAGCAGGTTCTGAAGTTTTTTTTTTTTTTTAAATAACAGTATTTTCCACGGCTATAATATTCAACAGTGAAAATCGTTATTGCCGCTCTTAGAATTTACCAGAGGCTTGCTATAGTATGGGCACTGTACTAAGCCTTTTACATATGTTTGCTCATTTAACCCTCATTACAATCCCACAATTTGGGTTTTATCTCCATTTTCAATGCAGTTGCAGGCAGTAAAGGTGGAATTTGTACCCTGGTTTCTCTAACTCCAAGGCCTATGCTTTAACTTTTTCTGCTGAATTAGAGATGTTGTTCCAAGCCCTGTCCACGTATGCCAACGGCTTCCTGGGCCAAAGGCTACCCCTCTGCTCTGAGGTGGTAAGGATCAGAGAAGAGTGTTGAAAAGTGACCATGCCATCTTCTCCTTCCACCCACCCCCCTGCAGCCACCCATCCATCCCCATGCTTCCTCTTCAGCTTCTAGCAAAGAGCTGCAGATCTGGAAAGTTCAGCCCTACCAGGTTGCCTGACTTCTCAATCATGGACTATGGGAGAAGGGCCCTATTTGGTATCAATCAGCAAACAGAAACAGCTGCTCAGTGCTGCATGGCGAACAGACCTAGTGACAAAACGCTCTAAATCAATCATTGCCTCGTCTTTTTTCAAATAGGCACTATTTTGTTACCTAGGGTACCGATTTTCTTACATGGAGAAAATGGAAATGATAGATATGGGTGTGCTCACAATATGTTGGCTATAAGGTAAGGGACTATCCCCTGAGGCAGACTATCTAACCGCTCCAAGGCCCCTGTGGTTTCCACTAACTGTCCTTGTCCTTTCTTCCCATTTGCACAACTACTCCCCCAAGCAAGCTCTCACTCCCTCTCGCTAGAGCTCCAGGGGTCTCCCCATGACCACCACTAATCTCATTATCCCTTGTCCTTCCTGCTGCTTGCAGGTGAATTCTCTAAAGCCAGGCTTTAATCAGCACAGGGAGGCAGGATGTAGATGGCGCTTTCTCTTTCACAGAATTGATCCCACTGTTGTTCCCATTAAATAGGAAACTGCTGGGACACATCGGTAATGTCTGGTTTATCTTGCCTGCCCTCCTGTTCTCAGTCCCAACCCAAATCCGAAAGAGCAGACTACCTTGACCACACTGGGTTAGCAACTCATGTTTTAAAATGAGTAAGTAGACTAGGCATACTCATCTATTTCTGATGTTGAGTGTTTTTTGGAAGGCCCCCGCCAGACTTCATAGCACAAACGGCGGGATGGACGGTTATACCCCAGATGAGAGGACAATGGTAAAAATAAGCTGTCATCTATACAGACAGGAAAAAAAAAAATCTCATGCGTGTGCACACACGATTTCATTTAATCATGTGCTCTCTTGAAATACAAACCGTGAAGTCGAAACCATTTAGTCAATACCAAACCATAAGAAGGAAAGTCAGTCAATTCTTACAGTTTTCAGCCTTCAAAACATGGAGATGAGATTGGACAACTTTGACTTTGGTTCCAAACTGACTTCCCAACTGGCCTGTTGCTTTTTGCATCCTACATATTCAGCCTCATGTTGAATCCCAGTTTCATTCCATCCACCACCCCCCAACCTCCCTGGGTGTTCTCTGATATTTCAGGCCTGGTGTGAGCCAAGCAAACCTCAATTAGCTAATGAGGTGCCCAAGACCAGCACCAAGACTGCCTCTAAGGGCCGACCAGATCATTAACCACCATCATCAGTGTGAATTTACAACCTCTCCTACCACGTGGGCGGTGGGTGGAGGGGGGGTGCTGTGACGTGCTACCAAGCCCTTGGCTGACAGGGACCCATAGAAGTGCTAGCAAGGCAAAAACAGAGTAAATTAAAAATATGCTTCGATCTATAGGCTCTATTTATCTATGCCTTTCTTTAGTAACATAACATTAAGGTAAAAGGTCATATCCCCACTGAAATATAATTTATATTTACCTTTTATTAAATAATTATGGCATGGCATGAAGTTAAATATTACAGAAGCTAATCAAGGGGGAATTCAATAGAGAAAACTCAGACATGAGAATTTCGTCTTTGCTATACATAGAATGTCTTAATCCTCCACTGGGAGTCATTCGGGTTTGCTTAAGGAGTTTAATAATACACATTTCAACTGCCACAGAATCTAAATCCCATTTGGATCAGCCTTGGAAAAACTTTCATCAATACCTTGAGATTTCATAATATTTCTCCTGAGAGCCTGGATCTTATGTGTCATTTCTCATTTTGATTGCGGGTATAATATATGAGGTTACTTACATATCTTGGACCCAGCAAATAGATATAAAGTTTAAGCAATGTGTAAAGGTTTTATTTTATAAGTAAATAGTATTTAACTAAAAATATCTACTGGGAACTACTCATTAAAAAAAAAAAACTGGCTGGTGTTCAATATTAATTTTCCCAAGAGGCTGGTGAGATGTATAAATTCTATATGATTTTTCTTTTTTCCTTAAGAGGAGGCACAGAGACCAGATAATGCTTACTCTAGCTAACACCTCTATTTCTGTTTCCCAAAAATATAGGGGACACGGGTTAATATGAAAAGGGGACTCTTTGTTAGAGTTCTGGTCAGCCCTGAACAAAGACAGCATTGACATTGCAGGCAGGAGTTCATTTATGTCCTGACCAATTGCAGTACTCATCACAAAAATGGCAGCATCAAAGGCTGATCAAATTCCTTTGCAAAAATTTGAGATGAGATAAATAAGATGATGGAGTGAGGGAACATCTGAGTGATCAGTTGGGTGGTTGCTCTGGGATTTTGGCCTGGATTTCAGCTTTTCACACTAGTAGGTCTCTAGTTGGAGCCTAGGATCATCATGGAGTGTATGGATGGCCATCAAGAGGCCAAGAAAATTCCAGAAGTCAGAGCCTAGCTGTATGTTTGCACATATGTGCATTCATCTGCAGCAAAGGATCTTCACTTTCATCAGATATGCATAAAGCCCATGGTTCCCTGAGGACCATGTGGGTCTAGCCCACAGAACCAGAGGATCTCTCCAGTCCTAACTTGAAATCTTATCCTTCTCTAATAATAAAGAAAACAATGGAAAAGGATCCTGCCTAAGAAAACTAAAATCTATATAATGTGACTGCCAGACAAACACCAGATCAGAAGACGGACTTTGATAAACAAGCAAAGGAGAAACCATGCATCAGGAATGCCTCTCTGTGTGGCTCTGGTCAAAGACAGTTACTCTGGTGGCAGGCCAGGAAGGTGTAGAGCAATCTAGCATTGGGAAGAATTCAGATATACAGACTCCAGCTCTTGCCTTCATGTTACTTCTGGGACTTCTCCATTCTGCTTTCCCCCCAGGATCCACGTCTTCAAAGAGCCTTGAGTCTCCACATTGATTCCTGTGAGGTCTGCCTTCTTTGTGCTTTGATTGAGTTCCTCTGTCTCTCCCACCGCTTCCTCCCAGTTTCATTGTCTAATTGTCTACCTTCTTCCCTACTGCTCTTGGGTCCAACTTCAGAGCCTATGTTCAATTAGCATTTTAATGCTCTCAAGTTATATTTTTTCACAGCATCGGATAGTCAAAGGAGATAAAACTGGTCTGGCCTGGGATCTGCTTTACATCCCACCCCTGACTGACCATTCATCACCTTCAAGGCCCGGTGGACTTTGGTTTATCTCTCTGCAGAGACAAACAGTTGGGCTAAATGGCCTCTAAGATCCCTTTTGAGCTCTTGCATTATATGATTCTAAGACAATTACCTACTTGGCACAGTGAACTTCTTCGAGAAGTGGAGATGGGTGGGGTTGAAACCACAGGCTGTTGAATTATGTTGTTGTTAACCTTTGCTACATTGAAATCTTTCCCTACATCCATTTATTTCAATGCAGCAAAAGTTCAGTGTCACCAATTAAAAGAAAAAGGACAAAGATAATATAGGAACACATTATTAAGAGGCGGCACCTGCCTCTGTGGATAGAGGAACAAGAACACGAAGTGAGAACCAGCAGTGCACAAGTGAAAGATTAGACGGAAGCTTTTGATATTTAATTTAAAATGAAATATTAATTTAATATTTAATTACGCTTTGGTTTCAAGAAAAACTGCAGCAGGAAGACGGATTGTTTGAAGAAGGGAGTAATATACATGGTTAAGGAGACAACTGTAAAAATTAAAGATAAATTTCAAGGGTAAATCTAAATGCCACAATGGAGCAGTTATGAATAAGCTCATGCTCTTGGTAATGTGTATTTAGAATATTATAGCTGAGAGCACCAGGCAGTTAAGGGGCTGGGATGTCTCCGGTGAAACACCAGCCCCCTATACTGGGGCTTCCAACGGAGACATCATTCTTCAGACTCAGCCGGAGGATGGATCTGGATTTCACAAGAGGTGAGGGTAGAAGCGACCTCAGTAAAACTACGGGCTACCAGGAGGGCTGTTGAGTCAACCTGTTTCCAGTGTGAATGGGGAACGATTGTACTCAGGCCAGTTTTTGATGTTTGAATGGGGTATTTTTAACTCAAAATCAGACTCGTTTCTTAAATGGGATTTTTTTCAATCAGGGTAATGCTGTAAGAAAAAAAGAAAGGAATGTGAAGTGGCTGGGCTATTAACATTTGCAGTCCTGCATGCACATCTGTGCACAGCAGCTTTATGCAAAGAAGACCCCACACCCCACACCGAGCCTTGGGAACAAGACTGTTCAGGGTATGATCCAGGGGTTTGTGGAAAAATCTAGGCCTCCCATTTCTCCTCCAAACTGCTGCCTGTTCCTGGTCATTTTCTTATGAACCCTTTCTCCCAAATAATAAACAGGGGTGTAAAATAAATAAATAAATAAATAAACAAACAAACGGGTGTGTAATCAAATGAATTTGCTTGTGCTAAAGTAAAAGATAAGAAGTCCTCTGGGGGAGGAGGTTAGTTGACATGGATTCTTTGGTTTCTCAGTGTCTCCACTAATTCTCATTTGCCAGCTTCTAAGGTCCACCACACACCTTGACAAGCAGCTCTTCCGTGTGCACCTGGGCTCACCTGGCCAAGTCAGCATCTCTTGCTCCTTTCTCAGGCTGCCCTGGCTTTCTTCATCACCGACAAAATCCTCATTTCTAACTAGATCCAGATATTAAGGGCACAGTGTGGTAGGTCTTTCGAGAAGCCTCTTACAGAAGGGGAGACATGCAAACACATCCACACTCCATCCAACAGTGATGAGGGCAAAGCCACCTAGAACTCAACCTAGGAACTGTATGCCTCTGCCAAATGCTGACAGTAGTGAACTAGACTTGTATTTTTAAATTTCTGTCCATAGTGCACTTGTGTATCTATCATTTCATTTTCCCTGCAAGAGAAATACCTTCCTGTTTGTTCACTCAGAAAACTGAGGTGCAGAATGGTTAAGTGACTTGCAGGAATGTTGGGGCTCAAACCAAAGCCTCTAGTCTTGGTCATGGTCTTCCACCCTGGGGCCGAGTTCTCTGTTAATAACAGAGTGGAGCTGGTACTCCTTTGCCTTCCGCAGGTTCAGTTACTCATGGACAGGAGAGTTTCTATGACTTCCAGGGAACTTGAGGCACTTCAGAAGTTCCCAGCCTATCACATAATAGAAACATCCCACTTTGCAATGTGGAGCACCAGGCAAGGCATCCTCTGAGCCCCCTCTGGGCTCACTGGCCAGGCCTGTTTCCTGTGCATTTCCTCAGAAGAACAACCAGAGAGCCAAGGCCATTGGCATTTGCAGGTAAAACTACTGGGTGAAGTCAAACAGATAGGCTTTGTTGAATTTCTCCTATGAAGCTACACGAGATTGGTAAGTAGCACAGATCAGTGGTGGAGAGAGCAGCTTTGGAAGTAGACCACTAGGATTACAACTAACTTGCTGACCTCAGGCCACAGGATTCTTATCTCTAAAGTTGAGATACTAAAAGAACCATCGCAGTGAGAAAAAGCAGTGATGACATGAGCTCATGAGACAGAGCCTGGCCCTACCTCCTCAAACAATGACAGGTGGGACTACTGAATTACTATCATCATTTTTTTTTTCTTACTAATTCCACCTGATGACAGAACTTACAGGAGAGTTCTTAACCAACAATCAAAAGTTTCAACCAGACTCTGCAAGGAGCCATAGGAATAATACTGAAAAGCTGTGGTCATCTACCCCCACACGCTCAGTGACCTGCCATGGCCACATACATCCTGGCTTTACACTGGTCTCGGGGGGTAGGGGGGGACGGTGCACAGATTTTATCATTATACACAATGGCCATTCCACCCCAAATGCATGCTCCAGACATTCTCTTCCTGCATTCTCAAAACAGCCAAGCAAGTCCGCACAGCCAATAACCATGAACCCACTGAGTGCCCCACCAGGATTATTTTTCTGCCCTGTCGGTTCTCTGTGGAGAAGTGTTTGAGGAAAGCAGAGGACCCTCTCTCCTCGGCGCCCAGGCTGGCATATCTACCACCTCTAGGTCTCCAAGCAGAACTTTCCCGAGGTGCTATATTCTCACGTGGATCTCTCAGTGCTGAAGCAGCAAAGCCACACTTTAGCAAACCATGGTTGGAGGAAAATAGACCTGCAAAGTCACACGTGTGAAGAAAATGTGTTGTTTTTCAGAGCCCTGATGTTGTTTATGCTGTACTTGGCAGCAACAGCCATGGGGACTGATTACTGCGTTTTGGCTAATTATACAGGTAAGTTACATTTAATAGGCTTGGGTTTATTGTGATGGTGTATCCTTGGATACAGGAACAATCAATGGTTGGCCCTTGGAGCCTCCTTTCCCACCTCTTGCCTTTTGAGTCTCCTTCCAGAAAGTTCCACTTAAGAAGAAATACTGCGCTCAGCATGGGATGACTCAGTCTCTTAGGAACTGCCCCACGTGCAGAGTGCTTTACCAGCCAGAACATCTCCATAACGGCCCAATGAGCAGGACTCAGGTTTCTCAAACTCCTTTCTTTGTTTAAAATACAGATTCTTAGACCCTCCCAAAAGAATATGATTTGGTATGTCCGGAATGAAGCCAAGCATGATTCTCATACTCGGCCAAATTGGGGAAACACCTATGGGTAATAGTATAATTAGTACCAGAGCTTTACAGATGAAGAAAATGAGGCTCGGCAAGGTTAGGTGACTTGTCAAAAGGACAAACAAGTCACTGATGCTCCTGCCGTCATCTGAAAGCAGGTTTTCTGGCTGAGTCTGGTGAATCCTCCTCTCGGATGCCACCCTTCCGCTGGTGCTCACTCTGTCCCCACTAAAGCTCTCAAGACCTCTCAAGGTTTTCTTTTCCTCTGGAATCAAGATGATATTTTCCACCTGACCAATGGAGCAGAGTATTTTGTCTAGGCCTATGGTGGTTTCTGATACACTATCCTGCAGTTGAGCATGCTCTGAGGCTCAGATTGTGTGGCTCAGGCAGGCTGAACCCCCACAAGCTCTCTGTCCATCCCCCTCGCCCCACACCCCACGAAAGAGACAGCCGGGATTCTCCAGGCTCCGGAAAGGTAGGCCTCAGCTCTAAGAAAAGCCCCACCTCTAGTCACCTAGGGAAGCCACTGCCTTTCCAGCTATTGGACTAAGACTCCCAATGGGTTATAAAGTGGCTTTCCATGCCAGTTGCTTCTCCTTGAGTGGGCCAGACTAGAAATCACCAATCCATTTCCTCTAGTGCCTGGGCCCCTCCCTGAGTAACATTCGCCAGGTGTCTCTACCAACCTGAGTTGCATTTGGCTCAGTAGCCTCAGGTGGAAGTTTCCAGAGGGAGTGACCAGCCTCCCAAGCCATCATGGACAGTGTTTGTATTTTTATTTTCTTCTCTGCTTGTGAAAGAATGTATAACTTATCCCCACCCTCCTCACCCTTAACTGCCTCCCATGGTCCTTCCTTCTCCAAAGCAGTCTTCAGGAAGAAGCTTCACTGCTTCCTTGGCTGGAAATACTCTTTCTGTACCTAAAGAATCAAGTTTACCAATGTATGCTGTTTCAGTATTTCAATATGTGGGACACTAATTTTTTACACCACATTTTCTTTCATTATTAATTTTTTCAGAAAATAATACATATAAGTAAGCAAAGTTTAAACAACAAATAATAATACCAACATCTAGAAGCCACCATTGGTAGTGCCTTCATATGCAGGTTTCTATATCTTGGAGATTTGGAGATTTTCATTTGTTAAAAAAGAAAATCTTTGCCAACTTAATGGGGGAAAAATGCCATCCTGTAGTTGTCTTAATTTGCATGTATTTGTTTATTGATGTGATTGGGATTTTAAAAAATGTTTACTGTTAAATTCCCTACTGAATTAACTCCTGATATTCCTTACTAGCTTTTAATTTACATATTTCTTTTTCTTTTTAATTTGTGAGATATCTAACACTCACCTCTTTATCCGCAATGCATAACTTAGTTGTTGACAAATATAGGCATAAAATAAGCTTTTACTGAACAAATGAGTGAATCTCTTTACGCGTAAGACAGTATGTCACAAATAATGAATATGTTCTCACTTTGTCCTTTTCCTTTTGATTTAATGACCATCACCTCAAGATGCGAAAATTTTCTTTTTACATAATCATAGATTTATGTTGGATGGTTTCCTTGGGGTCAAGGTTAGCAAGGCTCCAGATTGTAATAACAATATTTTTGCAAATGTGTACATTGCAATGTGTATATTAAAAGACTTAATTCAAATGTTTTAGTTTATAATATCAGCTTTGTTTTTTTTTTTTTTTTTTTTTTTTTGGATACTTAGCTAGTTGATCTAATACCATTTGTTAAACATTCCATCTTTTCCACATTGACTGGGATGGCTTCTCACCTATACACATGCTTAGGTATTTATACCATTAATGTGTATGAGACCTGTTTATTTTTAAATGTTCTCTTCCATTGCATAACATTTCTACATGTACCTCCAAAGCCCCATATTCTTCTAATTACTCAAAATAGCTTTAAGTCTGGTAGGGCATGGCCCTCTCATTTTTCAGAATAAGGGGTCCTATTTTAACACCTTTATTTTTCCAGGTGAACTCTTGTAAGTTTTCCCCAAACATTTTGTTGGTACTTTGATTGGCATTGTGTTAAATTTATGCATTAATTGACATCTTTACACTATTAAATCTTCCCACCTCTCCACCAGCTGGAAGTATTTTGTCCTTCCTCTGAACTCCCTTAGCAATTTATACCTTTTTAAAAATCACTTTCTACCCTATACCCACCCAATTTTTCAAACCTGAAACCTGAGAGGCATCTCCTCCCCTTCCTCCCCCAACCTTCACCCCATCCAATCAATCATCAAGTGCTACCAATGCAACCTCCTAGATTCCATCCCCTTCTGCCTGTCCCCACTACCAGTATTCTAGTCCAAGATGCCATCATTTCTGGCTGAGGACACCAAGCTGGCCTCTGACTGACCTCCTTGAATCCACCCTGGCTTCCAAGGCCATTCTCTATAATTCAACCAGAATGACCTTTTAAAAGGCAAATCTGATCATTGCACTCCCCAGCTTTAAAATATTCCAATAGCCCCCCACAGCTCTTAGGGTAGAGCCAAACAAGCAGGTCCCAACTCTCCCTTCCAGCTTGAGACCAACCGTTCTTTAACTCATTTTTTCTGCCCTGTTCATAGTAGCCATCATATATATCCCATATCCTTTCTTACCCCAGGGCCTTTGCATATTCTGTATCTTGTGTTTGCACTATTCTTAGCCTTCCCCATTATCTTAGTTTAAGAAGGTGTATATTCCTGGCATCTTGTACAACTTCATTTTAGTACTCATCACATTTGCAATTACTTGTTCAAGTTTCCATGGTAATAACCCTAATAGTAGAAGTTTCCATGCTGGTTACCCTGATAGTAATCATAAGAATATTTTTAATAAAATATCCTTGAATAGTAAGATACAGTCATTGTCTATCCCAAGCACTTACATGAAGAGGTGCTCTAGACTTGGCTTCTGCCAGCTTGTGACAGCAGGTTGTTAATAGTTCAGAAATTTTGTGAGCCAGCTCATGTCATACTGGTAGCTTGAAATTAGCCATAGTCAGAGTATTTGCACCATGGAAATCAGCAAATACCACCAATCCTCCCACTCCCTCCCCACTGCTTTTCCCTGGAGAGCCAAACACCACTGTTGGTATGCACAATATTATTTAGTCTCACCACAGTTCTGTGAGATAGATGGCCCATTTTATAGATGGGGAAACTAAGAAGTTAAGTCACTTACACAAGATTTAAGAACTAGAGGCATCCAAGAAGCCCAAACCTTGAGCCCAAGTAGTTCATCTTCACGTCACTATACCATAATGAAGAAAGGATCCTGCTAGCCTGACTCATCTACAGTGTTCCCAGCACACAGCACAGAGCTGAGCATGGTGGGTGGGCTCAGCTGACATCTGCTTCATCAATAAGTCAATAAAATTTCAGCACATCAGGAAAACAGAGCTATTTGCTGACAATAATTGCTAAATAAGAGATACCAGGCAGGATGGCCAAAGACCTGAGTCCTTGTTCTAATTCCACCTTGATTTCAATGGACAATTGTGAACAAGTTGCTTCTGCTTGGGTCTTAGTTCTCCCATCTGCAAAAGAGGGAGTTTGATCAGGTGATCTCCAATGTCTCACCGTCTCTATAATTCTTTGAATTTACAAGTAGCATAATATCTATTATTTTCATGGTTAATGGAAAAAAGTGGGCTCCCCTTTCAGCAGATACTTTATTTCTACAAACTGTGGATCATGGCCTCCTCTGTTCTGTGTGGCAAATTCCCACTTCGCTGTAGAAATGTCACTCTTTTGTCCCCTCCTCCAGAAAGCCATCACTGAGTCCCTAAAGTCAGCCACTCCTTGCTCAGTGCTTCTTGCATTTATAACTCTTATGGGACTTAATCCAATTATCATAATCTCCAGGTGTCTATCTCCCCTTCTAGAACTGTAAGCTGCTAGAGGCATACTGAAATTACTGATTTTGTGCCTTGAGCATAATTTAGAACTGATGTTTGTTGAATGAATAGATCAAGTACACTGATATGTGGGTCCTGCCCTCAGAGATTCAGAGCTGCTTGGTCTGGAGCCCAGGTGTTGGTGATTTAAGTGCAGCCAAGGGTGAGGACCTCTGCTGCAGAGAGAGTTTTCACATGTATACACACATGTGCGTGCACGTGCACACAACACCAGGCTCCACACATCCACAGCCTGAGTATCTTTCATTACTTTAGAGGAGAGTTGAGGATTGGTTGCAACCTGCTTTGTCCTACCTGTCTCCTCACAGGCCAGATGGTCATCTATATACAGTGGGTAGATAAAACAGAGATGCCAGAGCCCTAGATGTGGAAGTTATCCCAAAGTGAGACCCATTCCTCACCTAACCTCAGGGACAGCCCACCCTCCTGCATTCCTCCTACCCTACCAGCCACTTCTTCTCAGTCACCTTCATTGGCTCCTCCTGTCACCCTGAGCCCTATATCCTGGAGCTCCTGAGGTGCCATCTCGAGACTTCTTCCATCCTGTAGTGCCACTCTCTTCTGAGGCCATCTCCTCCAGCCCTGTGGCTTCAAATCTTGTCTGGATGCTGATTGCTCCCTTATTCAACATCCTCAGTGTCTTCCCATCCAAACTCCTTGCCCTACCTGCCTTTCCTACCTCATCTCCCACTGATCTTCTCCCCACCAGCACCACTCTGGCCAGAGGTATTCATGCTCTTTCCTGATGATGCTGGGCTTATTCCCACCTCTCAGGCTATAATCAGTTCTCTGCCTGGGACATGCACCCCCAATTCACTGACAGTCAGTCTATTCTAGAGAACACTGGTGAACCAAAGAGAAACACAACCCTGGAGAGTTCCAGCCACAGAAGGAAGACAATGTGAATGCAGAGGAGAAAAGGTCAGAAAGATATGGAGGCAAGAGGACAGATTTCCACGCCTGTAATATGGGTCTCCATTCAGTGTCCCTTCCTCAGAGACCCTCCCTGACCACTGCACCCAAAGCCCTCCCTCATTCTCTATCCCTTACTTATTACTGTTGAAATTATATCATCTATTTTCTGTGTCGTCTGTCTTTCCCTCTAGAAAATAAGTTTTATCAAGACGAGGGATTTTATCTTGCCCATTTCTAGATCTCAGAGCCTAGAGTTGTGCCAGCCCATGGTACTAGGCATGTCATAAATACTCATTTAAATGAATGAATAAACTATGACCCTTTGGGGGCTAGAGCAGTAAATATTTTACTGTGATTACAATGGCATCTTCCATAGAAACACACACACTATAACCCAACCAAGTTGCATCTATCTCAAGAGAGAAAGTTCAAAGATGAAATTTTAAATAAATATACCTAAAAATTACCCTCCTCCATCTACACTCAGTGATATCTAACCAGGCATTTACACATAAACAAGAAGGGGAGGCTGGATCCAAACGAGAGAAGACACTATAAAATATTATTAGAATTTCGTAGTGTCCCTGATATATTTTCTAAGTTTATATATTTCTTTGTCCATAGCCCTCATTTTCTCCTTCAAAGTACAATGTCCTAGTTGATCCTCCCATCTTCAATCATTCTCCTGACTAATTCAATCTTTATATCAATAGCATTTGTGTTTGTTACGAGAAAACCTTTGAGTTACTCTCCATTGCATGGAAACACTTGATGTCGTCTTATGAATCAAGTCTCTTTCCCATACTAGGCTTTGTGGTGTGTGTGTGTGTGTGTGTGTGTGTGTGTGTGTGTGTTTTCATTTTTTTAAAACTGTGGTAAAACACACATGACAATAGTTACCATCCAAAGCCATTTCTAAGTGTATAGTTTAGTTAGTAGCTTCACACTGTGCAACCAATCTCCAGAACTTCTCATCTCACAAAACTGAAACTCTGTTCCCATTAAACAACACTTCCATTCTCCCTACCCCAACACCTGAGCACCACCATTTGATGCACCATCTCTGAATTTGACCATTCTAGGTACCCTATAGGGCTTTTAGGCTGTTTTATGTTTTCCTTCCCTCCTATTCCTCGCTCATGTGGGCTGAGTTGTGGTCTAAGTTCTACCCAAGTACATTGCCACAGCTGTAAACCAGCCCTCTCTCCTTCAGACACATGCTCACCTTACCCACTGGGCTCTAGTACATGAGATTCCCATAGTTGGGACATTCTTCCTTCTTCTTCAACTATTCAAATCCTCCCCACCCTTAGAAATAATTTTTGATTTCCATCTCCTCCTTGAAAACCCTTCTGTCTACCCTAGTCCACACTAAACTCTTTCTGTAACTCATATTCCATTCATTGGAAACACGAAACATTTTGAATATTCTAATTCCCCAGCTGTTCTGTGCAATATACCATCGCCTCCTCTAAAAATTTCTACATTTCCAAATAGGGACCGTGTCTCATAAGTCATTACACCTTCCACCTAGAAAAAGTAGATATTCAACAAATTTTAACAAATAATCAACAAATTTCAACAAAAATTGAAATCATAGATAATTCCTACTTTCATAAAATTTTAAAGCAATTTGAATCACTCTGCAGCACCACTGGGCAATTTTTATGGATCCTTTTCAAGAAAATTCAGTGATAGCTGGCAACTTGGTCTAATTTTTTATCTGATCGCTTAGATAAAAGTCTGTTCTAGCATGGTTCTAGCCGAGTCAAATTTATAAAGATGCACTCATGAAATGAGCTCCCATGATCATCTCCCAACCATTCAGAAATTGATTGCATAAAATAAAATTTAAAACCAAGTCTACACTTCTCCCATTCAATGCCTATCATTCAGTCCCACACTAGTGGGACTATCATTCTTCCCACACTAGTAAAAAGACCTAGAAAGGTAAAATCATTATAAAGCGGAGACACTGGGAAGTAGAGCAAAGGTGAACCAGGAGCCTGTCTCTCTTGGATCATTTTCTCACCCACCTGTGTAAATGAACCTCCCTGGAGCTCCTTTGCAGAACTGTTTGGATTTATAAGATAATGTCACTTCCACTACTCCAGGGATGTGCCGAGGAGGGGTCTGCACTCTGATGGCATGAGGAGTTATTAGCTGAGGAATGAACAGGCAGAGAAATAAAATACCTCCTATACAAGTTATCACTGAGGCTACAGAGGACAGGAGCATCTCTAATGACAACCCCCCCCCACACCACCTGGGACAAACTGGCTGTACTCATGGCGCCAAAGGCCCTGTCCCTCTCTCTCACATTTCTCCCTCCCACCCTGGAATTTCCTCGCAGCTTAACCTGTCTAGATCCTTGCCTTCCCAACAGCCCAGCTCAAGACTTCCTCCACCTCCAGGGCCCATCCCTATATTCACTCCCTCCCTGTTTCCTACACTGCTACTCTCTCATGTAGTGACTGTTACTTTTCTTTTTGTAATGTCTTGTTGGTTTTCTCATTATGAAACTAGAACACATGCACCTTACAAAATTAGGAAATTACAGAAAAATATGAAGAAAAATATTAGCCTTGTGTAACCCAGAGATGGCCATTGTTAATTCTGGTGAGTTTCCAAGACTTTTCTGTGGGTGGCTGTTATATAATGAGATTTTGTATCTGTAGACACCATTGTCCTGATTTTTTTTTTTTCACTTAGCATGATAGCATAAATATATTCTCCTGTGCCATTAGAACTTTTTCAAAACCAAATTTTTAATGGTGGAATTGAACCATTCTCCTATTATTCAATATTTAGGCTGTTTCTAATTTTTCACATTTATAAACAGTGGTGCAATAAATATTTATCTTTTTAAGGGATCCATGCCTACAATAAAGTGTAGTTTACATGTCTTAATTCTTGGTGCTTTGCTCATAGTAGGTACTCAGTAATGTGCATTCATGTCACTGATGCTCCAGGAATTACATTTTCCCAAATCAAAACCATCTTTGGGCCAAAGAAAATCAGGGAAGCAAGTAGCCTTTGCCTACCTCACTCCATACAAGCATGGTCCCAAACACCACTTGGAGGCCATCAAAGAAGTTGTCCCCAATGATGATGACCATGGCTCCTCCTGTGGTCCAGCCTTCACTTGGGCTAATGGCTTTGATGCAGGGGGTAGCTAAGAAGATAGAAAAGAAAAAGTCAAGGCTGTCCTTTGATGGTTGAAATCTGAAGTTTTGGGGATTGGCTGCTCTTGGAAGTTGGTTATTCCAGGTTCAAGTCAAGCTTTGCTGACTTGCCATCATTCCCTAATTGGTTGTTGGTTTTCACCAGGTCATTAAAGCCTAATGAGTTGACCATTATGTATGAAAACGTGGAACACTTAACTAATTGTGCAAGGAGTGTTTTTAAAACCGTGTTGTTTCTCCCCATATTTTTATAAGTTGATTACACTGGAAATGTGTAAATCCCTTTTCTCTCCCCACCTCCTCTGCCCCAAGACATTAAGATTTACAAGGCCTGCTAATGTGCTAGAGAGAAGGAGAAAGCAAAATCTATCATAGTTGGGGGTTTTTTCAACTCTATCAAGAGACAATTTCTAATCACTTTCCTAACTTTGTAGGACAGATTTAGCCCCCCCCTTCTTCCATATGTTCAAGGCCTCTGGACTTTGCATCCCAACAGGAACCCAATATGGTTTTCAGGCCATAACTAAAGTCAATCCATCACTCCATTTCCAAAGTTGACAGGGTCAAAGGTGGAGGAGAACTTTGGCAGGACTCCAAAAACATGAGCCCCCTTTGAACAGCCAGTCAATCACATCCAATCAGTCAAAAGAAACTGGATGGGTTCCTAGTTCTGAACCCTGGGATTTTCTTCTCCCCTTTCAGTGCCCACTGTGGGAGAATTAACACCACTCCAAATTCTTTACTGATTCAATCATTTTCTTTCAGTTCATTAATTCCTATTTAAATTGATACAAGACACATTTTAAGGGCCAAGCTGAGCTGGGAGCTGGTGGGCAGTATACAGCAAAACATCACACTAAAATAGTAGCCTAGGTTAGCCATTCACCCTATATTATAAAGCCTTACTACCCCAGTGAGTTGGGGAGTGTAAAAGATGGAATTTACTCAGGTATTTGTCAGTTATCCTCCTTGATATGCTTTAATTTTTTGGACAACTTGAAGTTGAACAGTTACCAGTATTTCTGACGACTTTAATGCACATGGAAAAGTACCCAGAGCAGATCATGATTTCTTCTTGTCCAAGCAAACAAAAATCAATTAGTGTCAATTTCATTCTGCACATTGTTTTGTTCTGGCCACAATCTGTTTAAGGGCACATCTGACACTTATTCATACACGTCTGCACTGTAATGTTCCTGTTTAACTAAGATGTCATAGGCCTAGGTTTGCCTCAATGCCCATCTAGCAAAAATAAAAACATAGGACTGGATGGCAGAGGCAGGGATGCACGGAGGCCGGAGTGCCGGCTGGGAGGCATGCGGGGTTGCAACAGAACAGGCAGGAGTCAGTGTTTACAACTTCACTTAAAACCCACATGATCTTGTGTACTTTCTCCATGCCCGCCCAGAGAGAAATTTAAAATTCAAACCAAGACCATGGTGGAGACCTTGATTTGTTGGCCCATTCTCAGCCCAGGTGACAGGCAGCCTCACCTTCTGATGGGTCCAGCCTTCTTGCTCGCCGGCCATGCTTGGAGTTGTTATGAACAAACATGTTGTCGGAAACAGCCAGCACATGTCCATCCACGTTCACCGTTGTTGACAACACAACCTGCATATTTAAAGTAAAAAATTGGCGGGGGGAGGGGGGAGTTAGCTGTACATAAAGTAGGAAAAGCCACAGTCTACTGTCTTGCCAGACTTCCCTATGGCTAATAAGAGATGGAACAGAATCTTGGGCCAGACCATGCCCTCGGCATCTCATCAGGTCATCCTCCCCCTGTGATTATGGCCGAACTTCCTGGAAAAAGAGGCCACACTTCACTCGGACGCTGTTATTTATTTGCATTCAAGGCATGCCCTGGTGATGGAGTGGGGCAACTGGCCATCTGCCTGCTGGTTCTAAAAACCTCATTCTCTCTTACAGGACCTGGACAATCCATTCCCAGCTGACCCTGGAGATGTGGTCACGCCAAGGAGCCAACTGTGTGCACTCAGGAAGGGAAGACTGCAACACCAGCTGGGAGGACATGTCTCCCAGCTTGGGAATGGGTTCTCGCACTTCTAATGACTGCTGAAGTCATGCTGGGCACAGAGATGGGTCTGAGGAGCCGTTGGTGGGTTGTCCCCACCCACTAGAAAGCAGTGGCAGAGAAGCTCCAATTTCTGGTGAGAAGATGAATTTGCTGGAATTCGGTGTTGAAAATGTAGGATATTTAGTAATCTAGGTAGAGGAAAGGGAAGAGATGGGTGTGGGGCAGTGGAAGAATGTGGATTGGGAATCAGAGAGAACTAAAAACACCACAACTGCTGTTTTGCCACCCGGTAACGTGAGACAAATTACCTCACCTTTTCTAATCTCCATTTTTCGCATCTGTAAAACGTAATCAACAATGACTATCTCCAGGGCTCAATAAATAAACTAAGGATAAAATAGGATATTACATGTAAAGCCCTAGGTGCAGGGCCTGGCGCATGCCACATGGAGATGAGTTCCCCCCCTAATTGCCTCCCGTCTGCCTTATTTGGCCTGTCACCAGGACAGGCGACATTACTCATTGAGGCCCTTCCGTAGTGTAAGCTCTGAGGGAGGCTCTGGAAAGGCAGACACACAGGCTGGATATCAGAAGTTACAAGGCTGCGCCCCTATCCTCAGAGAGTTCGCTTTTGGGTGATCAAGTAGAGTTCGACGTGTATGTTGTAGTTCCAAGAGGCAGAGGTCAGGAAAGGCCAGAATAGTTGGGAAAGTATAGAAGAGGTGGGTGGACTTGAGTGCACCCACTACCTACTTGACCCAGGAGGATGGGCTGTCTTAGACATGAGTCTCTGTGTCTGTTATGCATGTAATTTTTTTGGAGGAAATAACTTGTTATATACATTTTCATACACACACATACACACCTCTCTGGAGGAAAGGCATTGAATAGGTACGTAATGAAGAGCTGTATTTAAAAATGATTCTTCCTGTCTACTCCCAAATTAAATTTGCTGATATTCTACTTATAATTTTTCTGCCACCCCTTCCTTCTCATTAAATGAAGGTGAGGGGAACCTCGGCTCTACTTTATCTCTAATGTGAAGTAAGATTCATTAGATGGCATTTAAAATTTTCAACTGTGAGTAATTTCAAGCAAACAAAGTGAATGGGGTAGTATAATAAATCCATCTTTTTTTTTAGGTGAAGTTTACATACATTGAAATGCACGAATCTTAGCTGCACACTTTTGACAGATACATCCAGGTAAGACAGACATCAGGGTACAGAACATTCCCATCTCCCCCAGAAAGTTATCCTGTGTCCCTTTTCAGTCAATCCTCCCCACTCCCTAACCCCCACCCCAAGGAAACCCTTCTGAATTTTTTATTTTTTACCTTCAATGGAGTTTTAGATGGTAGCTTTTAATTTTTTAAAATATATATTTTAATATATTAGAGGTTCAGGGGAACCCTTAAAAGCATGAGTCCCCAAAATATTTCACCTAACCTTGGTCCCATGGGCATGACAGTAGCATACAGGAATTTTCCACAGACATTAGCGAGTTTCAATCATTCATCCCAAAAGCATTCACTGAACTCCCACAACATGTTGGGTATTATATCAGGCCCTGGAGATTCAAAGACGACAGAACGTGTTCCCAGTCAGCTATGTGTCTCTCCCATATTTCAGTTCCTCTCCTGTGAGTACACTACAGGTATGGTGTCCCCACCTCTCTGTGACATCAAAAGGAACTTAACGGAATCTCCGTTGTCATTCAGAAAATGATTGTCAATAGCCCATAATTCAGGGGTGTACCCTGTCTAGCTCTGGATCTAGATTGTCCCATGTCAACATGTTCAGAGTCTGGGGAAAATGCTTTCAGAAATTTCCTATCGTACGGAGGCCACCATAAGATGTAGACGTCCGTCGCTGTCCACGAGTGCTTGGAGGCCCAAGTCCTTGTCAGGGCAAGCACAAGATGGCATCATAGTCAAAGGAAGAGAGAAGCCAAGGCTCCTGGCGTGGATTAAGGGGAGTATGAGGGTTGAAGGCATTCACCTCGGCATGCGCTTACCCTCTGAAAATAACAGGAGAAGGTGGAGAAACAAGAGGAATCAGGTAACTTTTATAAATTGTGTGTGTGAATGGATTGATGTAGCTGCCATCTCCAGAAAGCCTAGAAACAAGAGGGCGCTTCAGGCTTTAATTGCTAATGAGCTGTGCTAGGCACAGGGAGGGGAACCCCAGGCTGTCTGAGGATTATGGGGGGAGAGAGAGCATTCTCTCTGAGACCATTTTAATTCATTCCACAAGCTTCTTGTCATACTGTACTTTCGTGCTCCTCATGCATTCCTGCCACAAAATATGGGGCTTTCTCGAGCCAGCTGATTTCATCATTGTCCATTTGGGTGGAGTGAGATTCGGTTCCAAAGTGAACATTTCCCGAATGACATACCCTGATGGTTCAGATGCACTTCATTATTTTCTATTAACAATGGAAATAAATTTTAATCTCTTGCTGGCTAGCGCTGGCCTCTCATGACAGCAAGGGAATTAACCTGAATTATTTCAGTGTCTGCAAAATTTATTACAAGATTTTAAATTATGTCCAAATGTATGTGCGTGTGTGTGTATATATATAGATACGAGGCAAGTTCCCATTTTTAATATTTCAAATATCTTGGGCTGTGGGATATCTAGAAGAGTCTGTCAATTAAAGGGAACTGGGAAAACGTAGAGAATTTAATCCCCCAACTTCAGCATGCAAAACAGGACGTGTTTGCTCATTGTTTTTATACACACACACACACACACACACACACAAACACACACAAATACTGATTTTTACATACAACCACTCTCCTTCTGGAAGAAAATGAACTACATTATGGAGGTGAATATACATTTGGTCCATTCAAAGCTTTGAATTTAACTTCCTTCCCTGTTTTCTGATGAATGATGACAACACTGATATTATTCTATTCAGACAAGTTAAAGTTTCTGAATGTTTGGGGACTAAAGGAAGTGGAATGTGCATTCCAGCGTCGTCTCACTCCCAGGCCTTCCCTTTCCACAAGCCAACTTCTTTCCCCTAGTGAGTATTTCCTGGGTCATGAAGGCTGACCTTTTCCATCTGGAATCAATCAGTCAACCCCTGACAACTTCCTGAAACACCTCACTCCATTTCCTGTTCTCCCCCCTTCTCTCTTTTCCCCTGGTTTGCTTCACTCTTCAAAACTGCAGGCCACAGCAGCTTAATGTTAGAGGGTCAGACACAGTTAGACTCCAAAACACTACACAAGGACACCTTTGACCTTCAAAAATCTTTACATCTTAGCTAAACAAATCAAGGTCAACATTTCTTACCATTACCTTGTTAACTATTTGTATGCATCTTTGCCAACGATCTTCTGATCATATAACCATCAGTACCACTTGCTCTCCTGAGCTCATGAGCTGATCTGTTTTCAAGGTAGCAAATTTAGTCTTGACAAAGGGTGCCGTTTTGGAGGTAGCCAAAACTAGAAGTCACGGGCCTTATAACAAACATATGGAGTATATTGCTGACAAAGGAACTTCTATGTCTCATCAGTGTCTCCTATCACCTAAACCTGATACCTGGTCTTTTCTAAAGCTGTCAGCCTCTCTTGGCACTGCCATTCTGCTGGCATGGCCCAAAAGAATGCCAATTAGGAATACAGATGTCTATAATTTGTGTGGGACGGACCCCCGGTTTTTGCTGCTGACACTGTGACAGCTTTCATTTGTTTCTCATAGTTGGTGTATCTATATTTTAGCTCAAAGCTCCGAAGGGAAAGCCTGCAGGTCAGAAACCCAAGCTACCATAGATTACAGCTCTCCTCGACTGAGATATTTCAACACAAAAGCAATAACCCATGATACTCAGGCAAATGTTTTTTATGACACGGCACTTTAAAAAGACAAAATTCCGAGAGAGAAAAGTAGGGATCCATTGAAATTGCTTGCATTTTTTAAGTGGAAGTAGTTTTTCCAATTTTTGCGATTCCTTATTTTGCTTCGTGTGATCTCGAATTTTTAGTGAGTTTTCACACAGAGCAACTGGAGAGTGGCAGTGTAGGTTCCGTTCTGAATCATTCAATTAAATGGCAGTCTTAGCCACATGAAGAAAAAGTCAGTAGCTCCCCTTGAAAAATACAAGACAGTTTTGAGACCAAAATCTACAACTGTGTTAGCAACTGCTGAAAGTACTCAAGAAAACTGATTGGCTTTCTCAAATTATTTTTTTTTCTTCTCATTATCTAAAAGTACTCCCATGTCCCTCACTCTAATAATTTACACGAAGCAGGAGCTGAGTTGTTAAGCGCTCTTTCCTGCCCGTACAAGGCCACGGGGGGGAGTTACTCTTTAGGTGGGCACATCCGTTCATCTGTACAATCAGGTTTCCAATGGAGGAACGGCTCCTTTGGTATTGGAATGATAGCAGGCGACATGGGAACCCTTACCAACCTGACTTACTTACATAAAAATGCCCACCCACGGGGCATTTTTACGTCTCACTCTAAAATGTCTTCGGCTTTGTTGGAACATCACACTTCAATTTTTTTTTTTTTTTTTAAACATCTCTCTTTCTCCAAGCTATAACTTGTATGATTCGGTTGAATTACTCAAGTCAGAGGAAGGACCAGCTTGGAGTCAACCCCCAGCCACCCTTTCTCAGCTCATGCCCAGATGTTCCTACAAAGGCCTTACGTCTCACATAGAAGGGTAAAGGAAAAAGAGAAGTCGGAATGAAAAATGTGTGGAATGACTACATGAACTGCTCTTTGAAACAGATGAGAATCCTAGCGTCTGTACCCACGGGAGAATAATTATACTGGGTTAGAAACCTTCCCATACGTTTCAGAGTCCTTGCTTTGAAAACACACCCATTTCAACCATTTGGCGGACACATTTCCCCTCTGTTTCAATGAGGGTCATGTACCTTCTAGCTGAACGTGGATCTTTGGTAGTTTAATCTCAGTAAAGCCCGGATGTGTAGTATTTAGAGCACACCCGAGGTGCAAGGCTTTCTGATACCTACCCACAAACACGCATCCACCAAGCTAAATAAAATGGTCTTGAAAATTCCTGTTATTTTGCCAAGTATGGAAAAAAAATTCTTTATGACATTTTACATCTGGAAATGGAATTAAATTCATGATGTGCTTTTCCCTTATAACTGTTCAGTTGCTATATATGTTATTTCAGCTTTCCCAAAGCGTAACTATTATGTGGGATTTTATTTTCCACCTGTGGTAGGAGGAAAGAGACATAGAGACCATTAAAGGGACAGAGAAAAGCAAGACAGACTTCTGGTTGTGCTGGGCAACCAAGTCTGGAGTCTACACCATGAGGAAAAAATACTCCGTTGGTGTTTTTATATACTGGCTAATTTTCGCATTCGACAAGGGGACTCTGATGAAACAATTTTGTCTAAGCCTCCATTAATCCAACCCAGGCTAACAACAAACAATTGGCTACTGCAAATTGTTTCTCCCCACCACTTGATTCTTGGCACACATCGTATTTTCAAACCAGATTTAAAGCCTAGATTCTTCTTTGTTACTGGACTCCAGGGTCTCCAAAATTACCTTTAAACACCTACCCAACAAGTACGGATTTTGTCATCTTTTTTTTTTTTTTAAAGGAATTCCCAGAATTCTAAGCAATCACTCTTGTTTCATATTCCCTAAGGCTAAATTTTCTGTTCGTTTAAGGATCAAGTGCCAAACAGAACACAAAGTTGATTGCTGTCGAGACAGATGTGGGGCATTGGGGGGCTGCTCACACCAAGGGAGGGGGGACTGCGGCATTAATGATATAGCTCCTGAGAAGACACTTTCTTTAGTAAGAAGACAGCCCTATGTTTTGATCAGTCAGAGGTGGTTTTTGATACTCCCGGTGATGTTCCTAGTGACACGGTACTGCTGCGTGCAATGGAGACTCACAGAAAACATTGTCACGACTTCAAGGAGCTTACCAAGGAGTTGATGATGCATAAGAAACACTACACATAATCAGAAGAGATGACTAGATAGCAATGCATAACTGAGGACTAAACTGTGTGGCCACCGTATACTCCAGGAGCCCAGAGGTGAGAAAAATGAACCTATAATGAAAGCGGTGACCACCATTTCCATCAAGGAAATGAGATTTGAGAGAGGCCTTGAAGAGTTGAAAAAGTTTTGTTACACTACTCAAGGTCACTGAAATCATTCTTCTGGCACTTAAAAAATAAAATCAAATTGGCATAAGCGCAGTAGTATACTGAAGACCATTCCACTGGCACGATTTGCAAATTTGGCTTAGGATAGCCATCTTTTAAGAGTTTGTTTTTTAAAAACCAGTTAGAATGTGTACAAAAATCAAGTGGCAATTTTTTTCAACCAGCCTCTCATGTCATCAGGAAGCCTGCTTTACTGCCAAATTCCCCCCATCTCAAAGGTCATACATAGACACTGGCTACATCTACTCTACCTCATTTTATTCCATTGCAATTGAACCCATTGCTTTCCCCATCTAAAACATATGCCAAGTGGGATGGTTAGGGTCAAGGGCAGTATTTTACTAGCAAACATTTTGAGAATCACTGGGGAGCCTTAACATATTTGATGTAGTTCTTGACTCGCTGGGCCATTCTCTTCCACCAAACCCTGCCCCCCAGGGACCTCACGAATCACCTCTCATTCATCAAAAACCAGGAGCATGTAGTCCCCATAAGCAGCTACACACCGATGTACTCCTATTGCAAAACTAAGAAAGCTTTGCTTTCCAGGAAGTTCTGCATCTGATTGTTCAGGAATGTGTTTGGTATTAGGTTTTAGCACCCAAATTTGAGTCTCCTAAAATGTTTCAGCCTTTAAGCTTTGTTTCCACCTGCCTGAAATCTGACAAGCCCTTTCCCAAGAGTTACACGCAGACAGCTACCTTCTATTGCTTCTCTTCCTTTTCTCCCATGAATAACTCAAAACACATTCCCTATGTGGGTTGGTTAAAATTCTTATCACCCTGATTCTTGTCCCCATTTGAGATGCAAAAAGGCATGGGGTAGGGGTGTTAGAAGGGTATCCTATGAGAAGACAAAAGCTTGAAGTAACCCACAGAAAGCCTTCCCCAAGCTTAAAGCACTGGACCAAGGGAAATATCCTCAGACCCTCAGAGGGTTTTTTTTTTTTTCCTGACTCCAAGTAGATAATTATTATTTCTCAGACTATCTGGTTTGTTTTACCACCAGATAATGGACTCACCTGTTGATTAGAGAGGCCATAAGTCAAGTGATTTTCATTATGAGCTTTAAAACTGCTGCTCGGTAGCACAGCAACCTTCAAATGGTGCATGAGATCACAGAGCAGCTGGAGTGGCTCTTGAATTGAAAGATCTGAACTGAAGAGACCTGCAGGCAGCTGGAGCTGTATTAAATTTTTACCATTTGGAGTTAATTTAAACTCTCGTTCCCCTCTTCAATGGGTGTGAGAGAAACACTCAACATTTTTTATTTAAGGAAAATAGATGGTGGTGCCATTAAAAAGTTTTATATAAGAACTGGGGGTTTAAGAAATCATAAGGGTTTGTTGGATGGCTCTTGGCCCTGTTCCAAGACATGAGTAGCCATGCCCTTTGCTCCTGCATCGTTCAGTCAAACAGACTGGTGGCTAACGCCCCGCTGTGTGGACTGGGTGTCTCTGTCATCTACACTAAATTCCCCATTGTTCCCGTGCAGTGGCTGCATCAGGCCCAAGGCCTCTCACAGCATCCAGCTACCCCACTGATGCCAGTTGGTGCTCACATGGCCTCACTTCCTTTCTTCATCCTGATAGAGATCTTTGCGTCTTCCATTCCCCTCTCCCTGCCACCATGCACTGCTCTCTCTTCCTCAGACGTCTGACAGACCTGTTATCTGTGTCCCCCCCTCCATGGCAAAACTCTTTCTCTCACCCCCTACAAGGATCCTCAAAATCCCCTTTTGGCAGGCCCATCCTGGAGGCATGTGCAGAGCCCCCATAAAACAAGAATCAGCTCAGCCCTGATGTCCTTCCCTAGTCTGGCTCCCAAGATAACTTTTCTCTCATTGCAAATGTATGCATGTGCTTCCCATCTATCTTGACCTTTTATGTCTTGAGGCAACAGATGGCAAGACCTGCCAGGATATATTTCTCAGTCTTCTCCCTAGAATAAGTATATAAAAAATGATGATTTTGGTGGACCTAAACTAAAAATGGAATAATTTAGGGGTGAATCTGAGACACACAAGAGTCACTCAGAAAAGTTCAGCAAATGATGGTAAAAATCTTATCCTAACTACATGAAAGCTGTAAGTTTGTAAATAAGGGAGTTTATTTAAAATTATCCTAAGGTTAGAGATATAGCCAGGTGCATGCTCCTAATTCCAGAATGACTAACGGGCAAGTTGGTGCTTACTGGTGTGATGGAAAATACCCCAAGCCTCTACAGTCATCATGCCTGCTTAAAACAAAGTCTTATTGGGGTGCCTGGGTGGCTCAGTGGGTTAAAGCCTCTGCCTTCGGCTTAGGTCATGATCTCAGGGTCCTGGGATCGGGCCCTGCATCGGGCTCTCTGCTCATCAGGGAGCCTGCTTCCTCCTCTCTCTCTGCCTGCCTCTCTGCATACTTGTGATCTCTGTCTGTCAAATAAATAAATAAAATCTTTAAAAAAATAAAACAAAGACTTGTTGAGGCAAAGGAAAATAACTGGCACCCAGATCTTGAATGTTCTCAATACCAACTAAGTTAGTGATCTGCTGACATTAGTGTCGTGTTATAGCTGATACCACGGAAAACTTAGAAAACCACTGGGAAGAGCATCCACACTTACTATTATTATAATGGCAGGCATCCCTTAGATTCTACCTCAGTTGCCCATGACCACACCACTAAGTCTCAGTACTCAGCACCAACCAACTGGCATCAGGTCATGCCCTGTGCTTCCAGGCAGGTCGCTTGAAGACCACAGAGAAACGTAGCTAAGCTATGTGATTCACTCATTTGTCATATTCTCCTTATCTCCCCACTGGGAGGTAAGTCCCTCAAGGGTGGCGAATTATATCTGTTTTGCTTGTTGATGTATCTCTAGCACCTAGGATAGTTCCTGGCACACAGAGGGTCCTCAGTAATATCGAGTGGGTGGCTGGACAAATGAATGAGTGCATCAGTGTTTTCACCATGACTGGGAGTAGACCCAGTCAGCCTATCTCTGAGAATAAGTTGGCAACAACTGCCCAAATGTTACCAACTTCTGTGTTTTAAAACCTGAATGTGGGAAGTGACAATATGTTTGACTTCTCCTTGTCTTGGCTTGATTTTCTTCCAGATTTTCCAACCGCCTGCCCTCTACCCACAATGCAGAGAGATAAAGAATGGGGTTCATTATGTCTTAACAGGACTGTCAGCTTCAACCAGACATAAATTTCTTTCTTTTCCTTCACTGAGCTGTTAATCTGGGTGTTTCACCAAATTGTTCCATTTCAAAGAGGGCAGGAATGATTTTCTGCATGTATGGCTCATGGAGTTAGATACTTTGGGGACCACAAAAATCTTTCTTTTTTCCCTTTCTTTCTTCCTTTTTTCCCTTCTCTCTCTTAAAAAAATTTATTTAAAAACAATTTATTGAGCTCTTTACAGTGGCAGGTATTATGCTAGGCACTGGGGAGAAATACAAAAATTAAAAAAAATATATATGTTATCCTCAAGCAGCACAGTCTCTTAGATGAACAATAATTGCAAGACAATGTAACTGATGGTGGGGTAGCAGTGTGTAGAGAATGGAACAATGGCCAGAAGAAGGAGTCAATGAATCTGTCAGGGAGAGTCAGAAAAATGCCTCAAAAAGTAGGTGCCATTCACGTATAGTCTTGAAGCATGACTAAAAGTCACAAATTAGAGGGGGCAAAAGGATCACAAGCAGAGGGGCAAATGTGTGGAAAGGTTCAAGTAATAGTCCACGTAGTAGAAATCAGTGAGGTGTGCCTAGCGAGCGGTGGGTATATGGAAACAACAGGGGATGTGCTGGGTACGAAGGTATTAATCAGCCTTGCCTTTCCAAATCTGTGCTTTAGGACTGGACAAGGAAGAAGGAGAAGCAGGGACCTATTGCAGGTGTGTTCAGGAGAAGAGACAGACTTAGCATATACTTAGGGGGAGGAAGTGACACTTCACCAATAAAAATAGGAAGGCATGGATCCAGAGAGCAAGTATTGAATTCTGCCATGAACATGTGCTCATTAGTAACCCGAGGGAAGATGCCCAGGAAGAAGGTAGAGTGGGATTTCTGCAGCTCCAGAGAAGGCTGAGGTCTAAGGATATGGATCCAGGAGTCACCTCGAACAGATGGCACTTATAAGAAGGTGGGAAGATTATCAAGTGAACTCCCAAGGGGACAGGTCCCCTTTGTAAGAGTTAAATTACATGGAGGATACCCATTTGGTAGATGAATTTCATTTCCTTAGGTCAGGAGACCATGGAACCCTAAGAGATGTGGAAACACCTAACATTTTAAGCAAAGCATGGCTTAAATGCAGCTTTTTATGGCAAAAGAATCTATAGCTTTTACCAAATTTTCAAAAGGATCTGAGCTGAAAAAGGATTAAAACCTATTGTGTTTAGATAAATAGGTGTATGTATTTATTTATGTCTGAGATACTTGGGACTTAGACTGAATTAAAGAGAGGTTTGTTTCATGCTTGAAAAAAAATTAATGTAATGATTTTGTTCTCATTTGGTCATTATGGGAAAAAGAATACAAGTTCCACAACTGTTTTGGGACAGGGGAAAGAAGAGAGGTGGGAGAGAAGAGGGAGTTTGGTTGGATTCATGATTTGGTAAGAAAAATTTCCTATTTCTATTCTGTTCTTAACAAATCTCTACAAAAGAATGTTTCAGATTAAATATATTTGATCAACCAGTGCCGTAGCTTAGCTGGTCAAAGCTCCTGTCTAGGAAATATATTTGATCGATCATATAACAAAATGGAGGAACGAAGTAACTGTCTATATGGTTTTAAAGTATTATCTTTGTCATTCTGAATAAGATATGTATTTCAGAAATTCCTAAGTTACCATTCCTTCAGATCCTCTCACCATGACTACCTACAATCTCTGGTTTGGTTTCGTATTTTGAACTTGATCCAAGTCTCTCACTTGACCATTACAGCACATAGTCAAGACTTTCTCCATAGTAGCCTTCTCCACATAAAGAGTGTTCATTGAAGGTTATACTCTTAATAGAATCTGAGCACAGTATAAAAATTATCAATTATTTTGTACACCAAAGGGCACTATCAAGAAGGTGAGAAGACAGTCATGGAAAAGGAAAAAAATACTTGCAAATCACTTATTTGATAAGGAAGGGCCTGGTATCCCAAATATATATTAAAAAAAAGTCTTACTACTCAACAATAAAAAGATACATAACCCAATTTAACAATGAATAAAGGATTTGAACAAACATTTCTCCAAAGAAGATATACAAATAAAGGGCCAATAAGCACATGAAAAAAATGCTCATATCTTTAGGGAAAGACAAATCAAAGCCACAATGAGATACCACTTTACACGCATAGGATGGCTAGAAATTAAAACAAAAACAAAAGACCCAAAAAAAAAAAAACCCTAGAAAATAACAAGTGTTGGCAAAGATATGGGGAAATTGGAACCTTCATACATTACTGGTGGGAATATAAAATGATGCAGCCACTGTGGAAAACAGTTTGGCAGTTCCTCAAAAAGCTAAAGATAGAGTTAACATATGACTCAGAATTCTACTCTTAGATATATACTCAAGAGAATTGAAAACACATGTTCACACACCAAAAAGCTTGTACACAAATGTTCATAGCAGCATTATTTATAAAAGCCTAAAAGTAGAAACAACCCAAGTGTCCGTCAACTGATGTAGAGATAAACAAAATGTGCTTTTACAATGGAATATTATTCAGCCATAAAAAGGAATGAACTACTCATACCTGCTATAAGGATGAACCTGAAAACATGATGCTAAGAGAAAGAAACCAGACACGAAAATTGTATGTATTGTTGTATGATTTGTGTATTGTTGACGTGTATTATTGAATGATTCCAATTATATGAAATGTCCCAAATAGAAAAATCCATAGACACAGAAAGTGGATTCATGGTTGTCAGTGGGTGGGGAGAAAGGGGAATTGGGAAGGATGGGGTTTCATCTGGAGATGTTGAAAATGTTCTGGAATTGTATGGTGGTGATGGCTGCACAACACTGTGAATATACTAAAGGCCACTGAGTTGCACAATTTAAAATGGTTAAAATGATGAATATGTTATATGAATTTTATGTCAATAAAAAAATACCCAAAAAATTGCCAATTAATTTTAGCTCTATCCCCAAAATAAGACAATTAGAATCTACAAACTTAAAAAAAAATTCTTTGTAGAAGTCAAATATTTTCACATTGAATGAGAATCTCCCATCATTTTGACATCAGTAGTATTTGTTCCAACACTGTTAAAAGCTCAGGCACAGTGAAACATGAAACCATTACTTAGCAAATAATGGAAAAAGTATAGAAAATACGAACATATATGTGCTTAGTTTGTACATTTCCAAAATTTGAGAAAAATAAAATACCAAGACATTCTGTGAAAAGCCTCTTGAAATTGATGGGAGCATTCTCAAATTTAAAAGTCTTTGGAAGTGATGGTAGAGAATAGGGGGATAGGAATCCAAACTGCCAACCCCTCTTCCTACTTCTGTTTCTTCAGGAAGTGAAAGCCAAGCTTTGGCCATCACGGTGCTCTGGAATCCTTTTGAATCTTGTGCATTTTTTGGACTGATATTATTTACATTTGTATTTGGAAAACAAAACACCATCAACCTCCTCCCCGCACAATGCTCCCGTGTGGTCCCCAAGAAAGCTCATTTTATTTCTGCTTGTCTTTACACCATGCAAAAGGGGGAAATTTGTACGATGGAGAGGAGGGGTTTGACTTTTTTAAGAGAGGCTGGTAATCATGTTAAATAACTAACCAAAAATGTCCCAGTGTCAGCAAGGCTGTTTGATGACCATGACATGGGGAAGAGAAAAAAAAAAAGTGACATGACTTTTTTTTTTTTTTTTTTTTTTTTTACTAAATAGTTTTCTCACCTTGTATGTGCCCATCTCCCCTGTTAACTCCTGAAGGACTCTGGTCCTAAGCCCCAGAAGCTCTCTGGGTGGCGGGCAGGAGCAGCCCCATGACTGGCCCAATCCCGTGCCAAATGAGTGTATGTGACCCCTGGCTCAGAAATTATGAAGAAAATTTCAAAAAGCCAACAACAAGGCATCCACTTAGCAGCTGCTGACTCGTGGTCTGGTGGAAGGGGTTTGACCAGATAGACCCTCCTGGTTCCTGGTTCCACTCTACCCTTCCTGTGATTCGAGGTGAGTTACCCAACCCTCAGAACCTCACTGAAAATACGAGTCTAATATCCCCATCCCTCCCATGGCTGCCAGACTTTTTTTTCTTTAAAGTCTCAAGCTTGGATGCTATTGTTTAATGAGTTTTCCATGTTTCTGTGGGGAAGGGTGCTCTCTATATTTCGACGGGGTGTACAAATGGCAGGAAAGCCTTTTGGCAGATTAAATAAGGGTCCTTCAAAGATTAAGGAAGGGGGCCGAGGGGGACTGCACTTCCTCTCATCTCCAACCTGACACACTTTGCCTCTCTCTGTGTTTTTATTAGCGCGTATCCTCAGTACATCAGTGGCAAGGGTGATGAAACCGGTGGCAGATTTAACTGCTAGGCAGCTGGGTCACTGTCCCGTGGGTCTTGTTGTCATGCTGCGATCTTAAAGTGACCACGGCTGTTTGGGCTGCTGCTTTCCCGAAGACTCTGAGAGAGACCACTGAATAGTTAATCGGTGGGAGAGGAAGGGAAGAGGCTGTTGCTTGCAGAGAGCACAGAGAAGCTGCTTTGAAAAATCCCAAAGTGGCTGAATATCAAAAACACGGGTCCTGCTGTGGGCAGCTGTGTGCGCGAAGGGCAGCCTGAGGGCTGAAAATCAAATCTCCAGCCCGGGTTGGTGCCCTTCCCCTGGGGCCTGGGCAACAGAGGCAAAAGGCCTAAACACTACAAAATGCAGAAACCCTCAACGCAATCAGAGTTATCTGTATTGTTAGCAGCCTCCGTGAATAATGTTTTCTAAGGGGAAAAAAAAAAGAAAGAAAGTGCTAAAGAGAGAGGAAACAGGACAACTTCTTTAACAGGGAGGAACGGCAGGCCCCTTACCTGAAACCGTCTCATGTCCCTCGGGTTTCCTGCTGTTTTCAAACAATTCTGATTGCACTTGAGGAAAAATTTTAGAAAGAATCTGTGAAGAGAAAGCGATGTGTTACATGGTGGAGTAAACATTTTTTAAGAGAAAAATAGATCTGCATTATATTAGATTTGATTTGAAAGGGATTGTATTTCATGTCTGGGGAGTTTCAGCCGGCCCTGCCTGGGAAGGAACACCGCTGACCTTCTGCAATTTGCAAATTTGGATGTTTGCGATCACACGCCGGCTCCAGCACCGCTGAGGCCTGCGAAGCGGTTCACAGGCTGGGCTCTGGTTTATATACCTGCCCCCCCCCGAGCTGCAAGGGCACTCCGTCTCCCACAAATAAGGCTTCCAAAGCAGCAGTGACTCCTGCCGTGCAAAAATGTCTTGCTCCGGGGGAAAAAAAATGGCATAACTTCCCCCAGAATCCCAGGGTTTCTCACGCATGTGGCTTTCCGCCAACCACACGCACCTCCGCGCTCACATACCTCACATGTATACCCTCACACACAAAGCGCTCCTGGTCTTTTTAACCAATGTATACAAAATCAGAAAACAGTAATGTTGCCATCCAAAGGCGGGTCAGTCTGTGCAGGTACACACTGGGGTTTTTAGGACTCATAACAAGTGTGAATGTCCTCTCAGACCTTCTGCAGATTACGGGGAAAGATACAAAGTCACCGAATCACCGTCTAAGGTTATCATTCGTCGTGAGGCATATTGGTAAGCCAACTGTTTCTAAAATAAACTATTTGTGCAATTTCTAAATTGGGCATTTTTAATCAGACAACTACGTCGAACCAGAAAAATGGCAGAGGTGACCTTTTCAGCCATTTACCTATTTAATGTTTGGGATTTTTGTTTCAAAACACAATATAAGTTTTTCATTTATCTCACTTGCAGAGTCCTTTTCCTTAAGAAAAAAAAAAGAAAGAAAAGAAAAGAAAAGAAAAGAAAAGAAAAAAATCCAGCTTTTGCAGTGTTAAAGTCCCAGGTGAGCTAGGCCTATTTCCCTTTCTGTTACTATGACAACGAAATTTTACCGCAGTCCCAAAGTCCCTCCAGAACTCTCACATCCATGCCTTGAATTAGAACTTTAAAGGAAAAGATATACATTTTTTCCCCAGGATTTACCAACAAAAATAAGTAGAAATCAACAATGCTTCCAAAAATTCTATTTTAAAGCAACGGCTGGTGAGATGCTCTCTGGGTGACCTTCTGTTTATTTTTTATTTTTTAAAGAATCACACAAAAGAATTGGACAGTGCTCCAGTTAATTGTATCTAGCATTTAAAGAAAAAAAAAAATCTGATGGAAAGATAAACAGTAAATGATGAAGGAGGAGAGAATGGGAACTGTGTTCTTCAAAATGGTTTCTGTATTTGAGGATGTTTTACTCTAGATTTGCTAAAAATATTTGGCCAACTGCTCCTGACCCCTAGCTACAAATAAAGGTGGGGTGGGAATTTGGAAATAACCGCTAAAATTTTGTTCATGATGTTATAACATCTGCTTTTCACTTCTCTCTTTTCATCTTGGCTGGGCCGGGAGATTAGGCACGACTTCTTGTGCCATGAAGGTATCCGGGTCTTCACCGGAGCTACCTCTGGAGTGACAGGGCAGAGGAATGCTCCACGCTTCTTTATTATTTGTTTATTTGTTTCCTTTTGCTCCACACTGCTTTATGCAGCGTTCAAAATCACAACCTGCTTTCGCTTCCTAAAGTGCTGTGAAACGTCTTCCAGTAGCACTCAGAAGTTGATCACAATGCAAATATTTTATTTTTCTAAAGGGAAACGTCCTTGCACTTGTGCATTTACAGAAGAGGCGGCTAGAGTCACTCACAACCCACGGAGATGCTCTTACAATATGCTTAAAACTTGCTTTATTCTCATTCAGGTCTCCTTCCGAACAATAGCCCCCACTCCCACAGCACATCTATCCTCCAACACCCCCAAGCGTGATTTACACCTCTTCCCCTCCTAAAGCTTTTTCTTCGAGTGCTTTTTCTTATAGAGTCCTTGATTTGGGGAAAGTTTTGCTTCGATTGAGCTCCTTATAATGCACTGCCCGTGTTTGATACATTCCCTTACCTACCTGACCCTTTCTCTAAAACATATCTGGAGAAAACATTAATGTTCGTGAAGACATTATTAGATGCATGGTGTGGAAGGTGGAAACGTGCAGAAGGAATACATGTTTACATGAAATCAAATTGATTTAGGGAAAGAAGGGGCCTGCTGAAAGGCTTGATTCAGTTTCAATTAGGACCCTTATCAGTTCTTCGGGTGGAAAATTTTGACTCTTTTGCTGGCCTGGAGTCTAAGTCTGTAACCCGCCCAGCCCCTGCACACTAAGGATATAATCTTCTGTTCATAAAGGGGAAGAGAGCAGCGGAGGAAGGAGGGATATGTGGGGAGAGAGAGAGGGAGAGAAAATTCTCTTACACTGTATACAGCTTCCTAAAAGAAGACATAGCTGCTTCTAAATGGCTAGTCCAGAAATTATGACCTGGATATTTTATATGTGAGCCTAAAAATTAATTTAAAGGAGTCCTGGGGGTTTACTGCTCTCTCCAATTTTTTCTCTTCTTTTTACTGCTAGCTTCCACCTCTCTCCCTTCCACCCCCTCCTCCGCCCACCATGCTCAGGGGCTCGATACAGAACCCTTTACTAACTATACCATCCATTAACCACAGGGTGACTTGCAGGGAACAAATCCCCTGGGCCTGGATCCCTCCGAAGCCGGAGCTGCCTGGGAAATGTCAGTGCTCTGCGCTCAGAAACGGGAAACCCAAATGAACTGCAAGATTCAGACCAAATGTGCAGATTCTCATCAGGCTGGAAGTTGTTATTTCCACTTTCTCCAAACAATGTTGACTACATAAATATCATAACCACTTAGCACAGTACATTTTGCAAAGCTTCTGATCTCATTCCTTAGGAGTGGACACACCAACAACGACAGGTTTATCCTTGGTCTCTAGATACACAGGAGTAGAGAGGTGGGATCAAAATGTGAACTCAAGCAGCACATTGCAACCTGGTTCCTAGGTCAGCTGGGGTGATGCAATGAACCAAAGGGCATTTCTTCACTCCACAGATATGTATGACATGCCGCACGGTAGTCTAGTCTTGACCTGAGCCAAGAGTGTAACCAAATTAGCTCACTTCTCTGGGCCTCAGTTTGTTCAACTGGGTCTAACTGGCTTATGACTAGGGTTCTTCTAACATTAATATTCTGTGATGGCAAAGAAAAGTGTGTAGAGTTGAGAGCCTCCAGAAATGGCTACACTGAGGGAAGAAACCACTGAAGACAAAAAGACCATGATTTGCTGCAGTCCAAGGGAGTGTGTGTGCAGGGTTTTCTGAAAGGTAGGTCAAACCCACTAATCTGAAGTGGTGGGGAAAAAAGTAAGCAGGGACAGCTGATCGGTGGGCAGTGGGGCATCTCGAGTAATGCCTTGGTCAGAGCAGGTAGTCCCTTGGGGCTTGACAGGCAAACTGTTGAGTGACCATCGTCTTAGGCTCCCTTCTACATGCTTCTGAGGCAGGTGAAGGTGGCTCAGGAACATCACCGATCAGAGCCATCTGTGTTCCTGCTCACCATCCTGTGTTGGTCCAGCAGCTGAAGGGTACAGGGATCACAGAGGAGATCCTTCGAAAGTCTGTCAATCATCTACTCTGTGCCATACCCTGAGGCTAGGTGGAAGTACCTCATATACAATGCGCCATTTTTTTCTTACAATAACTTTACGACTGATGAATCATTTCACAGCTAGGAAAAACGAAGTCACCAAAAATTTAAGAAATTTTCCCAAGATCACATAGCTTGTCAGTAGCAGAAACATGGATTTGAACCTGGGTCTTTCTCACGCAAGCTCCATCTGGCGGTCTGTTTCCTGAACCAATTAGATTGTGGTGACAGTTGCACAACTCTGTGAATATATTAAAAGCCATTGAACTGCGCACTTTAAAGAAGTGAACTTTATAGTGTGTAAATTATATCTCAATATAGCTGGTTTTAGAAATTTAGAAAATGGTCTGAAAGAAAGAAGAAAGGAAAAAGGAAGGAAGGAAGAAAAGAAGGAAGGAAGGAAGGAAAATAATGAAAAGAAGAGGGATGGAGGGTGAGAAGGAGGGAGGAAGGGAGAGAGGGAGGAAAGAAAACAACGTGAAAGATTCTGGTTTCTTGAAGAATGAGAAGACTATAGCATCCCTAGAAGAAAACACTAAGTCAAATATAGTTGCATGGAAGTAAATGCCTACTAATGAAAATCCTTGCTGAATTAATTGATTTAACCATTTGAGCAATTATGAAGCGTATAGTATGTTCCACAAAGGTTCAGACACCATGGCAAATAAGATGGACCAAATCTTTGCTGTCATGGAGCACACTACCAAGCTATTCAAAATATGCTTCTTCAGATTCTGAGAGGAATCTGGAGACTCCTGAATATGGGTCTAAGATTTCAGGGGACTGCCCAGCCACACAGAAGTCTCGCTCTCTTGCAATCTCTGGAATATTGGAACACATAGCACTGTTCAAGAGTAGAATGAAAGTTCCTAGATGGGTCTAGATGTGTCCTGGGACTTCCCAAGCAGAAACTGAGATTCAAACTAGTTGCACAAATAAGGTGAAAAGTCAAGGTCCAGAGGTGGGGGAAGAGAAGGAGGTACTGTGTCTAAATCAAAGGAAGGGCAGATACTTAGTATTCATGCTGGATTCCAGAATTATAACCAATGATCTGATGGATACAAAACCTAGCCTGATTTTGCCCAGATTTGTGGTAGAGGTCATTCAATTCACCTCCCATTTGAATGCCAAGATACAGCGCCTTCTAAAAAATTGTAATACAAAAAACGTTAAGGAAAGCACTGTGGGAAGGCTTGAAAGCTTCTTTCGAGAAAAAGATTAGACAGGGATGTGTATCAAAAGAATGTGAACTTAGCACTAGTAACAGCTACCATTAAGCAGAACCTTACTCTACGCAAAATACTATGTAGAATACCTTTCACTTTGAAACTTATTCCCTTAAAGAAATCTAATTCTGCCAACCCTAGGGATAACTCCTACAATGCCATGGTCACATGTTACACACCATGAGGACAAGAGCACCCCCATACTCTCCAAAAGCCAAGACCAGGGAGTGCTATATCTGTTTTTTTCTCTCTCTCTCTCTGCTGTGATGGCCACGTAGACAGGCTGGCTCACTGAAGTCTGAACTGTACATAGACTTGAATCAGCTTCACAAACCGTGTAGGTGTTTAAAAGCCTAAGGCCATTGATTTTTGAGGAAGACACATTTTATCTGGATTAACTGCTAACCCTCCTTTTCTGGAGTCCAATAAATTAAAATTCAATTGGCTTCCACTGTTTGTGTGTGCTTCTGAAAAACAGGTAACTTCTTTCCTTTAAAACACTCCTACCTTTCTAAGAACTGTCAAATAATCATTTCTAAAAACTACCTGGGATAGCCTGGATGATAAAATCATATTTGAAAGAAATGGTGGGGCACCTGGGTGGCTCAGTGGCTTAAAGCCTCTGCCTTCGGCTCAGGTTATGATCCCAGGATCCTGGGATCAAGCCCCGCATCGGGCTCTCTGCTTGGCAGGGAGCCTGTTTCCTCCTCTCTCTGCCTGCCTCTCTGCCTACTTGTGATCTCTGTCAAATAAATAAATTCTTAAAAAGAAAGAAAGAAAGAAAGAAAGAAAGAAAGAAAGAAAGAAAGAAAGAAAGAAAGAAAGAAAGAAGAAATGGGCAGCCCTCTCCCAAGGCCCTGTCAAGCTTATATCCTTAGGGGCACTAGGCAGAGTCAGGGGTCTCGTGCAGGATGGATATACCCCTGGGACCATTTTCTCACTCGGGATGGCCAACATGGCAGCTCACTCTGCTTTATAAGGTAGGAAAACCCCTAAGTGTTAGGTTTCCACTAGAGACCAGTAAAAAACACCATGATAATGTTCCAGCTTTAATCTAGGTCTTAACTGTGATATCCTCTTTGAACCTTCCTACCACAGAAAGAATACATTTCCCTCTCCCAAAAGCCTCCAGCAGAATCCAAATCTAGGCAGTTAAAGTAAGGTGAAGGGCACCAGTAGGCCCCACGCTTGGCTTGAAAATGACATGCCCTATTGATTGGTGTCAGCCCAATTGAGAAAGGGCCCTGAAGCGTTAGGGCTTTGTGAAGACTCTCATTGAAGTCCACAAAAATTAAGACACTCTGGGAGGTCAAATTCCCCATTGGTTCTTGCTACACCTTAAAAACTTGACAGTGGGGCATCTGGGAATGCTTCTTACTGGAATCTGCTTGGTAAGATGATGGCAGGCACAAAGTTCAAGAAGATCCATGGAAAGAGGAGAAATTTTAAAATTTTGACTAACTGTCTTCCTTAGGCTTTAGTCAAATACTCATTTTTATAAGCGGATTTTCTATCTATTCCATTTATTTCAACAAGCCCTTAAAATGTAAATATGAATACAGGAACGGAGTAGGCACAGAAACTTTAATCTCTACAGACATTCCTATGGAAGAGTTTAATGACCATTAATTCACTCAGGCTATGTCAGTGAAAGGTGATCTCAGATTCGAAAAATGTAAGTCTACAAAAAACTCTGAAGCACTAAATTTTCTTTCTTACAGCTATACTCGATGTCTCTAACTCCCAAAGGTTAAAAGACTAATCATGATGATGATTATAATAACAACAAAGAAATGCCCCACCTTCATCGACCCCATATTATGGGCCATGTGTGATTTTGTTTAATCCACCCACCTCTGACAGTAGGAGAATCAACGTCTCCATTTTACAGAGGAAATAAGCAAGACTCAGCCAGGTTAGCTTCCTTGTCCAAGGTCAAAGAGCTAATAAGTAGAAGAGCTAGGGGGGGAATTCTGCTTTGTCCGACTCTTAGAATAACATTGCTCTAGTGGGAGTCTGGCCACTCTCCTTCTGGAGGAAAAGGTAGGACACACTGCCAAGCAGCTCTTTGTTTCGGGAACTACAGCCTCATTGATCCACATGGGGCATCATGTCACGTCCATCATCTTACTATCTGGAAATGAGAGTGAAATCATTCTTCATGTCACAAAACAAAACAAGCAAACAAACAAAAACGTCTATCACTCCTATCAGGACCCACGTTCTCTGAAAATTAGGTGGCTATTTTGGAGTGTGTGGAAGAAAACAAACAAGTCTCTCAGACATCGGAAAACAGGCCATCTCAAGAACACATCTGGTCCAAAGACGACCCTCGACAAAAAGCTCTCTACAAAAAGAAGGTCAGTGATTGCCCTGAGTGGATGAGGAAGACTCGAGGCCATTTGTCCATTAAGACTATGGAGAAAAAAAGGCTGGAAGTCAAATGTATAACCTAAGAAGTTGAATTAAGTCTTGGAAAACATTTTTTCAGAGTCAAGTCACCAAGCTAAATTTTGAAAGCATTACCCAAGGGACAGTGGAGATTCTCCTCCTTTGGACATTTTTAAATAGACCAGCAAGTTAATTTCTCCAGCAGCAGATAATTTCAGTCTTTCATGTGGGAGCTCATTGGGTCCTCCCTACCAAGTCATTTCCACAGGATGCCAAAGCTTCTGTATTATTATTATTGTTGTTATTATTATCATTATTATTTCTTTACTTAGTATTTAGTGTGAAAATTAGGACCCTCAGTTTCTTCCTCCTGTAATAGAGCCTCTAGGCCAGTAGTGAGGACTAGTTACCCAGGCAAAGTTAGCTCCCTCACATTTCACCGGGCATGCTTCTGCCACTGTCCCTTGAACTGCCCCTTCTTCCCCACCACCTTTTAAAATAGCCCATTTTCCAAATGAAATTATACCAGAGGGGGTATAATTCAGATCTGGTTCTCTCTGCATTGCTTATCTGTCCCATATTAAAGTTCTTCCCTTGATTTTTAGGGAGCGCTCTTTTCCAAAGAAAAAAAGAGTATGCCATTAACTCTATTACAACAGATTGCCCGAAAAGAGGAACAGTGGAGGATACTGGGTCAAGATCCTCACCACTGTTTTCAGTAAGCTCCGGGCAGGCAAAATCATTTGGTTCCTACCTGGCAGCAGGCCCCATCAAATCATATTCTCTTCGGCGTTCACTCCAATGACAAGCTCCTGGAAGTGGCATTTCAGTGTGGCAACAGCTCCTTCATTACCAAACACCCTGCCTCAGGAGTGAGTCTGCTGTAGTCACTCAGGTGCTGGGAGGGAGCCACTTCCCCCACCGTGTAATTCTGTACTGATAGACTTCGTTTTATGATTTGTTCTGAAGTGAATGCCTCCTGTAGCTCAAATGGCAAACAATCCCAAGGTATATAACCAAGGGGCCACTTTGATTCTCCACTCACTACCGGCCGGTAACCCACTCTAGTTTCCGAGGACCTGGCGCTGGATGTTGGGACTTTTTTTTTTTCTCTTCTGTACTCAGACATCTTCACTCTCCTGAATTCCATTACTTGGCAACATGAGGCTGGTAGGGAAAAAAAATCTCCAAGGAAAAGTCCTTGTTTTTGCACTCAGATGAAAATCTGACACCATTAATGAAAATAATAATTGAACTCTTTGGGCTTCAATTGGAATGAAACACAACACGAAGAGCATGTTTGTAATTCCAATTGTTCTCGTAAAATGTCTTTGGAGGGCTCTTTGCAACGTGCATGGTTTCATCTCTTACTTTTGTTTGTTTGTTTGTTTGTTTGCTTGTTTGTTCTGTTTTGTTTTTAACCCAAATCCTCTCTTTTGCCCTATCCCTTCCTAGCCCTTCTGATCAAGAAAAGGAAAAAAGACAGAGGGAAACTGCACATGTTACTGACTGACTTCGGGAAGCATCTTTCCGTGAGCCTTCAGAATTGGGATACAAATCTATTTCCCTTTCTAATGCCACGACTACTCGGGTGAAGGAGAGAAATGAAGTTATTAGCCAGCCATCAGCTTAATGGGTCCTTACCGTCCTATTTCCTTAGCGCCCCTTCTCCCCTTGTGCAGCCTTCCCCTCCCCCTCCCTGCGCTCTGCCCTCCCTGTGAAGCTCATCTATGCTAGGCTGAGCAGTGAACACCAATTACACCAAGAGCCCTTTGCTGCTGCCTGGTCCGCTGGTTTTACTGTTTTGCCAGATGGTTGAGGCCAATGTGTAAAACTCTCTACCCTACCATTAATTCATAACTTGGTAATAACTTTCCCACGGCTCCGGGAAATTGAAATGAAGTGCAAATGTGAATATTTGGAAAGGGAATCAAGGTTGGACAACTCTTTTATACCTGCCAGAGTAGATAATAGTCAGACAAATAGAAGTCCCTTTTTACACGGGCTGGAATGTGACTTTCCCGAAACTAAAGCGGACTGTCTCAATATCCGCTCCTGGACAAAGTGGCAAACAAAGTTCAGGGTTTGGGTCCTTCCTATCGTCGCTTTCTCTCTGCAGCTTTTAGCTTTGACTTACTGCACCTACGGGTCCACTCACTAATGACCTTGAGTTTGAGCATCAGTGTAATGCTATATTCTTATGACAGAGTCGTAGATTAGCAGATATGAGTGCATTCTCTTGCTAAGACAGGACACCATCCAATGTTTGTTAGCATCATTAAACTAAAACTGACTTTTCACCTGCTCCCATACCATATGCAGCTGCAAATTTTTAAATTAAACTATGAAGCCATGCATAAATTTACATATATTACAGACTAGCCTCTCCATTTAACATGCAAATGTACTCCAATGTTTCAGAACACCTTCTGTCGCTAATTAATTTGCTGAATTATAATTAGACTAATCCTGCATAATTAATAAGCACAGATTTTTTTTTAATTTGTAAGCAGCTTGAGGAGATCATTCACTTCCTTCTATAAACTGCTAAGTAAGTGTTAAAAAAAAATCTGGAAAGAACATGTGTGAAAAGGTATGTTTGATTTCGCATACAAACTCAAACTAGCGTGGAAGATACAGAAGTCAGTATTGATAAAGGTACATATTTGAAGCCAACATTCAAACAATCAAAAAAATCGTATTCAGAGGATGGGGACTAATTCTCCCTTTGTCTCCTTGTATATAATGTTTTATTCTTTGCCTTCTATCCGTCGGATCTTCCAAGATCACAGAGGCGGGAGAGGATTAAAGTAACCGTATGTTGTATTAGGAGAGATAATGATATTAACACTCCACTGTATATCAAAACACTCTGTGCATGCTGGGTGCTTATAAGCCCCTTTGATGGTATTTGGAATCATTTTCATTTTGGCTGCCAAAAACACCCGAGATCCATCTAGTGGAAACAATTAAGTTCCATTAGTACTGTATCCATTTGGTAATGATTACAATGAAGGGTCCCTCTTTAATGCTGAAGAGTACAGTCTCAAAGAAACGTATGCATCTGTGCTCTTGAAAATGGGAAACTGTAATAGTTTCGCAACCAAGCACGAAGCTCAATTTTGACCCCCCAAAATAAACCAGGATCTGGAGAGTCAACATACTCGTAGATACCTGGCTTGAAAATTTGAGGCACTGCAGGAATCTGGAAGGCCAAGGCAAGCCTAACAAATAGTGACATGAATTGAGAATGAACCTCAAGAAACAAAGTGGGAAATACGTGTTTTGGCGGGGGTAAGTGATCAAACATTCAATGAGATGAGGAAAGAGAGAGCTCCTTAGCCCTCCCACTCAGCTAAATCACTAATATTAGCAACCAAAAGATTGGTAGGCCAAAAGAACAAGCCACTTAAAATGTGCCTAGCCGTCTATCCCTGGAGGTTTAGGTTTTTACAATGACTCTACAAACAACAGCAACTTCTTCTGAAGAAAGGGAAATGATTTCTCCAGGTTCATTACCATATACTTCCCTGTTACTAGTCAGCCAACTTTTTTTTTTTTTTTTTTTTTTTTTTTTTGGACAAAGTGAGGACATAAGCTAGCTTGGGAGTTGAGTTGAAAATTTAGAAGTAGTCTCAGAGGCCCGTGGCCACCGCCAGGAGCAGATGCCAGGGGGTCAAACCAAGGGGCAGCTTCTGTTTCTGCCCCAAGAGGCATATACCTTAGACTCCAGCTATGTCATGGGGTTATTACAGGGACTAACCAGACTGAGGAAAATATTTTGAAAGCACCTGGAAAAAGCGCAACAATTTTTCTGAGCTAAGCAATGTTATTACTTGGATAGTTTGGAAACGTAAGACATTTGGACAGTTTTTCTGAGCCAGACCATAGCGTTTGCCTTTGGTTTCCACCTGAAGAGATTAACCAGTTTAAGGGTATTTTTAAAAGCCTAAAAGAAAGGGAATTTTCTGTGTCTTTCAGAGTTATGCAGAAGGAACATAATAACAACAGCTGGAATAATACGAACAAGAGGCTAAAACGATTTTCTTTCAAAAAAATATGTGAATGGCCATGGATCCTTAATAATGTCTTTACCTTTCAAGAAAAATCCTTTTCATGTACTGTGTTGGACCTAGCATGCTCCATCCTATCTGTAGCAGAGCTTAGAGCTGGAAGGAGCCAGAAGGTCATCCAGCCAAGCCCCATGCATGGAGAGGCAAGTGATTTGGTTTCGGTTTCGGGTTTTTTGGATATTATCTTCAGCTTTACCCAGCCAATTTCTCAAAATATGTACCCGTGGGAGAGAGCTGAGAGGAAGCCATTGTGACCTATGTGGAGTTAGGTTTTGAGATATTTCTGACAAATTATTAGGGAGAAAGAGAAATGACTTTGCGGCATTTAAACTCTAAGGTGTAGAGCAATTAGTTAACAAATCCACATCGGCCTTGGCTAATGGGTTTTTCCCCCATATATACATTCCAGGAAATTTCTCTAATTTCACTTTTTAGTAGAAAGATTTTCCCCCACGAACATCACGTCTAGTTTATCCTCATGATTCATTCTGTCTCCTTCCCTCTCTCTCCCCATTCCCAAATTCAAGATGGTATATTGTGCCTCTTAAGGGCTACATAGAAGTTGTCAGGATAGGGGGCAGGGGGTGGGTTGGGAAGAAGGGGTGACTGAAGAAAAGCATGATAATGACATCAAAGATCTACTTCATCTGAAAAGTATGACGGCTTGCCTCCACTCTGGCCATGAAGACTCATATTCACAGTTAATGTAACCTTCATTCCAAAAAAGGAAAAAAGAAAGAAAGTGTAACCTGACAGGTAGCAGGTGGTACATATGGAATTATCATTGGCTATTAACACCAGGTCGGGTATCATATTAGCCACTTTTAGACTGCATTTGCCAAACCCACATAAAAATATAAAACGAGGTATTTCAATATTCTGTCACTCCCTTAGCAAAATAGATTTTCTTATATTACTCATAGTAGAGTCAGCCGGCTTTCATTAGAATTTTTTTAACTTTTTTTTTTTTTTTTCTTAAAGGAAGCACTAAACCTAAATGATATAAAAGAGAAACTGGGACAAAAATCAGGTCAAGAATTTGATACAAAAGGCATCCAGATAAAGCTAATAATATTCCAGAGTGTTGTCAGTGTAGCAGGATATGATGACATTAGTCTAATCTCAACCCAACCCCTATATCTACATAAGGTTCCAGGAATCAGGCATTATTTCTGATTGCCTTTTTTTTTTTTTTTTTTCCCATTCAAAAACTTTGCTGACTTTAAAACCTCCATTTACTTTACAGGTATCACCAGCTTTTCAGAAATTTCCAAATCTCAGTACCAAAAATGAAATCTTGTTTTTAAATGCCAGAAAGAGATTTTTTAAATCTGTTCTACTTTTCTTTATTCTCTATAATACCATTGCATTTTTTTTTTAACTAACTCTGGTTTTCTCACAAAGGCCACTAACTATGGGTTCTCCCTTCACCCATGAGTAGATAACTAGAATTTCCTCTTTTCTTTTGTTTCCTTTAGTGGGGGAGGGGCAGAGAAGGGGAGAGAGAGAGAGAATCTTTAAGGGGCTCTGTGATGCGGGGCTCCATCTCAGGACCATGAGAATCATGACCTGAGTCAAAATCAAGAGTAGGATGGTTAACTGACTAAGTGACCCAGACACCAGTAGAATCTCCTCTCATTTTCTCTTCAAAAAACAGGCTCTGGCGAAAAAAGAGGCTCTGGCGAAAAAAATCTCCTGATGGAAGCAGATTCAAACACTCTTCAGAGAGAACAGAAGCAGTCCCTGGAACTTCTCCTGGGCCAACCCACATTCCTGATCTTTCTCTTCCACACCATATCATATTGTTGCTCAATATGCTGGACTCCCAGAACTCGGTGATGTGGAGACATTCTATTTCAGAAATGGAGGCTTGGCATAAAATCCTCCCCCCGATTTGAGTGACTGGGACTTCTTCCCCCAGGTCAAAGAAAGTCTAAAGGTGAATGGGGAAGATTCACAAGACATTCCTATGTCAGCCCCAGTTTGCTTAAAACAGACCCTAAGTCCATTTTAAGGTTTCAAAATTCCTAGACCTAGCATAGACAAACTGAAACTGTTCAAATAACTTCTAAACTGATGAAAATTGTTTTTCTTCTTTTTCACCCAGTTTTATGATATACAGTGTTTTACAGGTCCAGACCCTTTCTAAAGATGAGAATTGCTTTTAGGTACTTACTCCTTCCCGTCATTAAATAAGATCTGTTCTTACAGACAAGTATAGCAGAACATGTGTCTATACAGTATGTTCGCTTGGGAACATATAATCACGATGCCTCGAATAAGGAAAACCTTTCTTGAGAAAAAGATCGTGAAGGTGTTTGCTATCTCTGGCCCCCCAAATGTTAATAGTTCAACCACTCATTTCCTTCACCAGAACAGATATCACTGTTGGATCAAAACACACAACACACATACATGTGCATGCGTGAAATAAGATAACACAAAAGTTATATAAAAGTTGCTTCTAGTTCCCAAAACCCAAACCCAGTTGAGGCTTTCAATGCCATTGGCTTTCTCACCATCCAAATGGCCTTTGAAGAAAGTACTGGTAAGCCAAATGGACCATCGCAAGTTCTTTTTGGAATATGGTAGAGAATTCAACGAATGGCTCAAATTTTAACATCCCGAAGGGAAGAAAGGTTTGAATAACTAGCAATCTCCATATTCAATAATCTGCAAAATCCAGAAACGTGGTTTTACTATGAGACTTCCCTACCCCAAAGCTTAGAGTTGAGTCTGTGGCTTCTCCTTATGCAGTGGATAATGGAACACAGCCATTAAAGAAAAAAATTACTTCCCCTGGGGAGTCAGCAACTGACCCGGAAGTAAAACATCACAGCTCTTTACTCCGAGGCCACAGAGCCTGTTCTGCTTTCTCAGAGAGCTGCCAGGACTCCAGCGAGCGGTAGGACTGGGTCCAGGAGCATGGGAAAGCGACGGCCACAGCTCCCTAGGGAAGAAGCACGGAAGGTCGCGAAGCCACGCTGGGAGAAAGGCCACTCTGTCCAGCCCAGCACTTTCTGCTGACTCAGTTGCCAGGGATCCAATGCCAGCCTCTCCCTGGCAAAGCCATCAGCAGGACTGCCACCCCCAGAAATGCCTCAAAAATACCTCTAGCCCAACACCGTCCCAAGGAAGTCATCTTGGCTCATGCACGAGTCAGAGTTTATTGGCTGCCATCAGTCCTGAGCTGAAGCTATAATTCTACCATTCCTCCTGGTAGAATCCTGACTTGAAATATGACAGAACAGGAAAAAAGTATGCCCGTTTTTATTACCGTCCCTCAGCTTGTCCATGTAATTACCGTTAAGCCACTCTGAGCTTATAGCTAGGCATCCAGTCCTTGTTTAAAGTTCTTCATTTTCTAAGAAAAAGGAGATTTCATCACTCCCAGGATCATGATGTCTTTAAGTTTTCTTTAGATACTGCAGGTTCTAAACTGATCAAAATGTGTTACCATCTCCCTACTTTGTTATCCAGGGTCTTGAGTCAGGGTTGAGGGGGGACTTAAGTTCAACTTTAAGATCTAGTCCAACTGAGAGGCCCAGATGTAGTTCACCATCTTTCACAGTTTGTCCTCAGCTTTAGACTTATGATTCATTACAAATATATTCTACCTTGAGGCTGGACAAAGCCTTTTTTTGTGAGCTAGACAGATGGACCTTTATATTATAATTTTAAAAAGGGATAAAGCAAAAAAAAAAAAAAAAAAGGCGATAAAGCAGTTCCACAAAATGAGTGGACTCATTTTGGTTTTAAACTTGACTATTTTCACCTGAGCTGAATGTTTACCCTTCTCATAATGAGATGACTCATTGAAAAGTGAAGATAAATGTCACCTACTTTCCACGTGATCTATAAAATTAATCTCCCATGCTTATGTTAATACCGATAATGTAGTATAGGAGGCAGTGTGACCCAGAGGATAAGACTTAAGAGTAAGGCTAGCGTGTTCAATTACTACCTATAATACTAACAATATTTTCACCTCCCTGTTTCACTGCCTACTCTCGGCCCTCATACACATCCCCTCACATATCTTCCCTGTAAAATTGAGTATTACCTCAGGGAGATGCTGGGAGAATTACTTAGGTGCTTTGGGAGGCAACTTAAAACACCTTTTAGAACTTTCTTGTGAAATAGCAGACATTGTTAATGTCCCCACCATGGCGTCAGCCTTCGGTAAATAACCATGACACGTTTAGCAAATTGTCTTTCTACTCGGTGAAAAAATGATCCCACGCAGGTAACCCTCCACCCAAAGGGTTCCGTTTATTTCCAGAGCATAGATGACACAGAAGGAGAGCTCTGTGGTTAGTAATTAAGTCACCAAGTTAAGAAGAGATCAGCGTTTACACTTCAGGGGTTAAACCAAGAGCTGATTATAGCCAGAAGGAGATCGTGTTCTGTATTCAGCTGTAAAATAGACTGGAAGTTCTGTGTTTGGTGTCTGAAACATCTTTTGGAACACTAAATCAATTGAATATCAATAATTGCCAGATAGATGCTAGATGACATGAACCAACACAGATAGCTTTGTTCACAGAGAAAACAGGGCCAAATGGCCTTCATAAGCAGGACTAAGCCCAAAGTTCTGGGGTTCAGATAATCAGCCGTCTATGCCTGAATTGTGACTCTCAAAATATGTAGTTTGGCATAAGACGTTGTAAATCCAGCTTTTCTGTGCCTTTGACACACATGCAGAATATCACTACAGCAAGGTGACATTTATAGCGTTCCTATTAGCCACGACTGCGCCCACTGGTGCTCGGAAACACACCAGACGCCCAGAAAATGAGGAACTCGCTCTTCAGTACAGGGCTGAGGCTTTTCCCAGACCTGTTTCTGGGGTGCTTTCGAAACACCTGCTTTGGTCTTGGGGGGACAATCTTAAAGGGAATTTCAAAAACCAGGCCTTTCCTCACAGCTCTCCAGCAGCCCCGGGATGTTGGTCCCTTTCCTATTGTGGCGATTATAGGACTGAATGGGCTTTGTAACTAAAGGCTTGGTAGATTTTTCACCTCTGACCCTGAGAATGTTTCCCTTTTTTTGAAAATTCAAACATCTCTTTTTTCCTCATCACTTGCCAGTTTTGAGAATTACAACAAATTTCATCCCTAAACAACCCTGTGGATTTCAAGTTTTCTCTCAGGCTCTCGTAACTACACAAGAATGGGCTTTTCAGAAAACCAGAGGCGTACAAAACGAGTCGAGGACTGGTGTAGGCGGAAACTGAAGAATTGTCAGGGCTTGGGTTCCACCATGGGCATTTGGCTGTGCAGGAAAGTGTTGGCAGAACACCGGGAATCTTGCAGAAGTGGGCTGCGGACATTATCGTTTGCCAGCCCTGATTCGCTAATCCTCAAGTCTACCTCCTCACCCCTAACCTACCATGACATCACCTCGGCCAGTTCTTGTGAATACGTTTCACCAGCTGCTCTTTGAAGAGTGAGTGAGCCTGGGAGTGTGTGTGTGTGTGCGTGTGTGTGCGTGTGAACTGCCAGAAACACAGAATAGCTCTTCAGGGCTTAATCACTGGGCGGCCAAGCCTCTGGATAGTCTCCTTTGGAGGTCTGTGAGCCTCGGTCGGAGCAGCTGCCTCTGAGTCATGGTGGGTTGTGGGGCCCCAAATCCCTTCATAGCTGAACTGCGGAGAGGGAAAAAGTACTCAGCTTTTCATTTCCATGACAGAAAAGAAGATTCTTTTTTTTTTTTTTTTTTTTTTTTTTGCAAAACCCTTACAGCCCATACAGGGAATGCATTTTGAAGTCAAGTATGACTCTCCCTATACTTTGGTTTTGAGCATCACAGACCCTGATTATAAATGATCCTAGAACACCACTGAGACCTACAAGTACCAGCCAACTCCTTGCAGGCTTAACTCCACTTTGCTACGCACGTTGCTCACCGTAACGTTTCTCTTACTTTTCCGATTTGTACAACTGCAAAGTATTCCTCAACTGCCCTACCTAACAGGTGCCCTAAGGAGTCTTGACTGAAATAGGCAGTTAGCTCAGAGGGGCAAAGAGAGTCCTTCTCCTTTGAGGCAGGACCAATGGCCGCATGGCCCTAGGTACCAAGGCCACAGCGCAAAGTGGGAGCAGGACCTCTTTATTCTCTCCACATGGCTGCCTGGTTGAGAAGTCAAGGGTTTCTATGAATTCCCTGGGACTGAGCCAGAGGCAGGCTGGCTCACCCATGGTAGATGCGATTGCAAAAGAAAGCATTTAGGAGACCTCATGCCTAGCCCATGAAATCCCTCTACACACCCCCACCCCTTGTCCTTCTAGTGTTCTTCTCAATCCTTGCAATGAACAATACACTGGTGCTTGGACTGGATGGTAATCAAGTCTCTTGGGAAAGAGCGTGAAGAGGTAGGTAAGACTTGTGTCTCCATGAGTGGAACATCAGTGTTTATACCTCTCCTTTGGCAAAGGAGACAGAGCTTTCTCTCTAGACATTCCCCTTCTGATTCAGAGTTCACCATATTAAGGGTTCTCGTTTAGTCAAAGAGCATCCCACTCAGTGGTCCCACTCTCCATGACTCTCATTGACTCCCCCGACGTGTTCCACCAACTCACAGAGGCACTAGTCCCTCCCACATTTCCAGGCTATTTCCTACGAGATTTGAACACCATCAACCCAGGCAATCGTTTATTGTCGCATATAAGACTTGAGAAGTACATTAGAAAGTTCTATTCATAACCTTTGGAGCCATTGAGGTTCACCAAACTACCCAGAGGGTATGAGAAGAAAATCTCCACCAGATCAGAAATCCTCTGAAATCAAGAAGGAAGTGACTTCCCTACGATCCTATGGGGACAGCAAGAAGATTTGGAAGTCCCCGGATGCAGGAAAAGGAAGAGAGTTTCAAGACTGGGATAGTTTTGAGGGTCAGCTCGGCTAAGCTCTAACGCCCAGTTATTTAATCAAACATTAATCTAGGTGTTGCTGTGGAGCTATTTGTAGAACGTGGTTAACATCTGCAATTGGAGGGCTTTAAGGAAAGGAGCTCACCTTCCTGATGTGGGTGGGTCTCAGCCAGTTAGTTGAAGGCCTAAAGCAAAACCCAACATTTCCTAGAGAAGAGATTCTGCTTCGAGATTAAAGCACAACCCCAGCCCACATTTCCAGGCCACAAGGCTGCCCTATGGGTTTGGAGTTTGCTAACCCCCACACCAACACTGCATGAGCCAATTCATATACATACATAATCTCCTATTGATTTCTCCCTAGAAAGAATTTCCATCATTCTAGAAACTTAAAGATGCAAAGAAACAAACAGTAGCAAAAAGTAGGCATTTTCCTGCCTGGGTGGATAACTCCTGGGTGAGCCATCCTATTCTTGGTGTGCATTAAACCTCCTGGGGAAACTTCCTTTCTGAGTGGTAGAAGAGGGGGTGGGGGAGAGGAACGGGGAGTATTGCTGTGATCCATGCTAGGCCTCACAACAGGAATTTTTACATCCCAGACTGACAAGTACTCAATTGGAACTTAAATCCTATATATGTTATTATATAACATATAATAATATAACATGATATTGTTGTTATTATGGCACAACAAAAGTGTGTCAAGTACTGTGGGCTCTCCTTCCATCTCCGAGAAATCCTCTATTTTTCCAGAAGAGTTCCAGAACCCTGATAAGAAAAACCTGGCCTGCATCGTCTCAGGAAAAGACCAGAATGTATCTATTCCATTCAACAGAAATGGAAATAGAAGGCGTCATGCCTATCGTATAAAGGAAGAGGGCTTGTCCCCTTCTCTCTGCACAACTGCAGAAACTGTCAGAAATGGGTTAGAATCTGGTAGGGGTGAATGTTTTTCTTTAGGATGAACTCAGTTGGGGGCGGGGGGGGAAGGCACAGTTAGCATGGATTCCTGAAATCTTTACCCTGCTTTCTTGGGGTTGTTTCACATCCAAGATGCACAGGTTGGAGCTCCACAGGCTGTAGGAAGAGAACAGCCTTTCAGATACCTGGTCATCACGGGCTGAAGTCTTAGTGCTCGCTGTGCAAGAGAGAAAGAGAATCCCCAGATGCTTCATTTGCTCTTACTTGACATATTTCACCTTAGACATGGAGACTGAAAATGAACTAGAGGACAAGCCTCTTCCAACAGGAAGCAGACCAGATTTGGTGGGACCACAAACACACCAGGAAACAGTCTCTACATTCCAAGATGAACCTGCTACTTGGGAGGCCCTTATCTACAGAGTGCTTGGCACATCAATACTTGATACATGATAGTTGTTAGTATTATTATTTTTAGTTCAAAAAGAACAGCACAGAGATCAACTGAAATGAATACACCTGGTAGGGGAATGCCTGGGGCTGTGGGGGGAGGGGCTCCAGGGCACTGGGCTCCTTGGGGTCTGTGGTCTACAAGGGCAGAGTTCTCCTCAGCAGCATGGTGTGAGGAGGGCTTGGAGCCAGGCAGGAGGCTGGAAACTCACATCCCATTTGTGGGGCCCCAGGTGGAGGGGCCCAGGCAGAGCCCACTTTAAAAAAAGAGAAAAAGAGGGGTGCCTAGGTGGCTGTCAGTTAAGCAGCCGACTCTTGTTTTCAGCTTGGATCATGATCTCAGGATGAAGAGATCGTGGCCCACGTCGGGCTCAGTAGGGAGTCTGCTGGAGATTCTCTCCCTCTCGCTCTGCCCCTCCCTCTGCTCATTTGCTCTCTCTCTCTAAATAAATTGATCTTTCATGCGCCCCTGGGTGGCTCAGTTGTTAAGCACCTGCCTTCGGCTCAGGTCATGATCCCAGGGTCCTGGGATCGATCCTCTCATCAGGCTCCCTGCTCAGCAGGAAGCCCACTTCTCCCTCTCCCACTCCCCCTGCCTGTGTTCCTCTCTTGCTGTGTCTCTCTCTGTCAAATAATAAATAAAATCTTTTTTTAAAAAAATCTAAAAAAAGAGGAAGGAAATAATGCAGCTACCTAAATGCTTACTGGATGTTGGCCAATGATGTGCTTGTAGTTCACCTGAACACTCACAACAATCCTGTGAGACAGGTGGCTGTCATATCTTCATTGTACGCAGATAGGGAAACTGAGGCATGAAGAGGTTAAGCCACCTGCACAGGGTCCCACAGCTCCTAGATGGTGGAGGAGGGATGTGTGGCCAGGTATCCTGGCTCCAGAACAGACTTGTTTAAACAGTGCCGTAGCTCCAACTTCTATTAGGGGAAGAAGTGATCATTGTAATTTTTATTGCTTTGAAGCATTTTATCAGCGTTTATCAGGTGACTTAAAGCACCTCATACACTGTTTATTGACAGCAGGCACTCAAAACAGCTATTTATTGTGTGATTATTGTATTTTTAAGGCAGAATACTTCTCCATTTCTGTTTTTATCTACTTTGCCCCTTCATTCCTTCCGGGGAAGAGGGTGGGCTCTACCCATCTTTGGGGGCACACACACACACACATTTTCTTCTTTATAAATCTCCATCCTTCAGTCCACAGTGTTGCTCCCCTCCTCGCCATATCTACAGACACTGATGAAGAAGATAATATGGATCCTGGGCATCCTTCACAGCTCCTCTCCCCAACCCCAAGCTGCGCCTTATCCAGATCCAGATAATAGAGTGGGGAGGAGGGTGCCTGGGTGGCTCAATTGGTTAAGCTCAGGTCATGGTCCTTGAGTCCTAGGATCGAGCCCTACACCAGGCTCCTGGCTCAGTGGGGAGTCTGCTTCTTCCTCACCCTCTGCCCCTCCCCCCACTTGTGCTCATTCTCTCTCTCTCTCTCTCAAAGAGATAAAATCTTTTTTAAAAATAGTGAGGGAAGGAGTAATGCTGGGGCTGTGTCAGAAAGGGCTAAGGTTTACACCTCAGAGAGACAGAGACAAAGAGTGAGGGGTAGAAGGAGGATGAGGGATGGGGAGAACTTAGAAGAACGGAGTATGAGCAGTGGGGACACAGACTTCACGGTAGCTGAGGATGGGAGAGGGATGGAGAATAAAAGGATGAGGCAAAATCTTATGAATGGAGCTCCCTTTAATTACTTTACTGTTCCTTGAAAGATGCCTGGAAGAAAATGAATTACTTCCAATTACTTTTAGCTACTGAAAGGTTCAGCTGTGACACCATGCTGAGACAGGCACGCACAGACTCGGTTTTAGCCAGACTACACTCCGAGGCCCCTCCAAGATCATGTGTACTTCTGGATGGTACTGCTCATTTGGTACTTAGTCTTATGCTGACCCTCACTGTGTCAAGTAGTGTTGAAAAAAGAGTTCTGGAAGAACTGGGCTAGAGTCCGTGACTTCAAAGCTGTGTAACTTTAGAGAAGTCACTGAACCACTCTGAGCCTCACTAATAATTTCTGCAATTCCTGTTATTATCTCCCAGTGCCTAGCTGGGACTGATTAGAATCTTGTTGATTGATTGATTGATTAACTCTGGCCAGCTTCCTTAAATGTGTGCTCATTTAGTTGAGAAGTGGAATAGCCATGCAAGTCGAGCGACATCCCAGACAATCTACAAGGCTTCACAGCAGCCTACTCCAAGAGATTTTTAAGTTTAGAAATTCACTTGCAAACAAAACCTCTGTTGTTTCACGAATTTCACTTTGGTTGGGATGATGAAATTTGTCGAAGAAACAAGAATATCATTTTGGCTAACGGCATTTGAGGTTGGAAGAACCCAGTTTCCAAACATCAGAGTGAAGAAGTCGGCAGTGCCCGCCCCCACCTGCTTTGCCCCACCTGCTCTGGACACACAGTAGGGCATTTTTAAAAACACTGGGGATTGAGTCACGTCTGAAATCCAGCCATCTGTCTATGGCACGGTACCCTGGACTGCCTGTAAGATTTTTGAGAAACACCTCAGAGCTTACATGACCTCATGAAAACAAAAGTGACTTGAAGTTAAATACAGTTGAAGCAAATGAAACTTCAAACTAAATTTTTATTGAAATTCTCTTCATTGTCAGCCGACATTTTCAATTTTCATTTCCCTGCCTCAGCCCATTTTGCCATAGAAACTTGGATGTTTTCATTGAACAGCAGCCAGTGAACGCTGGACTGAAGGGGCACACTATAAATTTGGAAAAATAAATAAATGCTTCAGAACTTCCACTTGAAAACCACAGCTAAAAATGAAATCAAATCTGACCCACCCCTTTTCTTTTAAATTGTGGGAACAGACTCAGTCTGCCTCAATTTTTAAGCCCATATTAAATTTTATATAAGCACCTTGGAGATCAGTGCATAGCCTGGTCCAGAGCACTTGTGGAATTGTGACTCATACAGCAAGGTTGGGACAACTTGAACGAGAAGGTAGCATCCCTCCTATACCATCTTCCTTAATAAACATGTGTGCTTAAAAAATAAAAAGGGAGGAAAAATCAGTTTATGGGCATAGAGAGAATAATTCACTCCAAATTGCTCCTTTGATGAATGTGGACAAAAGAATAAAATTTGTCACCCAGCTAATATTACCATCAATATTTTGTCCAGCTACATTCCTTCCAATTTAAAAACAGTTCAATATCCCTTTTACCTTCAAGTAGCAGCACTTAATAAACAGTGATGGATGGTTTTTATTTTTGTTCGTATTTCAGTCTTCCCTGCTTCTGTTACAAGGGGACTATTTTGCTTGGGGGAAATGTAGATCTTCCGTCTTCCTTGCATTGACATGCATCCCTCAAGGAAAGACGGCCATATTTAATTCATAACCCCCATCGGCTACACAAACATACAACTTCCCATCAATTAGGCAACACAGAGATGTTGTTAAAAATCAATGAGCTTATTATTAAATATATTTTTTTCATGTAGCAATAATAGTTATTGCCGCACTATTGTTATTACTGCAATGTCAGCTGTTTAGGCAGCTTTCAGAGAGTTTGATTGGTTTTGATGTTGCTAGCAAGGCATTCTATGAAACAAGGGATGGGGGGAGGCTTTCCTGTTGTGTCTCCTGCCATACCCAGAAGCCATCAAGAGAAGAGGGGAAAGGAGCGCTGTAGTGCCAGGAGCCTTGGAATGGAGGTGAAAGACCCGGGTTCTAGTCTCGCCCACTGCACAGAACCAGCTGTGGGAGCATGGGTAAACCCCCTCTCTGTTCTGGGCCTTAGTTTCCTTTACTTCAAAAAATGGGAGGGCTAGCCTTTGGGATCACTGAGGTCCCTTCCATTCCGAAATTCAGGATTTTTTAATAATTGTGGTTTCTACTGGCAAACAAAACAGGAAGAGAATAGTAGGATTTGGCGACTCTCAACTGTTTCCTTTCTAAAGACTCCTGATTTTTTTTTTAAGGAGGGCGTTCGAGTGCTGTTGGGAGGTGGGGGCAGTGCAGGGACACTTCTGAATCTGAAACAGACGTTAAATTGATCCGAAAACCAAATATGCCCATATCTGTGTTTTCATCCTCGTTGTGTGTTTATTAAAAATAATTTTGATATTTTGACACATGCCACTAACTGTGGGAGCCTCCTGCCTACAAACAGAGATGTTAAAACTGTGCCAGCACATGCAAAGGTTAAAAACAACATTGCACAGATTTTGGCAACTACATCATATGCTGTCTGGCCGCAGCTGATCTGAACTGAGTCCCCCGTAATTACAGGAGAAGGTGGAACAGGTTTGCTGCTAATTGGAAAATTCTGCAAATGGCAGCACTGAAGTAAATTGACAGTCGTTAGAATATTAGCAAAATGAGAGTACTGATTAGTAAAAAGCTCAGATGCAGACTTTTTTTTTTTTTTTTTTACTGCCAGATTCTACTAGCAAATTGATAATAAAAGCTGAACTTAATAATAACAGCTGTTATTTGACCTGGTAATATATTTTTTTAATCTGTTGCTGTTCCCAGACCAATAACACACTAAAAAAAAAAAAAAAAAAAAAAAAAAAAAAGTCTGTATCCACTGTTGCAAAATTATTTTGAATCCCAAAAGGTAGATTCAGGCTTCAGACTCCATGCAGGCTGAGCGGGCTTCAGGGAGCAGCCCGTCAGCAGGGGCGTTCTAACCGAGCCATGTTCCCCTGAGACCCTGCGGGGCGGGGGAGGCGGGGGGTCTCCTGTGCGCCACCTCCCAGCGGGTGGTGGACACACCCGGGCATTATTGTGTCCCTTCCAGAGCTGGGCCTGAATTCTACTTTCCAGTATACTTCAAATCTGTGACTGGTACAAATGTCAAAGTTCACTAATTTTTCACCTTAAAGTGGACGGGAAGGGAAATTGGATGTTGCCAGACTATGAGGTTTCTATCAGTACTTAGCTGTTTGTACTTATTATTTTTCAAGCGCTGCAGGCAGAGAAATACAGATGGGAAGGGATTTGGGAATGTACATATTAATTAGAATTGCTGCCATGAATCTATGGACTGATCAAGATGGCAACTCTGCCACCCAGAGTTCTGTGTTACGTGGACACACACGGATATGCCCAGAAGACTTCCGCTTTGGGGGACTCTGATGCCAATTGTGCTGAGAGCCTAAACTGGTACAATCTTCCTGGTCGTACAGCAATGTGGGTGAGGAATCTTAAAAATACATAGGGCCTTGGACCCAGCAATTCTATTTTAAGGGTTTGTCCCAAAGAAGGAGCCTTGGATATGCTTAACGCTTTACTTCCAAAAGATATTTCTTCCAACATCACTTGTAATAAATATCATAGTGGGAACCACATTTGCCCTGAAATGAATAACTGACTCTGACATACAGGAGAATACCACGTCATTACTTAAAATATGTTGTAGAATATTTAATAATACTGAAAGATAGTCTGGTAAGCTTAAAAAAAAAACAACAAAAAACCACACAGACTACAAGAGAGCCAACATAGGATAATCCCTCCTTTAGAAGTACAGAGAAAGAAGAGCAGAAGAGGGCTAGCCAAGGGGATGAGTGGTTGTCCTGACTGGTGACCTCATGGGTTGTTTCCATTTTATTCTCTTTTGCCTGTCCATATTCTGTAAATCTTACAAACCGATCATGCACTGGTCCATTTGGAAGAAAATATATAAATTTTTTTTCGGAAGGAAAAAAAAATCTGGAGGCTTCCTGCGGTTGTGTTAAGCAAAAATTGGAACTGTGACAGTGGGAACGACAGGACTCCTAACGCCAGGTGGGCTTGTTTGCCTTTAAGCTCTGTGGCCTTACACAACATGAGTCCACGGAAGTCAAAGAAAGGGAAAGGGTCAACTGAAAGCAAACCTTAGAACTCTATGCGAGACACTGGCCTGCTGTCACGTACTCACTCACTCACTCCGACCTTATTTTTGATAGCTAACTGTTCTCTGAAAATGAGGGTAGGTCAGCCACACCTTAGGCCCTGATAGACAGATTTCCCATCACAACTCTGAACTTCATGCCCTGGTAATGCTACTCTTCGTTTTTGCCCTTATTATGACAACACGGAACATCCCTTATTTCGAATCAGTACAGGGGAGAATCATGGCAAGTTTTCACATTTTATCTATCCACTGGTCGATTCAATGGAAGTCGGGGGTTGGACCCACACCACTCCAAATCCAGCCCACGGCCTCAGAGAACACACTTTGCCCTTGCATCCTAACAAGAGAAGTTCGCTCCTCCGCTAGATGCGGTCACGCCGCGTAGGGCCCTGTTGATGGATCTCTGTCTCTTCCACCCTCAAAATATTAGTGCCTTGAGCTCTTACGACACTCCCAGTACTTGAGCATCAGCCAAGACGCTGAGTGAGGCTGCAGCCTTTCAGAGTTGGCCTTCCAGCGCACGTACATGGGCAGGGCCAAAGAGAGAGACGCTGCAGTTCTTAACAGGTCTGCTTTTTTAAAAAATCCATCTTAACATCCTATGGCACATCATTGCCAAAAACATAAAATTCCCAAGGCCAATCGCCTAAATTCTAGTCTGGCCAGAAGTGGTCCGGCTAGGCTGTGCCCGGGGACCATAAGCTGCCCCAGTGGCTTCTAGTGAGGCGCACAAAGCCCATGCCATCAGTTTCAGCCACAGGACCAAGCCACTTCCAAGCTGTTTCTCACCAGGAGTGTGGGTGGGCAGCAGGCAGGATCCCAGCGCGACAACTAGACTCAATTGACTGTAACCCGGAATTTTTTTTCTAAGTGGCTGTTTTGGACGGTGGTATCCGGGCATCACCAGCTCCCGCCCTCCCATCCTTCCTTCTTTCTAACAGTTATGCATGGGGAAAACAAAGCAGTGAGGAGGGGGAGGTGGGGTGCCGCTGCAGCCGGTGTGTTGCCAAATACAGTTAAGGGTGGAGAGGGAGGCAAGATTGGAAAGGGGGGTAAAAATCAAGTCACTTTCAATCAAGTGTCACACCTTTAAATAGTGGTTAAATCTCTGCATTATGCAGCTCATCCCTTTACAACATGGGGTTCCCTTAGAGAATTCCCTGTTTACACTGGGAATTCCTCCAGGGCCGCATCAATAAAGCTGAACAGATGTCAGGGTGGAATGCCAGCGGCAGTGGCTGTTGTCAGGGGTACGGGGGAGGCAGGCACAGAACAATGACAGAGGCATCTGCTACACAAAGCCCTCACGCGTGGGTCAGGTTCTGCCAGTGTGTAGAGATTCCGCCCTACCCTTTGTCTGGGCACATTGCCTTTCTTGTTTCTCGATGACAAGGGTTGACACATGTCACCCGGCCCTATCAGGAGTGTTATTTGTTCGCCACTTGCATATGCACCAGTGTTTCTGACCTCCCCCGCATCCCCGCCGAATGCATTGAGCAGAGCTGAAACTCTCCAGCGCTGCCCCAATCTACAATTTCATTATGCACTTTGAGTGGAAAGTGGGATGTAGATGTCCTTCTTTTTAATTAAAAACATGATTGATGAGACTTAACTGACAGTAGGAAATGCAATTTAAATATTCCTTAAAGAGGCACTAACCCTGTTTGCGCGGTGAGGGTTGCACGCTGTCCCCAAAGTTGCAACCAGCGGGAGAAAGGAAATTAAAATAAAAGCCCGTTCAAGTCCGCTCGGCTGTGCAAGGGTGGTAACATAAGCCAGCATCTGCAGCCGCGTAACCAGAAACTTCTGCACATTAGGAGCTAATGTGAGGTGTTACTCGGTAATGGTAATGTTCAGTGTGATGAAAGGCAGCAGATGAGTGGAGAAGAATACGATATGAAATTGTGTCAAAACAAAACACGACTGCTTGACCGTGTTTTTTAAGGGACGATCAGCTTCTAAAAGACCTTCCACCAAAACTCATTTGCTTGCTCTGCAGAAGTGGTTTTCCCCTCCACCGCTGTGTTGCTGGATTCCCCCGTCCCCCGCTTCTCTCCTGGGCGGCTTTCCTTACGCTGTCCTTTAATACACGCATTTTAAGGGAGGTCCTCGGTGCCCACCTGGACGGTTCATCCACAGCCTGCAGTTAAGCTGCAATCCTGAGGCTAACGGGAAAGCGTTCACGGTTTTGTTTTAAAGGCCTTCTCGGATTTACTCCCTCGGCGACCGCTAAGTTATTAGGGAAAATTATGCAAACCACAGGATACAGTAATATACAAATCATGGGAACCCCAAAATGCAATAGGCAGAGGCAAGAGTAAGTTTTCCTAATTACAGGGCCTTAGCGTTGGTATTTTCAATCTAGAAATAATGGACGCAGTTGAATAATCTCGCTCTGTACCAAAATAGCCTAAGTTAAAATACCAACAACAATAGCAGCTTGAAATTTACTTTCTAAATAAATCTCCCTTCTCTTTCTCGGTATTATTGACAAAAGGAACTTTTTTGTTGTTGTTTCAGGATGTTTGTTTTGTTTTGCTCTTTCTTCCAAGGAAATAGCTATTTTTTGAAAAACAGCAACTTTGAATTTAAAAAAGAGACTTTTTCCTAAATATACAGAGAAGGATGCCTGAGTCTACCCGATGGAGGCCTACTAAGAGCGAAATCTTTGTACACTGTTGGTGTCTAAAGATTTTATTCTAGGTTTTCAAAATCCCCTAAAGAGCTGTGGATACCACACCGTATAGATCTTTTCCCACTTAATTCCTAATTAAAGACTGATTAAAAAAAGAAAAGCTTTTACTGAAATGCTTGGATTAGAGGAAAACAATTGGAGTTGATTTTTGGTGAGTATTTAACTAGCAAAGGTTAATTAGAATTGTAGCAATGAAATGTAAAAGAACAGATTCTGATCAATTGATTAATGAGATGTCAGAAGGTACAAGAATTCACCTTTGGGAGAAACATATTAAAAATGAAATACATTTGTAAAGCCATAATGTCTTCCCTGCTATTTAGTTTATTAACACTAGAGCAGCTGTAGATGTTTTTCCACCTATGACAATGTACAGAAAATTATGACTCCCAAATCTATCAAAAAGCAGCACCAAAATATTCTCCAATTTCCCCTAAAACCCATACAAATTAACAAGGGCTCAAGGAAGAGGCCCAAATCTTCAGCCATCCCCGTTTCCGCTCCTCCCTCTCTGTCCTCCCCCCACCCCTGCTCCTTCCCTCTGCGTTATATATTCAGATTAATTTAAAAGATAAGTGGTTTTGAAATTCTGGATTTGAAATTATTAAAATAGGGCATGTTATGCCCATTCCGGATTTATCGATTCATTAGCCTCATATCAATTTCACCGCTGACAAGGGTGAGGGGGTAGGGGAAAGGATCTCCCAGACGTTTTTCCTTTCTCAATCGACGGTCCTGGCAAACAAACCCATCTCCCTGTTTGTGGCATAGATGTTCTTTGTCACAATAAACCACAGTATATTCTGTTTATATATGTCCTTCAGGCATGTCACAACAGTTTGGCATTGCAAGCCGCTCTACCACTGTGTACATTAAATAGTCATGTAGTTACATTAAACAGTGGGGAGTTCACACTTCACAACCACTCAGGGTTTTAAAACAGATGTGGGCTGTCTGTTGTCAGACTCTAGTGGAAAAGCTCAGAAGGAGCTTGGTGGGAATCTCCAAACGATGGAGGGCTCCCCAAATTTTCCACCCAAGTTCCCTCAGTACCCCTATACAACATGGTGTGGGTGGGAGAGATTTGGGGAAACCGAAGAGAAAAAAAAAGGATGTGGGGGAAGCAACAACTTTCATGTCTTATCGTACAGAGATCTGAAAAAAAGAATTCAGAATTCGGAATAGTTTGTGGCATGGAATATTTTGAGCGGGGTGGGCTTGCCGGGGTATCGTGGGATTTACTGACAGGAGAATTTTTGACAGTTGATGGACAGATGAATTCCGTCATGGAAGCGTTAGTCGAAAGCGGCAAGGCCAGATGGAAACTCACAGCTTGTCTTTAATATTAATTTTCTTTTTTTTCAGGAGATCAGAATTCCCTAATTCCCTAAAATGTTTCAATGCATCTTGAGGTATTATTTTTCAGATGCCTTTCTCCACCTACTCTTAGTAAGAGTGTTCCTTTGTGTTAATGTTATTTTTCCTCCCTTACTTTGGGGAGGGGGGAAGCCTGGTTTGTTCTTTCTCTCTTTCTGTCTGTCTGTCTGTCGTTCTTGTTGGCTGTTGTACAGCTGTTGAAATTCTTCTATCATTTCCAGTAAATACAGAAGACAAATATGTTAACCTTATAAGACGCTAAATCGAAATGCTTCCAAAGCGACTGTGATTTTGTACCACGATCACTGAAGGAGCTGACAGTAAGATTTTCTTTGTGGCTGGATGGAAGATGTAAGTCTTCACGCTTTCAGAGGGTGGAAGGGCAATTGTTTCTCGGGTGTCCATCTTCTGGACGGTGAGAATTAAGTCATCTACTCTGTTCAGTGATGCTGTCCGAGAGCGCAGGGCTCACATTCAGAGGCCAAAGCTGTTGGCTTGGCTCCGTCTTGCTTATTGACTAGACGGTGCCACTCAAGTCACTGCCACTGCCTGTGCCTTGCTTTCCCTACTTGTACGATATGGTTGGTATTGTGAGGAGGCAGGGAGTCCCGAGTGACCTCCATGTCTCCCTTTAGGAGGCTCAAAATCTTCTAAGGCAAAGCTGACTACTCGTATCCAGCAGTCACAGATTACTTGCTTTCCTCCACTCACCACCGAGCTTCTCAGAGACGGAGGCAACCCTTCCACAGAAGCTCAGCAAATGGAATAGTGCCCTCCCCTCTACTCTCACCCTTTTCCTTCTGCACCACACAAAATGCAACTGCCGTGAATTTTTCTGCTGTATCAACCTCCCTCTTAAGACAAACACCTAAACATTTAGAAGTGTGTGGCCTGTGTAATATTCTACATTCTAACAAAACGAAGCTCAAAGGCTGCTAACTTTTCTGTTCCCTGATCTTTTCCCCTTAGTTCCTTTATTTTTTTATATCGCTGGATTCATTCAGGTTGAGAGCATGCCTTTAAAACTCAGAGACAGGGGTGCCTGGGTGGCTTAGTGGGTTAAGCCTCTGCCTTTGGCTCAGGTCAAGGTGACAGGGTCCTGGGATCAAGCCCTGCATCGGGCTCTCTGCTCAGCGGGGAGCCTGCTTCCCCCTCTCTCTCTGTCTGCCTCTCTGCCTACTTGTGATCTCTGTCTGTCAAATAAATAAATAAAATCTAAAAAAAAAAAAAAATCAGATATTTCTTCTATGTCCGTGTGTTAGCTATTTTCCTTATACTGTTTCAAGTCTAATAGAAAAACATGAACATGGGACGGCTTCCCCCAGAGTTTCGCTCATCACTTTGGTTATAAGTTGGTTCCCATTGTGCGTGGGTCCAAACACACACATAGGTTAATGAGTCAACCTTGGTCAACCAGGAAAACCTTTTACAATTGATGTAATGAAAACATTTAGCTAAACAAAAGACTTCAAAACAAAGCAATGGATTGCAGTTTGTCTGCAAAATGGCACAGGGACTTCCCTACAGAAGTTCAAAGACCGTTTCTACAGGTCTCGGGATGGGGAAACCATAGTGGTAAAAGCAGCTTCCTCGGGATATGTCCCACAATGTCATCAGGGATGAGCCGCTTAACCTTGTTCTTTCTGCTTATCTGTGAAGCAGAGAGAAGACAATTAACCTGGACAAGAGAGGAGTTTGAGATAGAACAAAGGCAAATAACTTTAGGTTTTTAGGGATCCAGATGATAGAAAGTAGGATTCACCGAAGAGTAGGTCTGGCTCAATAGGGAAAAAATTTGCTGAAGGGTAACACTGCTTAAAATCAAAATCGGCTCCCTTGTTAGGCCTGGTTTCCCCACCGTGATAACTAACCCATTGCCCAGGAGTCCATAAAGAAAATGTATGCTGGACTCAATGACACCGAAGTTCCTTCTAATTAAAAACGTCTATATTTGATGATTCTAGGATACAGAGCTAGACAAGAGGGTGTTTCACAAAAATAACCTGGAAATACCACTACAGAATAGACTATTAAAACTGAAAGAGAACTGGAGGGGGGCAGTGCCTCTAGACAGTGCCCACTTCCCCCTGAAGCTGGTGGCAGAGCCAGAGTTACAATGACCTATGTGTGAAGAGTGTCTTACACTACAGTTTTGCATATACCTCTTTTGAGCCTCCCACCAACCTGCTAAGGTGGGACTCACTGGCTGCGTACTTTACTGTCACTGAAACCAAGGACAGGAAGGGTACGGCACTTGCCTAAGTCTGGGCAGCTAGCAAGATGAAGAGCGGAGGCTGGACCCCTGAGCAGCCTCTATCCTGAGCTACACTTTGGTTCCCTGACATTCTCCTCTGGAGGATCTCTGAACATTTCTCTCTCCGTCTCGGTGTTCCCGGCCACGTCCGAGACCTCTGCATTAAGAATTGTTAGCCGTAGAGAATCACTAACTACCAACATGGAAAGGAGCCTCCATTCTTTCATTTCATAAAAGGAAACTGAGGCTTGGAGAAGTCATCATTCAGTGTGCCACCTGAAATATAAACCTTGATTTCTTCATGGCTCCTCAAAGACCTTAAAGTAGGCACCCGCCCCCTTGACCAGGCAAGTCATGATTTAAACCAGGTGAGTGCAAGAATGATTTCATTCATTGCGTTTTCCATGTGCCTCTTGAGGGAAGGCATGTGGAATATGTATATGGAGAGAGACCCCCAACCTCCATGGCCTCCCCCTTCTTCCACACATGGTAGACTAGTAAATGTTTGCTAGCTATTTGTAAGGCTGACAGCAGGGATAATTTTTCCCATGTGCCAAACAACTTCATCCTAAAGGAAATATTTTACTCTGGCAAGATTTAATAACAATTATAATGATACTTTATATTTATACAGCACTCTATCTCTGAAATATTTTTTCAAGCATTATTTCATTGGTTAGTTGATAGGGTGTGAGAGCAAACCTCATGGGTATGAAGAGTGAAGTGACACTAATGGCAGGGATACAGGCCACTCCTCTCCAGGCCCTGGGACTTTCCCAGCCCTGTGCTTCCTCTGCTACTGAGCTGGATAATGACTGGTATCTCCCAAGTCATCACTGCACCCCTCCTTTCTGCTCACCTTTGCCATCTGGATATTTTGGGGGGTTTGGAACAACAACTCTACAGAAGAAGCAAAAGAGTCTGGGAAAGGAGGGGAGCAAAGGAGTCTGGGAAAGGAAGGGGAAATAGAAACCATAACTCCATTACCTGACCCCATAGTCTGTGTCTTATGCACAGAGAAGCATTAAAGACACCCAGGTTGACCAGAAGGATCCAACAAGAGTCCCAGGCCACTAGCTGCTGCCAGAGGGGCCAGACTCACATCCACACCACCCACCACTCCTGTCCTCTCCCCTTCTTTACAAAACTCCCCACTCTCACCAAACCATGATTTAGAACATTCCAACAAAATTATTAAAATATCATGGGGGTGTCCAAAGTAAGCCATTTCCGTTCCTAAGATGGCCTGTGGTTTTAGTCTCTTGTGGCTAAGTTAGGGATCACTTGTTGATTCGACAGATGTTTATTGAGTATCTATTATTTGCTACACCCTGTGCTAGCAGCTGGAAACAGAAAGGAACTCATGGTCCAGTGGAGGAGACAAACACCAGAGACAAAACTCTAAGATGATATGTGGAGACCTGAGACAAAGGGGAGCCCTAGATGTGGGGGAAACACACAAGAAGAACACCGAACCCCATCGGGGAACATGGAACGGTTCTCGGGCATACCTGCCAACTTGAAAACGAGACTTTAAGAGCCAGCTACAGCAACCTGTATTCTAATTCTGTATCTCTGGTTGGATCTGGTGTGTGTCTTAAAGGCAGGAGGTCTAGTTAGATAGTAAGCTAAATAAGACACCACTTTTTTTGGAGAATGTACAATTCAGTTGCCTTGGTATAATGTTGGTTCCTTGTCAGTCCTCAGTCTGTAGAGTGAATGAAACCCACCAGAAAAGGAGGTGTTTCCAGAGAAGTGGAAACAGAAGAACTGGGCATAAACCCTATCATGTTGTTAAGCTTTCAATTTCTCTGTCCTTTTTAAGATATGGTGTACTTATATTTGATTCACTTATAGGATATTTCTTTGGAGATGTTCCTAATTTGCAGTGTGGAAAACCGATAACAAAACATACTTTCATTTTAAAAAACAGCTAACTAAAAGGGCTTACACATGGGCCCATGCGCTGACCACCAGGTCTCGGGACAGGATGGGTTTATGGACTCACTACTTGACAGTAACTGGGCACTCACTCAGGTTTATGTACACTATGCAGTGTGATACTGGGAATGGCTTGCATTTCATGCCTATTAATGGGCACATGTTTCAATGCTGAAAAATGGATTCTTCTGAAAGATTTACTTGACATGAGAAATTTATAAATAAATAATTTATATTTATAAATAGATATATATTTAATAAAATATATTACATGTAATATATATTACATTAAATATTAAATATATACATTTATAAAATAGAACATATATCACATATAAGAATATATGTAAGACACAGAACATAATAAACTCCATAAATATTTGTTGGATTCATACACTTACCAAGACACTCAGTAACCGCAGCTGTTCCCTTGCCAACACCCTTGCATTTTGGCAGCAGTTCTGACGTAGTAAGACAATTTTAAAACTCTCTCCTCCCTTTGCTTTCCTTCTTATATCCCGATGTTCCCCGAAACCCCTACCCTGAATTCCCCTCCCCCTGCCAGGGCCGAGCTCTTTGTTACCTGGAAGTTCCGGGGTCCTTAGATAGTCTGAAAATCGGTTCACCCAAGTCCTGGTGAGGAGTGAGAGAAGCTGCAAACTCCCCCCGCCCCTGCAAGAGCAAGGCTTCAGGCTATAGTGTCCTAGAAATACACTGTTTTCCTTTTCCCCTTACTGGGAGAGGCATTCCTCCAGCACTTGAGGGTTTTCAAAGCCTTTTACAGTCATTAGTAGCCTGACCCAACATCTGTGTAGAGCTTCTCCCTCTTTTAGAGAGTCTCTTTTGGGATGGAGTGCTGTGGAAGGTCAGCGGGGGCAGAAGCTAACCCCTCGCCGCCTCCTCAGGCCGCTTCAGAGATACATATATGGTAAGACCGGTCTGCAAATAGAAACTGAAAGCCTTTCCTAACTTGACCTAAGCCTCACTTGGAGATTCTACACATATCTCCTTTCTTTGATAATTAAGTGAGGAAGTTGGGGCTGTGAGGGCCAGAGCAACCGTGGAAAGAGGAGCCCTGCTCGACCCCACTCACCCCTCACTTGCCAGCAAGGGGGCTGCACCCCTTTGGTGCCACAGAACCAATGACTACCCTCTAGGCTCTTCCACTGGTCGCAGGTTGCTGGGCGGACCTTCGTGTGGAATGGGTGGGAGGATGTTTTGCAGATGTGAACGCAAGTGAGCTTTACTTCAGTGCCTGTGTTTTACCTCAGTGAAGGGGTGACTTCCTTGGGCACATGCTTTTTCTCATGAAGCTTGCCTGAAAACCAGAGTTCACATCGAGCAGGAACTTCACAGGACTCTTGTCTCTTGCAGCCTGAGCACCAACTCTACCCAGCTGTGGAGGGCCTGAACTGGACTAAGAGTCAAACATTTGTTTCTTCTGTGGAAGAAACCTGGTTAAAGTAGGGTAGAACTTCAGAGGACTTCTGGTAGAAACACCTCATTTAACACTGAAGGTTCCTGCCTCCTGGTTCACTGTCTTTTTCTCTCTACTGCCTTGCTAGCAAAGAATCTCATACATGGTTGGCCTTCCAGAAAGCAGACTGTGACTGCTTTCGTTTGGAGACCTAGTTCATGGGTTAGGTGACAATATTCTACCTCTTACAAAAACCTCTGGGTTTATCTGGGAAGCTGGACAGCCCCAGAAAAACACAGTTCTTCCCAAAACACTATGAAGAGGTCTATTTTGATCTGGAACATTCTTTTCCTCCTTCCCATTCCTTGTTGGAAATAGAGCAGAATAGGATACCAAAGAATCCCATGACTGTCCTGATATCTTAAGGGATCACAAATGTCCTTATCAGCTTTCAAGCAGAAGAACAGGACCTAGGGGAGAATGTAGCCATAGTGTGCCCCAGACCCACAGCCCCCGGCCACACCCCAAAGGGGCCCCTGTTCCCCTCTGAAAAATGACTGTGTGAATGGATAAGCTCAAAAAAGAGGACATCTGCATTAAAAAATTCATCTTCTTAAAATTTTTAATTTGGGTTCCTGGGTGGCCTCAGTTAAGCATCTGTCTAGGTTCTTGGGCTCGAGCCCTGCATTGGACTCCCTGCTCAGCAGGGAACCTACTTCTTCCTCTCCCTCTGTCCACTCTTATTCTTTCTCTCTCAAATAAACAAATAAAATCCTTAAAAAAATTTTTTTTAATCTAAGTTAAGCTAAGCATACGTTATTTGCTTGGCTCATACTGGATACTCTACAGGGATAAAAGAAAAGCATAAGGCAGTGTTCCAACCCTCCAAGAAGCCACAAGCTAATGAGAGAAAAAGACACAAGTGACAGAGAGCTATAAAGAAACTTATCACCTAACATGTATAAACACCTGTAATTAATGTAACCATTCAGCTGAAGTAATCCTTCTCATCTCTAAACTCCCAAGAACATCCACCCTCCTGTTTCTTTTCAGACCTCGAGCGTATTGCCTGCTGTAGACATTCCACTTCTCCTGAGTGCCAGTCTTCTCTCCCTCAATAAGATGAAGTTTTTGTAGGCAGAGGTCAAGGTATGCTGCTTGAATTGCCCTTAGCATCCAGCATAGGACTTTGTACGTGCTTGACCTTCAAAAACGTGAATGTTGGGGGGCACCTGGGTGGCTCAGTGGGTTGGGCCTCTGCCTTCAGCTTAGGTCATGATCTCAGGGTCCTAGGATCGAGCCCCGCATCGGGCTCTCTGCTCAGCGGGGAGCCTGCTTCCCCTTCTCTCTCTGCCTGCTGCTCTGCCTACTTGTGATCTCTCTCTCTGTCAAATAAATAAATGAAGTCTTAAAAAAAAATGTGAATGTTGGTTCTGTTCTTAGGTGTGGTGGTAGATGCCACGAAGTGTCGGGGTCTAAATGGTGTTCTGATCCAAGACTCCTGTTTCATAGGATAGGATGTAGGTATTTGGGGCTGCTCTTAAGTAAAGAACTTATGTCTTTGGGTGTGCGATATCTCAAATGTGAAACAAAACAATGGATTAGATTTTAAGGCCAGAGGGTTAGAGACCTGTCCTTATTCCATGTAATAATCCTTCAAGCACCTGAAGATCGCTGTGCTGCCCCCTCTCCTTCCACCCAGGCCTCCTTGCTGGAAGCTTTCCCAGGCCATGTGACCAGGACTGTGGGTCCTATCACCAGCTTCCATAGCCTGCATGATTCTAATTCTCTCTTTGTCATAGACCCAGTTTGTCAACAATCTTCTGCTGTGGCCCCAGAGTTGAACTCAAGACTTTTGTCTTTTTCCATGTTAATTTCTTTTAGGCAATATCTCCCTTGTTCTATGTCACATTCTGACCTGAACATTTCTAATAGAATTCCATGGGTGGCTAACTTCAGGGGCAGCTGGGCAAAGGAAAGCCAGGCAATGATGCCACCCTCTTCTGTATTTTTCCTGCATTTTATCCAAACTCTTGTCCTGAATAAAGCTTCTTGCATCACCTGGTTAGAGAGGTAGAAACTAGTCATTCCAGGTTCACCCAATACTCAGGGTTTTTTATACCAAAATCAGGATGTGAGAGGCATCATTTTTACAGAATCAACTATTTCTTTCTCTTATTTTATCTCTCTTTCAGCTTAATCTGTGTTTGGTTTCCAGGGTACAGCAAAAGCCTATGAAGTTTATTGCGGCTAATGCAATGCTTTGAGGGCCCCTGAATAATGGGTCTATACTGGGGATTACCGGGAAAAGACAGAGAAGGGGTGGAGGGAAGGTGGTTCTGATTCCAGCTCTGTTAAAGGTTTAATGCTGTCAGACGGTAACTAAATTGATTGGGGGAAAGGGAATTTATGTTCCTGGTACTGCAAAGGATTCAGGACTCCTAAACCTTTAGAGTAGTCTCTCTTTCACTCCAAAGATGAGAGAGCCTCTTATTATTAATCAAGAATGCTTAGTGTCCAAATAAGCAAGGGGTTGGAACTGGGAGGATGGTCCAAAGAGAAGGAGAGTAGACTGCCATCTTTGTGGTCTGCTTGCTGAAACACCAGGAAATCCTCATAGGTCAAAAAGCATTTTTCCTACTGTCTGACATGCTGGGGAAATGCCACCATTAGAATGAATTCTTCCTGATAAAGAATTCTTCCAGAATCTCCTATTAAAGTGCATCTACTTATAAGGGCCAAGTCTCTTAAAACTTTATTAGTAAACACTGTATTTGGAATGAGGCAGGAGCTAACTAAGAACTAATTCCCTTGGGCGTGGAGCCCCGCAAGCGTAAGCGCAGGATGACGCAGGCCAAGGACAGTGTCTAGGAAACAGATCCTGCTAACAGGACCTGTCCCTTATCCATGACTATTTCTCCAAGGCCTGGCATGGTATCTGAAAACGTATATATTTGTTATGCTTGCTGAGAGGGAAGTGACTGAAAAGAAAATGGAAAAGAATGAGACTTCCTAATTTCCCCAATTGTTACCTGCAATGGTGGTGAGGGGCAACTACCATGAACAGGAAAGATGGACACTTCTGGACTCAACACAGATGAAATGATTTAACCCCTTCTCTGCCCTCCACCTACCCCATCTCCATTACCTAAACCAGCAACTACTCCCAGACTGTCCTGAGGAACGACGCCACCCTCCATATTCAACGTGCCAACCAAGGCAGAAACTTAGGTAGTAGCCTAGACTTCTCCCTCCACCTCACCTTCACATCCAATCAAGTCATGCTGATTTTACCTCAAAAGAGCCTCAAGCTTGAGGTACTTCAAGTAGTACTCCCTAAACCCACTGCTAAGCCTTCATTCAAGCCTCCCTCACTTCTTGCATGAATTAGGCCGACAGTCCCCTAACTGCCGTCCTGCCACAGGCTCTCCCCTCTTACGGAACCTTCACTCCGTACCCCACCTCCAGTCAAAGGCAAATTCAATCAGGCTGCACTCCTTCTTAAAAACTTTTGATTCTTGTGCAACCATCCCAACACTGCCACTGTGTTCAGACCGGAGTCCATGCTCCTTGGCTTGGCCTTAGAGTCCCTTAATAACTTGCCCCTATTGGTATGAGCCCTACTGGAAGTTTGCAACGTGGCACATCCTTCCTTCTCTTTTGTACATTCTGTTGTTCCTTCTACCTGGATTCTGTTCCCTCCTTCCTTCCCTGCCTTGGTAGCACCTGTCTGGAACAGTCTTCACCCAGTCTAGGACATCACACGCTCTGGGAAATGATCCCTGATTCTTTATTCCCAGGCAGAAGTAGGTAGGGGCCCTTCCTATAAATTTGATACAGACCTCTGATAAACACATTCTCTTTGGTCATTTCTGGTTTCCTCGTCTGTTTTGCTAGCTGAACTGGGACCCTCTGGAGGGCAGTGACTATGACACTCAACTCTCTCCATAGAGCAGAAAGTCTGTTACACGGAAGATGTGTAATAAATGGTTCTTAAGGGCATGAATGATGCCAAAAAGTTCTTCCAAAGAGTTTGGCTGGCCAAGCATGTATTTGTTCGTTCATTCATTCATTCATTCATAGAGCCATTCTATAAGCCTCCTATACTTTGGTGCTAGAATCTGATTAGAAGTTAATCCTAAGGGAGCTGCTTTTCTAAGTGATTTGATTTCTCCTTGGTCTGTCTTGAAGAAACCAGAAATGACAATGTGCAGTGCCTCACCTGCTACATACATTCACCCCAGCTCAGGGGTTCTGCGGATGAATGAAGACTCTAACGTGTTATTTCTCAGGAGAGCAGGCATCGTTACTCGGGGGATACAAACCAATTCTCTCGCTTAGAGCAAGTATCCACAAACAACAGCTTGAAGGATGATTGGCAAGAAGGCCCTCCTTTTCCAGATACCTCTCTGATCCAGAGGAAGCAAACCAGCTCCTTGCTTCACCTTCCCCAGTTACAATGTCTTGTGAGGGATGGGCCCAGAGTCCCACTCTAATTATACCCTGTTTGACTAGGAGACAGAGCTCTGGATCCATTCTTAAATCTCAAACTGATGTGACATTTATAACTACATTACAAAGGAAATGCTCTTTGCTGTGTGCCTTCACTGGAGATAATTGTACAGTGATAACACTGTTGAGGGGCCTCAGGCCCTTCCCAAAATGACAGAACAGAACCATGACTCATAAAGCAAAGGAAATAGTAGTTCCCTCTCTGAGCCCTGAACACAAGGGAAATAATCGGAGCCTTAACTGAAAGATGAACATATCTCAGAGAACTCCTGGGTTTTGGAACTCTGGGAGATCTAAAGTCTAATCCTGCCTTGGCGCTGACTCCCTCTATCTCTCCGGCTCTCTGATGGAAGGGACCAAGCACGATATGCCTTTAATCCAAACTCCAACTATGACTACAGACCCTCGGGCAGCTGGGAGATGACCACAAGCAAACATATACCAAAAATCATGGCTGAATACCTAATAGGTCTTGCACAAATACACCCCTCTACTTCTCAGATGTTCTCAGTCATCATCGTCGCTACCTTTTATTAAGCTTCCTTGTCATCATCATCGCTACCATTTATTAAGGGCTTACCTCATGCCGAACACTTTCCCAGTACTATCAGCACATTGACTGATTTAATCCTCACAACCACCCAGTGAAGCACAAGACCATTGTTCCTATTTTACAGATGAGAAAACTGAGGTCCAGAGAGGTCTCAGGACTTGCCCCTGTCTCACAGCAAGGAAGAAGTGGGGTTGTGATTCAAGCCAGGCCATGTGGCTGTGGCATGCCTTATCACTATGACAACACGTTGCCTCCTTCATTGCTAACAATTATTAAAAGTACTCCCATAATCATATTGGGAGTGTGGGGTTTTTTTAATATTTGTTTTCTTTAACAAGGGTCCTCATGTAGTTTGGAACTCCTAATTGGCCAAATAAGAGGGTTGCAAGAACTACTCCCTGACAGAACATTTCTACCAATGCCTCAAAGCTGGCCATCGGAGATCGCATCCATGGGTGTGAAGGGGGCCCTTATCACATCTTTTTAAAATGCAAGTACCCTAAGAAGGGTAATATGAAAAGTCACAGTACCTTAGTACCAGCAAGGTTTCTGGATCATTCCTTCATTAGCATGAAAGAAAAAATCAAGGGCATGAGAAGGATAATGTTGGAAGTGGAGAAAGGGGACTTGAGAGTGGGGGGAAGAGGGAAAACGAAGGAAAAATGACTGCATTCAGAGGCAGTCCGGGAAGTTGAAAATAAACTTGGCCTACTTCACAGTTTTGCCTAGAGCCGGTCTGGGGGCATTCATCAGTACCACACAGGGTGACATTTTTGGTGAGATGTTTTAAAATCTGTTAAGGGCTAAATCCTTATTTCTAGAAATATTAACCTCATCACCTTTTGAAATAAAAACTGGACCAATAAGCAAGAGGCCAAATAGCTCTGGGATTTTACAGAAGGCAACAAGGACATAGCACATCAGTCTGGAAATGTATTAATGAACATTGTCTGAAGACCAAATTTGATAAAGGGCAACCTCCTTAATCAGAACATCTGAAATGAGCTGCCCCTGAAATGAGCTGGCTGTTTCCCCCTTTTATCACTGACCGCGAGATGCCATTACTTTTGAAAAGACCTCTTCCTTTAAATGCATACAATGGTCTCTCAAATTCCGTGGTTTGCTAAAACAGGAAGGCTGCCATCACCGATGCCCACCCGAATCAGATTTTCACACTTTTATTTTAAAAATTAATAGAAAGGTGCAACAAAATTGGCCTCAGTTTTCAATTACAATCAACACTGGAAAACATATGCAAAGTCTCTACATAAAAGATGCTTCTGCAACACATGGGTCCTCTGAATTTAAACGCTCTTGTTTTCCTGAAGGTTCCTGGTTGCCAAGGCAGGTAGCCAAGCCACCTTTGGACACTGCCCCAGATATCTCATCTCTATGGTTCAGAGGGAGAGAGGAGTATCCATCAATGACACTTTATGCATTGCTGCATCTGAGTGTTGATGTGCAGGAGTAAGATCTGCTAGAGCCAAATGAATAATGAAAAGACTGGATGTCCTTCTGGGAGGAATGGGTTAAAGTCTGTTAAACCATTGACCCAGGGTCAAAGATGTCACCATAATTGTTCATCACCTGCCTCAGACTTGAACCACAAACTTGGGTCTGGGCAACCTTTGGGCAATCTTTTAATGCCTTGGTACTCTAAATTGTACCAGAAATGCATAATTCACAGGCCAGTTAACAAATAAGGCCAATTCTCCACAATTTTAACACAAACTGACAAGAAGAAACTAGAATAAAAATAAGTGTAACTCAGAAATAAAATGAAAATAAAAGGGTTTTTTTCTCCACCTACCCCCATACTGAGTTCCTATCCCAGCCTAGGACAAAGTAGTTTTTAATAGATCTTCAAAGAAAATAAAAGTCTCTGACCATGGGGCGCCTGGGTGGCTCAATGGGTTAAGCCTCTGCCTTCAGCTCAGGTCAAGATCTCAGGGTCCTGCTTCAGGCTCTCTGCCCAGCAGGGAGCCTGCTTCCCCTCTCTCTCTGCCAGCCTCTCTGCCTACTTGTGATCTCTCTCTGTCAAATAAATAAAATCTTTGAAAAAAAAAAAAAAGTCTCTGAACATGGTGTACATCTTTCTACCCAAATGACAACCCCCAAAATAGATGCTGCTCCTGTAATCTATCTGATTTGGAAATTATTTGGCATTTTTAGAAATTAATTTTTCCAGGCAATTAAATTATCAGTAATTTGATATCACCATCTTATGTCCTTATATAAAACACATGCTGAAATGACACAAAATCTCATTTTCATTTATTATTTTTGCAAATTCAGCACTCATAAAAAGGTGTTGGATTGACTATGCCAGCAACTAGAATCTTCCCTCCTAGCTGGAAGAGATCTGAGGAGTGATTACGTGAGCTGGAGTCCAGACCCATCCAGGCTGGGATTACCAGCTGTGAGAGCAAGAGCAAGTCCCACATTGGACAGTCCTTTATTCCCTGCTCCAGAATCCTAGTTGGCCCATCCAAGTGAACATGATAAATGGCGCCACCACTGGACAGAATCCACCCCCTCACTTCCCAATGGCCACCTGGTATTTCTATGATGCCTCTGTCCAAAGAATTTTTAAACACTTTCCAAGTCATTCAACTCAGTTCTCCAACCCTTTTAGACAAAGACAGATCTTTGGAAACCTGGAAATTCACTCGGGAGGAGAGAGAACACACACACTTTGCTAAAGCAGAGATGAGGGAGTTTTTTCCTTCTAAGGGTGAATTGTTATGTTCTACCAAAAGCAGAACGAGGCTGAAGATTTCTTTGGGTTCTGCAGGTTCCTAGGAAGCAATTAAAGCCCCAAGCCTTTCATGGGTAAGCAAAGGCACAGAAAGGAGTAGCAATGGCTGCAAGCATACACTCTAAGACAAAAAGGCAAGGTCAAGACCAACATTCAGGATTTATCAGAAATGATACTTGTTTAATCATTCTTGATATGAACATTTTGAAGAGTGTTTGAAACGGGCTCTGTTAATAATTACATCGGGAAAGCAGGCACATAAACCAGACCTGTCCAGGGCTACCTGAGACATGTGCTCACCCTGTGTATGTAGAATTTACAATCTGGCTGGGCAATCGTTAGGTTAAGAACTATTACAAATCATTTCAGCCTTTTGGCTCTTCCCCAATCTGCCATGTTCACTTCTTCTGCAGGCTTTGTTAATCTTTCCCCAACTCCCTGCCTAGAGGGTCCTCCCTAACCTGCCCTTCATCTAAGGAAATCTTACACTTTATTTAAAACCCAAATGAATGTCCATCTCTCCCACACAGCGATTTCTGCCTACTCTAACTCATTCTACTCTCTCCCCTTTTTGAATTTTAAAAAATATTTATTGTATGTATCATGTAACATAGCACTGGCCTACAAAAAAACTGGATTTTTTTCCTCCTTGTTCTGTGAGCATGAAGTTCTTTTCCCAACTAGTTTTAGAGTCCTTGGAAGGTTTGGATCTTTCTTGGGCTTCTCCTGCATCCTCCACTGGACAGCCTCACGCCTGATTCAGGAAGTTAGCATAGGAGAACAAAGAAACAAGCTTCTAAGAGACTACCTAGTCAAGTTATAGCACGAGAACCTGAGACCTCCCAGCCCTAACACAGCCTTGGATAGAGTCCTCTGCTCTGGGCTTCCATGGGACCTTGTGTAATTCACTTCATGGCACACACACTGTGGTATTTCTTTACTGTAATAATTGGATGGCAATGACCTGTTTACTTAGCTGTCCATCACCATACTGGAAAGCTCTAGAGGGCAGGAACTCTGTTGCATTGATTATCATATCTTCCATAAATATATATAACATAGAAGAGACACTGAGTAAATGTTGGTTGAATGAACAACTGAAGGAATGAATGAACAAATGGTTTTCCTTAGCGTAATAAAATAGGCACTTATTGGACTTAATCAAATTACTAAATTTAGTTAGGAGAGAAGAGACAGAAACTTCTCTTTTCTAGAAGAGAAGAGACAAGTCATAGGTAGCACACTGGGGTGGCTGATTCCCAGCTTCTGCTTGCCTTCCAGACTGGCTAGCAGAGCCCATTTCCATTGGCTTTCTTGCCCCATACCGTGTAGGGAAAAAAAACATTGGATTCAGAGCCAGGGGACATGGTTTGGGGACCTTCTTTCACTGAGTCTGCCCCACCACCAGCAAGACATGGTGCTTTAGACTTCAGACTCTCTGGCCCCAAAGATGATAGGGGCCCTTTCCGGTCCCAGTGCTGATTGGCCCAGTCATTAAGCATTCCTCTAGGCGAATGCTGATTCCCAGGTAGGGTAACATACCAGCAGGGCTGGATGCACCAGGGCTCCTGCTCTCCACAGTCAGGGACTGACAGCTTAACAGACAGAACCTCTGATTCTCCCTTCAGCTGCTTCCCAGTGGGAAAGTAAGCCTCACAGTAGCACCATTAGATTGCATATTAAACAGATGGGATGCAGATTTGAGACCTCTTAAAGGTTAGGGCTTTTCCTTTTTTTTTTTTTTTTTTTTTTTTTATATATAAGCGGCTGTCAAGGTGTGTTAGTATCTCTTTATTTAAACAACCTCTCTAGTCTTGGTACACAGAGCTGGGACTCAAGAAAAAAAAGAAATGAGTAGAATAAATAATCTATCATGCTAGCAACATAATTATAAGAACATATGTTAGCTCGAACTAGCTATATTCTAGTCATAGTAAGGGTTTGTGTGGGAGAAAGAAAGATGGCAGGAGTGTCTCAAAATAGTTCAGGCGGAGGAAGAGTGAAATCAGGCTACATGGGAACCCAAACCGCTCTCCCAAAGCCTCCACTTTGGCACTCATAACATCCAGGGAGGCGGTTGGTGGTGGATGCCTGCTCTTCAATGTAGCCACCTGGGTCTGGAGCTCCAGAAGCATCTTGCTGTTCAGCAGCCCCACCTAGGAGCACAGGTGTTCCTGCTTCACCAGGTTTCTCTCCATCAGGGGCAGAGAGAGCACAAGTCCAGGGAGAAAGAGCCCTAAGAGATGAGGCCAATCAATAGGTCTTGATTCTCACAAATGCCTCACACTTTGAAGTGCTGAAGAAAAAGAATCCATCATTTTCACGGCCTTCCTCAAGGGAGTCAATTGAGGGGGGAAAAAAAAAAAAAAAATATATATATATATATGTATATATATATATATATATATCATATACTGTTTTTACTGCATCTTCCTCTCTGCTCATCTAGATTTTTCCTGCCATTCAAGGCCTCACTCAAATCTCCCTTCTCACCTCCACCCCCCATCAGCACCCACACAGTCCCTCCCCTAGGGAACTCCTGCTCTCACCGTGCAGCCCTGCAGGAAGAAATCTTTCCTGCTTTCTGGCCCGGTTGGGGTCCCCTGGCTATTTGCTGCTGTAGCAACCTACATTTCTGGAGGATACGAATGCCCATTGCACTTTTAATTATAATACGACAGTCTCCTCCAAATGGATTGTTGCCTCTGCAAAGGTAGGAGCTGTGCCTCGTTTGTTAAGTGCAATGCTAGCTGTGCAGGCTCTGGGAGCTGGGGTCTCCGTTCTGAGGACACAGACACAGCATGCCAGCTTGGGAGACAGCTGTAAACAAGGTGCCCTAAGAACTATGGTACTCGGGGAGATCTGAGAAGGCTTGCCCAAGACAGCCCGGCACACATTCCTGAGAAGAGCTCCAGGCTGCAGCAAAGTGGAGAGACTGGGCAGATCACTGCCAGCAGAGAGAGCCACGGCTCCATCTTAGCCTGGCCGAGGTGGTGACCAGGCCCCGGGGGTGGGCCTCCCTCGCAGGCACTAGGAGCCAGGGCCAGGTCCAGACACAGAGGGCAGATGCCCTCAAGTCTGTGCTCTAGAAACTTAATTTCTGAAGCAGAAGAAGGGCTTGGACACAGGAAACCAGCTGCAGGCCATTATATTTGCCATGGTGGGAGATAAACACCCAAATTAACAGAGGCCTTGGGAATGGAGAAGGGGACGAAATTCTCATAACTTTTGTGAGACTCCAGGCCTTTAGGGGGCTTCAAAAGTTCACTGTATAATAGAAACTTAGTAAATGTTTGGCAATCTCTAAAATATATACACTCATGTGTCTAGGAACATATAAGAATGAAGATGGATTTTTATAAAAATCTTTTAAAACATTGTTATTTTAACACATTTTCTATATTCTTAGATAGTCTACTGATGATAAAAGGACAAGAAATAAAGGCTATGAAGGAAGGAAAAAGGACAGCACTCAGGAGAGTCAGCTGCTTATAGTCTCAATATTTGCCACCACAAGCGACATTCAAGGGCACTTTCTCCCAAACTACTCCCATTCAGTGTGGAGCCCTTCAAAAGTTATTTTGGTACAGGTAAGTGCTACCTTTGTGTTTGGTGAGGACAAATACAAAATTAAGGTACCAATACACTTTTCCTTCCTCTCAAAAGGGTGACACCGAGGGGTTCAATGTGCGGATAGGTCTGCAGAGGATGGGGAATGGACAGCCTTGACTTCTGACCCAGGAACATCAGAGAAAGGGGAAAGGCAGAGGTGGAGCCCTCCATGGGGACAGGTGGCACTGGTATGACAGGGAGGCTTTCATGGTCACCTGCCCTCCAACTCTCACCTAAGTTCCATTTTAAATGCTAACATTTTAACAGTATGCCTTCCCAAGATGGCACACAATTGGAATGGATGGAATCCAGACTATTATGTCAACGGCACTGATAAAGAACACATGACATCTGGGCTTAACTCCAAGGAAGCTCATCAAATGGAGGAAAACAGGAAGTCCAGACTGGTATATTACCCACCGCTGTGCATTTGCCAATATTCATATTGATAAATTGGAAGTTTTGCCGAGGACCACATTTATTTCTCCATCTTCCATGGCTTTTAAAACACACAACAGAGGGGTCAGGGCACATGTCAAAAAGTACTCCCTTTCACTCTTGCAGAGAAAGATAGCAGCAGGACTTTTGTGTCCAGACGGTCCCCCTGCCTGGCAACACCTAACCAAAATATTACTAAACACCTTTGTTAAAAGTGCCATTTCAGGGGCGCCTGGGTGGCTCAGTGGGTTAAAGCCTCTGCCTTCGGCTCGGGTCGTGACCCCAGGGTCCTGGGATCGAGTCCCGCATCGGGCTTTCTGCTCAGGGGGGGGGGCCTGCTTCCCCCTCTCTCTCTCTGCCTGCCTCTCTGCCTACTTGTGATCTCTTTCTCTGTCAAATGAATAAATAAATCTTTAAAAAAAAAAAAGTGCCATTTCACTCCCAAGAGCCAGCTCTCCCTACCCAAGCCCCCCGCCCAAGCTGGATGACGAAGACCATGGCACTTTGCACAAGATAATATAAGATATTCTGCAAGACACTTTCACGCATAATTCTTCAGAGGTGTCTCATAAAACAAATGAGGATCTCTAAAATTCACTGTATGGTTATTGTTAGTCCTTTTTGGAAAATGACAAGACAACATCTAAGGCTGGCAAAGTGACCTTGTCCAGGGTCATCATCGTCTTTCAAAGTCAGAGACCTTTCTACTCCTCCATGGGCCACTCCTTTGCTACTCCCACTCCCTCCCATCCCTGCTGCCTCTGGAACACTAGCATTTGGCTGGGGCTTCTGCATTACTGAATTATGCCCAAGGCTGGATGAGGAATGGAAGGGATCAGGGTACAACCATGGATGATAACTTAAGCCTTCCTATTAGTTAAGCCAAATAAGACAGCTTTTAAACTCAAAGACTGTCTTACCAGTCAGCCTAGAAAGAGTTCAACCCATCAAGGCCAGATGGGGGGCGGGGGTAGGAGTGGGGTTTGGTGAATGGGACAGAACCCAAGTGGCCAGGCTTCCCTCCACAGCCAATGGAGAGTATGATTGGTAGAGAGGGTCAGAGCTTCTCGCTGCTTGTCTTCCCATGAGCTCCCCAGACAGACAGTTCAAGCTCTTGATTCAGGCTCTCCAGAGATGGCCCAGTCATTTCTAACTGAAGATGATGTCGTTCCTGAGCCGAGCAGACCCCAACCGGCCACTCACACCTGGATTCAGCCTGCCTAACACCACCGAGAGCCCCCGACAGAAACAGCCCAGTCGGCCTAGAGCAGGAAAAGGTAAAAGTAAATAAACGCTGCCTTAATCTCTCCCGTAGATTGGAACAATCTGAACCAACCTGTAATTTCATCCAGACACGCGGGGGGGATAATTTTTAAAGCTTTGCTGAATAAATGCACCTCCACTCATTATGACTTCCCCGGTGTTTTTTTTTTTTTTTCTTCCTGCTCCCCTTCTCCATCTGCACTTTATTCAATGAACACATCTGCATTCCTTCTCTCTCTTTTTTTGGCCCGAAACTCTATACAACCTTATCACTGACACCTCTCTGCAGTTTCAAATTCCAACTTTGTGCCAAATCCCCATTTCCTGCTGCTTAATTTCCATTCATTTACTCTTGTTTTTGCTTCTTCTGCCATTCCCAGCATGGACCAGCTCCAGCCCAGCTTCTTCTAATTTTTTAAGGAAGGCTCCCCATTGAGTGCTATTGGAATCTGAGCCTGTGCTCCATGCCAGTGACTGGCCATTGTTTATACTACCTAACGACAGCTGCCAATAGGACTGCTTCTTTCCCTTTCTTTGTTTCACTCCCTGAGTGTGTATCCTAAGGCCCAAGAGAACTTTTCCCCACATATGGTGACCCAGTAGGTCTGGTTTTATTATTACTTCAGTAGACTCTGAAGTAGCCCCTTTCCATCTCTTTCTCAAGAGAAAAAAATGAAAGAAAATCGAGTCTGGAAAGTTTATTGACACTGCCATTAGTGGCATGATCCATCCTAGCCCGTACTAACCTGTTGGAAGATCTGGGTCCTTGGGAGTCTCAGAAGGTTAGGCTCAGGAAAAGGACCAGGGGAAGGCGCTGGGGGCCAAGGGCAGGGATAAGCTGAGGCTGAACCTTTTAGAGATCTGGAGGAATCACCACTCAGTATTTCTTGGGCTCGAGGATATCTTGTTAAGATTGTTCTGCAAAGCCAGGGACAATCTCAGGTGGGTTTTCTGGCTTCTGGGGATAGAACTCCTATTTAAAATAAGCTCTTAGGGACCCCTGGGTGGCTCAGTAGGTTAAGCCTCTGCCTTCAGCTCAGGTCATGATCTCAGGGTCCTGGGATCAAGCCCCACACCAGGCTCTCTGCTCAGGAGAGAGCCTGCTTCCCCCTCTCCCTCTGCCTTCTGCTCTGCCTACTTGTGATCTCTCTCTGTCAAATAAATAAATAAAATCTTTTTTAAAAAAATAAAATAAGCTCACGGGGCACCTGGGTGGCTCAGTCAGTTAAGCGTCTGCCTTCAGCTCAGGTCATGGTCCCAGGGTCCTGGGATTGAGCCCCACATCGGGCTCCTTGCTCAGCAGGGAGCCTGCTTCTCCCTTTCCCTCTGCCTGCCTGTCTGCCACTCCCCCTGCTTGTGCTCTGTCTCTTACTCTCTCTCTCTCTCTGTGTCAAATAAATAAATAAAATCTTAAAAAAAAAATTAAAAATAAAATAAAATAAAATAAGCTCATAAACAAATGAATTGTGGTATGAAAAGGCAATCAACATTTTTTCCTCCCACATTGGGACTGATCCTGGTCTGTTGTTTGAAGTTTTGTTTTTCATTTTATTCTTCCAAAATCTATAGCTCAGGGGCCAGCTCTGTCCATCACACTAGAGCCATTTCACCATCGCCGCATACATCTCTACCCCCAGGTTCTGTCCCCCTTCCTTTCCCTCTGGGTTTCATTACCTACAACTGCAACTCTGTAACTCTATCTAAACCATGACATCCAAAATGGAAGGATGAGAAATCAAGAATGATCATCCCTCAGTAGCAAATATCACCGAGGAGCAAGGAAAGAAAACCATCAGTTATCACAAATGCTTAAGGGACATCAGTCACTCCTGACCATCTCTTCTCCTATCTTTCTCTGCTACTGACCCTAAGTTGTGGACCAGCCTCTTTGAAATCCGGCCACATCCCGCCTTTGGTCTCCTGATACTTAGGTTCTCCTTACAGCATTCCTTTTCTGAAGCTGTAGTGAGAACATTTTGTATCAAGAGGAAACCTCCATCTCACAGTCTGCAATGTTCTCAGACACAATCTCACTTTCTGTAGCCTGCATGGCAACAATATTAATTCTTAGGAGAGCAAAAGGAAGGTGCTGTTTTATGGGACAGATGTGCATTTAAAGCATTACTTTGTGTTGATTTACTTTATTCCCATTTAAGAGCAAAGTCATTTTTCCAGTAGAGCAGAGTTGCGTCATCCTCTTGACCCAACTCAAGCCAATAGTCTCTCAAGTGGTATAATTCTCACCTGTACAATGCAAAAGACTTGAAGGCATTTCTCAGATTTTTAAAAAGCGTGTGAGTGTGTGTGTTATAGGGGAGGGGGTTTCTGTCCTTCTCAGGAATGGGAATAATAATTAGGTAAGAATGCTCCATCCTCCAGATAAGAAATCAAAAGTTCAGGGTTGCAACCAAGGCAGAATAAACACAAATGATCCAAATCCCAGGCAACTTGTCTTTCCTGGTTTCTAGCAGATCTACCCTTGAACCCATCTATTACCCTGAAGCAATGATCTTCAACATCTAAGGTGGGAGGTGCTGGGAGAGCTTCACTGGTGACTCGCAGACCATGGCCATCCATGCTGGGGTCTCCACGCCAGGACTGGCAGATTTAGCCTTTGCCCAGTCATGCAGGAGTATTCAACATCAGGGCCTCATTTGAGATCCTGAGTGAAGGAAAGTCTATCATCACACGGACAGTCTATTTTTAAAGAATTGGGATTCTAACCAGAAGAAGTAATTCCACACCTCAGGGCCAGCTGTGGCTCTATTCACAGAGCTCAGCTCCAGGCCCCAAAAGCTAGCTTGGAAAATATACAGTTCTGCTTATTGTCCCAAGAATGGGCCACAAGGCGAAACCACGCTTCTGACAACAAACTTCGTGTCCAAATAAACGAGTAGAGATGACCAGAATAAATATTCATCAGGTCTCTCCTGTCTCATAAATGAACAAGGAATTAAAATGGTGGGGGTATCATTTGTCACATCAACAGTCAAGATGAACCTCACTGGAAAGTTTCAGTTTACTGCAAATTTTCTGCTTTGCTGGGGGATACCTTCACATGCTTATCATGGTGGATGAGTCAGTAAAAGAAGAATTGGTCCCCTGAAAATATTTTGCAAGGTGAAAAGCTTTTACTCTTTGACACTGTTCTTTCCCTACACATCATCCTAAAGTCTCTTGAGAGCTGGATATGTTGGATTGGTCAGAATTCTTTCTACCAGTGAAGACTCACTGGTAGATTCTTCAGAAAGCCACATAATTAAACTCACTAAAAGGTATCTTTCCTACCTCTTTCAATTCTCCAATTTTAGAGTCTTAAAATTACAGGTGAGGATGGTGCTACTGGTTGGGATGCATGCAAATCCATAATGTATGTATATATCCACATCGTTTTTAAAATATTATGCATGGGGGTGCCTGGGTGGCTCAGTGGATTAAAGCCTCTGCCTTCGGCTTGGGTCATGATCCCAGGACATGGGATCGAGCCTGCATCAGGCTTTCTGCTCAGCGGGGAGCCTGTGTCCTCCTCTCTCTCTGGCTGCCTCTCTGCCTACTTGTGATCTCTGTCTGTCAAATAAATAAATAAAATCTTAAAAAATAAATAAAAATAAAAAATGAAAAAAATATTATGCATGGTTCATAATTACCTATATCAATGAATATAAAAACATAACCAAAGACTCTTTTCGTGATATGCATGGCACCTGGTGGGAAGGAGGCAGATATATGGATACTATGTTGCACTGTACATATGATAAAAAATTGCAGAAATTATAATTAAAATTCAAAAAGAAAGTTGGAGTAGACATGAAATACGCTTGGGTGACATACAACACAAATTCTTCATTATGTTATTCTCCTTACTTTTCTTACATTTGAAATGTTCCATAAGAGAAAGTTTAAAATTTAAACTTAAAAGATAAAAATTCAATTTCCCTGGAGTAAATAAAATTGATTTTTAAAGATTTATTTATTTATTATTGTAGGGGTGGTAGGGGGAGGGGCAGAGGGAGAGAGAGAGAATCTCAAGTAGACTCCCCAGCTGTGCGTGGAGCCTGGACACAGGTCTCGATCTTACAACCCTGAGCTGAGATCAAGAGTTGGATGCTTAACTGACAGAGTCACCCAGGGAACCCTATAGAATGAATTTTGTAATTTGTTTATTATGGGACATTTCAAGTAATCAACAACATGGAGACTCTTCCTCATTATACTGGTTTTCCTAAACTGCTCTAAACTTTTTGAACAGAAGAGTAATAATGAGTCTTTTTGGAAAGGGTCCAAGCACCAGGGGAGCATACAGTTGAAAATGGGTGGGAGGTGAACCACATGGTATTCTGTGATTGCCTTCAAGATGGAAAATGCATTTGCCATTATTCTTATGAAGTTAAAAGCTCATTTTTTATTATCTTTCTGTAGATTACAGCTTCTCCAAACCGTCCTTAGAAAATTTATAAGCCAAAGCATATTTTCCATTATCCTAAAATGTCCTTCTACCCATTACCTAGCTGACCTGGGCATAAGGAATACAAATTCTCTGGAGCAGCCAGATTTAAGAGGAGAGAGATGTGCACTCTGAATGCCAAATCCTATTTGTTTTCTGTTCCATTCAAGTACATATTGTGAGTTCAGTCTACACGTGATGGGTCAAACAAAGACACAAGAAGGTGGTCCAAATTTTGATTCCAAATCCTATCCAGTACCCACTTTCTTGAGGATTATAAGCAACACGAGCACAGGGTGTTGGTGGTGTTAGTTCACTGATGCACCTGGTTTCCCCTGGACCCCAGTTGCAGGAGGGCTATTTTGGATAACAAGTTAGTCCCAGGATAACTGGCCCCTCCAGAAGCAAGAAGTATTGGCCTCGATGTAAATTCCCAGGGTCCCAAGGGACGGCAACCCCTTTGGATCAGCTTCTAACTATTATCCAGACATAACTGAATCTAGCCTCTGAACCTAAAGCCATTCATCTATCACGGGTAACACCACACACTTTCTTGGATCCACATAGCCTGACTCCCCCCAACCACCACAAAAAAAAAAAAAAAAAAATCCAGCAAGTGTGTGACATCAACATGTTTTCCTCAGTTAACAAGCTTCTCTATTCACCAGCAGCCAAAAATTTTAAGTGGCTCTTAAACAAAGACAGCCCAACAAAGAATAATGATGTCAAACCCCACCAAGCCATAGTTCCCTGGTGTGAACACAAAATCTACAGGACTCAAGTTAAAAATGATTTACACACAGTTTGATCAGAGTCAGATGTAAAATGGTATCCTACTGGAGACAAGCCAGGGGCTATCAATCCGTATCCCCTACAACAAGTGATGTCATTAGTCAGAATCAATACATTATGGAGACAATTTTCTCTTCTTGTCTCTTGGCCCAGGGAATTTTCTGAGTTGAGTTTCATCACTAGACTGCAAGGCACTCATATTACAAAGTGGCTGACAGGAATCGCAACCAGGACTCGCTCACGTGACTCTTCTGGAGGAACAGGGGAAAAGTTAAAAGAATAAATCCAATGAGACATGGGAGACTGAGAATAACATGTCCAAGATCTCTGTTGGCAGGTCTCTTTTGAACTCATCTAGCCCATTCCTGTTGTTTTAGCCCCTTTAAAGTCATGACTTTGGACTCTCAGGTGTAAGAACAACACTGGGGGAAACGTTTAGTTCCATCCCCAATACTGCCCCCGCCCCGCCCCCAGGAAGGAACCACATCATCACCTTGGCTTAGCCATGACTTAAAGATAATGACTCGCTGATGAAGTCCAAGACTTCCAGTCTTCAACTTTGGCCTCTGTGCCCTCAGTTTTGTCATCTGTAACACCAGATAGCCCTCATTTACCCAAGACATTTATGTCCCTGCTGTCTTCCTTCAATCCTAAAGAATGGCCAGAATGTGGCCATCCAATACGAGGATAGCTCTGTAAGATCCTTCCCAGGTGTCAACAAGCAGACAGTACTTTTTCCATCATTAACATTATCAAGGACATCTAGCCTCATAGCATTGGTGCCATCTTGTAGGACCTTCCAAAGCTCTCTTAAAGGCACGATAGAGTAAGAGTGAAAACACAGGAAAATTAAAGAAAATTAGACTCTTGTTTCCTTATTGCCTTCAAGCTCTTCCTAGAGAAAATTTCTCTATTCAGTCCCATGTGCGACTCCAACACAGGATATTTTTCCAGCTCACTGGTATTTCATAAACACCATTTGTTGTCATGTGGTTAAATTAAAACTGAGGATATCAAACATCAAACAGTATGTTAATGTCAAGTATGCTTGAATAAATAGTAAGAGTTCAACTGAATGGAGTATGTGGATTGCTAGCTAATTAAGCAAGAAGCAGGTGTGAAAAAAATCTAATTTAGGCAATTTTTTATAATTAATAATGTTTACTTGTAGTACCCTTCTAATGGGGCTCTAGTTTAGCCTCTTGTGAATTGCTAGGAGTTTACTCCAGTATTTTAAAATTATAATTGAATGGATAATTTTACGAGATATCAGGTTTCCTTGCTGATGAGGAAGTACAATGTACATAGAAGGTTCCTGACGGGTACTCTGTATCAATAGGATCAATTAGCAAATCACCCCCAGCAATTAAAACTTAAAACACACACAGGGATACATCCACACATAAAAGTTCTCCTACAAGCACCAGCACCAGTGAAGGTAGAAGGGAGCTTGGATGAGCCAATTTGAATGAGAATACAGTGCCAGATTCAAACCAATTGTTGGACACAGGCAAAGAAGGCTTGAGTGAATGTCAGCAAAGAGCAGCAACAGCACATTCTGTTACAATTAGGAACAAAATATTAAGATCATATCTAAACTGTCCTGGCAAATTGCATACAACCAATCAATTAATCCAAGTATACATTTAAGGTTAGTTTTCTTTCCAAGAAGCCAAATGGAAGTAGAGGAGGAGAAAATGTCCGCAGATGTGAAAACAGACCTGGAATATTTCATGGACGTGACATATCTACTGCATTTAATTAAAAGAAGAATGTATGAGAACAATGTATCCTTCTCAATCCGGGTCGAGGGAACAAAACAGGACTGGATTAGATAGGACAACTGTAATCTCTAGAGACAGTCCCATGTTTAATGGGAGCGCCACATGTTTGATATGTAGGGAAGTAAGTGGGTGTCCTGGACACAATCCACTATTCATCATAATACCACAGCCCTGTTCCTTCCCAGAGAGGAGACTTAAAACCATGAAACCATATGTAGAATATTAAAAATCATTTAATGTTAAAATGCACATTATGAAAGCCTGTACTTCAGGCAAGGCTACAGTCCAAGAGAGCTCTGAGAAATCTCTAGTTCAGGAGATAATGGTTGTAAAGGTAAACGCACACACCTACACATACACACGCATGCACAAACACACACACAGAATTTCACAGAAACCTGGTCCCCCTCTCTGCAGTGCTGCCTTTTATCACTGTTTTCCTTACTGACTTCTGTAGTGAGGTCAGTATTAATAATTGACAGAGCAATGATACCTAGAGCATCAGTACACTAATTTATAATTAAAGATAAGAAACACCCGATCCTCTCCCACCTCCCATCATTTGGTATTAAATCATATAGATTTAGATACACACACACACACACACACACACACACACACAAATATGGCAGATACTAAATTGTTTCTCAGACAGAGTCAATAACCTTACTATATTTTCATGGTCTTTTCACTGCCACTGAATTAATCACAGCCCTGCCCCTAACCACATGGAATTTTATTTCCCATAAGAGCAATGTTTACTTTGGTTTACTTTGTTGGAACTCAGAGTACTTATTCAGTCTATAAAGATTTAGTGTAACCGATTTTGTTAAGCAACATTAAAAGTGCTCCCTGACAGATCTTGTCTTATCTTGCTTTGCTCACATGCAGATTCTGTGCACTTTTGATTTCACCCAGTTCTCCAACAAGGCCAATGCTGAGCCGAGCTCTGGTTGCATGGAAATGCTAGCAACGCCTTTTGAGATTGAGAGTTCTATTTATTTTCCTCAGCGGCCAAAAATAATATATGAAGTGAAAAGTGAATGCCCCGAACCTGAGCATGCACCCAGGGAGAAATCCTATTTGTCAGCTTTTAGCGGGAGATGACAGACACAAGATGGTACCAACTCAAGCTTTCTGTCAGTTCCTCCATTTTAACCATTCCCACTCAAAACATAAGGAGAGACAGCTGTTATGAGGGTCACCCGAGGAATTAGAGCCTCCTGGTCAAGGGGACTCCCCTCCTTCCCCATCCCATCCACAAATGCATCATAGGACCCTAAAGTCATCCCTTCTGCTCATTGACTCAGCCCCCCGCCGGGTGGAGGATGGGAGGATATTTACTAGAATGGCCAACCTCAGATCAAGTGAGGCACAGAGAAAGGCAGAGTTCTGTACCTGACCAAGAGCAGCATAGCCGTGACTTTCTCTGACAGGACATGAGCAAAATGCATCCTGCCCTCAGTTGTACTGACTGTGGTTGGCCAGTGTACTCTGTGGCCATGACACAACTCATTCGCGAATCACTAAGTGTGGGGGAGGGGCATCACCTCCCCGCGTGACTATTTGGGGAGTAGGTTGAAACAGTGCAAGGCAGGGGAAGCCAAAGGGAAATAAGAACAGGGAACCTTCTAGCAACCCAGACACGGGTACCTATTCCACCTCACTCTGCACTTGGCTGGCCCCTCCTCAAAGGGAAAGGGGGCTTTTGCTCAAGCCCGAGGCCTCAGGGACAGTCCGATCTTTCCTAGGGACAGGAAAAACCGAGGGAGCTACCTCGGTTCTGGAGATTTTGGTTAGCAGCCTGGCAATATAAGAACAGGTATATTTGCAACTCAACACCAAAAAACCCCCAGACAATCTGATTTTCAAATGGACAGAGAACCCAAATAGACATTTCTCTGAAGAAGACATCCAGATGGCCAACAGGTAGATGAAAAGATGCTCAACATCACTCATTACCAGGGCATGAAAATCAAAACAACGAGTTATCACCTCACAGAGTCAGAATGGCTAAATGTCAGAACGGCTAAAATAAAAAAGGAAAAAACAAGTGTTGGTGAGGGTCTGGAGAAAAAGGAGCTCTCGTACACTGTTGGTGGGAATGTAAATTGGTGCAGCCACTGTGGAAAACAATTTGGAGGTTCCTCACAAAGTTAAAAATAGAAATACCATATAACCCAATGATTCCATAACTGTTTACTTACCTAAAGTAAATGAAAAAGCTAATTCAAAAACATGTATACACACCTATGTTTATTACAGCATTATTTACAATAGTCAAGATATGGAAGCAATTTAAGTGTCCGTCAATTGAGGAATGGGTAAAAAAGATGTGGTACACACACACGTGTGCTCACGTGCAAGCACACACTGGAATATTACCCAGTCATAAAAAAGGGATGAGATGTTTCCATTTGTGACAACATGGGTGAACCTAGAGGGCATTATGCTCAGTGAAATAAGTCAGACTGAGAAAGAAAAATACTATATAATCTCACTCATATGTGAAATCTAGAAAAACAAACAAATGAATAAACAAACAAACCAAAAGCAGAATCAGACCTATAAATACAGAGAAGGAACTGATGGCTGTCCGAGGGAAGAGGGTGGGGGATGGACAAAATGGGTGAAGAGGGGGTGAGAGGTACAGGCTTCCAATTATGGGAAGAGCAAGCCATGGGAAGAGAACATACAGCCTAGGGAATGTGGTCAATGGTCTTGTCATAGTATTTTGGGGTGACAGGTGGCAGCTACACTTGTGATGAGCATTGGCATAATATATAGACTTGGTGAATTGTTATGTTGTATACCTGAAACTAATGTAACATTGCATGTCAACTCTACTCAAATTAAAAAAAAAAAAATTAAAGAATAGGTATATTTGACATAAGTCATTCAACCTGCCACTGGGACACAAGCAGAGGGAGAAAGGAAGTTGCAAAGTGGTGTAATGCTCTGCTTTCCCTCCACACACTTCCCACCCAAGCCTCAGCCTGTTCCTAGGAGACCCAAAGGAAATCACTTCCTGGACGGTGCCCTCACTCATACATTTACCAAACAACAACAACAAAAATCAATCTAGGCAGAAAGAAAAGAAGCAGGAGTTGCAAGGGTATAACTGCCATCGGAGAGTTTTGCTGTAAACACCCGGGGCGAGGGTCAGGGATGCTGTGTTCCTTTATATATATATATATATAAAGTATGAGACGGAGGCCTTGGAACTGTCTCACAAACCTGAGTTCTTTTCCAACCACCTGATGAGAGGGGCCCATCTCCTCTCTGAGTTCTTGAGAAAGGACAGCCTATTCTGCTGCTCCTTCCTGGTGTTTCAACTGTCTTGTCATTTGGGTGGTGAAAGAATTCATAAAGCAAGGCTACCCACTTCCACTACCCACTTCCCAGTGCAGGTAGCCTGTCCCCACCCCCTGTACCAGAAGACAAGGAGGAATTCTCCAGACCAAGACAGCGAAGCTATGACAAGCCTCAGGGCCCTTCCAGGCACAAGGTTGGCCAGAGATCATTTTCTGTGGACTGTCCGTGGATGGCCTGCCCAGAAACTATCCCCGAATATATATAATTTCTTGAGTCAGTATCAACAATGGATGGGAGAAGTAATAACGGATAAGCTGCAGTGAATACACCTACCATAGATGAAGGGAAGGCTAATCAATAAATTCATCATCAGTGATGCTGCAGAAAAATGAAGATGAGTCTATATATCCAGGAAATCAAACCTCTAATTAATGGTGCACACAGCACAGTGCGGGACGGGAGCTGACACTGGGTAGGCTCCTTACCCACTCCCCATGGGGAGCAGCGTGGAGTGTAACTACAGCTCTGGAGCCAGACTGCCCAGGTTCATGTCCTGCTCCCTCATTTACTAACTCCGGCAAATTTCTTAATATCTTTAAGACTTAATGTGCCCAGCTGTACAACGTGGGTGATCACAGAACCTGCCACATACGAAGTGTTAGTGTGAAAATTAAATGAAGTAACCAGGGGAGCCCCTGGGTGGCTCAGTGGGTTAAGCTGTCTGCCTTTGGCTCAGGTCATGATCTCAGGGTCCTGGGATCGAGCCCCGCATTGCATTGGGCTCTCTGCTCGGTGGGGAGCCTGCTTCGCCCTCTCCCTCCGCCCTTCTCTCCCTCTGCCCTCCCCTGACAGCTCACACTCATGCTCTCTTTCAAATAAATAAATAAAAGCTTTAAAAAAACAAATTAATGAAGTAGCCAGGTGAGATCCTTACCACTGTGCCTGGCACACACACCGTGAACTCACAGTTACGCACACCAACGGTAGGTACCTACAGGGTACAGGTTGATGGAAACAATCAGGGCCAAAGCTTTTTTTTTTTTTCCTTAAAAAAAATCTCTGGGCTGCAGGGGTAATTTTTCTGTTCACTGATGGGCTATGTAGTGAAAGATGGGGCCATGGAGAGCTGCCTAAGAATCTCCCAGTCAAAAAGTCCGCTTCAAATGCAGATTACAGGCCCTGGTCTCCGGATCCTCCCTGCATCAAAGACTCCTTCTCTGAAGCGATCCCAAAGTCAAACGCCAGAGAATAAGGAACTGTCTGAGAAGATTTAGGTTTAAGTCTGATGAACAACAAAATCCATCAGTGAAAGTTGGCAAATTCCTCTGTCCCACATGGGAACTGCTACCCTGAGGCCTGGGACTGGCTCCGTTTCCGGTGGGCAGCTGAGGAAGCAGGGATAAAAGAATTTGTGGAGCAGCCCGAGCTAGAAAGGGAGGTTCTGAAATCAATCACCTGTTTCAGAAACTGGAGGAGAGTGGAGACTCTTGCCTTCGGAGGCAGGGCAATAGGCGTATGGACCCCTCCAAGTTCTATGGGGCATGGCAGGATATGCAACACCCACAGGTGGGGGCACCCACCCTGGGAAGACACTTTCTATACTGAAACTGCAAGAGGGCAGAGGAAATGCTAAATGAGATCATGTTTGCTTCACCCAAGCGTCTCTCAGGACACTATAACTGTATTACTTGGAGGTTCTTTCTCTTCTTTCTCACATTGGAGACGGGGTAGTTAACCACTCAGGCTTGGGATTCAGAAGAATCTGGGTTGCTGAGTAACCACGGGCAAGGAATTTCATCTTTCCTGGTACCTGCTTCCTCATGTATAACATGTGGATGACAACATTACCTGTTATTTAGGACTGCCGTAAAAACCCAGTGGTGTGATGTATAAAACAGGCTTCATGCAGTGCCTAACACCTTACAAATGTTTGGCCAATATTCGCCATCATTGTTTACTATTCTCACAACAGACCTTTCTGATTGATTTTATTATCCTGCCATTATTAGGAAGAAAGGGACCACACATCCAAGTGAGTGACTTGGATAATGTCACCCTGTCTACATTGCTCCCTCTTCTGGTTTCTGTTCTCTCTTTCAGAAGAGAAGAGCCCTTTGGATCCACCAACAGGCCAGGCAGAAGGCTCTGGTTTCCAGGTAAACCAGGAAGCTGCCTCCAGGTTGGCTGCTGGCATTCCCGTCCTGGGGTCGTATGGAAGTGTAAGTGAAACGCTGCGCCCCTGCTCCACCATTTGCCTCGACAGGAGCCCTCATCTGCTCTGCCTTCTGGGAGAGTGTGCTGGTCTCGGAGCCCAGCGCTGAAGCAGGTGCGGGCATATTTTAAGCTCCAGCAAATAACTTTAATTGAGCTCTCCTTAGACATATGAACCCACAGAGAGATTTTTTTCTCTCTTCTAATAAAAAAAGACCCACAACAAACCAGATGGGTCTCAGTCCCTCCCCAACACCCCCTCCCCACTCTTCAGGCTCCCCTAATAAATCTCTTAACTCTAAAGAAATTACCTTTCTTGAAGTGGGTATTTTATCTGGTCTCATATGTGGACTCAAGCTGCCTCTGTGGGCAAGAATGTGGGTCAGAAGGGTGCAGGCTAAAGGATGAGGCTGGAGGCTGAGCCTGCCAATTCAGGCCAGGTTAGTACCTGTATTGCGACTCATCCAGAACTTTCGCCAGTTGCCTCCCTAGCCCAGCTCCCCTCAACCCTGGCTCACTGACCACCACTGTCCCTTCCCTCCACCTCCCGCCCCACCCCCGACCCCAGGCGCCCGTCATCTCCCTTCAGATTCAGAATCTTCACGTTTCGCCATCCTTACCTAAACTAAAATCTCCACCATGGTGCGAACCTTACAAAGGGGCTGGCCAACGAGGAAGGATCCAGACCGAATTCCTCCACTAGAAGCCAGCCTACCTCCTTGACGAAGTGTCCAGAAAGAGTGATGAAGAAGGAGCCCCATACCTCCTGTCACCCGAACAAAGTGGTGTGGGGCATGGAGTTCTGTCCCATTCTGGAGATGTGTGTACTTTTTTAATGTCCCATATGAAGATGGCAGCAGAAGGAAGAGGGAAATACAATAGGAATGGATTCCAGACTTCCTTCAAAAGACTTCAAGAATCGCCCAGGGCAAGAGAGAGAGAAGCAACACGCTCTGAGTTCTGATTTATGGGCACTGAATTATTGGTAGGAGGGCCCAGAAGGAGTCGTTTACAACAGAAATTATTGCAGGCAAATGTTGGTTGGTATTTTAAATCACTCACTAATATTGATAGGTTAATGCCTGTCACACTTGCTTAAGGGTCATGGTGGGGGGCGGAGGAAGAAAACCCACACAACTTTATCTTAGACTTGTTACCGGCTAAGTATAATGATAAATACACCTTTTGGGTTTGGTTTTGGTTTTTTTTCCTCAAGCAAAGCCTGCTGTATTATTTATGGTTTTCTGACTCACTAGCTGTAGCCCGTCTCTGGATTTTAAAAGGTTGATTTGCAAAAAAACAAAAACAGGACGCCCGCCGCCTCAGAGGCTGGTGGGAAGGCAAAGCCACCCCTGCAAGGACCCACTCAAGCAGCGGCCTGGGCGCCTCGGGCGGCAGGGGCCAGATGGCTGGGGCATATTGTTCCCTTTCTGGTGATAGTCCTGCTGTGGCAAATAAAGTTAAATCAAAAGGTTAGTGCTCTGCAAGAGGGTGGCAGAGCGGGCAGCAGCTGACAAGGGGCGAGGATGCGAGCCGGGAGGACACGGCTGCTCCCTCAGAGCTCAAAGGAGAGGCCTGGTGCACTGCTCAGAGGAAAAGCTTGGATCTCCTTCAACGGGCCTGAGCAGAGCCTGAGAGCCGAAAACCACAACCTGGGTCTACCTAAGGCGGGGGAATGAGGGAGGTACAGTCGCCCTCCAGCTAAGGTCAGAAGAGCTAGCTAGACTTCCCCCTAGACAACAGCGCACCCCCCTGGGGGTGATCTGGGGTTATTCGGAGGGGGTCACGTGCCCACGACTGTCACGAGTGGAACAAAGTGAGACAGAACTTTGGAATCTGGGTAAGCAGCACGGGATCCTCCGAGAGGGTGCGGAAGGCTTTTCATCCTGACGCAGAATTCACGAATTAGTCCATAGAACGCCAGAGCTAGAAAGGATTTAAGAAACTGTGGACAATTTCCAACCCCCCCGCCACCCCGGCATACACACCCTCTTTTTACAGTTGGACAAAAAGGAGGCCAGAGAGGGGAAGTGATTTGTTCAAGGCTCAAGGTCGCAGGACGAAGGGCAGAACCTGCACCCAGCGCCCGCTTCGGTCCCACACCCCCAGGGCAATGGCACCGCAGGGACCCACAGCAGGAAGGGGAGGAGGGGTTGAAGGAGACTCAGCGTGTGCCAGCTGGAAACAGTAACTGAGAGATGCTGTTTTCCATAAATGTAAACAGATACAGTATACAGTAGAAAGCATTACTGGTGTTGTCTTTTAAATGACCTTTTTTATAAATCATATTTGAACTCGCGTTCTATTTCAAAATCTATTCCCCCCTTCCCCGATTCCAAAGGTAGGATCTTTGGCTTTCCTCCGCGCCACTGGGCTCCGCCCTGTGCTCCGACTCCACTCCGAGATACACATCCTTGTGCTCCTTTTTTCACGGAGTTGCCAAAGCACACCGTTTACCCAGGAGGCCTGCAGTTTCCAGGGTTTGGAACACAATTAGGCGTTCTGCAGAAGCATTTGTTATTTACCTGTGAGACTCAGGCCATCCTTCAGTGCCAATTGGGTCTCACAGGTAAATATGAACTTGGGCAGACTTAAAAAAAAAAAAAAAGAGGCAAACATTAAAACATGTATTGAGGGATTTTTAAATGCTGATTTCATTCTTTTTGGTAAAGTACCTTTCTTTCTACATCAGTCCCCCAAACAGAATATTATTTATGCAATTTCTGTGCCTTTGATGCTGTTCTAATCTAGACCATATTTATGGGCAGAACTTTGTTTCCTGCCACATTTGACTGGCTTGAGTGCACAGGGGCCCCTGTTTCTGCTAAGCAATATTTTGATTTCCCCTTTGAAAATTTACTTTAGGAGAAGGTGGGACTTCCAAAGGTATGTAAAGTCACTGATGCAACAAGTTTAACTTAAAAAAAAAAAATGGAAAAGCTCTATTTCCATTTGAGCAGAATTTGCAAACATCACAACTCTCCTCACTCCAGCTCCATCCTCAAGCCCTTCTGCTGGGCTAGACTGTTTCAGCCCTTGCCACTAGTCCAAGTGCGTCGCTTCCATCAGGAAACGTACAGGGCCCTCTGCTCCTCTGCACAGAACGTGAGGTGGGGGGCCACATCCCTACTGAGAGTTCCAAACAGAAACTATTTGAGAGATTTTAGCCTCTTGCTAAAGATCAGAGCTTCAGCCCAGGAAGAGGCAGGTGAGATTGTGTTGTCAAACTCTGATTTTACAGATGAGCTCAAGAGACACTCAGGTGAACCGACACAGGTCCCAGCTGGAGAGGGCAGGTGGGAGGCCAGAGGCTGGTACCCAAGTCCCCGGACTCCTCACTCAGTGCTCTTGCCAGAACCTTCCACTGGCTTCCTAGCTCCGCAGTCATCATTTGAGCAACCAGCAACTTTATTCTACGGGTCTGACCATCATCAGAAAATTAGAGATTTAATCAAAGTCTAGTGCATCCCCCTTGTACTCACTATAAACTGAGAACACTCACAGATACCCTAATCATCAAAGTGAAAGCCTCCACCCTCATACCTGTTCAGGTAAACCTCTAGTTTGGATATTAGCTAGCTGCTACAGCCAAAAACTAAGCCATCTGAGTTGGAGCTTTTAATGTCATGTGACCTAAACAAGGCCCTGAGAGTTTTACTATCCAACCAAGTATTTCAAAATAGGTATTTTCAATTCATCTTTTTAAGATTTTTTTTCGGACAATACACAATCATATGAACAGTGAAATAAGTAGGACTTGAACTGCAGAACATGAGGAGCCCTGCTCCCCTTCTCTGCAACCCCTCCCCTCTCCTTTCCCACCCCAGCCAAAAACTAGTTTTCCAAGAACTGCATTTTTCTGACATCTTGTACATTCTGACGTCCAGGGAGACTTCCCATTTTCTACACTCAGCACTTTGAGGGCCATCAGGGGTCAAGGCACCAGTATTCCCAAAAGATCCCTGATAGCTCATCCAGAACAATCATGCTACTGGCTGCCCCGCCCCTCTTGTTACTTGCCTGAGGCCAATTTCTCAAGTAAGTGTTACCTTTTTGTTGTTATTGTTGTTTATCAGAAATACCGAAAAAGTGAATCAGAGACACAATAAAGACAGGATAAAGTTGTAGCAGTTCCCTAAACCCTATTCTGTAAGCACCAGTGCTCAAGTTTAAAAAAAAAAAAAAAATGAAACTACATCCTGGTCTTAGAGCTTCTGTTAACACAGGAACTACTGTGCTGAACTGAAAATCACATCTTCTGCTTAACTCTGTGAGCAGGGGCTACAGGGGAAAAGGAAAGAAATGGTACAAGTTTCAAATTTTACAGGAGTGTACATCATGCAAAATGGAAAGAGCCTTAGTGGAGTCATCCAGAATCAACGAGGTCTCAGGAAAACAAGCCAGACACACAGGTTATGTAACAAACATTAAGAGCAATATCAGACACCTTTCCCACCTCTCTTTATGATAAAATCTGGATGCAAATTTTTATTGGTTGAATAACAGGACAGGGTGAAATCGGCATCCAAGCGTTCATAAGTGAAGTAATATGCTTTGTGGGTCATTAATACAATCATATGCATTGGCTTTATTAAAGGAAATATTTGAAATACGCAAACTGCTTTTTCATTTCTTAAAACTGTATATTTTAAGACCATAAGTATGTTTTTATAAAAACAAGATATGTATTTTTTGTGTGCTATATGTATTTCTATGAACAAGATTCTAAGATTCTTTCATCTTTTTCTTGCCAACCCCAAAACTGCAGTATTATGCTAAGAAAGTAGTTTTTTTTATTTCCAAGCAACGTGTTTTAAAGAAGGTTTTTTTCCTTTTCATTTCTACAGTAACTCAAACTTATCCTAAGTTGTAAAAATTGGCATTGTGTGCAGAATTACTGAGGAGGAGGAATGGGCAGAAAATCATCACAGAATCTGAAAGTTCTGTCTAAGCAGAGCTGGTGACTGGTGATTTCAAATTTAAATTTGCACAGCTACCAAAGGGAAGGTAAAAATGACATCTAAAGGATGAACAGCTGTGGTCAAAATTACGCGGCAGTGTACATCTTTATGAGCTTCCTCAATAGGATTCAAACCAGTGCCAGAAATTTCCAAATAGGTTCCTTACACAGAACGAGTCAGAATTACCATGTTCTGAGGTTTCGGTCTTCTTTAAAATAATAATAAATTCAGGGTGCCTGGGTGGCTCAGTGGGTTAAGCCTCTGCCTTCAGCTCGGGTCATGATCCTAGGGTCCTGGGATCAAGCCCCACATGGGGCTCTCTGCTCAGCGGGGGGCCTACTCCCCTCTTCTCTCTCTGCCTGCCTCTCTGCCTACTTGTGATTTCTGTCAAATAAATAAATAAAATCTTTAAAAAATACTACTACTAATAATAAATTCAATTACATTAAGACTATCCTCAGATGAAAATTTAAAACTCAGTTCTGTTGCATCATTCTTTTTTATGAAGATGAATTAAAATGTCTTCATTGCTTTTAAAGGATGTGGTTTAAATTATTAAATTATTACTGAATCTCGTTCTCAAAAACCACTTGCAGCTTTTTTCCATGTTCTTCCACATGTTATAATGGAGATCCCTAAAATTTTGCCAATTTGGCAACAGGTCCAATAAATGATTATTAAGCCATGCTCGACTGTTAAGCTTTCTAACTTCTATAATATTTTGTAGTCCTCTATAGAACTCAAAGGACCATTCGCCATCTTTAGAATCACTCATAATGTTCTGGGCAAAACCTTAGGAAAATGACACAGAGTTAGAGCTAGCTGCCAAGACACAATATATTTCAACTGAAGACTAATAATATTTGGAAACGATTTCCTGTATTCCTTCTCTACTTATTTGTTAATCTGATATAGTTTCCAGGGTTTGGAATGTTCATGCCTTTTGTGTTCTAAAAAGAGATTAGGGGCTCCCTGAAAAAAAAAAAAATCAACTCACTTTCTCTAGCTTGAGCCTGCATGCTGAAGGTCTTTCAAACCTTCTAAGTAAACAGCAATGTGCATACATTAGTGGTGCTTGCTTTGAGAAGGGGGAAAAAAAAAAAAAGGTTGGCCTTTTCCCTGTAAATATGGACTCTTAAGCCTCTAAATGATTTGCCAAACCGAATCGGATAATAAAGGGTTTAAACTTTGCCACTTTGGGGTTAATGTGAAAGGCTTGTCAACATCAGATTGTTTAGACATTAAAAGGAACGCACTGTGTGCCTCCTTTTCCACCCCAGTGTTGCAGCTCCCAGTGAATTTACCCAGCTGTAAGTGATTCCAGATGCGCCGCAGTGACAAGCTTCAGTCTCAGGGTACTTATTCATTTCACATTAAAATCTCATGTTCCCAGGTCTGAGCCGTTATCTCACTGAGATCTGATTAGGGAATACAGCAGAGAGGCATTTCCAAGCCCAGAGCCTGCCCTTGCTGCCTGGCACAGGTCTCGGACCAACAGGCACCTTGGACCGCGGGAGAGGCGCGTGGAGACATGCAGAAGGGGGTTGGTGGGGGTTCAGGGCTACCTGGTTCTTACTCTATCACTTAGGCCAATTACTTCTACAAGGTGATCTCCTCCCTCCCAGACAGAGCCACGCAGGCATCTCAGCTCAGCTAATTTCTCAACCCGACACAAACTTTCTCCCCCAGTGGAAAGGGGTAGGGCCCGTGACTTTGTGCGTCGTCTAGTGCAACATCCACATGCAGAAGGGCTCACAATCAATGCATTATGAGTGATGATTGATTTGCCAGACCCGCAAGCCTTCGAATCTCTCTCCTGCCCTCAGCGAGTCCGGACCACGACAGCACAAGGAAAGTAGAAGTTGCGAGAGGAGGAGAAATAAACATAACGGAGTTCAGGAGCATGGAGAAAGCATCTTATTCAACCAGATAGCTGTGCTTTTGTTCCCGGGCGAAGGCAGTGATGGGCCACCCTGCCCCCAAAACCTCAGGCAAGCACACGGTACTTCGCTCTGAGTCAGTTTTTACTCCTTTACCCAAAGTGTTGAAGTACAGATACTACTGGTGACAGTCTTCGGTAGCACATGTGAGAGACACATGGCTAGAAAAAAAGGTGAGCTGAGGCCTGTGGACAGAGACTAAAGATAGGGGGGTACAGGTGGGGAGAAGGCTACATCCGTGATGCCCACAAAAGGAAATGAAAAAAAGGATCATTACTATTTTATTTTCCCTTCCAGCCAGGCTTTTGGTTTGCCCTGGGCTTTACTGTGTGTGTGTGTGTGTGTGTGTGTGTGTGTGTGTGTGTGTGTGTGTTTCTTTTTGCCCTACTCCGTTGTCACTTTGAAGAGGTAGAGAGAGAGCACCATGAACCCCCAGCTGATCAACCATGGTCACAGGCTGCTGGGCAGCCCCAGAGCCCGTCAGAAGCTCCTGTCACTGGACTCCCGTCACACTGGAAGCCCCAGAAAACATGCACTGAATACTGTAACCCCCACACCATGTGCTCAGTCTCCCCCAAGAGGAATAAAAAAGAATCACTCAAACCCCAGATTCAGAATGGAGGGGCTTCAAAAAGTCAGGGAATCCCCAGACCAGGCTTGAAGATGGAGGGGGGAGCTCAAAATGGAGGAGGGGGGAATAAGCTGGCCACATGGAAGGAGAGCAGCGGCATTTGGCTTGGTGGTGGGCAGATTTTCTTTTATGACTGCTAAACGCCTGCCTTTCTCCCCAAGCAATTACAGAGCTGCTTCCCATCAAGATGGCTGTTAGCAGCAGATCTCCAAGTTGCTGCAAATAAATCAAGAAGGCTATTGGCAGCTGTCGAGGAGAGTAGCTCGGATGGTCCTCCTGGTCATTCCATGGTAGAGATGAGGGGCGTTGCAGCCAGGGCCCGAGCGGAGCTGTGGTCTACAGCTAAAAGAGAGAGGGTAGCAGCCCTCCTGTGGCCTGAGCAGGTAAAAGAGGAAAGGGACACATTGCCCTCCCCCTGCAGGTTCATAACAAGAGCACCTAGCAACATGAACTCCCCGCTGTGGCAATGCTTGGCCCCGGGAAAAATCACCAAGGCACCGTACTCCAGCACACAGAGTGGTATCAAATGCTGTCATTACCGTTAATTAGAAGCAACACAAAAGGGTGATTCGGTGCACAGTGGACACAATTCATCCAGTAATGAAAGCTTTTACAAGACACCGCCAAAGATGCATGTTGAACATTGAAGGCAAATCATGGGTCTGACATGGGGGCGTTTCTCTCCGGCACGTGCAGTGGCTTTGGGCTCGAAAACAGGCTGCCCAAACCTCCCAGCACTTTTGACCCCCTCGCCATGAAGGGGGCTCAGGATATCACTACCTGTCTCGGTGTGGGCAAACATGCTCCTGCCTAAAGGACTCACATGGAGAGTCCCGGGGAGGTCCCCATTTGGTGGTACAAATCTCTGCTCACTGTCATCGTTGTGTCCCCGTCCCACAAAGCCATTAGCAGCCACTTGCTGTACGCCCCACAGATGCAAAAAGCATTTCCTCCATGACAGTGTTTGGGGATGAAATGAGAGTAAATGATTTGGGAAAGCTGCCAGGGGTGTTGGAGGCCAGGTGGGCCCTGTCCTCTGAGGGAAAGGCGTGCTGGGCTAAGCAGCGGTCCCTGCACTGGACAGGCTCCGTGTGCCAGCTGCAGACCCAAGGCCTGCCCCCAGCCCTCGAGTCACATTGTGTCATGCCACACAGCATTTGGATCAGGAGACGGCTGTGGCGTGCTGCGTAATATTTTTTAAAAGCCCATTTCCCTGTTCAGGGGGAAGCAGGTGGAAAGCAGAACCCCTGAAGGGCAGATACTTTGAAAGGCCCCACAGGCAATTCTCCAATAAAAAAGCGAGCAAAGCTGGCATATATCCCAAACTTTCAAATTGACCTTCTCTCTTGATCTGGGACTTAATGCCTCCAAACCAAACTAATTCCAAAAGTCACCTTCTCAACTTCTCTGCACAATTTTTTTTTTTTAAACAAATGAAAGCTCAGGTACAGGCTCCCCTCGCAGCCCTTCTGACGTCCTTAGCTGCTCAAATTAAATCTGAATGGTTCGTCTCTTTTTATTATACGATGGGCCATATGTCACCAAAATAAAAACCCAGCTGAAATCCCAGTACAGATAAAGGGCATGAAAGGCTGTTCCGGCCACAAAATAGAGACCCTGTTTAAATCTTATTAAACAATAACACCCACCCAACCATCCCCTCCCCCTCTGGAAAAAAATTCAGGAAGGAAATTGTGGTTAAATCATCTCATAGTTTGGCAAAAACTTCTACCTCTGAAAAATGAAAAGAGAAAAAAAAACTTCGTTCTGTGCTGGACTCACACAGGCTAATAAAAAGCAGGACTGTATTGCTTTGCACTGTAGCTGTCAAATTCTCAGCAATGAAATACAGATCCTGACTCTCCTGGTCCCTCGAGTCCTACCCCCTCAGACCACCAAAAAAGGAACAGCCTGGGGGCGGGGGGGCATCATTTATCCTCTCCCACTCCAGAGTGAATTTTGTTTGTTGCTTTGTTTTATTTTTAATTTTTGCTTTTTTGGCCTGCATGTCTCTTTTCCTGAATAAAGTTTCCACTGTTCTTATAAATACAGTTAGATAGATGTGTAAGGGGATGTTTGGGCCACTGCTTTAAAGAGCTATGATGCGGCTTTCTTGAAAAGATGCTATACACTTAGATTCAGAGAAGTCCAGGCATTGCCACAATGGCATGTGTATCTTTAAATTAAGAAAGGGAAAAAAAGAAAGAAAGAAAGAAAGAAAGAAAGAAAGAAAGAAAGAAAGAAAGAAAGAAAGAAAGAAAGATCAAAAAGAAAAAACATTTCCATTTCACAAGGTCCCCCAGTGGCCTCAAACACTCCTCCTCCACCATCAAAAATTCATAAAGGGGATCAGCATTCTTTACCGAATGGATCCCAGTGGCACCATAGACCTTGTTGGGGAGAGAGGCAATAAATATCGAATTATACACCTCATGGGAAGAAAGGACTGAAGACTCGGCTTCAAGCCCTCCACATGGTCCCTGGGGGAGCTGGGTCCAGACTCAAGGTCCAGCACAGAAAGGAAATGGGTCAAGTGTGTCAATTTCTAGACTGATGACCTTTGACTTGCTTAATGACACTAGGAGGCCACCACAAAAAAAAAAAAAAAAGATGCCAAATGCCTTGGAGGAAAGACACGGGCGGGGGGGTGCATTGGGGCCACAAGGAAACTGCAGCCTCTGCACTGAAGTGGGGGATGGTCCCCAGACCCCCTGCTAACTGTGATTTGTCCTTGGGAAACTCTGACCAGGTGAGTGGTAGAAAGTCCATGAATGGAGAACTTGAATTCCCACCCATGTTTGATTCCCAGCCCCAGGAACACTTAATCTTCTGCCTAAAACTCCAAGAACATGGTTTGCCCATTCCACCTCCAGAATTTGCCTAGGTGGAGCCACGCCCTCTCCCTACTGTGCCCCCAAAGCCCTCTTCCTCACTCCCATTGACTACCCCGCTTGCAGCTACCACCGCCGCACCCTGCCACATGTGTGGCCCCAACGCTTTGCCACTTTGCACCACCCCCTTTCACATGTGCCTTTTTTGCCATCTCCCCACTTCTGACTCCTCACCAGCAGGGGCTTCCTGCCCCCACCCCACCCTCCCACACTGCACACTGTGTCACGGGCGCTGATCAGTGCTCTGTCATCCATGTCGATTGATCACTGCAAAGTGAAAGGGAAGAGTCTGGCTTCCAAAAATGAAAATTACTGGGCAAAGAAAGTGGGAAAGAACGCATAAACAGATGCGTTCAGATAGCATGTATCTGCAATTCGTTTCAGAATGCATGTGCTTATGCATTCAACACACAGTACACGGGATCGGTAACCAGGACTCCCTTCCTTAAACTGAAGGATCTACATATAAATTTTCAAAGTACTCTCACCACTTAAATGCAAATCAGGAGCCTCCAGCTGGTTAATCAAACAGAATAAAATTTTTTTACGGACCAGAACACTTTCAGGTAGTCATATAACTCATGGACTAATCTTTTTTTTTTTTAAGTACTTGGCTGCACTTGCCCCAGAGGGAGGTCTCAGCAGCTTCAGCCCCTCATATTATATATAAAGTTGACCCAATTAGAGTTTGGATTTGGATGGGCATTTTTAGCTCCTGCTCTCAGACACCTGGGCTGAAGTTCCCATTTATGCTTCAAAAACAGTTGAAGTTCTTCATACTCTGGCTTTCTGGACTCTTCTGCCAATTCTGTGAGCTAGTCCTTCAGACATGTGCTAAACAGTAAGCGGCAAGACAGCTGCCCGGGACACCCACACTGAGCTGCTCCCTTTCTCCCTGTTCCCAGAGCTCAGGCTCAGCTGGACAGAGCCCGAGCCCTCCGGCAGATCTGCTCTGAAGCAAAAGTTTCCCACCTAGTCAGCCAGTGGCCCTGCTTCTTCATCCTTCACCCTCCTCCTCCTTGCTTCTTGCCCCTTCCTCCGTGCATTTTACCCTCCCCAAACGGTGGGCATGAGAAGTAAAAGGCAAAATTCAGATCCGTCCCAAGGGAAGAGTTTTAATGCCAGGCTCCACCAGGAAGGAGCCTGAGACTACCATCTAAAAGGAGGCTGGGGGTTGTGTGTGGATTTCATTGATCTGTGTTTACACTGCCCTCTAAGACCATTAAGAGGCTGTTCAGTGGCCCCTAACCTTTTAAGAGTGGTAACACACTAGCGCTGTCAGAATTTACCAGAACATTTCCTTCTCTCTCCTTCACCTTTACAAGGGGGGAAAAGTATTCTATTCTATTTTTTTACGTTAAGGTTGATTTAGATTATTTTGGTTTTCAGAATATGGAACCAGTCATTAAATAGAACAGAAACACACAGGGGTGACATATGGGCCAACCTTTCTGTGTTTATAGTATATCATGTTATTATAATGTATAACAGTATATATAAATGTGTAATTATGTATCACTATATTATATTGATGTATGATTAATATGTTGTATGTATATATTTCTATTTATAAGTAAGAGAGAAATGATAACTCAATTCCATGATAAAGAAATGAGACTCAGAGTACTTCAAATGCTCTCAACAAATCACCCAGATAATATGCAGCAGAAAAAAGGCTCACTAAATAAATAAATAAATAAATAAATAAAAATTAAAAGAAAGGAAGAAGGACTCACACCTTTATCTTTATGAGTGAATATGTTCATTGCAACATTTTTAAAAATAAAACAATGAGAACTTCAACAGATCAGAAATAATAGTGAAATGGTTATGTGAACTATGTTACATTCATCTGCTCAATGGACTAGTATTTATTCATCAAAAAAATAAAAGAATGAAGACTATATAAGAGCATGCCAAATGCTCATCACTCGATGAGGAAGCTAAAACAACAGAACACACAATCACATGTCCTCTACCATGCATCATTATACACCTATAAAAAAGACTGCAGGGAACACACAAAAGTGAAAATTATTATGCTAAAGTGCTGAGTGTTGCAGTGATTTTTATCCTGCTTTTTTCCAGGCTTACATTTTGTTTTGCTAGCTTGTTTTGCAGCAGACAAGAAAACTTGAAATTAAGTCTCCTGATCCGAGCTCAGTGCTGCCTCCAGTGGGAAGATCTTTTACAAGCCTGTCTTCTCAGGCCGACCATCTACTGGCACCCAACTGGGGAGCTGGGCTTCAGGTTCCCAACAAGACCCAACACGTTGGAGTGCAAGGAAGAGCCAGGGCTCTGAGCTCCAGTCTCCAGCATCCCCCCCAGTCCCAGCTTCCCGGGCTCTCTGCTCGCTCTGGCTGTGTGTAGCCCCTGCTCGTCAGGGGCCTCTCAGCTTATGAATTATGAAAGCTCTCTGGGTGTGCCCACTGGTGCATATGGATCAGCTGAGCCCCCAGTGCTGGAGACATAACAAAGGATTTCCCTCCTTGGGATCAGTGTCAATTTAAAAATCAAAAACTTTACTTTGTGAACTATAGCCTTCCATGTCAGTGGGGTGTTATTTAAAAGAGACCCCAAGATAACTGTTCAATGATGCCTTCAAAAAAAATAATAAAATCTAAGCATCTTTTTACTGGTGGATAGATTCCCTCAACATTTGTCATGGTGCCATATGCTGGGCTCTCTCCTCCAATAGAGCATGGTACCAGGGGTCAAAGAGAGGGAAAAGGAAACCAAAAGGTGTACAACTTTGTAGGCTGATGTGCGTACTTGGGTGCAAACTGAATCCAAAAAGTTATTTCTGGAACATGAAATCGAGGAGGAGCTGGCTCTCCACATTTATGAAGAGTATAAGAACTTGAGCATTTCAGGGAGCAGTACAAAAAAAAATGGCTGTTTCACGGGAACAATCTTGGCTAACTCAACTGGAGTGTCAGAGTCATACACGGCTGCATTAACCATATCATTAAAAGCGTATGTAAACAGACCCGCAGACCTAGGTTGACCAACATTCACCAGCAAACAAGGCACAGAGCCTGGGAAAACTGAGCGAGGTCCATCAAACTTGTTTGTACCTCTGAAACCCCTTTTCCAGGCGATGAAACTTGCCCAACATTCCTTGATGTCTACATTTTGGGAATAGCCCAACGTTCTTTCTTTGAGTAAAGGCTGTTTGATTTTTACAGAATGAGATGTGCAAAGCTCAGATCTGCAGCTACTCATCCTGGGTGTTCTCCCAAAGATTTTTATACGCCTACTCTCTGAAACTGAGAAACTTTTCAAAAAAAAAAAAATCTTCTGCCAAAAACAGAGAGAGAGAGAGGAAGGGAGGGAGAGAGGGGGGAAAGAAGGAAGAAAGGAAGAAAGGAAGGAAGGAAGAAAGGAAAAAAATGAACATGCTTCTACAATAAGCAAAGGGAAAGGTATCTTTCTTCTGCCTCCAGATATCAGGGACAGTAAACTCTGCTCTTAAGGGAGAAAATTGTTTTATATTTGAAAAGTGATAAAAACAGAATTGAGCAGGGTATGGGTTGTGATGGGGAGGAGTATCACCAAGGTGGGAATTACCCAGTATAATGCAAGCCTCCAATGAAGTCTCAACATTCTCCCGGGCTCCATGTGGCTAGCCCCCTTTCTCTGCCAATGCCATATAAGATAAGCCCTTTAAAATTGGCTGGGAATTTAGCTCCTGTCTTATTTGAAATACCCAGTGGCTATATATAAAATATATGGTGCCACAACAGATTTCTTCGCACATGATATACACATAAAATTTCACCATACTCCATCAGTAAACCCAGGTGGTAGGCCTCCAGAGAGCAAGGATGGATAAATGATCCAGGGGACTGGAGAGGTTTCCTGAGTCAACTTGGCCCTGATGAGAAAGCCAGGCACTTACTTGAGAAGCCAGACTTCTGAACAAAGAAAATATTATAGAGCGGACACCAACTAACTGTGTAACCTTGGGTAAGTCACTTAACCTCTCTGGCTTTCCATTTCCTCCTCTGTTAAGGTATACACAAATAGTGATTCTCAAGTCCTGGATGTTCCCAGAAACACACTTCTTGATCCAGTCAAAAGAGAAGTTAAGAAGGACAGGAAGCAATGGGAATCTTGCTATTGAAAAACGAGGTGAGGTATTGGAAAAGTTTTATGAACTTAATGGTGATATTACATAGCCCTAAGATACGCATCCATTTATATAACACGTATTTGTTGAGGAACTATTATGTGCTGGACACATACCCAAGAGGGCCAAAATCTATGGTTCTTGCCTTCATGAAACTTATGGTTCAGCATGGCGGTTGTCTCTGAGCCTATCAAGCACCCTCTCGGGTGCTTATATGTACCAGGTGGTCTACCTCGTTTTCCTTTGCTCCTGCTGCAGCTCCCACCTGCAGTGCCCTCCACTTATTTCAATTCTGCCTTCCTTCATGAAGGCTTCCTTTAGTATTACTGCAGTCTACTCTGACCTCTTCCTCCTCTGGGCTATAGAGGAGCAAGTTTCTAGGAGCACTGTTAAGTGTGAAACGATATTGCTTGTCAACTGCTGGTAAGTGCCCCCAAATTATTACCCTACTAGACAATGGCCTCCCCAGGGACAGGGACATGCCTTACTTGGTCGTGTCTGCCCTGGCACCACACTTAGCGATTTCTGAGCATCTACTGATGCTGGACTATTTGAAAATCTCAGTTAAGGAGGCTCTTTTCTGCCTATCTGAGAGTTAATTTTCATTTCAACCTTTATTTTTAAATCCTTTCAAACCAGATTAGTATTCCGCTTTCTTAATGTGGCACATCCACCAAAACGATTTTTTAAAAATTACTTTTTTTTTCTTTTTGGGCAGCACATTCCTTTGTGGTTTGTCAGTATCACCAACAAGTCTCTGTGAATTGTCCTAGACGTGGAAGGAGAAGGTCCTGAGATGGGGGATGAATCTGCATTGACTCTGAGCCATTGGATCTCAAACTTATTAAAGCAGCTGGACTCTTGTTAAAAAAAAAAAAAAATTCATACAGAGAAGCCCAATGTGGATAAAGGCTCTGCCATAGCCAAAATGGGGAACCCCTGGCTGTTCTGCCCTCACAACCCATCAGCATTCCCTTGAACCCACTATGTGAGGCCCCAAAACTACCACTTTAGACTTCAGCCTGGAATTTTTAAAAATCCATGATTTTCATTTTTTTTCATTAAAGAAGAAGAGGAGGATGCGGCTAAAGAGAGAAGGAGGTAGGAATCTGATTTACTCAAGGTTCATGTTCATTAGCTAATAATCCAAATTATATATAATATGCATAATGTATGTATACATACATTATATATGTGTTTTGTATTAAATAAAACATTGATTGGGCCCTCAACCGTGTGTTCAAACACCATGATTCTCCACCATTTTGCAGATAAAGAAACTGAGCCACAGAGTGGTTCAGAAGCCTGCCCGAGGTCACACAGCTAACAATAGCAGAGCTGGGAGTAGTCTCAGGTCCCAGGTAGTCTCGAGTCCTTCTCTTAATCACTCTACAACAGCTGGCTCTACAGGTCATTCAACTCTTCAAAAACAGTCATACCACCTTTTGTTGGCTCTGTACTTCAGAGACGTCTAAGAATTTTTGTGCATGGTATCTCATCTGAGCCACTCAACTATCATGTCTGAGGACCACAGCCTCGGCTCCTCAGCTGAGCATGCTGAGGCATACAAAGTTAAATTCTATTCTGAGTAACAAAGCCAAACCAAAACCTAGGTCTCCCAACCTGTAAGTTCAGGGCTTCTCTATCACAGAGCTCTTCTCTAAACCAAATTTCGCAGGGACCCACACCTATCTAAGGCCCCTTTGGAAAGCTTCTGCCTTGTTCCCTAGAAGTGCCTCCTCCCAGGGGGTTCCGGGCATTAACTCGGGCTCCAGAGAGTAGCTGGGGGCCTACAAACATATCATCAGCCACTCAAGTGTATGTTACAGTAATACACAAAAAATAGTACTTTAAAAAAAAAAAAAAACCTCTTGAGGGGCGCCTGGGTGGCTCAGTGGGTTAAGCCTCTGCCTTCGGCTCAGGTCATGATCCCAGGGTCCTGGGATTAAGCCCCGCATCGGGCTCTCTGCTCAGCAGGGAACCTGCTTCCCTTCCTCTCTCTGCCTGCCTCTCTGCCTACTTGTGATCTCTGTCTGTCAAATAAATAAATAAAATCTTTAAAAAAAAAAAAAAAACAACCTCTTGAGGTCATTTACAGATTTTGCAGGTTTTATTTTTCATTTTACAGGGAATCTTACAATTCACTTTTCTTTCTTTCTTTTTTTTTTTTTTTAAGATTTTATTTATTTATTTGACAGACAGGTTCCCTGCTAAGCAGAGAGCCCGATGCAGGGCTCGATCCCAGGACCCTGAGATCATGACCTGAGCTGAAGGTAGAGGCTTTAGCCCACTGAGTCACCCAGGCACCCCTCACTTTTCTTTCTTGACACAGGTATATTCCAAGGAGAGCCTAGTGTTGACCAAGTGTTTTACAAGAGACCTACTGTCTTAGGATTACCTGCCTCTCCTAGCCTGGCACTTCTTGTCTATAGCTCCATTTGACCAGCCACTGGATAGAAGGTTGAGGAGTATGAAGAGGTGGGAAAATAAGGAGTTGAGTATATATTCCTATCCTGGGGCCCTTACCACAGCTCTGAGGGCCCTGGGGACATCAGAGAGCTGTCCACGGAGCTGTAACAGCCATAGATCAGTAGACCAGATTTGAACTTGCGAAGTCCCTGTGCATCAGCCATTAGTAACCCCTCCACTAACAGTGAACTCCTCACATATGTGCAGAAATATTCTATGTGGTCACACATGCACACATTTAAATAAATTGCATAAGCCCATGTACACATAGAGGAACATCGATACAAATATATATATTAAGAAACATTTTTCAGTCTGTCAGAAATTTTCTCTGGGATGTCACCATTTAAATGGATACATATTAGGCACCAGGGAAAAGAAACAGAAGAATGGGAAGGCATGATCTCAGCTTTTAATCAACCAGTAGGTCATTCTGCTTATATTTATCAAGTAAATTCTATGTAGGTAGCACTAAGCAAGTTATAGAAATTTCTTACTTATGTAAGTAAGAAATATACTTACTATGCAAGTAGTGGGACATAGTCCAGCAAGAAACGGACATTCTAGTTGGAGAGAAAATTATAATAACCTTCCACACTTTGCATAATAGTTTATGTTTTACAGAATGCTTTCTAAAACACCATCCCTCGTGCTTTATAAGACATCTATTATAAATCAAAATGGATTTGGCCCAAATCACACCAGTAACAGGGATGAGAGTGAGAATTTCAACTCAGTGCTTCAAACTCCAAATCCATCATTCTTTCACAGAAACTACGCATGTTGTGCAAAGCAAGACAAACACAGGAAAACTAAATGACCAACATCTCACTGTCCAATTACATTAAATGACCTGTGTATGACCCAACCTTGACGGACAGCTGAGCTATAGAGGAACCAACATCAGAAAACCCAGACTCCGTAACCTGCTGGTAAAAATGTGTGATTTTCCATAAACCGCTTAGCCTCTTTCAGCCTCAGTTTTCCGCAAAATGGGAATGATGGCAGCTACCCACTGGAGGGGTTTTTAAGGCAATAAGGTATGTGAAGATTTTTTATGGACAAAAAAGGAACAACTGAACATGACTCACTAGGTGGGGACCTTAGCACAGGAGGAAGGGGGCTCCCTCTGCGGGGCATGTTGATGGAGGTAACACTCATCGCGTGGGCCAAGGCCACGTTAGAGCAGGTTCACTGCCTCCCGTGTGAGGTGTAGGACAAGGTTTTGGCTTGCAGCACATTCTGAGCTATAAAGACGTATGGTGTAGCCAACTTGTGAGCAAGACCTCATCGGATCCACCCTACAAGATGTAAAAATATACAATTCACGAAGCACATTAGTTGCCATGTGAAGCTCTGGTTCTTTAAACAAATAGTCACCTAACGGCGGGGTGGGGGGGTTTTGGAGAGTACAGGCATGCTACCATTCAGTCTCAGATCCGCGAGGCCCTCGGGAATAAAAATGATGCCGAGGGAGGACAAACCAGATGTTTGCAGAGAACTCTCCTACATTTACAAGTAGTTTAAATTTTTATTCCAGTCTCTTTCTGGCACTCCCGCAACAGAAAGGTGCCATGTATTCCAAATAATAACAGGAAGAAGGGCACGAGAGTCTCCCTTTCCACAAGCTCAGTTGACTCGGCTTTCTGGATAAAAGGGCCAGCGGATTGCCCTGTTCCTGTACTTACCAATAAATGAATGTGATAAGCAGCAGCGGGAGCAGACTTGCCAGGAAGCCTTCCACTGAGGGTTAATGGTTTTCTTCTCTGCCAGTTCACTTGGCCTAAGGGTCAACTTCTAGAGCCTAAAGCTGCATTAGGATTAGCATGGGAATTCAGCTCCTGGTGGCTCCTCTTCCCAGCCCCAAAAGTTGCAGATAGAAAAGGAAGCCCAAGATCAAGAACAAGAGTTACAGTAATCTACACACAGTAGGTGTACGATAACATCTTACTGAAACCACTTTTACTCAACCTGTCTATATATAACCTATGTAGTTATGTCCTTACACACAGGCATGCATAAAATACACTGCTTTGGGTGTACACACACACATACACACACACACACATACATACACACTCCACAAAATCAATAGACCAATTTCTACAATAGCTCATCTTTCCTCTGAGCTCAAAATATTCTCCATATATATGCGTTGTTATATGAAGTAATAATAAAAAAATCTATAAGTAGAGACTTTATAAGATCATATAATATTATTTTAAACAGAAAACTTAAAATGTGTAATGCTGGAATAATCTGAAAACTCTCCCTGATGTCAATCTATGATGAAAAATAAAAAGCTAGAGGCTGTCATCTGGGGGCCAAGCACTCATATCCAGGGTCTTGAAGACTGTGCTGAAAAAGCAAGAAAGAAAGAAAAGAAAAGAAAAGAAAAGAAAAGAAAAGAAAAGAAAAGAAAAGAAAAGAAAAGAAAAAAAGAAAGAAAGAGAGAGAGAAAGAGAAAGAAAGAAAGAAAGAGAAAGAAAGAAAAAAAGAAAGAGAAAAGCATGTCCTTATCCCAACAAAATCTACCATCTCCAGAACTGAATTCAAATCCTCTGCATTTTTAGGCCGAGAAAAGGGAAAGGGGCTGTCCTTACCACCACAACAAAATAGCCTGGAAATATTAAATTGACTCAACCCATGTTTTATTAGACACAGCTTAACAACTCTGAGTTTACAAAACTCAGCCAAACAGCATCAGGCTTCAGCATAAACTTTTGTTAACTAGCCCACATAGTTCCCATATGCTATGAGATGCTGTTTGAGCCAACTCGGTACCTTATAATTATAAACACACGTCTTTCAGCTCTTCTGTGTATTCTTCCCAGGCAGAACGGAAATATGTCACTTAAATTAGCACTTGGAGTACAGAGTGGGTGCCAAATTTGGGTTAGCACAAACAGGGTAAATAAAGCAGCACCAAATTAAAATGGTAAAATAAACTTCTTTATGCTCCAGTGGAAACTGCTAAGTCCTAGCTGAATGGCAGCTAATGGGTCTGGGAAAAGGATATCCCTCAAACTGTAGCTCTTGGCTTTTGAAGAAGATTTTCTCATCCAAGAATCTCGAAGCAATTTCTTGCAAAACCCGAGCAGTGTGAAAAAAAGAGAGAGTGAGCGATGCTATTTCTTCTGCAAACTCTTTTGCCATCACTTTTCTTCATCATTCTCCTCCAATAATTCTGGGAAAGTTTATATTTTTATCCTTATGTAACTCATGAGGAAGAAGAAACATCTTAGAGGAATAAATGAAGACAGATAGATGTGATATAACCTGGCAAAAGCCACAGAGCTAGAAAATAACACAGAAATCCAACCATAAAAAGTCTTCCAATCAGAAGCCTTTGTGCCTTCCCTGTATAATCACAACTACCATTTATTGAGTGCCTACTGTGTACCAGGGACTGATTTGGAAGCCTTTCATACATTATCTCAATTTTCTTCACACCACAACCCTATGAGATAGGAATTATTCTCACCATTTTATTCAGACATCCCAAGTGTACTCTGGGACCAAAACAGGGGGAGGCATGGGGGCAGAAAATGAAGGGCAGTGGAAACAAAAGGGATAATTCACAGCAGCTTTATTTTTTTTTTTTAAGATTTATTTACTTATTTTAGAGAGAGAGCATGCTCACGTGCCAGGGTGAGTGGGGGGAGGGGCAGAGGGAGAGAATCAGCTTCATTCCTAATAGTAAACACTGACCGTCACTAGGAGAATAGCAGTGAACTACTACTTAGCAATCAGAGAGGAAAAGCTATTGGTAGTCAGACAAATCTTAAAAACATTTTGCTGAGTGAAAGAAACCTTCCAGAAAGGAGTACATTCTGTTTGGTTCCATTTTTATGAACTTCTAGAACAGGCAAAACAAATCCAAAGTGGTAAATGATCAGAACAGTGGTGGTCTCTCAAGGGGGAAGTTGGGACAGGGATGGGCTGAGAAGGGGCATGAGGGAAAACTCTGAGGTGACCGGAAGTTTCTCGATCTTGTCGGGGGTTGGGGTTAGCAAGGTGTATTCACCTGTCACAACTCATCCAATGGTACATTTGAGATTTGTGCAGTTTGTGGTCTGTAAATTGTAGCTTAAAAGTGGGAACTGTAAACCAATATTGAATTCTAATCAACAATACACATGCAAAAGTACTTATAGGGAGCATGCTGATGACTCATACCTAAAATTTACTTTGGGATTAAAAACAGTTTCAGATTTCTGGGTGGAGAGAGAGATAAGTAGATATGTAATAGAGCATATTTTATAAAACCTCAATAATGGAATCTAAGGGGTAAGTACGCTGGTATCACTGTAAGATTTTTTTCAATACTGTATATTTAAACAGCTTCATATTAAAGTGTTGGAAAAGAGCAGGAGGATTGGGAGAGAAGAAAGACTAGGAGGGAAAGGACAGGAAAAGAGAAGGACAGAGAAGGAAGACATTGAAGAGAAGTCTAGGAAAGGAGAAGTAGAAGGAAGTCAAGTTGGAGGATGCTGGGAAATATAAACAGAGATCAGGAAGGAAGTATTAAGATAAGAAAGAAAAAATAAGAGGGAAGAGAGAGCAATATATGCAATAAGAAAGGAGCAAACTAAGGGCAGATGAGGTGAACAGAACAGGACAAGAAAGGAGAAAGGCCCCGTACAGGCTGATAAGACATGCAGCTCTGGTGTTTTCCAAACCACTCCGCTCAGCGTAGCTGGACTATGACTTGCGTGGCCTGTTCTGTGGCTGCCCTGCCACTTGCATTTGGTGGTGCACTTGGTCAGTCTGGATTAAGAGGGTGGAGAGGATTCAAGTGTATTTTGTATTAAAGCCACTTGACTCAGCAAGCCTAAAGACTAGAGACAACATGGTATCCTGAAATGTTTTCAAAATTTATTATTTAGTCATAGAATTGCTTTAAATAAAAATTTTCTCTTTATATATTATGAGATTATAACAGACAAAGCGGGGAATGCTCTGGTCAACATAGAGATCATGGGAGCTTGGTCCTGTGTGCAGAGTAGATCTACCACCTCTCCTGGCCCCTCGTCCCACCCCCAGTGACCATTCCTGTTTCTACACATCGCCAAGGTTCCAAATACACTAAGTAGGAAGTCCACTGCACTAAAAAACAGAGCATGAGGTCATAGATTTGGCCACTAACTACAAGTGACTTCAAGCAAATCATTGAGCCACCCAGCATCTTAGTTTCATTATCTCTATCTGTACTGTCAACCACTCTGGGTAAGAAGCTCAATTAAGGCTATACTGTATAAGTTTTAAAGCACTTTGCAAATGCCCAATGATTAGGATTCCTATTCCCTATAAACTTGCCACAGAAATCTGTGAGCCGACTTCTGGTTCAAAATGGCCTCCAGCTAACAGCTCCCTGTCCTGTCTCTGCTACCTTCTTAATATTAAGATCCAGAAAGAAAGAAGAAGAAGAAAAAGAAGGAGGAGAAGAAAGAGAGCTCACAACAACATGGAAAACTACTTATAAAATGTATCTCAAATTCATTTTGAGATACACCCTCCTCTGTAAGAACTACCTTAACAGTTCTCCTAGCTGTCTCCATCCCAAACTACCTTCTGGTCCACTTTCCACACAGCAGCCAAGGAGAAAATTAAAACCAGTATGTGGACCATGAGCTTGAGATGCTCCCTGGAAAACACAAGGAAATGACAAAATAATGCAACAGATGAAAGACAAGAAAATAATAGAGAAATATTTTTCTAACTTGAAGAAATGTATACAGATTTAAAGAGCTCATTATGTTCCAGGAATAATCAATGAAAATCAAAGTATTACCAGATTTTCACGTTTCAACATTAAATACTGGAATACAATGGGCTATGCTTAAGTAGTTTTAAATAGAAAAGTGTATGAGCCAAGAGTTTGATAGCCAATATTTTCTAAGTGAAGACCTCAGGAAAAGACTCTTAGATAATATCAGTGTCAGAAAACATAGCACCTATGCACACTTCCTGCCAAGAATATCAAAGACGTAATCCAACTCCTAAAAAACAAAACAAAATTAGGAGTTCAAAAATGTGGGTATTATAGTATGAAGGAAGTAGTGGAGATGCTGAAACCAATTAAAATAGAAGCAAGCTTAACAAGTAACACAAATATCACTATAAATTTAAATATAAATGCCAAAAAACAGTTATTCAAAGGGAGCATATATAATGAAAAAATTTGATATAATCACATTAATCTTGTTATAAAAGCCAAGTTTATTATTTTGAAAGACTATGACACAGCATAAGAACAGAGAGAGGAAAAGTGATGATATAAAGGCAAATTGTGCTCAATTATTTGCATCAAATATATAGAGAGAGATGCATTTCATTCCTGGCTGGCAAAAATAGACATACATCCTAGGAAATATTTTGGAAAAAATTCTAACCAATAGCAAAATTAAAAGAAGATCTATACATCCAAAAATATTTGAGATTAAAGGTAAAAAAACAAGATCAATACATAGAAAAAGAACAAAGGAAATGACAAGGAAATGAAGTGGAACGAAATGACAGATGTTTGATCAAAAAACACCAGCTATAACGATAAATGTATATAAAGTAAACTCTCCTATTAAAGGGAGATTGAATGAAATATTCACACTGAATCAAAAAATATCTCCAACTGAGGTGTCTGTGTGGCTCAGTTGGTTAAGCGTCTGAGGGGTCCTGGGATCGAGCCCTACATTGGGCTCCCTTCTCCACAGGAAGCCTACTTCTCCCTCTCCTATTCCCCCTGCTTGTGTTCCCTCTCTCACTGTGTGTCTGTCAAATAAATAAATAAATATAAAATCGATTTTAAAAAATACATCCAACTGTGTGTTATTTAAAAGAACACTCAGATGTCCCATAACAGTATCAAAAATTACACACTGAAAATGGGAGGATTTTATTTATGTCAACTCTACCTCAATAAAACTGTTTTAAATAAAAGAGCACCCAAGTCAGAAATCAGAAATAAAAGGATATGCAAGTGATTAGGAGGCAAAGATAAAAATAAAGCAGAGGTTATGAAACTAATGGTAGACAAAGTAAACTTAAAGGCAAACAACAAGAAACTAGATAAAAAAGAAAAGTTTATAATAATAAAGAGAGCTAAAATTTTTATTGAAAATAATGCATAATAATCATGAATGCAAATATGTGTATCAAAATATGTGAATCTTAAAAGTATTAGAATTCTAAAGATATATTTGCAGAATGATAATTATAGCTAGAGATTCGCACAGCCCTCTTGCTCTTTGGCAGATAAAACAGACTAAAAAACAAGGTTGGAGAAGATGTGAATAACATTAATAAAGTTGTGGTTTTTTAAGAATGCCCCAATATAGAAATGGTGTGAACCTTATTTTCTAACCAAAATCCAATATTTCAAGGTAATCTCCTTAATTTTAACAAAAAATATTTCAATCACTTAGAAATCAAAACTGCAATTTGAGTACTTACAAATAAATGATAATCAGAAAGAAAAACATAGGGGCACCTGGGTGGCTCAGTTGGTTAAATGTCTGACTCTTGATTTCAGTTCAGGTCATTATCTTAGGGTCCTGAGATCAAGACCCATATCAGGCTCCACACTCGGCAGGGAGACTGCCTGAAGATTCTCTTCTCTGCCCCTCCCCACTTCAAATTAAGAAAAACATATTAAAGCTCATGGAAATTCTAGGCCAAATCTGTACACAGAGGAAAATACATCTCCCCAAATGTTTTCTTTGATTAAAAAAAGAAAAGGCAGAAAAAACACACACACACACTAAAAAAAAAATAAATAAACTAAAATTTCAGTCAGTGAAACTTAAAAGTGAAACAAACCTATGAAAAGGAAGAAGATGGAATTGGCAGAAATAAAAGCAGACCATAAGTAAGTAGAATTGACAAATAATTTTAAATAAAAAATTTAAATATAAATTGGAAAAACTGCCAAGGATAAGAGGAAGAGAGGGTAAGAGAGTGAGAAGAACACAAATATTTCTACCTCCTCAAGAATGAGGGACTTAGGAAATTTACCACGGTTCAAGTAGGGATCTTTAAAATTGTAGGGGATCATTATATATAACTACATGTTAATAAGTATGAAAATGTTGACTTACATCTACTACTTTTAGAATACTACTGAATTTTAGAATAAAACTTCCTCGAGGAGAAAATGTAAATGGACCAAAAATTATTATAAAGCTGGGAAGATTTTCAAAGGGATCCTTTTTAAATTTTTTTTTATTTTTGAAGGATAGTTGACACACAACATTATGTTAGTCTCAGGTGTAAAACAGAGTGATTTGACAATTCTATACAGTATGCAATGTCCACCATGAGTGTAGTTACCACCTGTCACCATACAAGGTTATTACAATATTAGTGACAATATTCCCTATGCTGTACATTACATTCCCCATGATTTATTTGTTTTATAACTGGAAATTTGTACCTCTTAATCCCCTCACCTATTTCGTTTGCTCCTAAATCCATCTCCCTCCAGCATTCAGCAGTTTATTCTCTACATTTATAAATATGTTTCTTTCTTTCTTTTTTTTTTTCGCTTGTCTGTAGCTGGCATATATACATGGTAGAATATTACTCAGCCATAAAGAAGAATGAGATCTTGCCATTTGCAACAACATAGGTGGACCTAAAGGGTATTATACTAAGTAAAATAGGTAAAAAGGCATCTTGGAGCCAAGACTTTGTATTCCAAATGGTCAGGAACACCTGGGAGGTAGAGGAGAGGAGTCGGATGAAATCCTGGAGATCGCACAGCTGGAGGGGACCTTAAAGTTTTCATTGTGTAACCCACCCACCCCCAGCCCATCCTATGCTAAAATACATTCTATTTCAAGTTATGATTACACTATACTGAGATCAGTAGGTCCCAAGCTACATTCCTCAGATTATCACCATTGTTTATGCAATCTCAATTTTTTTTTTAAATCTAACAGACCAATTCCAACCATCTCCATGTGACACAGGGTATAGCAGAAAGAGCATTTAAACTGAGGCCCAGAAACCTGAATTCTAGTCCTGTTCTACCACCAACTACAGTTTGAATACTATCAGGGAGAAGGCAGTTTCTCTCTCTGGCCCACACCTGCCACATAAGGATCAGTTGGCATATGCTATGATCCAGAGCTAGTTTTCACACAAACCTGACAGAAAGAACAGCAACATTGGTTCCAAAATCGGTTTCCTCGGCACACATATTTCTACCTTCTCCCCCTCCCGCTCCTTGCCCTCCATCACGTCACTGGGAAGACGGGACAGAACCTAGAAACTTTCACTTGGAAGCTTCCACTGGACACCAACTCTGCAAAATAAAGTGAGACATAACCCTACTCATGAGAGGCTCACCATGTCATGAAAGAGACAACTGATGACATCAAGCAGTGATGGAAAAGAGAAGAGAATTAAGTAACCAAAGGAGCAGTTTAGGCAATAGTTGTGTAAGCAGAGAGACGAGGACCTTAGTGCAAAGGAGAGTGAGTGAGGCGGACTCCGGGGCCGAACCCAAACTTGAACTTCCATGCAGTACTTCAGACAGTACACAAGGAAGAAATGTCCGGTCTTGAAGGAGTCCCAGGCCACCCGAAGAAAGGTTAGGAGAGCGCATTTTAAGTGGTTATGTTAGTGCCAAACTGCCATAATTTGAATAGTCTCTGCATTGTAACTGAAAGAAATCATCCCACATAAACCCTTCTTGGTAACGTTCTGCTTTCTTCCCATTTATTTGCAGTACTTTCTGGGTTGTGTTTCAGAGTGTCATTTAATGTCATTTTATGACTCCCTGGTTGTAAGTGTCTGAGTATTACCAGGGCTTAGAGATTTACAGCCTATTTTAAACTCAGATAATGATGTTTAATTTGTTATTGGCTGTGTAAAGGTTAACAAAGAAATAACTCAAATTATCATCTCAGGGATAACACATTACAAGAGGGCAATTAAGCGCAGTACCTGGCATTACACAAAAGATTGATATCTCGTTACAAGAGTGCGGATGAGTTCCGATTTCACAATACAGGAAACACACTCGTCACCGCCCCCTCTCTTTGAATCAACAAATAGCGTGTTCCACTTATCAGCACTGCAGAGGAACCGCCCCAGAGGAACCCCGCAAGGGGAAGAAAACAGTTTTCCAGAAAACGAAAGACGGACATCCAGCCAATTTGTTGGAGAAGAGCTGGAGAAGAAAGAAAGAAGCTCGGTCTCCTAGGGAAACTGAGGTTGATACTTCTCAAGTAAAAGATCGGGTTCCCTCTCAGTTGTAAACAAAGGATGCTAACAGACAAGCAAAACAGACAGGGGTCCAGTAGGCCCCTGAGAAGAGGAAGCAAAATAAATAAAAGCATCAAAGCTAAATTGTTATTAAATTGTCTCTGAAATGGAAAATGAAAAACAATCCATTGCAACAATCATTTTTGTCTCTTTTCTTCACCCCCCAACACCTTTCTGTGGTGATTTGGTCTGCATTCTGAGGGTGTGGGTGCCAACAAAAATATAAATAAATAATATTTTTAAAAACTCATCAGGTTGAAAATATTTTTGTATTTCTCAGCTCCCTCTTTCTCGGGTCACCCAACAAATGTAGTGTGTCTCATAGAAAGTCTCATCTGACTAATGCTCTACTTATCTCCCTCAAAGAGCACTTACTTTTTTTTTTTTTTTTTTTTTGGTCTATATTCATTTTCCATCTCTTGCCTTTCCTTCCCTCTGCAGTCTGGGTCTCTCTCCATCTGGGTTCTTAATTTCCTCTTTCATTTCCCTACATATGGTCTCACTCTAGGTCCTGTCTTTCCTTTTTTCCCCCTTTGCCTCTCATTTCCCAAACCATCCCCCACGTGCTCACATTTCCTCTTCCTCTTCTCTCACATTTCCACATTTCCGCTAATGCTCCTTCCATGAGTGTCCTCGTCCTTCCCCCGCCCGGCTGTTTGTTACCTTCAGTCTCCCCCCACCCCCAGTTCTTCTTTGTCTGTTTTGCCCACAATCCCATTCTACAGCAAGTCTCTATTCTCTCCCTTTTTTCTTCACTTCCCACCTTCCACCAAACTTCCCCAGCCCCAGCAGTGTGGCTCAAATTCTGCTCCTTTTGGACCAAGGTATCTAATCAAGGTCTTGGAAATGGGCATTCCCCTACTTGACTCTGACCTCAGAACGGACAGCACCAGTAGCTCAAAAACAACAGGTCTGTCCAACATGGCTGAAAACTCCCCAGTAGCCAGATGCTCCAAAATGGGCCAGGAAAATTGTAGAAATCACACTGTTACTGTCCAGTATGTGTTTGGAGTCCTAGAACCTCCTAAATTACTGTCCAGTGAGAAACTGGCATTTCAAATCCTTCCTCCCAAATCACGTGACCCCTGGAGCTCTGAAGTCGGCCCAGCCTTGTGTTTGGCTTTATGTTGAAAGAAGCCCAGGGTGGAGCAGAGGGCTTGCCACCAGGCATCACATTGTTTGGCTCGCCCAATTAACAAAGCAATGCAAATACTAGCAAATACCTCTGCTATCGACATCATCGAGCATCATTTACAAAGCACGACATAGATTGCCTCCAGTGCCAAGCGTTGTGGAGGATGGACAGGAGACATGGTCCCTGTCATCTCAGCACATGCAGCCTGGGAACAGGCGCCACCAGCAATGCTCACCAGTGCTGACACCATACCGTATGAGAAAAACCAGACAGTCAAATTCAGTAAGTAGCCTCTGTTGACACATAAATGAATGCACTATTCATTTGTTCCTTTAATCAACTGGCTGTACCTTAGTTCTGTTAGCCCCCTAATAAATGGAATGGTTAGTATTTCATAAGGATGTGTACATTCTAACAGTCTTGAATGTCACACCAGGGAGCCGAGCCCAGACAACACTGTCATATGGAAACACCTGGGATCAAGGGATAATGCATTAGTTAAGCAAACTAACCTTGAGCTTTTGGAACTGAAATATCAACAAAAGGATAAAATAAATGTGCAAATTGTTCTTCCCCGCGGACATTACCCACGCCTTTGTTCTTTAGCCAACAACAATCAACAGGCACGACACAACCGTAAAAATGCCAGCCGAGGAGCTAATCCAATAAATAAAGAAAAATCCTCATATTATGGATAGGCCACCAATGGTCAAGCTGTGGAGAGGGAGCAGTGAATTCCAGCAAGAGAGGGGAGGTGAGAGTCAAAGTCAGACCTACCTCAGGGAGGGGCTCTGACTGCTCACATAAATTCCAGATTTAACGCTTTCTTTAATATATGATTTCTAGCATGCAAAGCAGCCATATGGCATGTGGGGTACCTAGAAAAATTGCAGTAAAGCGTAACTCAGGGAGGACTGAGTACATGCGAAGTGCCAGGCACCGTGACTGGCAATAGTTTGCTCCCACTCAAAAGGCCAAATCCCGCTAAGCCATTCATTTACTCCTGCAAAGGGAAGGAAAGGCAAACATGAGCCAGCGTTTTCTAAAACTGGCTTCCACATTTCAAACACCTTACATATACTGTTGACCCTTGGAACAACTTAGGTTTGAACTGTGCGGGTCTGTTTACAGATTTTTTCCTGTAAGATACAGTACTAGGAATATATTTTCTTAACATTTTCTCTTCTCCAGCTTACTTTTTTATAAGAATATAGTATATAATACTTGTAACCAACAAAATACGTGTTCGCCAACTGTTTATGGTATTGGTAAGGCTTCCAGTCAACAGTGGGCCCATTAGTAGTTAAGTTTTGGGGAAGTCAAATACCTGGATTTGGGGCTGGGAGGGGATGGTCAGCCCCCTTAACCCTAACCCTCACATTGTTGAAGGTCAACTGTATTGATAGGAAAAAAGGAAGGACAGAAGAGAGGGAAGGAGGAAAGAGGTTGATAGAAAGAGATCTAACTAGGTTAACTAGATATCTGGAAGGATATTAACCACATTTGGTTATTAGTGGTATATATAGTCCTAGCTTGTGAGCTGGGTTTGTTTTTTGTTTTTTGTTTTTTTACAATGTGTATAATTTCAAGTCCTCTTTCTCCATTAAGCATGGCAGATGCAGAAATATATTTAATATATATATTTAAAACAGCTTTACCTGTTTGCCCTCCCCCGCCCGCTCCCCAAGCAGCCTCCAGATGCTGATGACTTGCCTCACTTGGCATTCACTTGCCTCAAGGAACAAATGAATAGTGCATTCATTTATGTGTCAACAGAGGCTACTTACTGAATTTGACTGTCTGGTTTTTCTCATACGGTATGGTGTCAGCACTGGTGACACTGTTCACATGGGGGCACCAGAAATAGGAAGGATGAAGGACAAAAGTGACCTGAAGTAAAGTGAATTCAGAAAAATGATTATGAAAATAAGATAGCTTCCCTTTATGAGGCAAGAGAGCCAAAGAATCTTGGTACTCCCCAACTTGAGCAGGGACAAGGTGAGTGAAGTATTCAGAAAAAGGGGGAAGAAGGGATCTGGGGCCTCTTGCCTCAAGCCATGTTCAAGGTCCCAGCCAGGAGGGCCAGGAGCCCACTCTGGGGCCGATGGCCTCCTTGTCCAAAACGACACTCAGATGTCTGCCACGGTGGGGGAGACAGTGCTGAGGGATGGGCTTGATAAGAGATGGATTTTATCTGTTGTTCGGTTCTTGGATAAGGGTGTTAGGAAAAAATTATTGATGAACTACTTTGTCATCGTTAAGAGTATTGCTGACACGCTCACAGCAGGCCCACTGCGAGGCAGACAGCGCCAGTCTACCCAACGCCTTTTGTAGCCGAGACATGTGCTGTGCATTAGGCAAGGTGTGTAAATTATGACAGCCCAAGTTCTTCGGCGAGGGCCCGGTCTGAGCACTCTTCTGCCTCCTTCTCCCTTCTGTGCTCTATTTCCCCATGGCCCTTGCCTCAAAGCAAGTGGCGTTCCTCAGAGAGAACGTTAACAGGCAGAGGCTCTGGCTTGGAGTAAATATTGCAGGATTGAAATGCAGAGGGAATTATACTCCTTTCCCTCTCAGACTTTGGAGTGCTGGGTGAGAAATAAATAATGAGGGTAATAATAGGCCCAATTCTTCCCGGCTGTGCCTCTCCCCCTGGGTGTGGAGCATCTCCTAAAGTCAGTGTGGCTGCTTGTGGTAACAGATTCAATCTTGCAGCCGATGGATAGCCAGTCTTAGTCAGGAGAGCAGGTGCCTAGAAGAAGCCATGCTCCAGGACAGTTCCAGAGGCTTTCATCTGGGGACGGTGTCCTCCCTGTTCCTGGCCTCATTTTGCAGACGAGGAGCCTGGAGAACAAAGAAAACCCCCTGATCTTTTGGGGGAAGGAATATAATCCTAGTTTGCCTTCCAAGAGACTATTTTGAGTGGCTCCTTCTCAAGCCAGAGTAGGAGTGTCTTGGAACTTTGAACAAAAATGGTACTGGGAGGGTTTGAGTATCATGTGTGATAGATACATAAGGGGGATAACTCATCCGTGGGCACTGAGCCTCTGGGAAAACTTGCTAGAAAGTGGCTGGAAACTTCAGGCTCTTTGAGAAAAGCGCTGAGTAGCCTACTGCTTCTTCTTCCACACCCTTATACAATCCCTGCTGCTAAATTATTTTCCATGAGTGAGAATTGTCAGAATTTCTCTCATAGCTCTGTCTTTTCCCACTACTCCCAATCCTTTCTTCAAAAGAGGGCAAATGAACATCATTGACAATTCCTTATATGCAGTTAAAGCAGCAGGCAGATCAATGTCCTGCACTTGAACTTCTGGAATCAGATCCAGCCTCGGGAGGACAGAGCCTGCAGCCTCAGGAGGATGGAGCTGTTTCTATGGTGAGCACAGGTGGTGCAGGGGGTGGCAGGGGGTGGAGAGCGGGGAGGTAGCACACCTCCTTGGTCACAGGCAAGCTCAAGTTGATATCTGAAGCTCTGTAAGTTACAGCTCAAGGAATTGTTTGGGGCAACTCTCATGGCAGGTGAGATAATGAAGCAGGTCTTAGAACACCGGGCCGTCTGCACAGGTGGGCGAGGGACTGCCCTGCTTCTGCTCAAAAGTGACCCGTAGGAGCCAGTAATGGTCAGATTTGCTTCCAGCAATGCCCTGAGACAGCAAATGTTACTGACCCTCCCCACTCCCTAATTCTCAGTTTCTTTCATCTGAACTCACATTTTCTCCTGAAAAATCACCTCTCTGGCAAAGCACCAAGAGAACAGTTAGGGATTAACCAAAGTGTTCTCTCTTGCCTGCAAGACTTCGGACTCTCCAGGGATGCAGGTAGGGGCGGGGGGGAAGTTTGTACCAAAGCTCTTTGTCTCTAGAACTCCCTCATCTTTGTCTACCATCTCATTAGGAAAGGCGTTTTCCTCCTACTCTTGCAAAAGGTTTTTGCTTCTAGGTGTCATTTAATTGTTGAATTAGTATTTTCCCCACACCCAAAGTATTTCCTCAGGACAACAGTGACATGTTGAAAAAAAGGGATTAAAACCGCTCAAAATAAAGTCAACATGTAATTTGTTGTTACTATCGGTTTCAATATTCATAAACCCTTCACACACTGGCTTTTCCTGGAATGCAATTTTAAACTGTGTCTCCAAACTAGCACACATTTGGTAAAATTATTGTACGAAAAATTAACAAGATAGAATTATTTCATGACTTTTATTAATACTCAACCTCCAAATTGTACTCCAAGTGCAAATTACTTCAGCTATTGAGACAGGACCAAAATCAAAGCGGTCCCTTATATAATGTTACCTATTAAAACTACCCCATGGGGTGCCTGGGTGGCTCAGTGGGTTAAAGCCTCTGCCTTCGGCTTGGGTCATGATCCTAGAGTCCTGGGATGGAGCCCTGAATCAGCTCTCTGCTCAGCTGGGAGCCTGCTTCCCTCTCTCTCTGTCTCTGCCCGCCTCTCTGCCTACTTGTGACCTCTGTCTGTCAAATAAATAAAGAAATCTGTAAAACAAAACAAAAAAAAAATACCCCACCAAAATTAAAACCATAACTTTTTTAAGTACGACAGTCCCCTAAAAGACACCTAAGCCGGGACGCCTGGTTAAGCACCTGCCTTCGGCTCAGGTCATGATCCCTGAGTCCTGGGATCAAGGCCCACATGGGGCTCCCTGCTCAGCAGGGAGTCAGCGTCTCCCTCTCCCTCTGCCTTCCTCCTGCTTATGCTCTCTCTTTCTCTCTCTGTCAAATAAATAAGTGAAATTTAAAAAAAAAAAAAAAAGACACCTAAACCCCTCAACATTCCAAATGGTAGCTTTATAACCAGGGCTAAGAGATGGGTTTCCTAGCTCAAACTGAGCCCCACCTCACCCCACAATATAGATAACAGAATTATCTTTAATTTCTTCATTCATCCAGAACAATGGGATTATACACAACAGTCCCATGGGGCTGCCGGTATTCCTTTGAGGTAGACAAGGGGCATGAAGAAGATAATTGAGGCACATAGAGGAAGAACCACCTGTCCAGAAACACAAATTTAACAGCAAAAATCAAATTAAAGTGCAGGATTTTCTTTTCTTTTTTTACCAGGTCATTAAAAAAAAAGCTTAGGGAACATTGCTAAGGAGTTACTTGGATACTGGAGAACAGCTGGGCTATTTTTTTCTAAGAGATGTTTTCTACACTGATGTGCACAGCAATGACTCTATTATGAGATAGAGTACCCTGTGTGTTATTTTAATGGGAAGAGTTTAAAATGATACTAGAAACTGGACCATTCCATACGTGATGAGGTCAAAGCAGGAGTTTTTCCAAAAATAACCACAATTTAATTTCCATTTTAAAAATGGCCAGGGCCTCCATGTAGCACATCTCCATCAGCAACCTGGTTCCTCCTTAGCACAAGAAAAAAAAAAAAATTCTCTTCCTGCAGGAGACTCATTTTTACAAATGGCTAAACATCTTGGAACATAGATGAACCCAGAGTGGGAATAGGAAATTAAAACTACTCTGAGTCAAGTCATCAAAAAGCTGGTCTGCGTGATCCTTCTTGGGAACATTGGTTGTAATTACATTAGGGAAGGACAATAAAAGAAAATAAAAAACAGATCCAGAGCCATAACTGCACCACCTTAACCACCGATGACTTTACTTTCTCTGCTTCCTGTGGGCATGCTTTACAGAACAGCAATCTGTGTATTGACAACGATTCTGTTTTTCACGAAACATTTTCCCACATTGCTAGCCAGCCCCCATAGTTCTCTTCAATGACTCTTCTCCTCCTGCATCAGACTGCTATGCTATCTCTGCTTACTCATTCTCTCTCCTCACCACAACATGCTTTAGGTTGTTCAGGTCTTTGCTTTTCTGGATAATACACAAGGTCATGAACATCTTCATGGAGGGAGGGATTTTTTCTGTTACATTATCCCCTAGGAACCTACTCCTATGTACTTCCTAGTGAGAAAACTCCATTGTCCAGTTAATTACCTTCTCCCGACACCAACTCCTTGCCAGTGCCCAGCAGGGATGCTTTCAAAGCAAAACTTAGAAGCCCACTAGCAAGGCTGATGTTGGCTTCAGTGAGACATGGCATACTGCCAAGGCCTCGTCCCTCTGTTTCTGAGAGACTGGAAATAGCATTTTCACTGCTGAGTTGTGTCCCTTCAGAACCAGAGTAATTTCTTTTCCCCTTAGAGGTCGTGGGACTCAGCAATACGAACACAGCAGAACCCACTCAGCACATAGTTTTCAGTCCACAGTCCCTTGCAATTACCATCAAGGAAATGCTCCTTGGCCATCTTTACATTGTCACCTCGGTGTGGCGCAAGATGACAGCGCAGTCTTCCTCCCCAGAAGGGACAAATAAGTCTATCTATTACCAAAGAAGGGGCCTTTCCAGGAAGCCATGGTAGCAAAGACACTGAGTTAATAGAAGCCTGAAGACCTATCCTCACTGAGAACTGAAGCATAACCCAACAAGGACTGCGGTCCGTCCTTGCTCCTGTGGGCCAAGCTTCTTCCGGGAAGGTTGTTCCTGTGACCTGATCATTTCACAAAACCAAGTTCTAAAGGACTAGGCCCGCAGAGGAGAGGCAGGCCTTTGGGTGAATTATCAGGACGCTGGGCTTTCTGTCCTGCCTTCCACACTGACTCACTCCACGGCCTTGACCAAGTCCCCGAGCACTCCCTGCGGCCTCTGACATTCTCTACTCACAAAATATGAATCATTTTGGTATCAGTTCCTTTGGGAAACCAGAGATGCAATTTGCTTCATCATGTTTTCCTGCCCATATTGTCATTTACTATTTGTTCTCCTCAAGTTTACTTGAGTTGTGCTTTAAAAATCATCAAATCTAGGTTCAATTTGTTTAAAAAAAAAGCTATGGAAAGCAATGGATATTAAAATAGCCTCATTTAGAAAACAAAAGCACCCATAGGGGCTGCTAGGAAGGATCAGACTGAGAGGATGGAGAAGTGTAAAAGACACGGAAAACTTCCACATCCTTCCATAGGGATCCCAGACTCACGCTGGGCCTCCAAACCAAAGAGTAGCAGCTGGGCTACAAGATTGGGGTCGTCCCAGATTCCTGGATCGGACTCAGACCTTGACCTCCCCACCGCCACCCTGAAGGACCATCACTTTCTCAGCTGTTCGCAACTTTTTGCACACCACACATGTGCAAAATGCACACACCAAAAAGAAAACAGCTCCCGAGGTCACAATGCAGCCCAGCCTGATATAACTGGAAAAGTGTGGCCCTCAGGTTTCCCTCAAAAAATAATTTTACCAGATATCTCAGCATTTCTCCCTGAAAAAAAAAGAAGATATCACTGCATAGTTTCCAAGTGAAATCGTTTTAAATGTCCTACATTTGGGCTGTTCACAGAGGCTAATATTTGAATTCACTTGGGAGACTGTGTCCCCAATTCCAATGCAATCATCATGACCAGCAGGGCCTGGGATATCTTCGAGGTCAATATGAGTTTTCACAAATTGCGTACAAGACCGACCTCGGCGATACACGGGCGTGGGCTTGTTTTTACAAAGCAGGGAAGCCTTCTAACGCCCAGTCCCCAGGAAGTACGCTGAAAATCCCAACACTTGGCTCAAGGCTCAGCTTGCATTGATACTTTTTTCTCCGTCTTTTACTCCAGTTCCCTTCACACCCCTCCAAGGCTGTGTTCAACCAATAAACCTGCAAAACACGTTCTGCTTTATCACTGTGAGAAGCCTCGTTTGACAAGGACCTGGTGAGGTCATGATCCATGGCCGCTAAATTGATGTTTAAGCTACCATTCAAGAGCAAAACGTCGGTCTGCGGGGGGCCACAGAGACAGACGGGGTGCTGCCGGATCCAGTTGGCACAATGACCTACTCAGTTAACCACCAAAATATTCACCAAGATAACTGTAATTAACCGGGGTGGGGGGGAACCCTCTTTTGAAAAGGGCAGTAAGTAGAGTTAGGACAAGAATTATGGTTTTACATCTTATTTTCCCCGCTTCACCTGAAATTCTAATACCAATATTAAATTAGCAGCATTTTATCAGCCTCGCTTTTCATACCCCAGGCGTTTGTTCCCCTAGAAACTAAACATTAGAGAAAAAAATGGACTCTACATAGAAACACCCAGTTAACTAACCTTCCCCAGCATAAACAAACTACTCCTAGCCTTATTTATCCACCACTCACAAATAAAACACTTAAACTAAAATAAAAACAACACACCACGTGTGTATAAAATTGTAGGCAAAGCTAGCTAAGCCAGAGAGCTTGTGATATTTTATACAGCATGCTCACAAACTGAAAACAAATTTTTGATTGCTTATATATTCTGAAGTGTTTCCTGCCTACGTACCCTCAGAAGTCCCAGGAGCTTTCCTGGACACATGGAAAATTTCAAGTTGAGCCATTTTTAAGTTATCCATGAGTGAAAGGGAAAAAAGGGGAGGGAAAAAAAAAAAAAGCACATGGAGTGGGAGTTTGAATTTGTCATAAAAGAAGAAAAAAGTTATTTTGTTCTTTGCCTCTCTTTGAGTTACTTGACAATGGCTGAACATACTTTACCCAAGTTTTTTCATTTTTTTCAGAGAGAGAAGAATCACCTTTGTGCTAAAGCCAAGTATGAACGTATTCAGCATGTTCTCTCTACACAAGTGTGCACCAGGGAATTCTTGAAGCAGATCTATGTGTAACCGTAAAACTAGCATTACCAGACACAAATCAGATCGCACATCATAATGATAAATAACTTCGAGAATAGGAAAGCAAGCATGTACTTAGCATCCTGCATCCAAAAAAAAAAAAAAAAGAATTCAATGTTTAAAATTATTTTAAAGCATTGAACACAGAAATAATCCTCTCCAAGATAGAGATCCTTGACGGAAAGGCAAACATGGCCAAAGCCGGGCCACGGGGTGCTGACGAGGTCTCACGTCCTCCAGCCATGACTCTGAGGAATGCTGTCTCCGAATTAAAGGTTTCCGAGATTCTTTGCAAACTGCCTCCACGTGGGATCTGGTATAGCCTGGCGAGCGTGTGCCAGTAACGGGCGGGGCAGAGAGGTATAGACATTCTGGAACATTGCAAGTAAAAAAGATGAACAAGTTAAGTGGAGGGTAGAGGCCAGCCCTGTTTTTGCAGGGAAACACCCCACTCAGAAATTCCATCCCTGGCCTCATTTCACGAATCTCGTATAAATATCTGAGGAGATTGCTGACATCCTAGAGCCAAGAGGAAAAACATGCATTGCAGGAACGAGCAGGGGAAGCCAGAACATGGAATAATCATCTTGCTGGCCGCCCTCCACCTCAGATACCGTGGGCTGAGGCTCCCGGTAGGCAGGAACGAGAAAATGGATGAGGGACCCTGCCCAGCCAGGAAGGGAAGAAACTTTGCTTTTATAAATAAACTTGTCACGGAGATAGGCCACACATCAAAAAGGGAAGTAGGGGGGGCAACCTGGACGGACAGGGCCCCCCCCCCCCGAGGTAAACGGAGCCCTCCTGACTCCCATCTCGGCTGGTGCAGGAGGGGAAACCGAATATTCGCATTGTCTGGCCCCCGGGGCGGTTTTTTTCCTTCTCATAATATAACTTTGTGAATATGTTTAAGCGAGTGTCTGCTGTTATTGGTCTAATGAGCGAACTCTGAAATCTGAGCTAAAGACAGCTCCCTAGTGGCTGCTCACTGTTCCACAGAGCGAAAGGAAACTCCTTTCAGGGGCCCATCAGGGCGAACCACTGCTGACAGCTTGGAACGGCACAGCACACAGATTTATTTCACAGACAGCCACAGACAGGAATTTAGCACCCTGGGCTGGCCTCCTGCTTAGTGGAGAAGGTGTTAAAATGCAACCATGCAGAGCTCTCCCTTGAACAAAACCCAGTAGCGACTAATCAAGCGGTCACCCGTCCCCCGGCAGAAAATTCCGGGTGCCGAGCAGCTGAGCGCCGAGCGCGGGAGCCCCATCCTGACAGCTGCTGCTCGGGCGCCCGCCGCAGCTTTGCGCGCTGCCTCGGCAATCGCTAAATATTTTGTGTGACCTTTCAACTTACAAATTAATTGATTTATAAACAACGGCAAATGTTATTTATTTATTTCTGACATCTTGGAATGCCTTCCCTCGGATTTAAGGGCACAAAGCTGGCGAGAATATTCCCTGAGGCCTGCCGGCGCGTCAGACCCGGAAGGTGGCGGCTCTTGCTGTCCCCCGTGCTGTCCCTCATCAACGGGCCTTTGCCGGGGGACGGATGGCTGAAAGGTGGGGACTGAAGTGGGCACTGATGTGGAGACGTTCACCTGCCCCCACTAAGCAGATCTGCAGCATGGTCTCCCCCCCACCCCACGGAAAAGAAGGACACGAGCTTGGTTCTACCCGTATCCATACGTGCGTGGGGGAGTACAGGCGTATTGACGCGTGTGCCATGTGTGCATATACATGTGTGTATGTATTCATGAAATATATTTACCCGTACAGATATGTCTCTGAGGCAGCCTTCACCTTCAGATTTGCAGCAAAAGTTCCTAACTCTCCCCGCTGCCGCTGGCTCTAAACAAGTACTCAACAGCTGATCAGCTGAGCTATTTAGGGATAAAGGCAAACTACATTTATTGAAGCAGTTGAAATTGCGTCCTGGTCACTGGGGGTTGTTCCCAGGGAAATTGCATACAGCCGGTGATATTGTTTATATCGATTATTTTGCTAATCTCGCTCTCCCTCACATGGGCTCTGCTTTCTTAGACTTAGTTGGTGTGTTTATGAGACTACCAACTTGTTCTGGCAAAAAGACGAAAGAGAAAGAAGGGAGGAGGAGGAGGAACAGAAGAAACATTTCACTTTCGGATTTTCTGTGTTGGGAATAAGCCTCCCCCCCACCCCCCTTCTCTCATTTTTAATTCCATTTTTTTTTTAGATTTTTTAATTTATCTATTTGACAGAGAGAGATCACAAGTAGGCAGAGAGACAGGCAGAGAGAGAGAAGGGGGAAGCAGGCTTCCTGCTGAGCAGAGACCCCGATGCGGGGCTCGATCCCGGGACCCTGAGATCATGACCTGAGCCGAAGGCAGAGGCTTAACCCACTGAGCCACCCAGGCGTCCCTTTAATTCCATTTTTATTGGCTCTGAATGTTGTCCTCACCTATTGTATTCCCACTAAATATATCCCCCCAGCTCACTACTCTCTCTCTCCCCACCTCAACTCTTGAAGTTTGCCAATCGATAAATAATAATGACCAGATGCTCTCTCTGTCCAGTGCAGTAACCATGCATAGCGCCGTGGGAAGAACACATCAGATCAGACAACGATCTGTGTCCCAGAGGTCTTTCCCCAAGTGCTGCAGGAGTGAGATGCGTTGGCACCATCCACTAAAAGGATCCTGCCCAAGACCCCGAAATGCATCTTCCCAGAATCGAGTCCACGTTTGTTGCGACAGCCCTGTGTACCTCTCAGGTGCTATTCACCATCCTGCCAGCATTCTTAGGGGAAAATAACATTTATTTGGACATTTTTTTTAAACCAACGTGTTATCAAATTTCAGGGGCACTTGCCCAGCCAACAAAAGGGCATAGTATGAATAAGAAGCTGATGCCTGGGCAAGTGCCCCTCCAGAGCTCCTCCCCCAGAGCGGTAAACGTTTCCCCACCTCACTGTGCTAACTTTACAAAGGGAGCCTTGAAAGAGCCAGAGCTTCAGAAAACCGAAGTGGGGAAAGAAACTTCATCACCTTAGGAAGCCAAATCTGTCTGCTTCCATTCCACGACAGAAAAGAAAAAAAATTATGCCCTGTTTATTTTTCTACTTCTCTCGCTTCTTTCTAAGCATATCACTTTCCTAGAGTTCTTGTGTTATAGATTTTGGTTAAAGGAATGAGACTGTATTTCTGTCCCTAAAGTCAAAAGTGGCGGGTTGTATGGAGGAGGGTTGGGCAAAGGAGAGGAAGCGGCAAGATGTATCAGAGGGACCTTCTCTGGAGGGGTCCCTTTGCATACACACACACACACATATATGCAAATACACACACACACACACACACACACACACATATATATATATAAAGTTAACATCACACTTAACTAGTATAGGAAACATTAGGAAAAGTGTATTTTCATTTATATGAAAATAGTAGCTTATAATTCTATGCAAAGAAAAATGCAATCAAAAATAACTAGCTTAAAATAGAGAAACTGGCCTTAACCTCAAGCTGAAAATCACTGAAGTGAATCCTGATGCTTACTAAGCTTGTCCCTCTCACACGTACTCTTTTGTCTCTTCCTGGAGTCGGTATGTAGTACATGAAACAGGTCCATTCATTCTACAAGTAAGTGTGTTTGCATTCCAGATGAAATCTATTAAGACAAGGACGAAGGATGAGCCAGCATGGGCAGATAGGGTTCTTAACTCTTCCACTAATGGACACGGTTACAGTTTTTATTCTGGACTTACATAACATGTTCTGCCTTTGAGACATTTTCCGCTTTGTGCTGTTTGCTAGATTTCAAACAGGTGCTACCAGTGAGACACCCAGGTAGAGGGAAATTTCCCTGTCTCCTTGGTCAGTGTGCAGTGTGTATGCTCAAAGCATTCCTGGTACCTCTGACCACTGAAACATTAAACAAAGGCTTCCATAATGTAGGTCTTCTTTTAGTCACTCATTAAATAAGTATTCATTGATATCTACTCTGTGTTAGACATTATTCTAGATGTTGGGGATAAACCACTGAACAGAAAGATGAAAAACTCTCTGCCCCCCTGTAGTGGGAGTCAGGGAGGGCAATATCCACAAACAACAAATGGGTAAAATAGACAACACATTAATTGGTGAAAAGTGTGATATGAAAAATCAAGTAGGGAAGGGGGTTAGAAGTGCGGGACCTGGAAGGAGGCACTTCACCGAGGTGACGGCTAAGGCCCAAGGACATCTGAGCAAAAACTTGATATTGAAACACAGAGACACAATTTAAAAATAGCTATGAATTAACTAAGACTTTAATTACTGATTACAGCCAGTAGTAACACAACTGAATTTCTCCCCATTTTCCTTCCAGACACGAGGTTGCGCTTTCCCGCACCCTTTGCTGCTTCTTTCCCACTGAACTTGCACCATTTGGTTCCTGCTGTCTTAACAGCAGGTTCTGTCATTCCTTTAAGTCATATTTGCTGAGTGTCTACTCTGTGTCAACATTGTGAGGAGGAAATATCAAAATGGTGTTGAAGGAATATCTATGATGTCACATGACTCTTTTCCCTACTGTCTCTTCCCTCCCCCATTCTACTTGCTCTGCTTCCCTTTTTTTTCTTTAAGATTTTATTCATTTATTTGAGAGAGAGAGAGAGAGAGAATGAGAGAGATCCAGAGAGAGCACGAGAAGAGGGTAGGGTCAGAGGGAGAAGCAGACTCCCCACTGAGCAGGGGGCCCTATGCAGGACTCAATCCTGGGACTCCAGAATCACGACCTGAGCTGAAGGCAATTGCTTAACCAACTGAACCACCCAGGCTCCCCTGCTCTGCTTCCTTCTTAAGGCAGAAACATTCAGAGATCCCCATTCAGTACTTGGGATTTTTAATTTCAAGCGCCCCCCAACAACGCTGTAAATAGATGTGCTCCAGTTACAACAATTCAGATTCCCTGGTTTTCTGATACGCGCGTCCCAAAATCACATTTCTACTCACTATTAAAAACTCAAGGCAAGCCACAACAAAATGACTCCATGCAATTCTGTATCACAGGTAAAAGAAAACCTTGTCGATATGAAATCAGACAGTGTAAAATTCTCTCCCAGAGGAATCTGGCATTATTACATCCCCCATCAATCATGGTATTGTTTCTCCAACAACTGTATCAGATGCAGCAGCCGGATATTGCTATGTCATCCTTCCAATTCAGCGGGGAAGTCAGATACCATTACCAACAATTCCAGGCCCACCAAAATCTGGACTCTGCCTAGAGATTTCAAAGTCCTCATTTGTTTCCAACAATGATCTCCAAATCTCAGGACTTTGCCATTGACTGTAATGGAATTTGACCTAAATATTTGTGTGTGACCTGTACATGTACATTTATGAGGAAACTATGACTCTGACTGGGCATATGCAAAGAAACACCATATACACATTATCATTGACTAATACATGATAATATACTATTGGATGGCATATAGTTCAAATCTTAACCCATTAAAGATTAGTTCCTTAACTTATCAAGGATTAGCCCTGGACATTCCAAGGATTCCCTCCAGCCCATGTCATGGATCACCTATAGATCGGTTCTGGGCAATGCTCCAAGTATCCAGGATATAATAGATAGACACACTAATGGACCCAGCAAAGCATCTGCCTTCTGAATTTAGGTGTTTTTTTTTTTTTTCAGTAAATAGAGAATTTGGGGGTTTGTCTCATCAAATACTCCCAATGTGGGTAAACATCACAAAACCAAGCTTAAGCTGAAATATGGATATCAGCTGAATTTTCAAATTATCTTTTCTTTATTCTCTTATGCCATTAGGATAAAAACTCTGCACCCCTTCCCCACCCCCTACACACACACACAAAGTTGACTTAGAAGGTTTCCATTTCGCGTAACACTTCCCTTTGTCCCTGCCACTGATAACCCAAAGCCAGTGAAGTGAGGGTCTTGCCTTCGCCCCCACACAGAAAACACCCACAGTACATCCACCTTATGTGCCTTATTTATAATCCTCTGTAAATTCACCCAAAAGTCATGAACTACATAATACTAATTCTTATAGGTTGACATATTTCCCTGATCTTTCATGAGCCACATGGGGAAACAGTTTTCTCCTGATCTGAATGAAGAAGAAAAACAGTGATCCTAATCAACCATTTGCCCTTAGTGGCTTCCCTAAACAAATCTGGGAAAGCGCTTAAAGGCTTGGGAATAACCATGACCCTGCTTGATGCACTGTAATAACCCTACCTAATTATACTGATATAAAAACTAATTGGAAAGATAGCAAATGTCAGGGTAAGATGCAAATCGTAGGGTGTTAATTGCTGAACAGGTGCTGGAATAGAATTAAATGAGCATTCTGATTAAAAGAGTGGAGGAAACAAATGTGGACCCCCGGTACAAACTTGGCCATGTGACTTCTTCAGCGACCCATTCCACCAGGAAAAGGTCATGGTGCTCTGACCTCTGTTTTGTGATGGGTGGACCAAGAAAATAATAGTGGCCACAGAAGAAAAAACAACCTAGCAACAATATCAACATGACTTCCAGACGCAACTGCTTGGTTTCAGCCCCAGAGAATTGCAATGTGTTTTAAGAGTTCTTAGATACAGAAACAAACCTCGAGTATGCATACACGCTCATCTTTTCCCTTCCACCTTGAACCAGAAGTCTTCCTGTCCCCGCTCTCCTTGCCTACAGCACTACCACAGTGCTTAAGGGCTCATCTGGGTGGCAACCGAGGGCTTGATTAATTAACGGAATCTATAGCATTGCTTGTCTTCAATAAGGTGAAACGGCATGAGAACGGCAGTAGTGTGGGATGACAGGACAGAGAATACATCAGAGGTTCCAACTGCTATAAACTGGTCATTCTTATTGCAAGCAGCATTTACGAAGGCTCTAGCAATCCAAACTGTAAACCGTATCCATAAAGGCAATTTTCTCCTTAGCCCGGTGTGACTAATGAAGAAGGCTTCTTCACAAACTCCTGGTCCCTTGGTCAAACTTGAGGCCAATCATCATGAATCTCCTGATGTTTGGCAAAACCTGAACCAATAGCACCTGTCTGCTGAGCCCATCTAAAGAGGACACCCTCATGGCAGCCGCTGCAGGTGCGTGCTGGGTGACAGTAGAGACAGCCCCCAAGTTCCAACTCGATATGACCCCTTCCCAAAACCATGACACCATCCATGCTTCCACCTCCCAAAAAACTCCTTTGCTTTGGCCCCACAATGCCCTCAACCCAAAAGAAATGCTCTATGCCAAGGCCCTAATATTTTCCCCATCATATAGCCCCAAAGAACCTAGAAGGAAATTATTCCATTTCCAGGAAGGATGCTGTAGCTGAAATAGTTGACAGGGACTTGAGATTTATGATGCCAGAAAACTAAACCAGTTCTTCAGGGCAGTGAGGCTGAAGTGGCTCAGTCCTGCCCTATTCTACTGATATTTCTTCCTCCACCCAGCCCCAGGGTAGAACAGCAATTCATTTACTGTGTTCATTCCGTGGGGGGGGGGGGGGGGGGGCTCTTCGCCTGGTGTCTGTCAACTGCACACCGTTCCGCCTACATATATTTGGTTCTGGAGATATAGCCTAGGGACAGCAGGTACACAGAGCAGCAAAGTTAATCCTTTGCATTCAGACCTGTGTCTACTAAAGTTAGAGCAGAAAGCTGATCAACCCAGTTTGCTTCCTTTTATTTTTTTTTCTTTGTATTTCATCAATTTGGCCTCCGCTTACACTGGGCAAAAGAAAATAATACGATGGTTACATTAGACAACGCCTTAACTCAGCAACCCAATTTCAAAGTGCAAACAGAGGAGCTCCCAAATGCTTTAAGAGGGGAATGTGGCTACAGGAGGCATGGGTGAGATTTCACCTTATTTATTTATGCTTTTATAAGGACACTGAGAATAATAATAAAACAGAATGGGAAAGAGAAAATTTTGCTCTGGCATAGAGATGGGTGGGTATAACCTCCTTGCTCTTTCCTTTTCTTTGATCTTAAGAAAAGCTCACTCTCTCTTGTTCACTCTCTCCTTAAGGAAAAAAATAAACTGTCTCCTGAGTAATAAAGTCAAGACACTTGCCAGTAAAAATTGGTTAAGGTCATCACTTCTGAAGGTCAAACGAGTTTTAGAAAAGATGCCATGTGGGATCACCATGCAGCACATTTAGTTAAATGGTTAAAAATAATAAAAATAATGACAGTAGTGGAGTTATTTAAAAAAAAAAAAAAGCACAGAAGTCAGAGAGAAAATGAGAGAACCAGATGTCTTAAAGGAATGCTGGGAAATGCTTAAGAGAAAGATTTCTCCCACCCCAAACAAAAGCTTCCCCAAGGATCTTTTGAGATGCGCTGTCAGTATCTGATGTCGCTACAACATCATATATCTTTTTTTGTGTTTTGCTGTGCGGTGTCCTTATTTATTTATTTTACTTTAACAAAGAAGACGCAATAGGGAAAACTTTTTTAAAAGGATGGCAATTCAAGTTGACCCCAAAGCAAGCATTTCCCCAGATCCCTTGTGCATCTATCCGCCTTGTCAAAAGATCCAAAAGACAGCAGAAGCAGCGTTGCTCCAATAGTAGATGGGAATAGAAAGAGGCCAACCTCACACTCAGCGTTTCTGAAAACGATACCATCGATTTTCAGTGAGGAGAGGATACCACAGTGTCTGCAGGTTCCAAAGGAAGAATTCACCTTTTTATATATATATAAAAAAAAAAGAGCATGAACAGGTGGAGGCCAAGAGACTGTTACGAGATGCAAATGAGCTCTCACGGGAGACCTCTCTGGCTCCAAAAACAAACTGGGAATCCGCACTGACAGCACAGTCCAGGTTCCAAGTTATGTCACATCCCTCCGCAGGGCAGCAGTGGGCAGTCAGGCCTAGCGCTTTCTATGATCCGTTTGCTTTGTCAGGCCACAGCTCACCCACGGAACCAAAAAGTCTCCCGTGCCAAGTGATGCTTTAAAACTCTGGTAAGGCCACCACAAGACTCAAGTTCCAAGTACTGCTCGTTGCCAGTGACAATTAGAACAATCTGAAAATGTTCCTCCTGGAAAAATACACTCTTTTTTGTTGTAACAGGGGTGTAAACGCCAGCCAATCTCTTTTGGCACCCAGTGCTGTAAGAAGTGCTTTCACTCTGCCACCTCTGGACAAAAACGCCCTCAGCGAGCATCCTCCAAGGACCAGCTCTGAAAAGGGGTTTCGCGTATCAGGTTAATGCATGCACTTGGCACGGCCCAACTTTTGCACCAAGGCTCTGGGGTATGGGGTGATAAGAGCCAGGTTCTGTTTGTTAACGATAAGGCAATTATTTCTTTGGTACTTCATAGGAAAAAAAAAAATCTTATAGCAAAGATTCAAACAAGGATCCCTAGGGAGACAACGGAACTCATAGGTTGGAAAAGTTTCTTTTTTTTTTTTTTTTTTTCCTTCTCAGGAGCAAACAAATGGGCCATTGAGAGCAACAGAATGGCTGAGACCAAGTTCCCGACAAACACGCTGGCAGTCGGCTCCCGAGCAAGTCCACGATAACTTAGGGAGGGGAAGGGGAGAGGCAAGGGGAAGGAGAGAGAGGGAAAAAGGCACAGAGTGAGAGGAAATGAAAAGAGAAAAGGAGGCGAGAACAAGAGTAGAATAGGAGTAAAGAGGCAAGAAAGAGAACAAAGGGGTGGTGACGGGATAAGAGAAAAGAAAGGGCACGATGCATCCTTGGTGGAAGTTTCAGTGTGTTCGGAGATTGAAGAGGTCCATGAACTTGGAAGGGTAAACATTAGATCTTTATTTTCACTGACCTCTAAATGAAATTTAGCATCTCCTTCTATTTGAAATGTAAACAACAAGCCCCAATAGGATTATAGATTCATGGGCTTCCCTGGCCCATCAACAGCATCCGTGGTTTAAAAAAAAAAAAAAAAAGTTGGGGTGGGGGAATGGGGAAGGGAAGGATGCGAACACTGACACCTTGGGAAGGTATTAGACGTCCTCTCCCTCTGCAGGCATAATATTTCATAGGCTAGATATGTGTGACTTGGGTTTGGAAAAAAGATACTTTCATTTACCCCCTGGCTCTGGTTTCCTGCCTTTAGTCCATGGCTTCCTTAACCTTCCCTGGAATCCGCTTATGTGCAACAAGTCTAGGCTTCCCATGCCAGAGAGCTTTCAGGAAGTTTTTCTCAAGGTCATTACATCTGATTAACAGCTGAGAGTCAGTTCCATAGCTCTGCAGGTCAGGTCAAGCATGACAATTTTTCGGACACAGTTTTGCCCAGCTGGTTCCTGCTAAACGCTGTAAAACTCAAAAAATGGTAGGCTGTGACTTTCCGAAGAAGCATGTCACTGACGCCTCATTTTTAGTTTCCTACAAAGGGGGAAAAATGCTGAAGAGACCAAGACAATCTACAGATGGAATGGGTCTCAAAACAACCAGCCTTCTGTTCAACCTTCCTTGTACTTGGAATTACATCACAGAATCGGAGCTTCAAACCCTGCTGTCAGGGTAGACTAGCACCCAGCAGTCAGTGGACCACTGACCCCATGACCTGTGGAGTAATCTACTAGTTATGGCCCTTTATGGATGTGAGTGGGGAACAGCTGAGCCCATGTCCTTGGAAAATCCCTACCTCCTGTTCCAGTATCACAGGTCAGGATGGCCCAACTGACAGAAATCATGCCAACTCACCAAACTGATCTTTCTGTCCTGGTCTGCAGATACTCAGGCTTGGGCTGTGTTCCAGAGGTTTCTAAACCAAAGCATTCCCCTACCCCCTTCATGAAGCAAGGAGACCTAACACCTTGACCAGAGGCTTCTTGATGCTGGGACGAGTTTGCAAACTTTTAGAATAGATGCCTCACTCAAATCCAGCTGCCTCATCCAAGGTTACAAAGTGGGGAGGCAGCCTTTTTCAGGGTTTGAAAAACTTGACACGCTTTTCTCATCTAAAGAAGGGATGGTCTGAAAGGACAGGGGAGGGCTTCTCAAAGAAGAGCCCACAGCTCCACATCCTCTTTGGAGAAAGAGCATTTCTACCTGACAAGAAGAGTTTGTGGGACTCTAGATCCTAAGTTACACCCGTGAGCAGGCAGGTGCCAGCCATCAGAGTAGCGGAGGTCAGGCACAAGATGGAGAAAGATGCTAAACCAGATAGACCCTGACCAAAACCACATCCAGGCTTACCTCACTGTCTGGTTAATTTGCTTCCAGTCTCAGTGATGGGAATTAGACAATTGCTTTAAAAACTCAGAAGCCACCATAAAAATAGAAAATTATTGCTTCCTGTCATGACCAAATATTAAACACAGTGCACACCTAATGACTCTATCCCTCCCCAGGGAAGAAGCTTTATGAACAATCAAATCCCAGCAGACTTCTACTGTTTGGGTTCGGAAGTCTCATTACGGGCTCACTGATCCAATACAATTTACAAGCTCAATGGACTCCACTCGAAGTGAAAACCGCCAAGCCAGAGTTATAAACGGAACACCTACAGTGAAGCCAGCATTTCATTTTTCATCAGGGAACGAAAAGAAGAAAGAGGGGATTGAGGAAAGAGGCATTAGGATACAAGTTGCTCAAGGAAATGTTTCTGACAGCCTGTGTCGGAATCAAGGTTAGACACCTCACTGAAAATGTGAGGCAAGGTTGGGGGGGAGGCGGGGATGCAAGGGAGACCTGAAAACCAGAGGCAGGAAGTAAAAAGAAAGGTCAACAAAGGGAAAAAAGAGGGAGATGGGGCATGGGTGGGGTGCAAGGGAAGTGAGGGAAGCAAGAGGACCGTTTTGGAATCTGACATCCATTTCTCAACATAGGTTGACTCAAAAATGACACCAAATTTTTAAAGTTGGATTTTTTTTCAGTTCACTAAATTACCCAGATATATGTATAAATGGTGGTTATCCTTCATCTTGTGACTCAACATCTGGATGATAAAATGCATTAGCCACTCTACATTTACTTGGGCAAGCATCAAGTGAACTGTTAGCATTAAATCGAAGTAAAGTCTGGCTCTTGTTCAAACGTCAGCCAGGACCAAGTGGGGAAAGAGGAGCTTCCCCTTTACCTTTAACTCTGGGCAATTTATCACTCGAGCCTAAACAATCCCACATGTTGGAAGCGCTGAGGGAGACTTAGGGAACGCTGAACAAAGGCTTTCAGGGAAGTCAGAATGAAAGTGAACAGGAGATGGACAGTGGACACTAAGCAAAAGCAATGCAAGGGAGGCGACAAGTCCATAAAACAGGGTCTAGACAGAGCATGAGAGCAAGGCACTGAGAGGTGACAAAAAGAGACAAGAGACAGAACTCTGAGGAGGGGGTCTGGGTGGAGAAACTGGTAAAGACTGAGGGCAGCAGGGGGGCGCGGTGAGGCAGTCAGGGAATGCTGATGGTTCCCAATCTTGCTTTCTGCTCACCTATCAGCCTCCTAAATGAATCTCCTATGTGTGAGTCAACTTCCACATAGACAAGAAGGTAATGATGACCCCTGTCTGAAGGTAGGAATAAAAACAAACAAAAAACAAAACATGGAAAGGAAGGCACCAAGCATGTGTTGATCAGCCGTAGGGCCAATCACGGAGCAGGGCTCTTATACACATTGTCTCTCCCCATCCCGGTGCTGTGAGGCAGCCCTAAGTCTCCTATTTTTCAGATAAGAAACTGGGATTCAGGTAGGGTTGCCAAATAAAATACAGGAAGTTCAGTTAATTTTGAATTTCAGATAAAAGCGAAAGATTTTTTTTTTTTCAGTCTAAGTATATTCGAAATATTGCCTGGGAAAGGTTTATCCTGAAAATATATTTGCTGTTTATTTGAAATACAAATTTAATTAGGATATATTTACACCAAAAAAAAAAATCACTCAAGTTTATGTGATATTTAAATTTAACTGGGCATCCTGTATTTTTATTTGCTAAATCTGGCAAATCCAAACTCAATGAGAGGCAGGAAATGAATGAGTGGGTAAATGGATGAATGGCATAGAGGAGTGGTCAAACCTAGGTCTGAAGCCAGATTTTGCTACACTTATTATCACATTGCAGGAATAATAGCCACTTCAAGCGTATGATCCACATGTCATAAATCTGTGTTGGACGTACAGCCTTTTACACAGAACAAACTGGCTACATACAAAATTACTGATTATAGCAAATGAAAATGTCATCAGTCTGACCCATGGCATGATGCTTAAAAGGTGATGAATCCTCCAACGCTCCAGTCCAATTAGAAGATTTGAGACTCAGCGACACTGTATTTGGCGTGAATGCCATTGTATCTCCTGTCCTCTCCTTGCATAGACCGCCACAGTTTTGTCCTAGGATCTAGAGATCTTGCCTCTAATCCCAGTTGAATCTTTGACCTGCTTGCTGCACGGCCATTGAACAAGTTGCTCTTCAACTCAGTTTTCTCATCTGAAATGTGGGGTGACAGTCCCAGTATGTAGCTAAGATGAGTCACGTGCATAGCTTTAAATCAATCAGGAAAATGTCCTGCACAACTGTGCAAATCTGGACCCAAAACAAACAAACAAAAGGCTTGCCCTTTGTCTCCATAGAGACCCACCTCAGGGCTTTATTGGAGGGCCTCTGTGTGAATAACAGCATATGAAGGTACAACGACCCAGAATGCATGACCATTTTGTGAAATCTCTAAAAAGTCCTGGCACCCTCTGTGCCTCAAAAAATGCAGGTGTTAACCCCAAAGTGCTGGCCTGACTCCATCTGGATCCATCCCTGCAAATTCTTCCATTCCTGCCATCCTATCAGTGGGATTAGGAATTTCTCCCTATTTCCTTTTCAAAAGCTCCGTTATATGTGAGCAGCTGCAGCATTTCTCACCAGTTCTGGCTCCTTGGTGGTCTTGAGGGGGCTGGGAGAGTTTCAGAACAAAACCTTCCTGGAAGACAATGATTTAGTAAATTACCCAGTCCAGGCTGATGAAATGCTCACTCTTTATAGACTTGGGTCCAGGCTGCCTGACATGCTTTGAGCCTCTTGTCACCCAACCACTTTCCTTTCAAGCAAACACCCCCTCCAATTGCAACCCTAGGTCAATATGAAGAACAGAGCAACAGAGAACAATTCCTCTAAGATTTCTATCAACAAATCATCTAATCAAGTCCTACTGGGTAGAACCCTAAGTCTGAAAAATCATTTGTGGGTAACTTCCTTCTTATCTCCTTGGGATATCTCATATTTCCCATTTGGCTTGTTAGCCTCTTGGCTGGTAAAAGATAGAGCCAGAAGAACTTATCTAGCCCCATTTGCTCACATAGAAAAAGAAAGAAAGAACTGGAAGTTCTAGAAGGTTCTCTCTAAACGAACGTGTAGTCTTATCAATCTTTCCCCAGGTACAAGTCCTTTGTTCCCCTGAGAGCCAACTAGACAACTCTGAAAAGAAATACCTTTCCTAGAAATAAACATCTATCTCTTATTATTAGCACAGAACAACTTCGGAATACTGTTCTTCTACTCTTGACTCATCCCCTTCCTGGTAATTCTGCTATTTAATCACATCATACAATTTTATGAGGAAGAAGCTGGACATTGAAGCATATCATTATTTGTTCTGCATAACTGCATACAACCACTTGGTCCTTTGATTTTCACTGGGAATTGGTCCAGGGGACCTGTGCAAGCACTTTGGATGAAAGAATGCTAGTAAAGATGAGCTGGTTTGAGTTTTTTCACCTCTTTTCTAAAGAATTACTTGTAAATGGTTTGGATTCTGGCCTCTGAGTTCCGGCTTTCTCACAAACATCCAGGCTACTAAAAAATTCACAGATTGCCAGATGGTACAACAGCAGTTCTTTGCAAAGGATCTGAGCTTTCCAGTGAACAAAGGACGTGTACTCATGGGGACAAGTGGCAACATCAGCAAAAGCTTTGGAGTGGTGGGTGTATTGGGGGAGGGGAAGTGAAATGTGGAGAGGTGAGAAAATGGGTCTTTTACCTCCAGTGACTGGTATCTGGCAGAGGAAACCCAAGTCCCAACCACTACTGGTGGTAGAAGGGAGCACATCCAGAAGAAGATGAAAGAAATAAATCAGAAACTGGGATATTTTTATAGGAAGCCACAAAATTTGAAGCTGCCCATCTTCCCAATTCCTGATGGTACAAGGTAATGGAAATATGCCCAAGCTCTGGCAGATAAACTGATAAATTCCCCCAAAAAGGCACAAAAAGAAAAGCATTTGTGAACTATTGGTAACACCTTCCTAATAGGTTCCCTTACTTCCATTCCCGATTTTCCAATTCATCTTCAGAGTTATCTCTCCAAAATATTGACCTGACCATGAAATTGCATTACTCAAAATCTTCTGATGTCTTTCCACCGATCAACAAAATATGTCAAAATACTTTCGTACAGCCGTATAAAATCTTACAAAATCTGGACCCAAATAATCTTTCTTACTTCTCCTACTGCTCCCCCTTCACACATATCCCTGCACTTGTAAAACTATGAGCAGCCTGAAGAAAGCCTTTCCTTTCATATATCTTCTCCTACATACTTTCCTCCTAGAATGGCCTTTGGCCTCAACCAGGAATGTCTAAGTTACAGTCATCACCCTTTACACCTCTACCTAGATGAAAATCATCTCCCTGCTACAGGTCTTCAGAGCTTAACTCTCTGCCTCTCTTATGGCAGTTTTTGCATTTTCCATTGCATCACATTTTTTTTCTGCACATCCTTTGTTTTTCCATCTGAACTGTAAGCTCAGATGATAGGACAGCTTCGTGTCTATTCAATTTTATTATCCCTAAGGGCACCTTTCAAAGTCTATAATATAAGAGACCCTTGATAAACATTTACTGAGTGATTCATTCTGCCTCACAACCCTAGATATCTGTTCCTGGCATTGTTTTGTACCTGTCTGCCACTGGGGGTAAGACTGCTAAGCAATAGTCAAATACAACTAGTTACAGGAAAGGTCCTATATGAATTGGCAAAGGACTCTGTCATCCAAACTCTTCAAGGCTTGGCAGTCACAGATTAATCTGCCAATATTTACTGAGTAACTATAGTATCCAAGCCACTTGATAGACACTGTGGAAGATATAAGGTAATAATTGCCATGACTTTTTTTAAAGCATCTCTTCTGTTATGTACTGTGGTAGTCACCTTACACACACTAATGTTTTTAATACCACAACTCATTGAGAAAGGCAGTATTATCAGCACCATCATAAAATTAAAAAAAAAAAGAAAAAAAAAGATAGACAAGTGACACATGCCATCTGGCATCCAAGAATTACAATATACTTGCAAATGTCAGGCAAACCCAAATAGATTTAAGAAATGATCATATCTATACATCCTAACAAGAGGAAGCACAGGTGTCAAAGGTCAAGTGAGAAGACTCTGGCTATAAGAACTGATATCTTTTTTTTTTTTTGTAAGATTTTATTTATTTAATAGACAGAGATCACAAGTAGGCAAAGAGGCAGGCAGAGAGGGAGGCAGAGAGGGAGGCAGAGATAGAGGGGAGGAAGCAGGCTTACCACCGAGCAGAGAGCCTGACGTGGGGCTTGATTCCAGGACCCTGGGATCATGACCTGAGCCGAAGGCAGAGGCTTTAACCCACTGAGCCACCCAGGTGCCCCAAGAACTGAAATCTTTAAAGAGGCAGAATCTGAAGCAGGTCTTGAAAAATGGATAGGATTTATACTGACGGAGTTTGGGGTGGGTACTCCAGGTAGAGCTGGTATGTGCAAAGGGAGGGGGACATATGCAAGGTCTGTTTGATGAAACAGATTTTGATTTCATTTTGATTCATGAGGAAAGAAATGATGGGACTAGAAAGTTAGAACTGACCTGCCAGCCATTCACCTAGTCTGCCCTATACTTTTCACAGTTGGTAAATAAATATCTTACTGTGTAACTATTTAAGCTGTCAGCTCCATGAGAACAGGAACCATGGCAGTTATATTCTCTGATGGTCTCTTAGTGTCAGGAGTTCACAAATAATTTGCTAACTAGTTGAACAATAGAAATATATCCTAAATGAATGAATGATGGAGTGACCTGATGCACAGATGATTGAGCTAATCTGTGCCAAATCTTAAAGTTCTGCAAGTCTAAGAAGGCTGGTCCGTCGAATAGAATAAGGATAATTCTTAAACACTAACCCAAGAACAAAAGTAAACTTCATAACTCTTCTGTGCCATCTCTTTAATCAGCAGGAAGAGAGGGATTTTCTCAAAGGAAATTTCATTTCTTATTTACCACTTGGTCCAGGCTGTCATCCCATGATGTGTTTCAACCAAAAGGCATGTTTTTTTTCTACACCAGCAAGTGGAAGAGTCCCTTCTATCTGTGTCTCCCTAAATTGGCCAAGACGCTAGCAAAGGTTTTACTAGACAACAAAGGACAAAGAACAAGAAAGAATGATGCATTTACTTTAGGAAGATAATCTGTGTTTTTTAGTAAGAAAATCTACACCCTCTCTGAGAAAATGAAATTTTCGCTTAAAGAAAAAAAAAAAAAAGCCTGGGGCCAGGTTTTTGTAGACTTTTCACAGCACTGGGCTTCCCTACACCAGAGATGGGGAGTCTGGGCATGGAAGGCACACATTAATAGCTCCCGTAAATTACTGATGAGCAAGGCTGATGAATTAGCATTCAGGCCCCAAACCTGGGCCCTTAGCTAGAATCAGAGAATTCAGAGCTGGAAGGTAATGTGAAGGTCATCCATTAATCCAATGCACTTCTTTTTACAGATGGGGAAACTGAGACCCAAAGAGGCAGCTCTGACCTCTGTAATATTAGATAGCCAGTAAGTGAATGATCCGGGGCCAGAAGCAGGCATCCTGTTTCTAGTCGAAGGCCATATCTGCTACACAGTGCTGCCTTTCTGCCATGGGGACTGAGGACTAATATTCCATCAAACCTGTCACACATGAATGTGACTTGTACAACCTCAGAGTTAAATGGCACTTCAGAAGCCAACAGTGCCTACCACTTCCCAGAAAACAGATCCCCTCTCTAATGATCCCATCAAGAGTGCCTCCAGACCATAGTCCCCAGGTTTTTCCACTCTTACACAGCTCTGAATTCTGGAAGTTTTTCCTTCCTTTAGACAAAAGTCTTTTTCTCTGGAACTTCTACCCATTAACTACACTCTAATTTCACCACTGAAACTGGCCTGTGACCTTGGCTAAGTTCTCTAACTCCTTAAGACTCATTTTTTCCTCCATATAATTGAAACTTTTCTCAACCATTGAAGATTATTCAGAAGATTATTTAATGAGCACAAACTGCTTAGCACAATGCCCAACATCCAGTAAGTGCCAATTAAATGTTGAGCACTGGTCTTACCCAACCTTCTCGGAGACAGAAGTCTTTGTTCAGGAGGTACGTCTATTGATGTATCAGGCTTGTCCATTTCCAGGAAAAGGGAGGGAGTGGTCACAGATTGAAAACCAGCCTGAGTGGCCTAAGACGGCAGGAACCCACTCGGCTTTGTGGACATAAACTCAGCAAGAGCTCAACTCCAAGTACCATCCAAATACTGCTTCTACGCTAGAGGAAATAGTGGGGTTCAAAGCTGAATCTTCACCAAAAATCAAGGAGAGATTAATGTGGAGTTCGTTTGATAAATTAACAAAAATTCTAGTGTTCAGGTTGAATGCAATACCTTCTAGCACGCATGGAAGGTCAGTAAGGGCTTTACCCCCCACAGTTGTTCTCTGGAAGTTCCCATCCCACAAATGGTACTTTGCTGGAGTTAAGCGATACACTGAAGAGAGGAATAACAAGTATGGGTCAAAGGAAGGAGGATCCAAGCATGCACTCCGACGGAACAAGTCGATGAGGTGGAAAGAGGCAAGAAAAGGATTTGCCAAGTGGCAGAGAAAGAGCAAACAGGAAGCCTGAACCAGAGGGGAAAGCAGCAGGTGAAGATGCCTACCAAGATGACAATAGGAGAAAAACTTGGGATTATATTTAAAAAAAAAAAAAAAAGAGCAGTGCCTAGGTGGCTGGGTCGGTTCAGCATCCAACTCTTGGTTTCACCTCAGGTCATGATCTCAGGGTTGTGGGATCAAGCCCTGTGTCAGGCTCTGGGCTCAGTGGGGAGTCTACTTAAGATTCTTTCCCTCCTTCTCCCTCCCTCTCTGCTCTTCCCCCTGTTCCCACACACATGCCCTTGCTCTCTCTCTCTCTCTCTCTCTCAAATACATAAAAACACAAATAAATAAACACATAAATAAATAAATAAAATCTTGAAAGAAAGAAAATGTCCCGTTATGTGGGGGTGTGAAGAAATTGGGCCCTTTGTGCATGGTTGGTGGGAACATAAAATGAGGTAGCTGCTATGGAAATGGTTTGTCGTTCCTCAAATTATCATAGGGCCCAGCAATTCCACTTCTGGATATATATCCAGAAGAAGGGAAAACAAAGAATCAAAGAGATACTTGTACACCAATGTTCATAGCAACATTGTTCGCAAATAGCTCAAAGACCAAAGGAACCCAAGTGTCCATCGACCAATGAGTAGATAAACAAACATGATATATTCAGAATGGAGTATTATTCAGCTTTAGAAAGGAAGGCAACTTTTGACACATGCTACAACATGAGTGAAGCTTTAGGACATTAGGCTAAGTGAAATAAGCCAGTCACAAAAGGACAAACACAGTATGACTTTGCTTATGTGAGGTCCCCAGAGTAGTTAAACTCAGAGAGACAGAAAGTGGAATAGGGGCTGTCAGGGGCTGGAGGTGGGGGAGAATGGACAGTTAGTGCTCAATGGGGACAGAGGTTTAGTTTTGTAAGATACAAGAGTTGTGTAGAGGCATGGTGGCACTCCCTGCACAACCATGTGCATAAACCTAAACCATTTAGCTGCATGCTTAAAAATGGTTAAGAGGGTCAATTTTCTATTGAGTGTATTTTTCCACAACTAAAAGCTTATTTAAAAAAAAAGTGGGGGAGAGCCCGGGTGGCTCAGTGAGTTAAAGCCTCTGCCTTTGGCTCAGGTCATGATCCCAGGGTCCTGGGATCGAGCCCCACATCGGGCTCTCTCCTTGGCAGGGAGCCTGCTTCCTCCTCTCTCTCTTTCTGCTGCCTCTCTGCCTACTTGTGGTCTCTGTCTGTCAAATAAATAAATAAAATCTTTAAAAAATTTTTTTAATTTAATAAAAAAAGGAAGATAACATCAGGAAAACCCCCTTGTGCATACCTATATGCCAGATCTTTTCAAATCAACCTTTTGAATGAGGTTCATCTTGTTGTTTGTCTGGCTTCTTGAAAAAGAAAATAAACAAAAATACATCAACACAGAAAATGGTGCTCCTGGAAACGGAGTTCGGAAATGTGGAGACCAATGTCCCAAGACCAAAAGCTGGAATATTTAGGATGTGAAACATAGGTTGATGTGCCCTTTGAAGAGAAAATATCACACCGCTATACACAGGGGCAGGGACAGCCTACAAAGACTCAAAAAGAATTCTTGCCCTCGCCATCCATCAGCTTTTGATGGGGCTGTAAGAACTGGAAGAGTAAGGACTCTTTTTCACTCACCTACATTGGTGAACCTGTCCCTAAAATACTCTTCCCATGGAGCACCAGATTATCCTAAAAACCCCAGAGTTTCAGTAGATAATCAGAACAGGCTTCCAGACAGAGAAGAGAGTCTGAGAAGAATACAGCCCAGAATAAACAAGGTTGGATTAGCTCTGAGACCACAAAATACAAATCAGGCTTGAGACTTTTAATTTTTATTTACCACACACAGATCTTTATAAACAAGATTTAGGCTGAAGACCCAAGTAAGGATTATGGTTTCATTGTTGGTTTTGTTTTGTTCTGCTCTGCTGGTTTTTTTTTTTTTTTCCTTTCCAATAGGAACTTTGGATTTTTACACAAAAAACTGATAAACCCCACTGCCACTCTACATACGCACACATTTGTACACAGAAGGAAGGCTCTGCTGGGGGTCCATGATTCAGCAGCAAGTCCTGCTGAGCCATGTGTTGGCCTGGCTTTTTGGAGAGGTGTGTGGCTGCCCAGGAATTCACAAAAGCATGATGAAAAGACAGATAAGCTTCTAGAGAAATCAGGGCAGGGAATAATTTAGTAGGAAAAACAAATGAAAAAACAAAAAACCCTGGTCTGGGGCTAAGTTTTAGGAAACGAAGAACCAAATCTCTAATGGGTGATGCCCTTTCATAAATCCAATGATTCTCAGTGAAGGAGCCACAGTGTAGTAAAAGCTATTTTTCACACTTCAAGCAGCCTATTGGAAACTGAGTATCTGTCCAGGATGTGGTCACATGGGCTAAGTGAAAAGTCAAGTTGTTTTGTGTTTGAGCTGGAAGTCTACGGACTTAGTGTGCTAACGCTGGTTGCCTCATCCCAGTCAAAACTTCTGATAAGGCCATTGATGAGATCACGGACATTTCTGGAATGAGGTTTTTCCTTCCCATTCTGTTGTATGTCTTTGATTAATAAAAATGGAATTATAACTGAATGATTACTTGTTAATTGCAGTTTAGCAGACAAAATCTTACAAAACGCTGGGTTAGCCAAGGGAAACAACAGAAGGGGTCCTTTGTGGTGAAAACTTTGGGAACCACCCCTGAGCTCCCCATTCCTTCCCCTGAACATGCACAATTCCAAGGGAATAAATAGGCTTCCCTGGAGCCACAGTGGAGCGTGCCTGTTGTGTGAGAAAACTCAAAGAGAGACAGTGTAAATTAACTGCATCTGGTTAGACTGAGTGAGCAGGGGGAGGAGATAATTAGTTGGCATTATAGGAACAAGGGCAAAGACGAGAGTTCTATATTTACTCAGAGGAAATCCGAAATAGACTACTTTGCACCCGTTTGGTGCTCATGGGGGAATCTCAACATCTCCAGTTGGCAGACTTTGAACACAGGGAGTGAAAGCACAACTCAACCAAACCCCTGAATGACACAAACCACCCATCCCACTTCCAACAAATGGAAACCTGACTTTAGCTCCTGTTATTTCCACAATGAAGGGAAGAAGGCGAAGGTAAGCCACAAAGATATCCAGGAGCAATGATAAGACCAGAAGGAACAATGTCATCAGACAAAAGCCTGACAGTGAGTAGACAGAACAAATGCATCTGTTTATCATAAAGTGGGTTCTTGAAACACCTGATGATGGCCAATTTACCTGTACCCTTGGGTATTTATGTCTCCATGTGTAGATGAGCAACATTTCAAAAGTAATACACATTTCAAGTTATGCAGAGAAATCACTGGGCTGTTTTATTCTGCAAATGATAGTAAAAAATAAATGCCATTGCCACATAAAGCTCTATCACATGCAGCCAAAATACAATGTCCACCTTCTGAGAAGAATGCAAGGCTTTCTAGCACAAACAATGAAAGCACCCAATTTGAAACTCTTCTCTCTGTGGAGACTCTACACAGAGATATAGATAAAAGACTACCTTCTCTTGTACATGTAATGTGTGTTCACATAGGATGAAAATGTAAATATGTTTGGCTTTATCCTCAGGTGCAGGCTCCTTGGGTTTCTTAATGCAAGAACGACTCCATGAGGAGTCTTCAGGATGTGTGCTAATGAGATGTAAGGTGCAGCTCAGCATTTGTATGTTTACAGCCATTTCTAAAGCTGGTTTGTGGGTTATTCACCACAAGAGAAGAGGTACTTGTCATGAGGTTGGAGGAGCATCTTGAAAGGGAGCAAAGGTGTGTGAAGGAGAGATGATTGGTGAGGTCAGGGTACATGCCAGGAGGGACTGGGTCTGCATCTAGCTTGTTCTCATAGGCTTCAGATTTCCCCCAAGGGATCCTTAGGGCATCCTGAGATGTTGGGAAATAGGGCCATGTGCAATCAACACATTCAAGTCACATAAGTCAAGACAGACAGTGCCAGGAGAAGGAGGCTGTGGCAGCAAAGGGAACATGAGCCAAGAAGGATGGATGGCTGTGTTCTAGGACCAGCTTTATTCCACTCAGCTGTGCAATCATGGGCAAGTCATATCAGCATTCTTGGGCCAGTTTCCATCTGTCAAATGAGGAAGATGGCTGAACCCAAAGAGTTCTCACAACTCTTTCATTGGGAGCTTCCATGTACCTCCAGAAAAAAAGAGAAACCAAAACCAAAAAGGAAATTCCAAGCAGCTCCCTAAAATGAGTCTCACCTGAAACTCCTATGATGGCAAAAGTACCCCCCTACAACCAACAAACATTTGACATTTGGTTATTATCCTCTTCTAAGCATCTCAGAGAAGACTGCAAAACTTTCTGGAGCCTCCTGAAACCTAGAGTGGCAGGCAGTACCCTTCAGTCATACCACTGAAGAGCAGAGATGCTGAGTGCTTTGTCCAAGGTCAAGAATGAGGACAGGATCAGGATTCCAGCCTCCTCATTCCTAGGGCTATGCTATACTTTCCACAAAGAAACCAAGCTGGCTTTCTGGGAAGAATGCCAGAGGTTCCATTCTCCCAGCTGAGAATTCATTGGAATATTGGAATAACAACTTTGGAGACTGTGGTCTCTCCAATCCATTTCAGGACCTGGCTAGAAACATGAAAACCCAAAGAAAGAAGCAATAGGGAATTATTCCGTTTTTTAACGAAAGAGAAAAAATTAGGGGTGGGAATAGGGGATTTCTTAAAAATTACATGATTGCTGGAAGTTAATTTGGTATTTCTTCGTTGGTTTGTAAGTTCTGTTTCCAATCACAAAAACAGACAGCTGAGGATGCCTAAATCACATTTCAATGAATTAGCATCTTGTCCCAGAGAATCTTTCCCACTCTGAATATAACATAAGACCCAGAATGCAATGCTCTGTGGTAGAACAGAATCTCCCTCAGTGCAAGAGAGAGCTTGTCACAATCCCCTAAACTGTAATCTAAGCTGATAGTCTTCAAACCCAACAGCAATCACTGAGAATGATAAAGGAGTTGTCGCTTAACTAGGGGTACACTGCCTCTTCCAAGAAACTTACTGAGACCCAGCTCTGCCAGATAGGAGAGCAGGAATCCTTTACCATCCACATACTCGTTATTAGGTTGACATCAGTGCACCTGGAAAAGAATCCCATCACAGATTTAGAGACACAGGTTCAGAAAACAAGGTTCTGACTTCTTCCAAGAAAGGTCAACCAGAACAAGAAAACACATGTTGGACTGGCTTTGCCTTGAAGACAGCATGAAACCAATCTTATGGCAAATCCCAAGCGATTGGTACTCAGCGTTGAGATTCATAAAGGAAAGAAACCAGGAATAATTACTTCAATAGCTTTCTCCCCCTACCTGTCGATGATGACGGGGTCTGAAGGAGTCTCATTTCTGTTCCCACAACTTTTCTTCTCACAACATCGACTGTAGATTGGGAAGGAACCAAGAGAATAAAAGAAATTTGTTAAAATCAACAAAATACAAAATAGAAACATTCACAAAAGTGATTATGTCTTAGGTAACCTTTTAGCATTCAGTTGCTTGAACTCAGTATTTATGGCTATGTTTAAACACAACACTGAACCCTAAGCCCAAAGATACTCTCTCAAATTCTCACTCTATGGCTTATAACTGGGTAATTTTCAGCAAATCACAACTTTCCCAGGAGCCATATTTGTATTCTGAACCATAGGCATTGGATTTTTTAATCTATAAGGTCACTTCCAGTTCCATGTTGACTGATTTTATGATTGTGTCTTTTAGATCTGTGTGTCTTAATAAATATTTGAAGAAAGAAGGGAAAGGAGAAGGCATAAAATAGACCCCGAGTAGCTGCCTGGTTTTATCAACCTTATGTACATAATAATAATATCTTTCAGTATACTTTATAAACATTTAGTTATTTATCCATTTCTCTCATTTTCTAAAGATGAAGGAGGAAGACCAGAACCATGATGTACATTGTAAAATTGGGAGAAAATGAGGCAGAGAGACACAAAATGAGGTAGAGAGACCTAAAATGATCTCTCCCATGATTTCCACCAATGTCAAGAACAGAATTGGGACTTCCTGTGTAAGTCCCATCCTGACGCTGCTACCTCCCAAGACTTCCACCTAGCAAAGTGCTGGGTACCTGGTAGATGCTGGAGAAAGGCTTGTGGAATTATCTGGGAGAGAGAAAGAAAAGAAGAAGCCATACAGCAACTACAGCAGACAAGAAGGACTCTGTTGGACCTGAGCAGTGAGCAAAATGCTCCAATCCAAATGTGTCTTTAAGAAGGACCTAGACAGGGGCGGCCTGGATGGTTTAGTTGGTTAAGCAACTGCCTTTGGCTCAGGTTATGATCCTGGAGTCCCAGGATCGAGTCCCACATCGGGCTCCCAGCTCCATGGGGAGTCTGCTTCCCCCTCTGACCTTCTCTTCTCTCATACTCTCTCTCTCTCTCAAATAAATAAGTAAAATCTTTAAAAAAAAAAAAAGAAGGACCTAGACAGATGTGACAAAAGCAAAGGAAACTGGGTGGTGGGGAAGCACTGGAAAATCACCTCCCATTGATGCTGCCCGCTGCCACCAGACCTCAGGCTTCCAAATACCTCTTGGCTCATTCAAGCGCCTGGTCTACCATCAACAGGGTTGCTTAAGAATGTAGCCTTGACATTGCATAGAAAAAAAAAAAAAATGACCATCCACACTGGTCGGAGACTATGCCTCATAACCATCAGGAAATAAGCAAACTAGATGTCAGCACTGCCCTTCCCACAATCTATTTAAGTTTGAGAGCAAAGCAACACAATGGAAAGATGGCTGAAGTAAGAATCGGGGCTCTGGCGTCCAATACAACACTGTCACCAAGCAGCTGAGAGAAGGTAGTCAAATCTGTTTAATCCCTCTGAGCTTTGCCAACCTTATATATAAAATTAAAATACTAGACTAGATCATCTCCAGAGGCCCTTCTTTGTTTCGGAAGCAGTGAGGCAGTGAGATCCCCAAGCCCTCTTTGGAAGTGATGACAAAACAAGGCAAAGAGCGAGACCACAAGGCAACAGGGACTCTGAGGCCTATCACCAGTCCAGACACAGTCTGCTTTGTGGCTCCCTCCAGTCAACTTGCCCTCTCTGGTCCTCCACAGAATTAAAAAACAAACAAACGAATAAAGAAGTCTTTGTAAAACTTTTCAAGTTCATGTTCACTCCTACAGGGGTGTGTGGGATTACCTGGCAACTCACTCTACCTTTCTCCAAGAGCAAGATAGACTGGAGAAGTGCTACACAAGTTTCACCAAATGAGCACTAGGAGGTTTTAAGAAATTTAATCAAATTAGTAGGAAGTAAAAGAAAAACTGTCTCAATGTTCTTAAATACCAGAGCTTGCCACTGGGGACTTTCTGAAATAATATTTTGCCTTTGAAATTATATTGGGTCTTAACTTTTAAAATTTCAATCCATCCCAAGATTAACACCAATAAAAATGCTGGCCAGCTGCTTTCCCACCTCCCAAAGCCCGTGTCTCTCTTCCCAACTCCCTAACACCACCGACTCCCCTCACCCACCTCTCCCTACTTCTGTTGCTGATGTCAGCAGAATACCTCTATGGCTCAGGCAAAGCTTTTTTTTCTTAGCAACACAATTTCAAAAGCCCAGGCATGCTTGTTACCTAAAGATCTTCTAGCTAGACTCCCCTTTGACATCAGTAGTATGTCAATCTAACCCAAATATGCGTGCGACACAAGTACAATTTAATTACAAGAGCACGGACTGTCAGGTTGTGCCAATCTGTTTAGTTTGAGAAGGAATGATTCTGAAGAGGCCAAGTAAGTTTGCAGAATTGCTGAGCTGAATTCAGCTGCTTTCCATGGGGATTTTCTCCAAAGGAATAGAAAAACAGATAAAAATGTAAGCCTTCCTCTCATAGAGGAAGGAAATGATATTCAAGGAAAAATGCAGAGAAACTTTAGGACTCAATCTTCCATGTTCCAATGGTAACATATTTAAGTACAATCTCTAATGTTAATAGCACAGAAGAGATGTAGAAGACACTTACTTGGTCCGGGCTATAATAGTAAAGAAATAAAAATAATAGGAATGGACTGCATGTGCTCCATCTGAGCCCCTCTCAAAATTTCTCGGGGTGAGGCAAAACTACTTCTTTTCCTTTCTTTAAAAAAAAAAAAGTTCTCATTAAGATGTCTTAGTTACTTTTTTTAAAAAATCTGGTTTCTTAAATGACATTCCATCCTCATGCCAGTAATATTAACATAAGCAAAGGGAAGTGGAAAGTGGAGGACATTCATGAACCCCCGTCTGCAAACAATCGTGCTGGGATCAGATATGTGCTTGGTGGATGAGAAGGACTGGGGCCCTGAATTACTCAGATAACAAACTCCATTCTCCTCTCCCTTTGCTATAGAGACAAAGCCTGTGCAACCAGCTTCAGGTTCAGCTACTTTAGTGAAAAGGCTTTATAGGGTTATCTTCTAACAAGCAAGTCTCTAGGTCTGATGTTCCTGGTAAGTGTTTCTTTAAAACAGAAGATTTTAAGACTGTAAAATAGGAAAGGAAGGAGGAAAATAAACAAAGAGAAGAGGAAACTGAACTTGGCACTAGGTTGATTGTGTTCCTAACTACCACAGAGAGGCTCAGAAGGGCTTTTTCTCCCTAATGAATGAAAACGCAGGTTGGTCCTCCACTCCGCAGTTTGGCCCTGTTTGATTTATTTTATTCTAATTCTTACTCAGAGAACCTTTTTCTCTGAAACACTCTCAACCTTTTCCTTCAAATGCTACAGGACTCTCTGGTCCTTCCCATCTCACAGAGTCTCTAGAGGGAAAGAGAAAAAATAAACCAAGTTGGTGATGAGGCTGGGGGAATATGGAAAATTGCATCCCAATCCTGAATCTTACCTGCATTTTTCCAAAAGGAAGAAGAAAGGGGGCCAGAGGATGGCTGGAGAAGAAAAAAAGCCCCAGCCTTGGACACAGGGTGTCCAGTCCGTCAAACTCCTGTTCAAGACAAGCGAATGTGCCCTTTCCCCCTCCAAAATCGTTTTTAAAATTCAACCCTCAACTTTCAAAAATCTGTCTCTAATTTCAAACTCAAATAAGCGCACAGCATGGTGGCTTTTGTTTTGTTTTCTTCTCCCCAACTCCTCCCTGCGATTGCATAACAAAAGTGTCTAAATTCACACCATCTGGCCGGTAAAGACACTGGCCCCACTGCCCGGCTGGCCCATCTGATTAGGACCCTGTCTAGCCTGCGCCTTGTGGCGAAAAGTCACAGCTGTGGGGTTTGCTCGCGCTCAATACAGCTCTGTTATTAGCCAGCTGTAGGCCTTGAGACGACTTCTGTTCAAATTATAATATCTTTTAACCCTCTGAGCATTGAGGGCACAGGGCTGGCTGGCAGCAACATAACAACTAGATTTCTCCTTGCTAATAATTGGCAAAATGAACTAAAGCAGGGAAGAGAGGAGCAGAGACAACTGGGAAAGGGAGAAAAAGGTATTCCTAAAGAGATTTATTTTGTTCCCTCTGAAAGCTCAATGCCAATTTATGAGCTTTTTTTTTTTTTTTCCTAAGGATTACAGAACATAAAACCATTCAAGGAAATTTTCAGGTATGCCCAAGACCAAAGGGAACAAAGAGTAGGAAATAACCCCTCAGAACAGCTCATCTGATTCATCCTTCAATCGCTGGCTGCTCTCCCTGGCCCCTAAAATGTTGGAGAAGGAACTTTTTTCCCTTACTGGACAATCAACCATCTCTAACTAACAAATTGAGATCTTACCCTCTGGTTACATCCAGTATTTGCCATCACCCCAACTATCTCCCGAAACACACACACACACACACACACACACACCCCATACACAGTACTCATCCAATGGATCATTTATTTATCCATAATTAATATTTGTTTTAAATTCTAGTTTGGGGAAGAAAATCACAGAACGTCTTCCCAGGTCTCAGACGCAGAGAAGTTACAGTACATTAAATTTTTATATTGTGTTGCTAATGCAGACTAAACTAGAGGCTTTAAAAATTGATGCTGTTACTTAAACAGCATAAAATGAGGAGGATTTGATTGGGCTTAAAAATAAAAATGTCAGCCTTAGCTACAGCTGGATGGGGCGTGCGAGTGTTATTTAAAGGGATAGGTATAATTTGTCAGACAATGGGCCAGTTTGGGGGTTTGTTTTCCTTTCTTTTAGGAAGATAATCTCTCCAAACAAAGACATTTAAAAGTATAAAGAGGGATAAAAAAAAAAAGTCCTTCAGTTACCCAACCAAATCGAAGTGTTCTATTTAATCTCAGGTATTACATGCAAGCTCTTCTTGGAATTGCATTTCCTTTTTGGAGGAATCTATCAGGGACCCTGGGATAATGGAGTGGCTATCTGTTCACTCCATTACCCATGGACTCTCCCAGCTACTCAGGAAGGGAAGCGCCATTCCCCTCCGCTGAGGCCACGGGCAGAATTGAACTTTGCATTTGGCAAAGTTTGTTTTTCTAATACTTGGTCAAAACCAAAACAAACATGGCTGATTGTTATGGTTTCTTTCTGACTGGTTTGGGAGGGAGTCCAGGCAGCTGGGAGCTGCCCATAAAACAGTCCAAACTAAATCCGATGGCCCGCAATTATCCAAAACTAGCAAGTCTGGAGCTGGTGGACGTTCACTGGGACAACAGCAGAGTAAGGAAGAACAGGCTTTTCTCTCCAATCCGAGATTTGGGAGGAAGAAAAACGTGTATGACCTTGACATTTAAATGTTTATAGTCAAATAGCCACCTCTTTCCAGAGTTTCCGTTTCTCCTTTGCTGTGGTGGGTCCCCAGTACTCAAAAGTTTGTTCAAAGGATGGATAATTAAGTGTGTGGATGAATTTCTTCTAATTTTTAATTCTCTTCTAGTCAAGCAGAAGAAGGGTCTCAAATGGAACGATAGGTCTCCAGAAAGAAGATGGGGGAAAATGCAGGGATCTGAGGAGACTGCGCCGCTCACAACTTGATGCTCAGAATCCAACTGTTGCTCCGGACCCCTGTAATGAGGTCGTTCCCTGCCTCTCCCACTAGTGGTCAACGGGACTGCTCTTTCTCTCCAGTAGTTTCTCCTGACCTCAGAAACTCACCTGACAAGGGAAATCATCGGAGAAGCGACATCCCCCGAGGAAGGAAACCCTTTGGCATCACAGAAAGCTGCCTCTGTGGTTGAGGGCGGGGGGAGATTCACCCTCGGGTAGTTCCTCTCCCAGACTGCAAGTCTTTTCCAGTGCTTTGACTCCATACTCTACAAGTAGCCCCTCCTGGAAATCTACCGGGAGCGGGTAGAACATGCTGGAACCTAGCAGTGCGGACCTCTGGTAGAGTCCCAAAGTCTGCAACCCCAAACTTGGCCGGGAGCTGCCCGGCCCCTCCCTGCGCTGCCACTGACCGCAGGACAACAGAGACGTTCCTCTTAACGGAGGAAACTCCTGAGATGCCGGGGTTTAAAATCCTGAGTGGTTCTGAATTTCCTTTTGGAGTCCTAAGGGATATGCTCTAAGAATCTGGCCTTTAAGGGGGAGTTCTGGCAGATCAGCCCCCCCGGGGTAAGGCCTCTGTCCCTTGGAGCCACCACTCCTGAAAGTCAACGGCTGGGAGGCACGCAAGCCGGGAGGCACGCAAGCCGGCCAGCACGGCTCACCTGTCCTGCTTTCCAGCAAAGCCCGCAGGAAAAAGAGACACTTACCTGCACATCACTTCATGGGTCAGGAGGACACGGCACATTTCTGGATTCTTATTTTGTCCCTCGTAAGCTATGGGCTGCAAAGGAGTGTGGGGAGTTTGTGGGGAAGCAGGAAGGGAACACAGGAGGGCAATGGAGAGACAAAGGAAAGGGGACTTCAGAACAAGCACGGAATTGATTTTTTCCCCTCTGCCCACTACTTCATTAGGAGTTAGCACAGAACCTGAGTTGTGGCCTAATTCAAACGAAAGAATAATAGAGAAGTTTGCCCTAGTGAGGACATATTTCCTGCAAAGGGAATGTTTGGGGGGATGGGATCTCCCACCAATTGCTTCCTCTCTTCACCCCTTTGCTCTCCTACCCCCAACCCCAACCAGAAAGAAAGAGGACACGGTGGCGAGAGAGGGAAAAAATTTCTCTCCAGGTTGGACAAGGTGCTAGTTGATGTGGAGAGGCATGTGAAGTCCAACCCAGGAAATCGTGGGGGGTGGGCAGAGGTGGGGGGGCGGGGAGAGGTGCGGTGCTGGGGGGTCAGGGGTGCCCGAGGGTAAAGGGGACCGGTGCTGGCTCACCTGCTTGGTGACTGAGTCGATGAGCCTGACATATAGGTCCTGCTCCGTGCGGACGCCTGTGGGGGAGGGGTGGGGGCAAGAGGTAAGGGCCGAGGAGCCGCTGGCGGCACCCAAACCAGTCCCTGCTCCAGGGGATGGAAGTCCAGGCAGCAGCCCCCGGCTCCCGACCGGCAAGCACTTGGGCTGTGCGGTCCTGGGGGCAAAGACCACGCACTAGCCTCTGGCCCTGCCTGAGCCTCCTGCAGCCCTGCGTTCCTCCGTCTGGAGGCTGACGGCAAGCGACTGCGACATGGTCAGCCGCCCTCGTAGCAAGAGAAAGGAGCAGGCACCGCTGATGCTACGCGCTTACCATTGCTGTAGAGGAGCTGTAACTTATAGTGGGTACCGTTGTTGGTCTTCTCGTTGCCTTGTTCCTGAAAAGACAGGCAGTGTTCGAGTCCCTTGCCTTCCAGCACCCCCCACCCAGTGAAGGAAAAACTAGAGAGCACGCCCAGCACAGCTTCCCACCGCCTTTCCTGCCGCTCACTCCTCAGCTTTGAACAACCCCCTGCCCAGCCCCAGGTCAAAGGGCACTGGCGTCTGCCCTGGGACAACCTCTGAAACTTGCTATGGCTCTGGCCACTTGACCCTGAGCCACCCCTCTGTCCCTCCCCCTTAAAAATGTCCTCAGAAGTGACCCCCTCCAGGAGCTGACAATAGGACACCCCACCAAGGATGCCTTTAAACCGGCCCCTCCCAACCCAACGGGGCTCTGTGTCTCCTTAAGGAGTCCCAAGGCTTCCCTTGGCAGAAAGATGCAGGGACCTGTCATCTGCAACGGCAGCATTTGGCTCTATCCCGTCAAGACTGGAGCCTCTGGGGCCAAAAGCTCAGGGACCAGGGCCCAAATTTGAGGGGGACCTCAGGAAGCTTCTGCCCTAAAGCTCCGCAGGCCCAGAGAGGGCAAAAGACTTTACTTTTGTCACATGTCCATTTCATCTGAGATCGAAACCAGCCCCCAAACTCAAGCCTGGGTCAGCGTGGACACTGCACTGGGGAGCGAGAGTGGAAAAGTGGGCTCAAAATGGGGAAGGCGGGCCAAGACTGGGCTCTAGGACTCCACTCCGAGGGCGCTGGCAGGTGCAAAATAACAATAAAATAAAATAAAATAAAATAAAATAAAATAACCCAGAAAAGGACATGCTCTGGTCTGAAGAGGGTTTGCTCCACGGTCAGTCCATGTGCAGGCTCTGCTAATGACCCAGAGGCTGGGTTCATTCAGCTGCCAGCGCCCCCGCAGCGAGGAGGTGCCCGAAATTGACTGACTCAGAGGCTGGGACCAGAAGCCTCGATTTATCATTCCTGATGATATGAGTGGAAAGGTGTCTCGAATGACAGATGGAATCTTTAGTACTTTGCAAGGAGGTAGTTATCAGGCCGTGAGGAGAAGAGGGGGACCTCGCTTACTTTGTCGTTCTCCACAAAATCAACGAAGGCTGTGCGCTCAATCTCCACCGGCTGCCCCTGCCTGTCATAGAGCGCCAGAACGAAGTGAAAGAAGTTGGATTTCCTCAAGTTGGAGGGAGGCTGCTTCTCAAAGTGGGCCCGGGACAGGGCGACTCCGCTGAGCAGGAAGAGACACGGGGGACACCAGACAGAGGGAAGGAGAGAAAGACACCACATTACCAACGTGCCCACACAAATACCACGGGGGGTGGGGTTGTCAAGGGTTCTGGTCCCGGGTCCAGAGTTCTGGGCCCCTCAGACCTTTTTGCAATTCAGTGTAAGAAAAGGGGATGCTTTCGAGTAGTTGCAGTGGGCACAGGGGTCGGCTTAATGGGACCAACGCCCTGTAGACCGCCACCACGGGCTGTTCCAACCTCTGGGGCATCCCTGCAGCTCACAGTCTGGCCTTTACTGGAGACCGAAAGATCCCCAATGCGGACCAATGTCCCAAACAACCCCAAAGGAGGCAGCCCCAGTCTTATCCCCATAGGGCCGTCCCTATCGTCACCCTCAGGTAGAGCCCCTAGCTGGATCAGGATTTGGAACTAGGCCCTGGGATTAGAGCAATAAATGCCTCCTTACTCTTGAAGAAGCGACCCTTTTCCTTCATCTTCATTGGAGCTAACTGACCTATTGCTACCGGTCACTACGCCTTCCTTGCTCTCTCCCCAAAATTGGTGGGTGGGGAACCCCCTGGGGCCGGGCATAAAACCCAGAGCCCAAGCCTCAACCTACAGGGAGAGGCCTCTCCTCCCGCTTCCCTCGCTCCTCCGAAAAGTTGCTCCCGGGACAGTGGCAGAGTGGAATCCCCAGGACCAAGGATCGCGGGCCACTGCGGACGACGTGATACTAGGGACCCCGCCCCCAGAACTGCTGCGCTTGGAGAAGGCAAAATGTTATTAAGAGGCGCAGAGCATCCTCGCCTGGGGCCAGGGGGATCCCTGCTTAAGCTGCATCTCCTGGCGGCGACAGCCAAACCCGCTGACCGCGAAACCCATGTTGGAGGACCCGGGAGGCGCCCTCGAGCGTTTTGAGTGTGTGCACACACCTCCCTGCAGACCTGTCGCGGCCGGGGACAAACTAGCCGCCAAATCACATTTAACAGAAGTCTCAGGGCCCAGGCGAGCGCGCAGATGGCCAGGGCTGCCCCGCGGCGCTGGGATCTCTGGGCCTCCTACCCCAGGGCGCGAGCACTTTCACTCTTCTGAATGGCGTAAAATTCTGGCTAGAGTCCGTCACTCCGGCTGCGTATTGCAAGTTTAACAATTATTTGATCCGGGTAAAGGAGGAAACTAGAGGAGGTGTCTTTAAGGTGCTTGGCTTAAGGAAATGCGCTTCGGAGCCGGGTCTGCGAAGCTGCCTGATTTCCCTCCGCGGAAGCTCTAAGAGACCCCAGACAGCGGCGGAAAGCCGCCTCTGCTTTGTGCTGCCTGCCTGGGGTGGGGGTTGGGGGATGGCAGCGCCCCGGGCTCCTGTAGAAGGGAGGGAGCCGCGGCCGCCCGGGTCTCCTCTCCTCCAAGGGTAGCGAGCGGCTGGTTCGCTCTACCCGGGACACCTGGAGATGTGGCCAGTCTGGGAAAGGAGGCATTTCTCTGAGTGATGTCAGGACTTAGAGGGAGATGGCTAGGGGAGAGGATAGGAAGGCTGGAGTCGTGGTAAGAAGTTCGTAGGCTCTTTGGGGTTTGTGGGAGGGAGGCTGGCTTTCGAAGGCAAAGACGCGGAAACCATAAATCCCAGCGCAGTAGTGGTGATGAGGGAAAGTGACCAGAATGTCTTCGTGGGGTGGCACCCTAGACAAGGCGTTTACTATCTCAGCACGCGGACGCTTAGAAACAAAGTCAACTTCAGTAACTCGCAAAACTAAAGGCTGCTGATGGCTGCGTTTGCCGCCGGTCTCCTCTCCTTGCCTTTCTTCCTCTTCTGCAGCTCTTTCTACTGTTACTCCTTCGTCTTCCCTTTTTAATCTCTTGTCTCCCCTGACCCCCTCTTCCTGAGGTCTGGTCCACTATTTTATCTCTGCGCCTGGACCTCCAGCCTGCCCCCAGCCCCGGAGCTCCCGGCCACTTTGCCTTCCCAGAAGCAGCTCCGGCCTCTCCCACTCCTCGCGTCGCCGCCGCCATCTGGCCACGGGGCTTCCGGCCTTCAGGAATCACCCGGCAAGATGCGGGAGGAGAGGCGCTTGCGAGCGGCGTGGCGAAACCCGGGAGGCGCCGGGAAGCCCGGCTCTCCGGCTGCCGCCGCTGCCAGCTCGCGTCCTCGCACTCCGCTCCCGGCTGGGCCCGCATCGCAGGACTAAGGGCTGAGCCGCAAGGCGTTGGATGCTACTTTGTTATTTTTTCTTCCCAAAGAGCGGTCTGTGGGGAAGGAGTGGGGGAGAAACACAAACGACCCAGGCAGTTCGGAAACTCGAGTGTTGGCTGCGGGGTAAGTGTCCCCCTAATTGCAGCGACCTGCTTGCCCCAGGTCCAGCTCTAGCGCGCAGGGCCAGGACGACAGATGGGGGGAGACAGAGGAGGCACACAGACAGACAGACGGTGAGAGCGAGAAATGGAACGAAGAAAAGACTTTAAGAACATAATAATGGTGAGGCCGTATCATTACCTCTGCGCCGCGACATTGGCGTCCACCACGCCGACATTCCGGACCCAGGACCTGACCGAATCCATCTCGGCACCCAGCGATTTCTCTTTCAGAGCTGGTCCTCTTCCTAAAGTATCTTGAATCCCAAACATTTAAAAAGTCTGGTCTACTGTCGCTTTAAAAATACGAGTTACAACACTGTCCCTACTGTTCCCAATGCTGTCACCAAACACCAAAACGTCTCCTCCAAAGCAATCCAAGAAAGGGGATCAAGAGCCGAAGTTTGAGTCTCTCTTGGGGGGGGGGGCGGTAAAAAGAGATAACCCGTCCTTTGCTCCGCGCGTGAGGTGCGGGCTGATGTAGTTAAAGTTTGCTATTTATCCTGCGCAAGTTCAGATCTGCCGCCTCAGGGCCTCCGTCCTAGGTCGCTCGCATCCTTCCAGCTGCAGCGCTGCCTCCAGAAAGTGATCACAATTTAGAAGCATCACCTGTTCTGGGAGAAACTGGAGGAGATTGATGGCTGCCTAATCGCTCCCCTTCCTCCTGGTCCCCCCTCCCTGCTCCTCCCCACCGCTCTAATTTAGGAAGGAAAAAAAAAAAAATCCCCAACAGGATCAGTTGTAAAAGGAAGGGAAAGACCCGGAGCGGAGAGGAGGCGGTGGCTGCGAGCACCGCGGAACCCGGCTGCAGCCGAGCGCGGGCCCCATGAATGGGTTACCTCGACCGCAGCCGCGGGAGGCGGAGCCGCGGCCCGATAAGGAGCCTCATTTGCATGGACGCTCGGGATTGGCCGGCGCTGGGCAGGCCGGGCCGACGTCCTCCGGCGGCGCGCGCCACGCTCGGCGTTGCTGGGAGTCCGGGAGGTGAAAGGGGACAGAAAGCTGTGGACGCTGCGTCCTTCCCCCAACCCCGTGTGCGTGCGTGAGCTGGGGCCCCCAAATCTTGAGCTCAAGCCGAGTAGTCGGGCCCTGCAGGTTGGGATGTGCCCGCTCAGTCTGGCCGCGGGAGCGGGAAGCTTCCGTGGATCGCGCCACTAGATGCAGATTTTTGTAGCCTGCGGGGAGGCATATTCATTCTTATTCTCGGGACTTGAATCTGTGTACATGTTTGTGAAGAAGCGGAGAGTGTGACCACATGTACTTATGTTTTGTGCAAACGTTCCCCAAAGCAACCCAGTGCCCTGAATGGCTCTCCCCAAGTCTCCCGGAGTTTCGTGGTGACACTCAGATTTTGTGTGCGGTTTACAAGTTGTTGAGAGAGGAGGATATATGAATGAAAGCCGCAGGGTGGGGGACAAGCAAGGCTCAAGTGCTATTCAAATAAATAGAGTGTCACGGAAAACGGTCAAGGAGCTAAGGAAAATACCCCCGGGCAGACACGAGCCGGAATCGCACCCGTGCGGATGAGAGCTTGCTGACAGCTCGTGGTTCGCTGAGCGCGAGAGCTTCCCGGCGTTGTCCCGGGAGCTCCCCATTCCACCCCACTCCAGTTCCCGAAGCCGGGGGAAGCCAGCAGAGGAGCCGCAGGGAGGCAGCGGGGAAGTCGCGCAAACTTTGCCCACCGCGCGCTGTCGCCTCGTTGCTGCCCACGGGCTGGTGGCCCGGAGGCGGCGGCGGCTCAGCCAAACAGCTGAAACCCTAGACGGCTTTTTAACTATGCCGGGCAGCTCGCGGTGCCTATTAAAAATCCTCCTGGCTGGGTGTTATTTTCTTGCTTCTCCTTTTGTATTCTGATCTGCGCGTAGATCTGCTGCTGAAATCTAGAACACCAGCGCGAAAACAGATTTGAAGACAATGAATGCAAATCTGTGCTCAAAGACCATCTGCCATGGAGGAGACAAATCAGCTGTTCCACAGTTCGAGCGACTGCGCCCGAGCCTCCCGGCTTCCTTACTGAGAAGGCCTTGGCTAAAGCCTGGATTACATTCAGGAGACTTTCCCCCCATTTAGGACTCAAATTTGAGCGTGAATTGACTCTCGACCAGATCCCTTAGGTGTAGGTGAGCGCTCAGAAATGAACTGCGAGAGTTTGCCGCTAGAGGACACAGCGCCTTGCAACTCGTTTGCCAGAGCGGACTGGAAGCTCGCACTTTCAGAAAATGCTGCTCTCTTGAGAGAGGGACCGGTCTGCGCCTCTCCTCTACCCCAGGGGCAAACCGCGACCCTAGACTGCGCCCGCGGATCGCGCTCAGGATGCGCAGGTCTCTACTGCAGATATTCACTTGAAAACCAATGAGGAGGGGATGGGGGAGGGTGAGGGAACCCTTTATGTACAAATCCAGGGTCCAGGGATTTGGGTAGTTAATTTAGGGGGCGGAGAAGGTGAAACCCCCGCCTCTGGGTTGTGCTGATTGTGGTACTGCGACCCCAGGGCTCCGGCTTGGTCCCGTTGAACAAAAGGGAGCAATGAAAAAAGACTGGGGGCCAGAATATGGCACGGGACTGTTGTAAAAACAAAGATAGGAGTTGTCCATAGAAAGAAGGAGGGTGGGAGAGAAATTTGTAGGATTGAAACTTCTATTCTGTTTCAATCTGGCAATTCTCTATTATATGCAGGCTTTATGGATATTTCGGTCCGTGCAAACACTAAGCTCTCAGAGTCTTCTATCCTGGCCCGCTCTCTTTTAAATCTCTCTGAACCTAAACCACCCACCCCCATTCTCATCTGCGGTCTGTGCCAAGGGGAGCCGATGCCTCCGGTGGCGGCGGAGAGTGTGGAACAGCCCTTGAGTCCTTCAAGATGTGTTCATGAGCCGGGAGATTTTTTTTCAAGGGGCCTCTGATCTGCTGCACCTCCACGCTGCCCAAGAGAGGTACCGAGCGCAGTCCAAGGGAAGGCGAGGCAACCGTGGGCCTGAGCCTGGCGGGACAGCCTGGCCCTTAGGTCCGGAGTAGCTGAGGTTAAAGGGCAGAGCCAGGGTCGAGGACGCTGGCTCTTCTCTCCCGCAACAGCTGCCACCCAAATTATGCCCCTCAGGAAGCGAATGAATTGGTCCTTTCTACCGGCTCACTGCCGCCGGCCCCAAACCAGACGGCCGCGCAGCGCGGGCGCCCCCACCCCACCTCCCAGAGACAAGTTCTGCGGCCGCGGTGCCCAGCAAGGAGGTAGCCTGGGAGAGCTGAGATCCCGGAACTTTGACCTGGGAGGAGTGGGAGCTTCACCTCACCACCCCCCACCCCCGAGCCGGTTGCGCTAGGGGCGCCCTCCCCGAGCTGCTTTGGGAGCTCGGGACAAACAGCTCGGTACAGCCGGGGGCCCATCCGCTGAGAGCCGCGGGCGTCCGTGGGCGGAGATGAAGTTCCTGGGCTAGCACGGGAAGGAGGGCTGAGGGGGACAAAGAGTAGGGGGAAGGAGCCTTGGGCCCAACGAGGCGGCGCCTTGACCTTTGGGGAGCAGGGAGCTTCTCTGCCAAATGAGTTGGATTTAATTAGCTCTGTGTATGTCTAGGGGAGGATGGACTCAGAGTTGGCCACCCTCGCAGAAGGAGCGTTGGTTGATGGTGAAGTGAGCCGTTGCTCCTGGAGGGTCACTCTCGTCTCTGTAGCCGCCGGCTACCCCCAGCAAACCTCCTTTTAGAGCACGCCACAGAAATCCCTCCCTGAGCCGCGCGGGGGCCCGGCTGGCGCAGCTGCGGCCCCGGGAAGGCCGGCCCTGCGGGGGTGCGGAGCCAGCGCGCGCATCCCCGACTCCCGCCCGAGAGCTTCGTTCTGCCCCTTGCCAGGGTCGAGAAAAACCTAAAATGACCACTACTAAAATTCTTCACGACACTCTATTTACAAAAAATTGAGGTGGGGGTGGGGGTGTTCCGACTTTTACCCCTTCCGCTTCTTTGTTCACTCTTTCCAAAGAACTCCCCAGTTTTCTATCCGTTCACGTTTCACATCCGCACCTTAGTGCGGTATGTTCAATTTCCTCCGGATCGGTTTTAAAGCCCATTTCCCCTAATATCGTTCGGTCCAGTCTCCTGGGCGCCGCATCTCTCCTCCGGGTCAGAGGTTCGGAAATTTTTCTTAGAAAATTGTTCACCAAGCCTCGTTCTCGTCAGGCAGTACCCTGGGGTGAAATCAGAAGTGTGAAAACACCCCTCCTTTGCAACCTGACCTTCACCCACACCCCTCAGACACTCACTGAGGCGCCTGGGTCTATGCAGCCCAAAGAACAGAGCCTGGCTGGTACCCAGGGAATTCGATCCATAGGGACAGTCAGTCTGGGTTTTGTAAATGGAAAAAGTAAGCCTCTCAGTGATTTTTCCAAATTGTTTGTTTGTTTTAGTTGGAACATTTTCTTTTTATTTGCTGGAATAGAAATCAATGGATTTGCTCTCCATCTTAGAATCCTGCCGAATATTTAGCTCACAATTCTTCATGGGTATTTTAGAAAATTATCCAACTCTACTAACTCACACTTCAGATTTCAATGCGGATATTTGTCTTGCAGAAACTGGACTTGTATGCTTCATAAATAAAAATTCCCTAGAGAGGGAGGGGGGAAAGATACTACTGTATTCACAAATGCACCACAAAAATTTCACGAGGACTCCACCATCCGTGCGGAGCAATTCTCTTTCAGGACAATTTGGTAAAAAGTTATATTCACTTCTTGATTTATTTTTGCATAGTGAAGGGGACTGCAACAGGAACAGCTGCAGAAATGCTGAGGCACGGAAGAACATTTTATAGACACACGATACTGCTTGCACCCAGGCCACTCGGGTCACTGCAATGAGTTTACCCAAAACGGACTGAAAGAGCTAGAATTGGCTCTGCCCTAGCACTTGGCAACTCCAGAAACCTCTTCCTCCCCTCTCCACTTTTTCTTCCCCCTCTCTGGCTTGCTCCCTTTCCCCTTAGTATCATCTGTCTGAAACACCCTTTCTTCCCATTTTCTTATCCAGGCGCAGAAAGGATCGGAGCGCGAGCCGAGGCAAAGAAGCAGAAAGGTCAAGAGAACAAATTTGCGAAGCAGCAGCCGAGTTTGGACGTTTGGAGAACTGGCGTTGGAACTGGGCCGGCCGCCTCTCGGGAATGACTGCCCGGGAGGTGTGTGTGTAGGGAGGCAGGTGATCTGTAGAGAAAGAGGCGCTTTGTGCAGCCTCCAAGAGAGCCAGGGGACCTGGCTTCTTGGGTGGGTGGGGTGGCCTGAGCGTCAAGCCCCGGCTTGACGCTGCGATGGGGTGAACCGGGGGGTTGCAGCCCCTTCCGGGTACCTATGCGCGGAGACGTCGGCATCTCGGTCACCACAGCAGTTAAGGCACAGCGATTGAGGGGCTAATTGACCAGCATTAAGAGACCTAGTCCAGTAGGTCTTCACTCAAGATAAGGCGGAGAGTAAGATGCAGAAGAACCGAGGGTGGACATTCACCCAGCACTTCTGGGAGCTAGGTAGTGCCACACAGTGTCCTTAAACTCAGCAGCAATATTTGCAGTGGGATTATTTGCTCCCAGTTTACAAATGTACAAAATTGGATGGGAGATGGCCTCTCGACCAATAAACTGGAAAACTGGGGACAACGACCCACGCTAGTCTTCCACTTTCAATACACCACAGTTGGCATGCAATATAAGGCCTTTAAACAGAAAAAGTATAAATATGACTTTTTCCCACTCTCCCTTTTTTCGGTTTCTCAGCTCAGTTGAGGGGAAAGATAACTGAAGAGCCACTCTGAAATGCCCCCCTCTTTTCCTGGTGGTCCCCGCCTCCCGCCAGCCGGCTGGGGAAAGCCCTCGGGACCTCCCAGCTCCCTCCCAGCTCGCGGCGGAGGTGTGAGCGATGTGTTGATTATTCATATTTTTGCCGAGCATACAACTCCGCCGCGGCGGGCGCCGCCACATTTCACACGTACACTCACGTACACACATGTACACGCGCTCACTCCGGCCCCGTGCTCACTCCGCACTCTGCGCAGGGGATCGCAGCCCCCAGCAGGCACCGCCCTCCTCGGATAGCGGAGGAGTGACAAAAGGCTCCCACTCACCCTCCCCAGGTCCCCTCTTCCTCCTGGCCCCAAGAAACACACTCTTGGCTTCCAGATCCAACTTTCTTCTCCATAAGACACTTGTCTTCCCAACTCCCCCTCCTGAGTTGGGAGTGGAGGAGTGCGGTAACAACTACAAATATGGCACCAGCTAGAATTTCCATTTGGCACTAGGAGATCTCTTCCTCCAACACACAAACATCACTGTCCCCTCCGCCGGTATCACACCCTTCAGGTGGCAAGAGAGAAAAATCGAGAAAAAAGAGCACTTGGGCAAAATGCATGCTTTCAAGTTGTCTTCAAAAGCGTAAACAGGACTTCTAACTGTGGAAACTCCTCCAATGCGACCCAAGGCCTAGGAACTCCGTCTCTGTCCGATGGGGACCCTCCCCCAACCCCTCACCTCCAGGAGCTAGACACTCTTTTCGGGGCTGGTGGGTCCAGGGCGTGCGGGACGTGGCGCGGGCGGTGAAACCTCAGAACCCGCTGGGAACACAGAGCTAGTTCGCCGGGCTGAGCAGCTCCGTCCCACCCTTCAAGGGGCGGCTTACTTCCATTTATTCTGGTTTCCCTAAGGAGAGCCGAAGCGGGTCACAGGCTTGGCGGTCTCCCGCGTGGGAGCGGTCCCAGGGGCAGGCTGCAATTCGAGCGGGGTTTTGAGCAATACCGGGCGCTCCGTGTAGGGGGCGCTGGACTAAAGGCCGCGAAGCCCTGGTAACTCCGCACTTCGGCTCTGACCCAGGACAAGCTAGGGCGCTCCAATGGTCCCTACAGGGCCGGCTGCGTGACCAAGGAGAAACTCTTCCAGCTTTGGTATCGGCAGACCCGGGTTAGAGCGGTGCATTTACCGGCGAGGTCTTGGGGATTTGATCTGTCTCTCTGAGCCTCAGTTTCCAAACCAGTGAAATGGGAGTGTTATTCCTCTGAATCTCAGTGTCCTTATGGATAAAATGGGGGATATTTAGGCCTCCAGAGCTACACTTGCCTTAGGGGTAAGAAGGTGGTTTAGGTGAGAGTATCTGGCCCGTAGTAAGTGTTCAAGAAACTCTCGTTTGCCTTCAACGTCTGCATCTGTAAAATGAGCGTGACGGTGTTTCTTGTACCTCCCTGGGTCCCGTGAGTCTCCTGTGGGGGTGGTTTTTCTCTCTGCCGGGCCTGCAGGCTCCTTGAGACCAGAATTCGGACTCACCTGTCTTTACAGCTCTTTGGCCTGGCACGGGGCTGGCTCCTGCCGTGGGCGCCGCGTCATTGGGTTTAGCGTGGAATTAGATCTAGGAAAGTGCTTTGGAGTCTGGTGCTCGCAGGTGTCAGAGGACACCGACGGCAGTCAACTGGGGGGCCTTCCCGCGGAGGGAATGCGACTCCCTAGGAGTTCGCTTTTGGGGGCTCTGCGCTGCTTTTTCGCGCCGCAGCTGACAGGTCGCAAGCCTGTCGCAAGGAGCAGAGTGTGGTTAGCTGTGGGGACCGTAGCAGACGGGCAGGCGTGCTGGGATCGCGGGAATCGCCAGGGAGCTGAAGAAAATCACAAAGAGCTCTGGAAAGGTCTTTCGGCTAGTGTGACAGACACCAGTTGACTGGTGTTCAGGGAGAGCCAGGAGCCTCTCTCCCGGCTCAGCACCCTCCGCGGGAGACGCGGCACCCCTGGAGTGCGGGGTCACCGTCTCTGCGGAGCTGAGCTCCTGAGCAGCGCTTCCCGGAGACGTCGGTGAAGGAAGCTGGGGGGCAGGGAAGCAAGGAGGCGGAAGAAGCCGGAGGGAGCAAGCCTGGAGTTAGCAGAAAAGGGGGGAAGAGGACAGAAGGAAGAGTGGCTCCCAAGATTTTGTTTTCAACAGGACTAGAGCCTCCTAGGATCTCCTTTTAAGTTGCATCTTTTATGCAAAGGCAGTGCATGTGTATTGAAGGAAAAAAATATAAAAACAAGAACAACCACAACAGAATAAATTCATAACCATCCCTAACTGCATCAACATCAGCTTTTGCTAGTACTTCAGTGGGTTTCCTCCCAGTCTTTCTCCTATGCATATCTTTATATTCTGATTTGTAATCTTTTGACTCACTTATAGCATATATTTTCATATCATTAAATATTTTCCTACAGTTACACTTAATAGTGGCATAGTATTTCATTATCTGGAGAAGTCATACCATGAATTGTTTAATTGGTTTGCTGTTGTTGAAGTTAAATTGTTTCTAATCCTTCACCATTATAAGTAATACTGTGATGAACATCTCTGTGGCTGTAGCTTTTCACATAACTGCAATTCTTTCCTTAAGATAAAGTCCTTAACGTAAAACTGCAAATTCAAGACTATGCCTGTTTTGAAGCCTATATACAGATCAGCAGATTGTCCTCTTGAGAGATTAAATTTACACTCACTTATGCCCCCACCCCAACCTTCCTTAATCCTTAAGTTATTTTCTTATTTAAAACTCTGCTGATATGTCTTTTGGTATTTTTATTTGCGTTTTATGTCTCTTTCATGAATTTCCACTAAGGGGAAACTATTTTTTATCCATTTGTGGTCACCATACATCTTTGGGGAGATGCAAATTCTTATATTAATAAAGATATTGCATTTTAATGTATCATATATATTGCAAATATTTCCCCAGTCTTTGTTTGCCTTTAATTTTATTTATGGAATTTTTTTGGTGGTGTCCATAGTTGTATATTTCACTTAGAATGTTTTCATCTACAAATAACAAATTCAGTGGCCAACAGTGACTTGAGCAATAAAGACACTTAATTATCTGATATAACAAGAAGTCTGGGGGCAGATGGCCCCAGGTTAGATGTAATGCTCACTAGTGCCATAAACTACCCTGTTTCCTTAGCTCTTCACCCCATCATCCTCTGCATAATGTTTTTAATCTCATGTTCACTATCTCATGGTGTTAAGATAGTTGATACAGAAGCAGACATCATAGCACATATTCAAGGCAGGAAGCAAGAAGAACAGAGATACCAGAAATTTCTGTACCTTTGTGTAGTAAAGTAAAAGCTTTTCCAGATACAGTCCTCTGTCCCCTTGGCTATAACTAAATCACATATTGTATCCATAGTCAGATGGGTAGCTGAGAAAGCAAGCACCCACTTTTCCACAGTCTGTGTGATAGGCCTCAGAGATGGGAGTTAGGAATGGCCCTTGTATTAGACAAACAAACCTACCACACACACACAAAAAAGTGTCTTCAATTGTCTGTGATTAAATCCATTCATCTTTCCCTTTATAATATCTTCCTTTTGAGTTATTCTCAGGTAATCTTTCCCCATTCTAAAATAATTTAAATATTGACCTCTATTTTTTTATGGTCTCTTTTTTTAATTAAAAATTTTTCCCTTAATAACCAAATTTGTTTCTGTGGTCTTGGTTCCACTTTCATCAGTAAGCACCAACATTTTGAAAGACTAATTTAAATAGATTAGTTATAATGCATCTAAATATTTAATTTATTCTGTCTTTCATTCAAAATGTATTTGATGTTTATATATCAACTCTATGCCACCTGGAATTTATTGTGGTTTATGTTATGAAACAGAAGTCAAACTTCTGTCACCAAATTGTTATTTGTACTAATAGTACTTATTAAATAATCCACAATTTCCCCCCAAATGTGGAATGTCACTATATATATAAAATAAATATTGAGATTTTTAAATTAGAATTGGAAATTTGGGATATATTTAGAAACTAGAAAAACCATGTACTATCCATTTTCTTTTATGCCCTACAGTAAAACTTTATAGTATTCTTCATATGGTTCTAGCAAATTTTTATTTAAATTATTGCTAGGTAGTTTGTGAATATATTTTTTTCAATTATAGTTACTAACTGGTTATTGCTGAAAAAAGGGAAGTTGTTTATGACGCAATCAGTCATCTTACTTACCTCTTACTAGTTGTAGTTTAACTGATTCAGTTAGACTTCCCAAATAAACAATTACATTACCTACTTATTGATATTTGGTTTCTTTCTTTCCAACAAATACACATGATTTATTTTACTTGTTTTATCACATTGGCTAGGACCTCCAATATAAAGGCAAATAGTAGAAGTTTTGGAGATAAACTTTGTCTGAATATTACAGATACTTTTGTAATATGCCATTATTAATTTGACTATTGTGTCAAATATTATTAATTAAGTATGTTTCTTAGGTTTTTAAGAATTCAGGTCAAGAATATATGTTGAATTGTATCAAGTACACTCTTAGCACTTATTAGAATGAATATAGAACTTTTCTCCTCTTTCTATTATTAAGATTAATTATTAACACATTTACCAATTTTAGTTTGTCCTTGCATTTCTATAATAAACCCAACAGGAACAATCATTTATTCATTCATTACAAATTTATCAAACCTCACTTGCCAGAGATGCCCTGCCGAACAATGCCCCATCTGTGCCCTCGTGGAATTTATATTACTATGGGAAAGATGAAAATTGATCTACAATTTTCTCTTGTTAAATCTATCTTTGCAAGTCTGTGATGTATTTAATCTCTTAACACTCAGAATTCATTCCCATCCCCTATGACTTCCGGTCCTGGAGATTAACTTCTTTAATGCTCTGTGAGTCATTCCTAAATACCTACTTAGAGTCTGCCTCTCCAATTATTCCAACACTTTTGCAAGCTCCAAATTTCCCTTATTAAATTTCTTCCTGCTTATTTGTTTAGAACAGTTAATATTTTTTGTGCCAAACTCTAACTAGCACATCAGGTTTTAGTATCAAGGTTACACAAATACTGTAAAAAATAAGCTTGGGGCACCTGGGTGGCTCAGTCAGTTAAGCATCTGCCTTCGGTTTGATCATGATCCCAGGATCCTTGGACTGAGCCCTGCGTTGGGGTCCCTGGTCAGTGGAGAGCCTGCTTCTCTCTCTCCCTCTGCTGCTCCCCCTGCTTATATGCCCTCTCTCTCTTTCTCTAATAAAGTCCTTTTTTTTAAAGATTTTATTTATTTATTTGACAGAGAGATCACAAGTAGGCAGAGCAGCAGGCAGAGAGGAAGGGAGGGGGAAGCAGGCTCCCCACTGAACACAGAGCCTGATGTGGGGGTTGATCCCAGGACCCTGAGATCATGACCTGAGCTGAAGGCAGAGGCTTAACCCACTGAGCCACCCAGGTGTCCCTAAATAAAGTCTTTTAAAAAAAAATAACCTCTATCCTTTCTTATGTTCAGGATTCGTTTAAATAGCATATGACCTATGTTTTTTATAAATTAACAGTATCCTCCCATATGATATTTTATCTAACTTATCTAATTTATTTGATAAGTTATCTAATTTATTTGATGACTTGATTTATTCAAGTTTTCTCTCTTGGTGAGTATATTTGGATAATTTTTATTCTCATAGAAAATTATTTATATCATTGGTATTTTAAAGTGTACAGCCATAGAGATATACCTTGTTTTCTGCTATAATTTTAATTTTCTATATCTGAAATAATTCTCATTTCCATTGTTACATCTTTGAATTTTGTGTTCTATTTTGTTTTAATTCTTCAAGACTATTCCAGTTTACATTCCCATCAACAGTGTGCCAAAAAACTTACTATTGCCTGACTTTCTAATTTTGGCCACGCTGATATATATAAAGTTATACCTCACTGTTGCTTTAATGTGCATTTCTTTAATTGCTCATGGGGTTGAGCATCTCTTCAGATACTTCTAAGCCATTGGGGTCCCCCTCCAGTTAACCACTTCCTCCTAGCGTTCCTCATTCTCCCATTGGGTTTTCAGTCTTGGAGATTGTTGCTGCTAATGCGTTTTGCTACTGCCATTGTTGGTGTTGATGATTTGCAGGAGTACCTTGTACGCTGAGATATTAATCAGTGGAGAGTTTTAGATGTTACAACTATTATCTCTTGTCACTTATCCATAACTTGGTCAGTATTGTCTTTTTTTCTTTTTACCAGAAATGCTTCAATTTTATATTATCGATTCCATTTATTTTTGTGCTTTCTGGTCTTATTTAAAAAGTCTCCCTGTCTTCAAGGTCACAAAGAAATACCCTGACACTTTTATTATAGTTTTAGCTTTCATATTCATGTGCTTAATCTCTCTTGAGTTTAACTTGTAACATGGTCTAAGATAATGATCTAAATTTTGTTTTCTCTACTGAACAACACACAAAAATGTGATTGCTAAATTGTAGCATGGTAAGAAAGGAAATTTTCCCAAATCTGGTTTAGGACAGAACTTCCTTATGTATGTGATATAATTTATACATCTTTCTAGGAAATGCTTGGCATTCTTAAGCAATTTTTGATAGACTTTACTGAAACTAAATCACCTTCTGAGTTGTGAGTTTTGAGAGGAATCTGATATTAACTGGCACCCTTTTTTTGTATCAAATTTCTTCTGAAATTTTATTTTCCAAGAGAACAGTCTTTTTTTTTTTTTTTAAGATTTTATTTATTTATTTGACACAGAGAGAGAAGAGATCACAAGTAGGAAGAACAGCAGGCAGAGAGAGAGGAGGAAGCAGGCTCCCCGTTGAGTAGAGAGCCTGATGTAGGGCTTGATCCCAGGACCCTGAGATCATGACCTGAGCCGAAGGCAGAGGCCTAACCCACTGAGCCACCCAGGCGCCCCAAGAGAACAGTCTCTGAAATGACCAGCTCAGGACGCTCTTCCTTCATGGCAACTTTGAAATAAAGCTTCTACAGGGACCTGAAATCATTTTTCCAGAAAAGCTGTTTTCACGACCCTGTGTATAGTCTTCAGCTCTTCATTTAGACACATTTCTCAGTTCACAAAAGTACCTCTTGGAGTAATTTTGGGAAATGATATATGGATATTATCATTTTTTACAACAACATCACTGCCTCCATTACAGTTCTGTTTGGTAATAATCTCCAAGAATTGCTCAGAATCCCCTCAAAGAGTGTTGACAATAAGGGTCAGCTCCCGGTGAATTCTTTACTCTCATTGTGATGACAATTATTTAAGAGTTACATTGCTAAAACTCTTATTTTTCCAGTGATTCTACACAGCTGCAGCAGAATGATCTTTCTCTTTTAAATACAAACTCTCCTTTAAAATAAATAAATAAATAATCTCTTTAAATGTCAAAAAACTATGACTATCCAGTGCTTTCGCTTCTTCTGGGGGCAAGTCTGCTTGAGTATCCTGGGCAAGGACACCTTCTGTACTTCCATTTCACCTACAAAATGGGATAATGATGCATTTTAGCTGTTCTTCTTCTGTTTTCAGGTAACGGGAGTTGAGATAGAGTCTTGTATGGATTTTGTTGAGCTCCTCCAGGACTCAAAGAAGAAAGAAGAGAAATACTTAGAATTACTATACATTTTACTTTTCTAAATGACAAGGTAGCTAGAGCAAGATGCAGCTATACTAAAAAGAGCATCATCTTGGGGCGCCTGGGTGGCTCAGTGGGTTAAGTGTCTGCCTTCAACTCAGGTCATGATGCCAGGGTCCTGGGATCAAGATTGCATAGGGCTCCTTGTTCTTCAGGGAAATCTGCTTTCCCTCTGCCTCTGCCTGCTGCTCCCCCTGCTTGTGCTCTCTCTCTCTAGCAAATAAATAAAATCTTCATTTAAAAAAAAGAAAGAGCGTCATCCTTATGTTTGAGAGTTTTATTTTCATGTGTATTGTGTTAATCTGGGGGCATTGTTTTATTAGAGCAGTGACCTTTTGTTTTGGGGGCTCCTCTGCCCTTACTGTGGCCAGTCTCTGCAGGGCACAGGCTTTATTTAGGATACATGCCCAAATAGATATCTATTCAGAGTGCTAGAATAGTTCCCTCACCCTGACACCCTCACTATGCCCAGTGCATGGCTCTGTGGCACAGACAGAATGAAATTCTCCCAGATCATCTGCAGTCCCAGCTGCTTTGAGTTAGGGTATGTTGGTGGGTTGACTGCCACTGGGCCCTAGTAGTTTTTCAGCTGAAGAAAATACTTGAAATGAATACAAAAGAAACACCTGTCTAGGCAGACCCTTCCCTCGATCCAGTCTCACCTGCAATATATTTTGGAGAAATTCCGTGAAGTTTATAGTATGAGAATGGCTAATTTCTCTAGTTTCCAGCAATAATATGCCTTTTTATTATAATATTCTTTTGGCAATTTCAATAGGAATTTGAAGCATGGGCTCAGAGGATTGGAATCTCTTACTCAGTTCTCTATTCCCAGCACCTAGTAAAATGTAATACAGATGAGAAATGTGTGTGTGAGGAAGAAGCGATGAATTCAGTGAATTGTGATCACATAATTTAAAGTCTAAGTCAAGATCCTTTTAAGAATTAAAGGAGATACTGGCTAGGTGAATCATCCAATTTGCAGTAGTAAAATAGTACTGTCCCCAGCAAACCAGGATATATGGTCACCCTATGCATAAGGGAAACGGGGAAGAAAGAAGAGAAAGAAAGAGGAAAAATAGTGGGGTGAAAGGATGAGAGAGAAGATAATGGGTTGGATCCCTGAGATGAAGTCTGGGCTGCAGGAAGTTGATTGAGGAATGTCCTTGTCAACAGTCACTGAGGTGGTGTGAGCGGAGGAAGACTGGGCAGAGGGAGAAGTTCACTTCTCCCAGGAAGTTTGAAACCAAAATGGCCTTCAAAGATGACCCAAGTCAAGGCACAGAGCCTGTGCCTTTGTCAGCTGGTCATGAGATGGTAGCCTCCTTCCATGGAGGTCACTTCCCTTCCATGGCCTCTCACCAGCCAACACACCCAACACTAGGGCATGCCAAGGGCCGAAAGAAGGATCAGGGTCCTCTCCCATCTGCCCCTTGTGCTGCTCAGTCACCTCCTCCATAGACAATGTTCATCTTCATCTGGGAAAGTTCCTAAAATATTCAATGGCACGAAATATAGTACCTGCAGCTGTAGCTGGACTCAAGGCCACAATGGATTCTCATCATCTTTCTCTGCAACTTATTCTAGATTCCCCCTACTCTCAAATAGCATTTAGCTGGTCAGGGTGTCTTAAAGCATCATCCTTGGGAGGTTTGAGTCTTCGGTGACCATACCTCTCTCTGGCTATGGCTGCTGGATTTTTCCATTTGTTATCAGAATTGGACAGGGGAGCACCAAGAGATTTCCCCACTGGATCACTTGGAAAACAAACATTTCCCTCCCTGTTCCCCCCTGTATAACAGTGGCACCCCCTTCTCCTGGTGATCAAGGTCAATTATCCAATCCAGGATGTTGACCCCTTTCTTTGGTTGCTGGTTTCTTAGCACAAGAAGCCCCACATAGCCAAGCAGTAGCCATAGCTTCAAGTTTAAAGTTCGTGCCAGGTCCCTTATTGGAAGGATTTCCTCCTGGAAACCAAGCCCTCTAGGTCCACCTAGAGTTTCAGGGGAAGGAAGCCTAAGTTCCCTAAGTGGGTCACTGGCAATGAAGAAATGGGGCTGTTCCTACCTCCACACTATGTTTCTCAGCCTTCTGTATTCTATATATCGGGAGTGCAGTGCCACACAATGGCAGAGATTAAGGGAGGATACTCATAGGGTATCCTCTCCAAGCTTTCACCTCAATAATTCTATTAGGCCAGCAGTTTCTGGGTGATGGAATATAACAGGGCCAATGTAACAGGATCCCCTGGTCTAATGTGACATTTTGTGGGACCCCATATTGGGGGATCAATACCATACAAACAATGAGGGTTGCATTGGTTTCTTCAGGCAAGAAAGGAAAATCCCTACATACCTCAATTCATGCATTCATTCTAGTCAAGGTAAATAACGACACTTTCCACCAAGCGGCAGGTTGATCTGCTCCAGGAATGCTGTCTGGAGGACCAGCATCGGTCTCTTACTGGCAGGTTGGACATTTGGCAGCCACCGTGGTCAGTCTCTGTGCATGGCCCCTCATGCTGTTGGCCCACGCATCTCTGCTACCTTAGCTATGCTGTTGGTGCACTCCTGTGTCAGCACTGTTGTGGTCGGGTACAGAGACTGGTTGAGTCATTGTGTCTGCTGGATTGCTAAGAGCCTCTTTCCTAGTAGTTGCTCTCTGCTGCGTGTTACCACCCATGTTAACATGGGACACAGAGATCTTCACACTTCATACCCACTCCATTACATCTAACCGCATGCCTCTTCCCCAGTCCTCTTTCTTTCCCCCAAATCTTTCTCTTCTAAAGCTCTGACAAACCAGTGATGTGCTACTGCCTACCCGTCCATATGTCTTCTGATTTTAGAAACTCATCTTCTCCCATACAGAATGGATGACCAGGCATACCGCCCAAAGCACTTCCCATGAAGAGGATTTCCCTGCCCTCATTGTTCAGGGCCACCGTGGGTGTGGGGTTGTAAGTTAGCTATAGTCCATTCTTGACTTGCTCCACATACCACGTGGACCCATCTGTGAGCCACACCTGGACTTTTTCTACCTCCACCACCCTGTCATAAGGAACCACCCAACTCCATGCAACCAGAGGTTACAGGCTGAAGGACAGGCACTACGACGAAAACTGTGGTAGGTTCAGTGGGAGTTTGGAGTTTTGGCCTATTGAGCCATGTAGCTTTCTAACCGTCTCTGGCCTTGCCCAGGCCTAACCCCAGATGGACCACTTCCATCTCATAACACATTGTTACTGGGACCTCCAGAATTAGGACTCGGTGGGACTGACGGAAGCCAGCTCATAACAGGCAGTTCTGGTTGCAATGATCACTTGAAGTCTCATGGTCAGTTGCTCCATCTCTGCCAGGGTCTAGAAGACTTCCAGGAATTGCTTTTTAGACATGTTATTCTCTGCTGAGACGGCCTGGCTTGCTCCAGAACTCCAAGGGCCCATATTGTGATTCTTCTATTGGGGCACTCCATAAATTCTACCTGGTGCCTTTTTTTTTTTTAAGATCTTATTTATTTATTTGACACAGAGAAGAGAGATCACAAGTAGGCAGAGAGGCAGGCAGAGGGGGGAGGGGAAAGCAGGCTCCCTGCTGAGCAGAGAGCCCGATGTGGGGCTTGATCCCATGGCCCTGAGATCATGACCTGAGCTGAAGGCAGAGACTTAACCCACTGAGCCATCCAGGCAGCCCTACCTGGTGCCTTTTGACACCATAGATATCTCTAATTCCATAAAGTCTGTTGGGTCAGAAGGCCTGAGTATCACATTGCTTGAACCTCAGCCTGGACCTGAGCTCTTTCCGGCTCTAGGTACTGCCAGAGTTGGCAGGTGTGAAATATGTGATTTCCAGAACCTGAGACCCACTGGACATTGTTCTTCCTTCTTAGTGGTAAGAGGTGCAAGAGGTAGTCATTTGTTCTTTACTTTGAAGTAGATGTCCCATGATGTTCCAGACCAGCTCACCCTTAAAAATTTTACTCTTGTGGCAGACATCTGAATCCTCATTGAGTTTATCTCTTGTCCTCTGAAACACATGTGTCTTACAAGGTTTTCAACAGACTTGCCAATGCTTGTTCATCTAGTCTGATTAACGGATGTCAATATAATGCACCAATGTGATATTTGGAGGGATGTCCAGATTGTTCTAGTCCCTTCAGCCCATTTTATGACTAAGGATGGGATACATATTCCTAAAGCAATGTCATAATATATATACGTGCCTGGCTTATATCAATGTGAATTGTTTCTAATTCTCTTTTCTAATAGGCAATGGAAAAAAAAAAAAAAGCATTTACTAGATTAATGACAGTGTACCATGGCTGAGACCATCTTAAACAGCTCTAGCAATGAACTAAAAGAACTAACAAAGATACTGAAACCAGCAAATCAGCCGGAATTGAAGTTACCACTGTTTTCATTTGTGACTGTCTGTTGTCATCCTGAAAGATCTGTCCGGTTTTTGTAGGAGCTGGGATGTGATTAAATAGAGCTATAATGAGGACAACCTTCCCTTTATCCTTTAGTCTTTAGGAATGGCATTAATCTCCCCTATTGTCATCAGGACCCAATATTGTTTTTATTTTTAAGATTTCATTTATTTATTTGAGAGAGAGCGCAAGGGACAGAGAGAGATCATGAACAGGGGGAGGGGTAGAGGGAGACAGAGATTCCCTGGTGAGCAAGAAGCCGGGTACAGGACTAGATCCCAGGACCCTGGGATCATGACCTGAGCTGAAGGCTGCTCAGCTCTGGAAACCAGACAAAGGTTCATGGTTGTTATCTGGGTGGCTGCCCTCAGTTGGTTTCTGTTTATCTTACAGGTGGAGCAATGCCCTTGCTGACAGCTCACCTGTTTTGTTTCTTGGGTTGTCTTTGGTTGAGTTGAGGAATTTCAGGGCTGGTCAAAGACAAAGCCTGAAATCATATGACCACAAGGGGGCAGTAACACACAATGAGCTTCTTTGGGCAGTGCTTTGATAGGCTTGTGGGCAAAGGGAAATCCCTGAGGACCAGAGACTTTCCAGAGACCAGGGACCACCATCTGGAGAGAAAGAATGTGAGAAAACTCCCTGGAGAGAAGGGAGTGAGAGGGTGGTAGGTGTCTGGGAGATGTCACTCAGCAGCACAGAGAGCAGTCTCTGGTTTGGGAGAGCTCCAAAGGGCAGCCGTGGCTTGCAGGGTTTAGTGGCCCCCCGGGATTTGCCTTGTCTATGGCCAGCAGATGTTGGATACAGATGTTCTGCAGGGTATGCCAAGTAAGCAGGGTCTCCATGGCTCAAAATCTACTTGTGCTATATTTAAGGCAAGTGGATGCTTTAAATTTAAAGTTTGGATTTTGACCACAGCAGGCTTCTGTGCTCATGATCTCAGTCTGCTCAGAAGAAGTAAACAACCTAAAGGCAACATGCAGGGGCCAGCTTTGGCTCATTTATACAACAATGCCATGTCCTCCTAACCATCTCTGTCCTTCTTTCTGTGTCAGGCCCTCTGGCTGGTGCTCTGACTTTGCTAGCTCTGATGATTGCTTCTAGCTTTGTCTCAAGGCCATGTGCTTCTACTTGGCCTCTGTTACTTAGAGATCTTCTTATCCCCCTTGCTATGGAAGCCCAATCACCTAAGAGCTCTCCTGCCACCTGGCCTGGCCTCGAGAGGTCAGCCTCCTCCCCTCCCCTAACACCACAAATTTCTCCACAATGCGGATGCTCCCTCTGGCATTCCTTATGCTTTGGTGAACAGAATGCCCTCCAGGTTCTCAAGGGAATATGGCTGGCTGGTGAGTTTTCCAGCCTTATATGGCATGCCCTCTTCAGTGAAGCTTTTGACTCCTTCTATTGTCTTTGACAAGCTTCTTCAAACCATTTTAAGTATGCTAGCAATGTCTCCCAAGATCCCAAAGTCTCAGGGACCCTGGTCCTTGACAGCACACTAAATGCTACAGTGTGCCCCATATCCACAAATCCTCCTTTCCCCAACTCTGTGTTCTACCCACCTTGGCCCAGTGCCCTCAGGATTCATCCTTACACAGAGTCTCCTGGCTCTTGTTAGTACACAGGGTGTGAGCCCTGTAGCTGGTTGGGGCATAGTCTTCTGTTAGTGGGCTCAACGCTTTCCTGGCCCTGTTATGGTAGGACCTTGGTCCAATGGGTAGGACTGGAGGGGGGGCTAGGTCCTGAGAGGGCTATGTACCACCTTGTAGGGTGGAGGCCTGTGCATTTGCATGCAAATAGAGCAGTGGCCACTTCTTCAGGCCCAGGATCTTCACAGAACTCTGGGAATTCAAGATGTCCAAGTGTAGAAGTCACCCTCCAATCCCTCAGGGCCCCATTCTTCTCGATCAGAACTCTTGACATCTGAGACTCCAGTTGGCGATCAATCTCCTTCAGCCCTTCACGGGCTTCTCTAAGGCATCAACTGCTCTCAGCAAAGGGATCCACTTCAACAGAGCTTGTAATGACTACTACCCTGGATGTTGTTAGACTGAATGTCTGTGCACTGCCCCCAACAATTCATATGTTGAAGCCCTAACTCCACATGTGATGGTATTTAGAGAAGGGGCCCTTGGAGGTGATGAGGTTTAGATGAGGTCATGAGGGTGGGGCCCTCGTGATGGGATTAGTGGCTTTGTCAGAGACTGGAGAGCTTTCCCTGGATTCTGAGGACAAGCAAGACGGTGGCCATCTGCAAACCAATGAGCAGGCCCCTGCTAAGAATCGAATCTGCTCGCACCTTGACCTTGAGCTTTCCATTCTCCAGAGCTGTGAAAAATAAGTGTGTGTTATTGAAGCCGTCCAGTCTGTGGTATTCTGTTACAGCAGCCTGAGCAGAGACCTCTGCTGCTGCTCAGACAGCAGCTCATCTCAGAGGCCTGAGTTGTCTCAGTCACCAGGACCATCTTCTTGCATAACAGCCTTGTGCCAGGGCCTCTCCGGACTCACCTGCCACCAGTGTTCCAGCCCACACACCAGCCTGCCAGCAGGTAAGTGACCCCATTTTTAGGGCCTGCTTCCTAGGACCACTCCCAATACCCACTGTTACAGGTTGAGATCCCAAGGAAACAGATTCTGAGACTCAGATTTGAGAGCAGAAGTTGTATTGGGAAGTACTCTTGGAATCCAAACTTGTGAAGGAGCAAGGGAATTAGAACTGGGCAGAGGGAGAATCTGACCACTTCAAGGAGCACTGAAGTTGGGATGGCCCTTCAGAGACATCCTGAATCAAAGGAAGGGACTAGGCCTTTGTACTTTTGCATCAAGGCATCACAGGATGCAGGGGAGGATGAGGTGGGGAAGGGCAGGTAGGGGGCCCGACATTGCTTGAGGTAGCTTTCTTTGGGCAAGAATGATTTGTAGAGAAGGATCCAACTATGAGCTATCAGCAGCCACCCCTCCAAGGAGCTGGGGACTGAGCATCTCTGTGCTAAAGGACAGCACACTACAGTGTCCACTCCAGCCTGAATCACGAGCTTTCTTAAGGATGAAAGTGCAAATGCTGGAGAAATCTGGGTGGCTTAATCAGTTTAGAGGCTGCCTTCAGCTCAGGTCATGATCTCAGGGTCCTGGGATCGAGCCCCACGTCCCCTGCTCAGGGGGGAGTCTGCTTCTCCCTCTCTCTCTGCCACTCTCTCTGCTCGTGATCTCTCTTTCTCTCAAGTAAATAATAAAATCTTTTAAAAAATGCAAATTTTGTCTCTCTGCCATTCTGTTGGGAGTTGCCAAGGGGGACAGTAGCATATCCTCTAGCAAATAGGATACCTGAGCCCTGTCTAGGCTTGTTTACCATCTTTCCCAAAACTTCCTTTTGGATGTCACACATATCTCTCTTACACTCCTTGACTATATTCCTCATCTTTTCCCTTTTTTTAGCCCCTCACACCCTCTTTCCTGGCATACTACACTTTCTTGACAGTAAGTTTGAATTGTGTCCCCCCATATGTTGTAGTCTTAGACCCCCAGTGTCCCAGAACATGGCCTTCTTTGGAAATAGAGTGTCTTTGCGGATATAATTAGTTAAGATGAGGTCAGGAGGGTAGCCCCTAATCCAATATGACTGATGTCCTTATGAAAAGGGGAAAGAGGGGTGCCCAGGTGGCTCAGTCAGTTAAGCATTTGACTCTTGATTTAGGCTCAGGTCATGATCTCAGGGTCATGAGATCAAGTCCCATGTAGGACTCCATGCTGAATATGGAGCCTGCTTAAGATTCTCTCTCTCCCTCTCCCTCTGCCCCTCCCCACTCTAAAAAAAAAAGAGGGGGGAAAGAAATATGTACACAGACACGCTGAGAGACTGCCATGTGAAGATGAGGGCACAGATTGGAGTAATGTTTCCACAAGTCAGGGAAAACCAAAGATCGCCAACAGACTCCCAGAAGCTAGAGCAGAGGATTGAAACAGACTTTTCTTCATGGCCCTCAGAAGGAACAAACCCTGCCTCTAGCTTGGTCTCAAGGCCATGTGCCCCTACTTGGGACACAGTCTGGATCTCAGACTTCCAGCCTCCAGGACTATGAGATGGTACATTTCTGTTGTCTCAGCCCCTCATTTACAGTACTTCATTATAGCAGCCCCAGCAAATGAACACAGCAAGTTTGCTGTGAGTAAACAAAGTCCATTTAGAGAGTGAGGAGTTTAGCAGATTTGATGTCCCCCCAGCAAGGGGTCTGTCACAGTTGGAGACTTTCCCAATTTCATTTTTCAAGTCCAAATTGCAGAGCAAACTTCTCTTTACTGTGCCCAGTGTGTGTTTAATAAAGTTGGCCAGCCCTGGTGGGCTCCTGAAGGATCACTCTTGGACACTCAAGGACTCCTTCTGAATACTATGTGAGAAATGGGACACCCCTCCCAGGGATGCAAGGATTTATGTCGAAAAGAGAGATAAAGATGGAAGGAAGGGACAGGAAGGGAAGGAAAGGGAAGGGAAATGTGGTGGTCGTTGGAAGTTCACAGAGTGTACAAATCTATTTTGAGCCTTTTCCAAAGGTAATGGAGAAAGTCAATGTTTTCCTCAAACTGCCTCAGCTGATTTGACTAAATAATAACCAACAGCCAAAGGAAACACTAATTTGATCCAGAATGGATCAGAGAGAAGATTCCCCTCATGGCAATCATGCAAATAAACACTCCCCCCTATTTTATGTCCTGGGGAAGTTGGGAAGTGGCATGGGTAGAGTTTAACCACGATTCAAACACTACACGGGACTAGTCCTAAACTTCACCGGGGTGTCCTCCTAGAATCCAGCCAGACTCCCGAAGTTCCCCAGCCCCATTGCATTCAGAACTTTCAGCAAAATCGTTTTCCTTTATGGTTTGGGTAACAGATGCCCAATTATGGGTGTGGTAAGGGGATGGCTATGGGAATAGTTCCAGACTCCCTCCACTCAGGATTTATTTAACGAGCATGAGAAACACAGAAGGTCCACAAGAGTGATTTAAATAAAAAGTTTGATGATCACGTTGGGTGATGATAAAGATCAAGATACCGTCAGGGGACACCCGACTGGTTCACTCAGAAGAGCATGCAACTCTTGATCTTGGGGCTGTGAGTTTGAGCCCTATGTTAGGTGTAGAGATTACTTAAAAATAAAATCATAAGAAAAAAAAAAGATGGCAGTCAGGATGGTAAGAACATCGTGCTTATTAAGCCACAGTCCTGTTTTCTTTTTCTTCATTACTACTTATAACACCTCACCCCATCTGAAATGCCCAGGGCCCGAGCAAGAAGCTACAGGGAAGCCAAAGTAAACCCATCCAAGTCCATATCCCACCAGCAGTGGCATCTTCCCATACCAAGGACAGCAGAACTCAGGATTTTTAAATATTTATACCTATTATGGGTTAAGACTCTGTGAAGAATTTGGGGTACGTGGGTGGCTCAGCTGGTTAAATGTTTGCCTCTGGCTCAGGTCATGATCTCAGAGTTCTTGAATGGAGCCCTGCCTAGGGCTCCCTTCTCTGAGGCAAAGAGCCTGCTTCTCCCTCTCCTTCTGCCCCTGCTCCATCCCTGCCCTGCCCCCACCACGCATGTTCTCTCTCAAATAAAGAAATAAAATCTTAAGGGGAAAAAAAAGGTTCTGTAAAACCTTAAATCTTCCCTACCTCATCCACAAGTGGGACAGGAAGCAGAAAGAAAGTGAATATTTTGTATAAAGGAGTAACCAGTAGTCGAGCTGTGCTGTCCAAGATGGTAGCCATCAGCCACATGTGGCTCTGAGCACTGGAAGTGTGGAACTGAGAAACCAGATTTTCAGTTATATTTCATTTTAATGAATGTGAATTTCAGTAGACACATATGGTGAGACAGCAGTGAGTTAAAGGAAGAGAAAGGACAGAACCAGCAAAATAGTTCCTTTTTCTCAGCGACTTTGATGTTGAGTTTCTCATTTGAGTCTCCTAACATTGAATGTTGGACAGGATGAGTAGGTAATGTTATCTGCATTTTAAGCAGACATGAAAAAGACAAACACACTCATTTAGAGTCATTAGGTAATTTGTAATGGAAGCATACCTCCAACTCACAATTTCTGACAACTAGCTCAGAGCTGTCCTTGATATCTGTATAATAATGATGACAATAGCATGTTAACGACAAAACTAATATTATGAATCTCTTGCTATGTGCAAAGAAGCTCTTGATATGTGATGCTTGGTGGTTGTCAACAGTTGCACATTACGATACCCAGAGAAAATGTTTCATGAGAAATTTAAGCTTCCTGTTCTGACCAGATCTTTTGAATATCAAATTCTATGTTTGAAATGTCTATGCACAATTCCTGACCAAATCTTTTTAAAGGTGTCCTTTTGAATTCTTGATGTTCACCTCTGAAGAGAAATTTTGTTCACACAGAGAGGTGAAAAAACTTTAAACCATTTATACAACCATTCAAAAACATACAACAGTTGAAATTATAGTTGAAGAAACTGTAAGTTCTTTTATTGACAAATATAACATCATTTCTTGTGATAATGTTAGTGTTTTGAACCCCATCGAACCTTGTTAATGGCGAATATTTCAAAATCATGATGACATTTTAATGTGTGGGACATACACGTATTGTGAGAGTGGGTCACTACAGTTAGCTCAGGTGACACTCAGAAAGGACACATCATCCTCAGGTAAACATCTGATTTGAGTAAAGACATCTGATTTGAATAAAGACAAAGCATTTGACTGTCCCCTGAAGCAAGACACACCAGGAGCACCTGAGTCCCCTGCCAGTGCCCCTCCCCACCAGCACACTGGACACTTGGAACATGAACACTGCTGTAGCCCCATTGGCCCCTTGCCAGTGGTGGGCAGAGGAACATTCGAGGGCTCACCACTGCTGTTGATTTCAGTTTTGAGGGTTCAGACCCCATGACCCCCTCAACACACTGAAATGGAGCAAGAGCTGATGTCACTCATCACACTTGACACTTGCAGGCAGATTCAGCTTTGTGGACGTATAACCTGGGCAATCACACAGGGCGCCGCCATCAGAAGGATCCCCCCGCTTGATTTCATGTTCTATGTTACCATCTTGAGATTCTTCACGAATTTTTAACAGGAGACTCTGCATTATCTTTTCACTCACCATTATGTTGCCAACTCCCTAGACACAGCTCACGGCTGAAGGCTGGCTGCCACACCTGAGGGGAGACCCTCTGCTCTGTGGGAGGGGTTCATTATCTCACAGCAGGTTGTACACGGGCACGCAGGCTGGGAAGCTTGTTAGTATCTCATATCCTTCCAGCAATCCTATCAGGCTGTTACTGTTCTTGTCCTCACGTTAGAGATGAGAAAATTAAGACTCAGAACGGCCAGGTAACATCCCAAGGACCAAATAGCTCTAGAGAGTCTCTAACTTCACACGTGACTAGACAGACGGACTTAGAGACCAACTTCCTAAGTTTGCTTGTTTTCAGGCCTGGGCTTCATCCACTGAATCTCCATTACTAACCCTAGAAAAAGTAGCAAGGAAAACAACGTGAAAAAAAGATTCCGAGGACTACTCTGAAGAATATATTTTAAAGAACCACCTTAAAAGCTAAACTCAAAGGATTTCCCTAATTGTCATAAATACAAAATACAAACTAAACTTTGTTGGGACACATTTATGGCATCTCTAAGATTAGAAGCATAAACCACTGCCTGACTTGGACCATTCTGGGCTTCTGAAGTGTGAAAGGCTGGCTCAGGGACCTTTCAGGGAAATGACGCAGGGCTCTGCCTCCCCCGGGCTGCCCCTCTTCACATCCTTCCCAGCGCTCACACACTATCCCTGCCGCCAGCCCTCAGCATTAGCGACATTGGCTGGGCACGAGTGTGCTGGCTTCTTTGACTTGAACACAACTCTGAGAGAGGCATGGAGATAAGCCCGTGCTCTCCAGCCACCCCCAGATACACATGTGTAAATGCATATATTCGTGTGCGCATGCATGTATGCGTGTACTTACATGTATAGAGATGCACATGTGTGTGCACCATCTAGACCCACGTTTGCACATGCACAGACATGCACACTTATACACATGCATGCATCTATGTACATACACACGTGTGCACATACACATATGCGGGCATGCGTACGCACATATATACATGAACATGCCTTCAGACACACATGTGTACACATGCATACTTACATATAAACTTACATGCCTGCATGCACACTCCCAGGTAAGCACACAGACATGTCTGTGTGTGCATGTGTGGGTCTGTGTGTGTGTGCATGTGTGTGCACATGTGCACACACATCTACACATACAGACGCAATACACCCCCCCACACACACATGCCCACATACACACACAGACAGACAGACATACACATACAGAATACCTCCACACACATCTATATACACACGCACATGTGCAAACACAGACACACACAGCTTTGGGGCAAGCAGACCCTCCGCCCTCTGTGAGGAGCCGTGGTCGGTTCAGTCTAAACACTGCAGAAGGCAGCACTCTTTCCCTGATCCCTGTTCACTAACACAAAAACAAACTCTTGACAAAGTCTGGGCTTCCTTTCATGATTTGCATGCAACTTCCACCTGAGGGCTGTTGGGAAGATTCTTGCCCTTGAGAGACGGAAAGTGCCAGAAGCCGATGCCACTCCTGTGAGTTGCTGCTGATGTCCTGAGTGGCTTCACAGCAAGGAATGGATATCAGAGGCCGACAGAGCCTTGCCCCTTGACACAGGGCACAGCCTGTCAATGCCGGAGGCCTCACTCCTCCGCTGTGCCCACTCCCAGAGCCTGCGGCCTCTTGCCAGCAGCCCTTGCCTTCCCTGGGCCGTGTTCACAGCTTCCAAACCCTCTCTTTTTCAGGGCCCCGGAGCCTTAGGGGAACAAAGACTTTTATGACAAGTTTTATTAGTGATGCCTCCCGGGCTAACTCTCTGGGATAGGTCAATGCTATTAACCCCATTTTACAGAAAGGGAAACGGACCCAGGGAGGTCAGATGCTTCACCCTAGGTCACATAACAGGCAGCGGGTGGAGGTAGGACAATTAACCCCAGACTGTCTGTTGGGTCGAGCCACAGGATTTGTAACGCAGGACTCTAGCGAGGCCACTTGGAAGGTCCTGGACCTCCGGCTTCAGGAGGCCAGAGATGGGCAAAGGGGCAGGATCCAAACCTTTGTGGCTATGTGACACCCCCACGCATGCACTCCCTTGCCTCCCTCTACCAGCCTTCATCCTCCTGCTTTTCCGCCAGCGGGTGAAGTCCTCCAATTGCCCAAATGCTGCTAGCTCGTGGCTTATAAAGAAGTTCAGTAGCTAGAGGACCTTTTGGGATCATGAGCTAGAGTCCAAAGGCAGAGAAGAAAGAAACTGGACTATACTGTCTGGATTTTTCCTCTGATGCTGAAACACACACGTCTCCCCAGTTGAATCTCTGCCCCCTCATGGCGAGGGGTGGGGCGCTCCGTCTGCTCCATGTTCCTCCCTCGGTTCCCCAGCACTTAACATGTGGCTGGATAGAAACAAGAGACGCTTACCCGCTTATAAAAAGGAAACGAAAGAAGAAGGTAAGGCGAAGATGACAGACATGCAAACTGGGAAAACACAAAACCAAAGGCCACAAACCTCAGTTCAGAAAGCAGGTCTCCTCAGCCAAGACCTGTGTTTATGCCTGGCTCTCCCAGGGAGCTGTACAACTGGCACGGCGGTCTGTGTGTGCTGGTAATCGGTGCGTCCTGGGCAGGAGCCCAGACCCTCGGTGCGCGCCACTGAGCTTGTGAATTTCGGCTGCCAGGGGCACGTGCATTTGCCAAATCCAACTTGGCCTTGCCAGTTTTGGAGGTTCCCAAGAATACACAGACCCAGGACTCCCATGCTTCTCCACAAGGGTTGACGGAGCATGTAGGAAGTCTGTCTCGGGGGAAGCCTTCAATGCCTTCCTGCTCAAAACGCTGCCCTTTCTTAATCCTCCAGGTCTTTCTTCCTGAAGGTCTCCCTTTTAGCAAATCTTCACCCATTCTTGTGAGTGACATGGAACAGCCTCTGGCAAGTTGGGGTGGGGAGAGCACAGGCACATTTGTCATCTGTTTTGGCTCTTCAACGCTCTACCCCCTTCTCCTTCCCCTTCTCCTGCTCAGCACTCCCTTCTGTCTTCTGCTTACGCCACCATAACAAAATACCACAGCCTGGTGGGCTCACGGAACAGACATCCATTGTCTCCCAGCTCTGGAGGCTGGAAATCTGAGGTCAAGGTGAAGGTGGGGTTGGTTTCTCCTGAGGCCTCCATCCTTGGCCTGCAGACCGCCACCCTCTGGCCGTGTCCTCACATGGTCTTTCTTCTGTGTACGCACGCACTTGGTTTCCTCGGTGTGCCAGCAGTTTCTCTTCTTGTAAGGACACTAGTCAGATTGGATCAGAGCACCTCTAACACCCTCCCTTTAACTAGATGACCTCTTCGGAGGCCCTGTCTCCAAACACAGTCACATTCTGGGGTGCTGGGGCTTAGAGCTTCAACATAGAAATTTGGAGAGGACACAGTTCAACCCATGATACCCTCAGGGGAATCTGAACAGGAGACAGGGTCTGATCTCCATGGTGGAAGTTGAGGATGCCTTGGTGCTGGGCCGGGCGCAGGACTCCCACTCTGCCGTGGAGGCTCATGTCCTGGACGTGGGGTCTGGAGCACGTGAGGCAGGCACCAGGCAGAGGCGGCAGCCTGGCAGGAACAACCAGACCCTCCCCCGGCACAGAGGAGGGGCTGTGGCTGGCAGGGGAGGCCACTTCCCCCAGTCTGCGCTCCTGGCACAGAGCAGAGCATCGAGTACGGAGCTGTCTCTGGTGCTCAGGTTAGCCATAGAGGTTTCCAGTTTCCACAGCGTGGTTTGGGGCATGGTTCCCGGCTGCTTAGCCTCAAAATCTGGCTCTCTAGCCCTCCCTGTGATTCTGGGAGCTGCCTGATATGCTTTCTAGTAACTTCCTTGTCTGCTTTAAAGGAGCTAAAGCCAGATTCTGTTGCTTGCAATTGAGAATTCTACCTATGACACAAGGGCAACTTTTTCCTTTATGGTCAGATGCCTATCTGACTTTAAATAAAGAAGGGAATAAAGTCCATTTCTATTGCAATTCAGGAACAAAAAAGGGCTCTCAACATAACAATTAATTGAATTGCGTAAAAAATAAGTGAAAGTTTCACCTCCAGACCAATCTTCATAAAACACTCTTCCTTAAGACCTTATGATGGCTCCCTACTGCCCAGGGTTTCAAGTTTAAGTTCCTTTGTCTTTCAAGAACCTCTAATATCTTTATAGCCTGTCTGGCCCATCTCATGCCCTACTGCTGAGGTCTTCTGCACAAGAAAGGCCTCCTGCTCAGTGGTGAGCACAGGCTTTGACATCAGACTGCATGAACTTGGATACTTGAAATTTCTCAGCCTCAGTTTCCTTGTGTATAAGGTGGAGATGATGATGGTCCATAGAGGGCATTAATATTGACCTCTCCACATCTGTGCCATCCACGTCCATGCATCTGAACCAGCAGGTCTCAAGTGTAGTGGCTGGACCAGCAGCAAGTTCTGGGAACTTTCAGAAGTGTCAAATCTCAGGCCATCCCAGACCAGCGGCATCAGACCATCTGGGGGTAGAGCCCAGCAGTTTGTCCCAACAAGCAGTCCAGGGCTCTTCTGAAGCAACCTGCTTGAGGACCGGCACTCAAGGCAACTGCAGGCTCCATCCCCACTGAGGACCAGCACTCTAGGCTGCTGCAGGCTCCACCCCCAATGGGGACCAGCACTCTAGACTACTGCAGGCTCCATCCCCACAGAGGACCAGCACTCTGGACTACTGCAGGCTCCATCCCCACAGAGGACCAGCACTCTAGGCTACTGCAGGCCCCATCCCCACTGAGGACCAGCACTCCAGACTACTGAAGGCTCCATCCCCACTGGGGACCAGCCCTCTAGACTACTGCAGGCTCCATCCCCACTGTGAGTGGCTGGTTTCAGGATAGCCAGGATGAAGGCCTCTAAAACAGAAGCTTCTTGTCTCTTCAGTGAAAGCCACCAACTTCCAAGCCCCCTCTTCCTGGTGAGCATGGAGGAAATACATTGCAGTCCTGAGGGGAGAGGCAGCTGCTGAGTGGGGCAGGTGGGAGGAAGATGCACTGAAAAACAGAGCCAGAGCGGCGGGAGAAACCCTCCCACATATCCAGGTAGCCGAGCCAGGAAAATGCCTTATTTTGCAGCTGACTGGAGTCAGGCTTCTGTGACTTGTAGCCAGAAGAAACCTAAGGATTTACCTCCTAGGACTGCTATGAGGGACGATTGCCTAGCACAGTAGCCTATGCCTCAAAACACTTGGGAGGTGCCTTTCCTCACCATGGCTGGTATCACCTGCCTCTCCCGCCCTGAACACACACCATATCCTGCTTTTCTAAATCTCCCTCCCCAATTCAAGGCCTGTCTCACAGGGGACCTCTTCTAGAGCCCATGAGAATCATCCAGAACTCTTCCAGCTCTCTCCCCTGAGTCCTTCTCATAACCTCAGTCTTACCAGGTTTGGCAGGTGACTGAGGTATCACTGTTTCAAGTGGGGAAGGCTGTGCAGCCTCCTCTGCCATACAGTCAGTATTTTCTCAACTAGAATGCAAGCTCCCTGTGAGCAAAGTCCACACATTCTTTGTTTCTCTGCAAGACCTAGTGTGATGCTGAGGGCTTGGACGAAGGGGACTGATATTTATAGAGTACACTTCAGACACTCTGAGAATGCCCTCCCTATATTATCGCATTTAAAGCACATGGTGCTACGAGGTAGTTAGGATTTTCTGTATTCCTTGGGCCACACCAGCGTGGCACTAAATATAGTCACAATAGGAATCTTAAAAGACTATGTTCTCTGGCTTCAAACTTGCTGGGAATGCCAGACCATCTCAGAGACCCCCAGAATCATTCTGAGATTCCCCCCGAAATGTGGCTTACCTGTGGACCATCCTCTTGGCCAACCCCTGGGATCTGCCTTCTTCCTCTCTCATCCTCCAGAACCTACCCCAGATGTCCATACTGTCCCTGGAACCGCCACAGACTCACATGTCAGGCCCACTGGTGTCCAGTGCCAGTGTGTCGTGTGTAGGACCGAGATGGAGAACACTGTGGGTTCTGTAAGCCCCAGACACACGGATGACACACCGTAGACATGTGCCTTTCCCACTCTCTGACCTTGAGGCATGTGCTATCTTCCTTCTTGTCACCTCTCATCCCATCACGTGTCACAAATTCACTCACATCTTCCTTCTTTGCAAACACGCAAGCCAGGGAAGCCTGTGCTGATCTATTTCGCCTCCTCCTTTCCAGCTCCTGGGTGCTGAGCACAGGGAAGCACAAACCTCAGCTACCTGCATTCGTTCCCAATGACACCTGGGAATTCTTTTATTCATTTCCTGCTGACCATTAAACTCTCTTCCAGGTCTCCCGTCCTCCTCTAGAGACGTCCCGCCCATCTCAGCTTCCAACTCTTAGAAATAACTTCATCTCCCATTTCATTGAGATCACACAGACTTCTTTTCTTGTCTTGACCTTCCAACGTCTCTGAACCCTCACCTCCCTCCTTCACCTCCACACTGCAGACTCTGCAAAAGATGGTGGCTGCCTTTGTTGCCAAAACCAGCCTCTGCCCCAACATTCCCCACTCCTCTGGAACCACAAGCTGTCAACTCTTTGCTTCCCCTCTTTGGCTTCTCCTCTCCAGATTCCACTCCTTTCACATGTCTACATGGGACTGTGTTTGTTCTCACTGAAATGAAACCCCAGCGCTAGTCCCTGCACCCCTCTTTCCACAAGCTTCTGCTCTCCTCCCTGCTGTTCACTCACCTTCCAGAAACCACATCACCTCTGCCATCTCCCCCTTCCTTACTTGTCCCATGTTCTCCTCAATTTGGCCTCTCACCCACTCTTCTCCCAAAACTGCTTCCTCCAAGGTGAGCAGTGATGCTCTTGGCACCATCCACCCACCTGCTCATGATGGACCTGAGCCTGTAGAATAACATCACTTTTGTGAGAAGCTTTTCCCACTGCTTCCATGACCCTGGGCTATCCTCTGCCTATCTCACCTCTCCGACTTCCCAGGAGCACCTCCCATCTCTATGCCCTGCTTTCTTCCCTTCTCCTGCTCTGCTGTCTGCCAAATGATCACCCTCCACCCACAGTTGCAACCACCTCTTCTGTCTAACAAGATGGGGCTCCATCCACATCTCTTGCCTGACCTCCTTCCCAAGCTCCAAACCTGCAGACCAGCTCCTTTTGGAATTGATCCTACTAGTTTTCTCTTCCTAAAGCTGAGTTTAGTCATGTCCCTCCCTTGGTCAGAGATCTTCAACTCTACTTATCCCCAGAATCATGAAATCATGGAATTTCATTGAAAGGAGACTTTAGTATTATTGTCTACTTCAAACTCTGATCCAGTGTAGAACACTTGGCACTGTAGTTTTGAATAGATGATCATCTGGTCTTTGTTTAACTCTTGCTCTGTTTTAAATTAGTTACTAAGTAGTTGTTGAGTTCATCTAGCCATTGATCCTATAGCGCCCCTTGTCATAATATGCTCTTCTTTCCCTCTTCTCTCTCACATCTGTCCTAGATTTTAGCCAAATCGGATTACTCACTGTGGCCCTTACTCATCCGTCCCTCCCTCCTGCTCCACACTCTTGCTAATGCTTATTCTCATCAGCAGTGCCCACCACCTCAGCTCAGAATTTCCATCCTTCAAGAGAGTGACAGATGCCGGCTCCTCCAAAAATCCTACCTGACCTCACCAACTAAATGCCTTTTGTCCTCTCCTGAAACTGTAAAAACGAATTTGCTTATGCTTTTTATCTACTCATCTTTCATTCTACTCATTCATGTATTCATTCTGAACTTGAACTCACACCCTAGCCCAGACTCTGGGGTCGGCCCTGGAGACAGAGCAGGGAACAAGGTACAGAGTCCCTCCCTGGGAGAAACATGTCTTCCCCCACCACCCAAAAAGGCAGGCCTTAAATATTGGTCAACATAAAAATGTGATGTCTGGGATCACAGACATCAAGACATCACAGACATCAAGACATCACAGACGTCAAGGAGACTTCGGGGTGGTCTGAGAGGGCATGGCAGGAGGATCTAACTGGGTCCAGGTTGGGAGTATATCTCTGAAGAGGCTCAGGTACGATGAGCCCCTGGGGCCACGTGTGTGTGAGTTGGCCAGGAAACAGCAAGGGTGTTTTGGCTATGGGCTGCGGGGGGCGAGGGTTGGGGGCGGGGAGTGGGAGGAGGGTAGGGACCAGTGGGGCAGGACCACAGGAGCAAAGCCTGGAGATAAGAAAAACACCTTCATGCAAGAATCTGAAGGAAGGTCTCCATGGGTGGTATGCAGAGGAGGAGAGGAGAAATAAGGAAGTAAGGAATTTTAGAGGACTTTGGAAAGTGGGTTAAGAATACTGCTTTCATCTTGAAGGTAGCTGGAAGTCCCTAAAAGACTCTACAGAAAAGGAACACGATCAGCTTATCAATTTTGCAACATCTCTCTTGTATTCTTTCTTATGGCCATGTTTATGGGTCTTCCCTCTTCCCCCATTCAGTTATAACTTTCTGGCATTCAGGCCTGTGCCTTCTTCACCCCCAGAATACATGGCCAAATGTGAAGGGCACAGCAGGTGTGGTCATTAATAAATGCTTATAGAACTGAATGTAGGAAAGGAAACACCTGTGGTGGTCACTATCTTCTGCAAGACGGAAGTAAGAACTGCATGACTACAGATCACAAAACCAAAAAGGGCAGTAATAAGTTAAATGAATGTATTTGTTCATTGAAATATACTAGGAGGTACACCCTAAAACCTAAAGGGTATCTGGGGCCCATTAGTTAACCCTTTGTGGTAGATGTCTCAGGAGCAGCTTCCACCTGAACAAGAGATTTCAAGGATATTCATGTCTGGCCATCCTTTGGGCAAACAGAACCTGAGTCTAGGCTAGGCTGGGGGGCTCCTGGGGCACAGGGACAGAAAATGGGCAGGTCTATCCCCTAGATGACTTAGGTCAATGGGGGAAATGCAGTCCATATCCCTCACATTCATTTTGACAAATGTGCCATGACCATGACATGATAACAACAGGGGAGGCTGGCACAGGGCGAGGCATTACAGGAACTCGACCGTCTTTGCAATTTTGCTGTCAATCTAAAATTAATCCCTCCCGGAATTTATTTAGAAGAAGCAGGAGGGAGATCAAATCAGGCATCTCAAATGAGGGAAGGGCAGCCCTGAAAACACCTCATGGATGGTCTGGGCCAGCACCGGCAGGGAAGGGAAGATGAGAACCCGGTCCTCATGAGGCTCGAGCAGAGCTTAGAGTAGAACGTGAAACAGGTGGGCTCATCTGTTCCCACCTGGAGAAGCACTCCTGTTCACAGTTAGTTTTTAACAACCTAGCGTATCAGTGTCTGTTTACATGTGGCCAGAATTGTGCCAATGTAGAAAATCATTATTTTTTGCATGAGTCTCTACTGACGGGGACAAGTGAGTGAATAAATCAATAAATAGGGAGGAACAATACAGGTTGCTTGCAGAGGAGTCCTAGTAACCTGTAGCAACTGCTCCACTCTAGGATAGAGCTGGGGTGGGCTGGAATTAGTGACTTGCTTCCAAAGAACAGACAGAGAAAGGGAAAAATAATGACTTTACAGAGAAGAAGCCTGACAAACGTGACTTTGTCATGTTTGATAGAAAAGAAAAGAAAAGCCTGACTCACCTGACAAGTGGTCAGGTGAACCTGACCCATGATGTCTTGTGGCCTCATACACCCCAGATATGCTGTGATGAGAATGGTCTTCATCTCAGTGGTATGCCTGTGACCCCATCTGATCATAAGGAAAATGTCAGACAAATCCAGACTGGGGCACATTCCAAAAAACACCTGAGCATTCTCAAGACTGTCTCAGTCAGGGGTGCCTGGGTGGCTCAGTCTGTTAAGCATCTGACTTTGGGGCTCAGGTCATGATCCCAGGGTCCTGGAATCGAGTCCTCATCGGGCTCCCTGCTCAGCGGGGAGCATGCTTCTTCCTCCCCCTCTGCCATTCCCCCACTTGTGCTCTCTCTCTGACAATAAATAAATAAATAAATAAATAAATAAAATATTTAAAAAATATATCTTGGGGGGCACCTGGGTGGCTCAGTCACTTAAGCATCTGTCTTCAGCTCAGGTCATGGTCCCAGGGTCCTGGGATCAAGCCCCATATCAGGCTCTCTCAGCAGAAATCCTGCTTCTCCCTTTGCCTCTGCCTGCTTCCCTGCCTACTTGTTCTCTCTCTCTCTCTTTCTGTCAAATAAAGAAAGAAAATCTTTCAAAAAATATCTTGTTCATGAAAAGTACAAAAAGACGGAGATGCTGTCACAGCCTACACATGAGGTAGACAGGACAAGGAAATGCAGTGTGGTGTCCTGGATGGAATCCTGGAGCAGAAAGGGGATACAAATGGAAAAACTGTGGAAGCCAAACAAAGTCTGGAATTTGGTTTGAAAAATGTACCATAACAACGAAAGATCCATCACCTTAGGGGAAGCTGAGAGAAGGGTGTCTCTCTACTATCTTGGCAACTTTTCTACAAATGTAAAATTAATCCAAAATTAAGTTTATTCTAAAAACAAGATCTAGGGGTGCCTGGATGGTTCCATTGGTTAAGCATCCAACTCTTGGTTTGAGCTCAGGTCATGATCTCATGGGTCATGGGATCAAGCCTGAGTCAGACTTGCTGGAGTCTGCTTGAGGATTCTTTCTCTCCCTCTGCGTCTTACCCCCCAACTAAAATAAATAAATAAATCTTTAAAAATAAATACAAAATAAAAACAAGGTGTAGAAGAAGACATAAATAAATAACATGCAACGATAAGTGCTGTTTTCACTTGCGACAACGGCAATTGTTTATGATTAACGGTCTTGGTGTTTAGAGGACACTCTCTGGAATCCAGGAGAACTGTCCCCTCTAACATCCAGGCAGTTGAATGTGAACAGGACTGTCCTGTTCCCCAGTCTGTGTGGTCATTCTTCCAACGACACAAATCCTTGGTGAAATTGTACAGTAGGTCAGAACAAATAGGATGAGGGGTTCACTCATGGCTACAGTGTGTTCTGCAACCAGACACCTCCCCCCAGGTGAAGAACATTCTGGTTCCTAAAGCACGGCTGAACATTCTGCAAGGCTCAGGTCGAGGAGTGGCTGATGATGAAGGATGGCCAGCAAGGTTTTGTCAGTGACGCTCCCCCTCCTCCACCACCTGTGCCCTCCAAGTTCAAATTCTCTATTTCACATTCATAAAATTCACAGTTCAAGGGGGGCACATCTCATTGACCTAGGGACTTTGAGCTTCAAACCAAACATAGGGCAAGCGCTCTGATGCATCTGAAGCTCATTCGTGTATACACTGAGCATATGTTCCTCGGGGCCGTGCTGCGTGCCAGGCACCGTCCCACCTGGTGTACATTCTGGGTGGGGAGCCAGATTAGAAACAGAAGCAAACAAGAAAGATAATTTCTGACCATGTTCGTCCGCAAGAGCTGCCATAACAAAACACCGCAGGCTGAGTGGGTCGAGCAACAGAAGAGAATGTTCTCACAGTTCCAGAGGCTGGATGTCCAAGATCAAAGCGTCGGCAGGGTTGGTTTCTCCCGAGGCCTCTCTCTGTGGTTTGCAGCCAGCCACCCTCCTGCTGTGTCCCCATGTGGCGTTCCCTCCCTGCACACAACCCTGGTGTCTCTTCCTCTTCAGTCCCGTTGGCTTAGGGCCCCACCTTCATGGTCCCATTGAACCTTAATTACCTCCTCGGAGGCTCTATCTCCAAATACAGTCATGTTGGGGATTAGGGCTTCAACATATAAATGGGATGGGAGGCACATTCAGTCTATAATGTCAGTAGTGATAAATACAATGAAAAAGATAACCCTAAGATTGCCTATGAGGTCTGAGGGCCTGAGTTTAGATTGGGATGGCCAAGGAAGCTCTATCCTAGGAGACTGAGGCCTGACCGAGTAGACACCTGTTCCCAGATGAGCACCACTTATAACAGAGGCTGGTGTTCGTCATTCATAAAAATCAGACTGTGAAAAGAATTTACCATTAAGCTGGTCCAAATCCCTCATCTCATAGATGACTGAGGCCCAGGAAAGATGAACAGTAATTTACAATCATTTAGCACTTAGAACATCTGGTTCCGTACCTACACCAGCCTTGTCATGGCTGAATGCATTCTAACCTTTCATTTTGGAACATTTTAAGCAGGTACAAAGGTAGGCACCTAGCACACAGACCCCCACTCATTTTCAAAGCCTTGTTAGTCTTTCTGTCATCGAGTGCCCTTTTATTCCCCTAGAATACTTTAAAATAAATTCCACATCTGGTTTCACCAGTAAATATTTTGGTCTGCATCACCAGCGAATAAAAGAGAGTTCTTTGTTGTCATTTTTTTTTTTTAATAGTCTGCTGAGTTTTACTGTTACCCTCAGTGAAGAAACTGAGACCCTGAGACCTGGCTAGTGTCACACCTCGGGAAGAACCTTGTCCCTAAGATGCCTTTATCCGACTCCAATCAAGGATGCCTTCTACCACACAGATAAAGTGGTAGGAATCATTGCCAATAATTTACTTCTTAATTTTATTTTTTAAAAGATTTTATTTATTTACTTTGACAGAGAGAGACACAGTGAGAGAGGAAACACAAGCAGGGGAATGAGAGAGGGAGAAGCATGCTTCCTGTTGAGCAGAGAGCCCCAGAGGGGCTCGATCCCAGGATCCTGGCATCATGACCTGAGCTGAAGGCAGACACTTAAAGACTGAGCCACCTAGGCACCCCTCATTGCCAATAATTGAAAAATCATTTCCTGAAGTGTGTAATGTAATTCATCAGTCTACACACATCTTTTTAGGAACATGGTTAAATAAACAACAGAACATTAGTCTTTCTTTTTTGCTGCCTGTTAAAAAAAAAAAAATTAGTATGGAGTGAGAGAGAGAAGGGAATTCTTCTAGTAGAAACTGAAATATCTAGGTGAAGAATCAATAGGCCTTGTGTTAATTTGCCTCCAGGACTTTGGCATTAATACCAAAATCTGTCTCCCTGCCAAGACTGGGGACTATTTGCCTGGACTGGGGCGCCATCTAGTGGACATTTCCACACGGCGTCCGGAGTGGCCGAGTGGAGCCGAGCGCCACACCGAACGCAAGGTGGCCTGCTCAGTCTCTCAAATTCACTCTAGGCAGGGTCTTCGGTTTTAAAAAAAAAAAAAAAAAAAAAAAAAAAAATGATTTCACTAGGACAGTATATCTTGGTATTTCTTTTCCTTGGAAGAAGCATCTGCATATCACAGACCATTTCGGCATTGCTTTCCTCAAAACTTTGAGTTCTCATTCCTGGGTTTTGTGTTGGTTCGTTTTTAAAATTAGTCTACAGTGTGATTTTCATGTCAGGTGTACAATATAGTCATTCAACACTGCCGTGCATCACCCAGTGCTCATCACGGTTTTTTGTTTGTTTTGTATAACTCTCCATCGTTCCTGGTACCACGGTCTCCAGACAGGGGTGTGTGTGTGTGTGTGTGCCCGCGCACACGCGCGCATACATGCATTAGTGACCAAAGTCTTCCTGGGAGGTTACCACACCCAGAGCATCTTGTACAAACGGGACCACCCTGCGACAGCCCACCCAGGATGGCAGCCATCACACACAGAGCATGTGGGCTGCGGGGATGGTAAGGTAGTGAGAGGCTCTGTTCTCTCTAGCCAGGCCTGCCGTGTAGCTAGGCTGATGTTTTCCAGAGGCTGGGTCACCGCTGGGACTGCTCCTATGGAGGGCTGGAGGGGTGTGCCCTCAGAGGGAAGTTTCCTGGACATTCCCAGCCTACAAGGGCCGTGAAGACAGCCTACTGTTAAGTCACTCAGAACACACTAGAACAGGTGATGTTTCCAATTGATTGATCCACCTGGTGAATTTTATTAGCACTTACCCTCCATCTGGGGTTCTTTCTGTACCGATAACCTCTGAGGCACTTGGGAAAGGAGAGAGCACATTTTCAAGCTCCTTGAAGGAACCAAGTGCTATTTCTGTTTAAAAATACACCCTCTGCCTTCCTGGAATCTAGGTCTTACGGAATGGTTATGTGAATCAAATGAGGTTTTCTTTGCAAAATCTTCTTCACGGGAGTATATTTTAGTAAGGACAATGTTTCTTCATTGGGAGGGAGTGGCAGTATACAATCTTCTCAGTTAAAAAAGATGAATCCTCTCTAGAAAAATATGCTCAAATATAGGACATTTGGATTCCCTGCCTCCCAGAGGGGCTTAAAAACTCTATCACCAGAGAAAGGGAATAAGCAGTGCTGTGGCTCACAGCCTTTTCAGCAGCCAGAAGTTCTTTCCAAGTCAACTTTCTTCAACAAATCACGGGAGAGTTTGCCAGGTCCTGGGCACCAGGCGACGGGCTGAGTGAGTAAACGAAAATAAACAGACGTGGTCCTTGACTTCAAGAGATGCCGCAACATGTCCTCAGTCTGCAACTACTCCTCTGTAGACCTCAGTTTTGAAAGGTTATATTCATAAAACTTCAATTATTGATTATTCTCTATTTGTCAATGTTACCGCCATGAAGAATCCAGAGCCATGCACGGGTACCTACAGGTGCTCAGGACATGTTTGCTCAGCTATATTGAATTGAGTTGAAAAAATTCTAATAAAAAGTAAAAAAAAAAAAAAAAAAAAAAAGAAAAAAGAAGTTTTGTCATGAATAAAACTCTTTTTTTCCTAAAGGATAAACTGATTTCTTTTTTTTTTTTCCGTTCTTTTTTAAAAGATTTTATTTATTTATTTGGCAGAGATAGAGAGAAAGCACAAACAGCATCCCTGAGTGAAAGGTTTGACCCCAAACCTTCAGCTCAAACACCCAGTTGCCCCAAACTGATTTCTGATAGACCTTTGAAATATTGAAGCTAATCTCTGGACACTGTTGAGTCAAAGAACTAAGTTGCCAAGAGCTGCAGCCTAGAAAATCAGAATCTGCTTTTTAAAAAAATGCTTTACTTTTTAAGAATTTCAATTATTCAATAAAAGTCACTGAGACGTCTGGTTACAAAAGGAAGAAATGCATATGAATCCTTCTCTCATATCCAAACCCAAAACCAATTCTAAGAAGTTGAAGAGTTAAATGTTTCAAAGTGAAAGAAAGAAAGAGGCGGAGAAAGAAAGAGGAGGGGAAGGGAAGAAAGGAAGAAAGGAGGGATAGGGGAATAAGGGAGTATATAAATGAATATATGATTTCTGGGTAGGGTAGGGACTTTCTAAGCATAAAAACAAGTTAAGGGATGTCTGTGTGGCTCAGCTGGTTAAGAGTCTGACTCTTGGTTTTGGCCCACGTCATAATCTCAGGGTTATTAGATCGAGCTCCACAAGGGGCTCTGTGTTCAGTGGGGAGTCAGCTTGAGAATTCTCTCTCTATCCCTCTGCCCCTCTTCCCACATGTGTTCCCATTCTCTCTCTCTAAAATTAACTAAGTAAAAAATCTTTTTAAAAATTCAATATTTAGGGGCGCCTGGGTGGCTCAGTGGTTAAAGCCTCTGCCTTCAGTTCAGGTCATGATCTCAGGGTCCTGGGATCGAGCCCCACACTGGGCTCTCCGCTCAGCAGGGAGTCTGCTTCCCCCTTCTCTCTGCCTGCCTCTCTGCCTACTTGTGATCTCTGTCTGTCAAATAAATAAATAAAATCTTTTTAAAAATTCAACATTTAACTTTTCAAAAACCCTAAAAGGCAAGTAGCAAACTGGGAAATAAACTTACAACAAATATGGCAAATGCTGAGTGATACTAATGGAAAAAGCAAAGCATATTATGAAGAGAATAGACTACCGGGCAGAGGGGAGGTCCAGGCATGGCCAACAGCTCCTGAGTGCCCTCCTGTACCCCGAGACTAGAACGCTGAAAACTGCATTGCTCCAACTCCCTGCTGGAAGGTGTTCATCTCAGCAAAAATATGTGAATATATATATGAAAAATTCTGCAAGCAACTTATATGCTCACAGTTAATGGGAACATTAAGTAAACTCCAGTGAATCTATAGAGGTAATTACATAGTCATTTCAAATGATGTCTAAGAAAGGTTTTTAATAACCTGCGATTAGGAAGATTCCCCAGGAAAATTACCTCTGTGGCCTCGACCTTCCCCCAACCTTAATTCCAAAACATGAGCATTTGTCCTTCTCTTGAGAATCAAACAAAACTGACATTAATGAGACTGAGAATATTGTCTTTTGTTCTCTGAATCTCTCTTTATTGTGTCTCCTTCTATGCTTAAAGGAGTACTTATTTTCAAGAAACTTACTCACCTTGTAATCAGTAATGGGGGAAATGTGTTTATTGCCACTGATGTGAAGTGGGAAGGAGTAAGAAAACCAGATCCGCCCTCTAGGGTTTGTTTTAATGGGGAGGTGGTTGATTTTTGTGGGGTTTTTTTCTTTTTGCAATTTTATACCTTTATTTGAGGATCAGCAGATAGTTCTCACCCACATTAATTGTCTATAGATTTTTGAAAATGGTGAAAGGCACATAGGAAACCAACATCTAGAGCTTATTTAGTGAATTTTCATCCTTGCTATGTTTTCTGGACAACTGCCCAGGGATATGGTATGGAACATTCTTTATTCCTTTGGCCCAGACAGCTGTGCTGAGCCTGGGTGAAGGCGCACATCAGGGGTTCCCATCTCCAAATTCCTGGATCTCTTTGAGTGTGCTGGTGAATGTTAATGGTGTGTTCTCCGATCCCTACCTTGTTGATGGCAGGATGCCCTTCTTCTCCTCACCACCTTTTCTTGGCAGGGGCCATTCTCCCGGGCCCTGGTTGGAAAAGCTCTCTAGGGTTTTAGGACTGAGACTTTGAGACTCAAACCCTGGGGGGGGAGGTAAGGAAGTGGGCCAATCAACAATCTAAATTATAATTCCTTGTTCTTAAACCAGACAAGACAAGACCCACCCAGGGCCCTTTCAGGATAGAAAGATGGGTCAGTGAAAAGACAGATGGTGGAAAGATATGAAGATAGGTAGATAAATAATCAAATGTTACAGAATATATACATATAGTTACACATATACAAGATTAGAAAATGTTTTGTTATCAGTGCTCCAAATAAGATGAAAAAAATCAAACTTAGATTAATTGATAAGCTTGTAACTTCTGCTGTAAGTGAAATAGTAAGGTATTTCCAGATGTTTCCTCATTTCAGAATAGTTACCCTGTCATATTTGCAAAGGTTTGAGCTGAAGGTTTGGGGTCAAACCTTTCACTCAGGGATGCCTGGGTGGCTCAGGCAGTTAAGTGTCTGCCTTCGGCTCAGGTCATGATCTCAGGGTCCTGGGATCAAGCCCCATGTCAGGTTCCCTGGTCAGTGGGGACCCTTCTTCTCCCTCTGCCTGCTGCTCCACCTGCTTGTGCTCGCTCTCTCTCTCTCTCTCTCTCACTCTCTCTGGCAAATAAATAAATCAATAAATCTTAAAAAAAAAAAAAATCTTTCACTCTGTCCTAGTTCCATACTAGTTCTGGGGCTTAGACATCATTTGAATGAGGGTAGACTACCACTCATGGACAAAGGACTAGAGTATAGGTCATATTTGGCCTGGAAAATAATCTTAACAAAGGTCAAGTCTCCTGGTGTCCAACAGCTTCTGTTTTATTAAAATCAAAATGCTTTTTTAAACAGTCTTGTTTAGAGAGGAAGAGCCTCTAACTTAGATCCCAAGACACCTAATGAAAATCCCATTCTATACAGTATTTACTCAGACATAAAAACCAGGTTACCAAATTCATATGCATATTAGGAGCTCAACAACAACAACAAAAAAAAAAACAAAAAAAAACTAAGGCTGCACCCCTAACGAGCATGTGAATATAGATATCCAAGACGGCAGTTGGTCATATCACAGAAGGAGAGAACACCAGCTAGTGTGCGACTCCTGACGGACTAACACAGCACTACCGTGAAGTAGGCTCCCGGAGATACCAAAACTGAATTTCACCAAGCATCTACACTCACCTACCAACTTACAGGGACTCAGGAACTACCTTACATGACAGAATGGAGGTGAGAAGAGCAAAATCCAGAATTCAAATCAAGAAATCAGACAAGTAATGCAGTCACATGTAAATTACAGGGCAGTGGGGATAAAAGAGTGGAGGGGGGCCTCCAGAGGACAATGGCCCTGAGTGACAGATAAGCGAGAGTAGTGGGGGTGACTTTCTCAAAGTAAACAACCATAAAGCCATCCACGGTTCAATAATTTCGGAGAATTGACAGCTAAAATAATTTTTCAAAGTAGACGCTGTCTACAATAAATGCCAAATAAATATTCTGCATGTTTCAGGAAGTCGATTCCAGAGCAAGGGTTTATAGGAAGAATATTGAAAATGGTAAGTGAGGGACGGATTGTAAAATTGTCTTCTTCCCCTTCTCTTAATTGCTTTAAAGGGCAACTGACTGTTTAAAGCAAAACTCATAGCATAGTATTGCGGGCTTTATAGTATGTGCAGAAATGAGACACTTGACAGTGGTAACAGAAAGCACAGGTGTGGCAGACTGGGGGCTGGTGGGGGGACATGTCCACAACAGGTTATTGTCACATGTTCTTCCAGACAGTCGATGCTGCTTTCAAAAGTTGGAGTCGAATGACCTTCTTCTTGAACATGAGCTGGACTCCATGACGTCCTCAAAAATTTGAATGTGGCAAAAAATATTATGTTCATCGTGTTTTTTATTTTATGATGTTTTGACATCTTGGGAGACCTTGCTGGTGGGGGAGAGGCTGCCTTCCCTGGGGCCAGCGAATTCCCAAGGTCATGCAAAACCACTCAGAAACATGTCCTTTGTATGTAGACCGACTGATCCTGAGATGTATCTCCAAACACCTTTCCCTAACTCTCTTACCTGGCCCTGGATCACCTCAGGGCCTGGGACTGGGCCACTGGAGATCACCCTGGAGCAGACTATCAGTCCTAAACTGCTGTCCCTGGCCTCCTTTGCCTCTCCTACTGAAAACACAGTAAAAGCCCTCCGCATGCTTTCCCCTAGCTCTTGCTTCTGCCTCCTGACAAACGTGGTGCTTTCCCCAGTTGCCCTACCTGGCATTGCATGCTTCCTTCTCTAGGAAACTATAGGGAATAAATTCTGTTTTTGATGGCACTGATTTCTCTGCATCATCACTCAAGTCACCTCTATAAATTAAAATTCTGTGGATACGATCATTGATAGGAATAACACTCCCAGAGCTAAGTCATAAAGGGCGATATGCCACTCACCTGGGTTTTTTTCTCTTGGAACTCTTGTAACCATGTTGTAAAGAAGCCCAGGCCACCTGGGGAGCTCACATGTAAATGTTTCAGCTAATAGCTCCAGCTAATGTCCCAGCCAAGAACCAACATCAACTGCGAGGCATACGAATGAATGATCTTTTAGACGTTTCCAGGCCCTGGCTTTCAAGTCCTCTGGCTGAGTTCCCAACACTGAGAAGCAAAGACCAACCATCCCCACTGTGTCCTGTCCAAGTTCCTGACCCACAGAATTCATGAGTCTAATAGGCATTGCTTTTGCTCATGCAACCAAATTAACTAGAAGAGAGAGTGTGGTACTTTGTAATGTACAAAATAAACAAACAAATTAAACCAAAGCACGTGGGAGCGGCTCTGGGACCAGGCAGCGGGTAGAAGCTGGAAGGACTTCGAGGAGAGTGTTAATGAAAGTGTGAAGGGGCCTCAGGAACACTGTTAACAGAAGTCTGATGACGCTTGAGAAAATCGTCAGCAAGCTGAAAGAAACATGAAGGAAATATTATTGGAAATTAAAGGAAAGGGACTTTATTATATATTGCTAGAAAATTTTGCAACAGTGCTGCTTAGGGTAATGTGTAAAATATAAATTATACCTAATAACCTGGATACTCTCTTCAAGAAGAATCCCAGGGAGGGTGTCAGAGGCTCTTCCCGGATTCTTCTAGCTCCCTATCGTAAAACGAGGGAGGCAAGACATGAGCTGAACAGTGAATCATCCCCTTTTTAAGTGAAATTTATAGAAAATATGAAGGATCCAGAATTTCCTAGGTTAAAAAAAAATCTAGGGGCACCTGGGTGGCTCAGTCAGTTAAGCGTCTGACTCTTGATTTCAGAGCGGGTCATGATCTCAGGGTCATGAGATCAAGCCCCACATAGGTCTCCGTACTCAGTGGGGAGTAAGCTTGAGATTCTCTCTCTCTCCCTCTGTCCCTCCCCTTGCTTGTGTGCTCTCTCTCTCAAATAAATAAGTAAGTAAATAAGTAAATAAATAAAATCTTTTTTAAAAAGATCCGTTTATCATTTCCAACATTTTCAAAATTCTCAAATGTAGAAAGCGCATTAGAACAACGATCAAATCCCATGTGTGATTACGTGGTCATCTGTTAAGACCTCAGTGAGACCTAAATAGTTGCCTCCAAGAAGTATTCAGTAAGACTAAAATCTCTCTGAGGATCCCAGGAGCACGCCACAAATATTTTCCTGTGACAGTACAGTTTCTTTTTCTTTTCTTTTCTTTTCTTTTTTTTTTTTTTTTTGACAGTACAGTTTCTAAGAATGTTAAGGATGTTGACCCTCTGCAGCTTTACAGGAATCTCAAAACAGAGAAGAATTTATCTCCATGAAATGTCTGGGTATGGCTTTTGTCTAATGTGATCTCACATAAATTCATAGAAAGATCACAAAGCTTTAAAGAGAATTGCAGTAATGAAAACACTCTCAGCTTGAATAAGTAATAAGAGAGATAGATGATGCAAAATGAAAAGAAGCCCTTGGACCTCCAAACCACTACCAACAGGAAGCACTGAAAAACACTGCAACTTCAAACACTGGGCATTTTGCACAAAAAAGAAAAGATGACATAAAGGGTAGAAGAAAGAGCTGAGGGTAGAGACAAGGACCATGGAGAACCATTCCCAGAAAGAAGGATCAGGACCCAATCCAGGAACTGGGAACATGTCTCTGGCTGGATTTCACAATGACCATGGACCCGTTCCTCTTGGACACCTCCTGTGTCCTCTCATCTTCTGAACGTCAGTGTCTGTACTCCTTGTCATATAGCTGTCCCACCACCATTGGTTTGGGTGGGGAAGCAGATAACTTGTCTCTTTAGTTTACAGGTCTTCAGGAGATATCAGGGAGATATGATTTGCAGACAAGGTGTACCCTCAAGGTGCCTCATCCACATGTGGGTCTGATGTAGAGGATCATACCCTAGACATTGAGACTGAGCCTGATCCTATCCAAGTACGAGACTTCAGGAATTCACAGGGAAGGAGGGAACCTATTTTATATGCGAGAGGGGATGAACTGTGGCCAGAGGGCAGACTGTGGTCAAGCGTATTTTTTCAAAAAAGGCCAAGAAATCCTTCTGGTCCCATTGTTGCTCCTTGACACTCCTTCCATAACAGGGTGAAGTCTAATTTCCTTCCCCTTGAATATGGCCTGGGCTTTGCAACAGCTGCCTTGACAAGTAGAATGTGGCAAAAGATACAGAGTGACTTCCAAAGCTAGGTCATAAAGGCTAGTTAGGCTTCCCCCCAAGTCTGTCTTTCTCTCAGATGCTCATTCTGCAGTGCAGCCCTCATATTGCCACAAAGCCCCATAGAGAGGCCGTGTGTAGTTCCAGCTGACAGACCCAGACAACCAGAGTCAAATGCCAGATAAACAAATAAATGAGCCTTTGGATAATTCCAGTCCCCAGGGTTCAAGTTTTCTAGCTGAGTTTCTGGATATGAATAAAGAGAGAGAATTCATCCCCAGCTGTATCCTGTCCAAATTCCTGACCCACAGAATCCATAAGCATAATAAATGTTTGCTTATTTCACTAAATTTTGGGGTCACTTGTCAGGCAGACAGAATAACTAGAACAATCACAGCAAATGGAATTATGCTGTTGTAAGATATTTATATTTCATGTGAAATAATACAATATTAACTGTAAGTAGTCTATGATAAATGAATGATGCATATTGTAACCACTAAAAAATTTAAATACACTAAAAAATGTACATAAAAAGCCTAAGAAATCAAAAGAAATCAAAATGCAATACTAAACAAAATTTGATTTGCTCAAAAAGCAGGCAGGAAAGGAGAGACAGAGGAACAAATAAAGAATAGATTGAATAAATAATGACTTGGTAGACGTCAACCCATAGCATGTCGATAATATCATTAAATGTAAATGGATTAAATATTTCATTAAAAAACAGATGTTGTTGGACTGGGTTTTAGAAATCAAACCAAGTACAAACTGTAAATACATGCATTTATATATAAACACAGGCATAGGTAGTATACTAATGAGGCCGATGCTATTTTTGATGTCTGACTGCTGATAGATTGCAAGCCTGACATTCTTCCTTTCATCCCACATACAGGCAGTTCTATAAGAAAGCCCACAGGTCCCCCCCTTGGCACTGCTGGAAGCCAAACCAACAAACCCCCCATGCTGACCTGCCCTCTAGCCACAAAAAACCCCAAATCCACATGCCACTCACCCTCCTCCTTTACTCAAGACAGTCAGGACTTTGGGTGCCTGGGTGGCTCGGTCATGGAGCATCTGCCTTTGGCTCAGGTCATGATCCCAGAGTCCCAGAGTCTGCTTCTCCCTCAGCCCCTTCCCCTGCTTGTGCTCTCTTTCTCTTTCTCTCAAATAAAGAAATGAAATCTTAAAAAAAAAAAAAAAAAAGCAGTTAGGGCCTGCCTGGGCCTACCCTGCTTGCCCCAGAAAGTCCCATCATGTGAGTCATAAATCTTTTCATACCGTCTTGGTGTGTACAGCATCTTCACTCTTGACATGCAGACCTATTTTGGGTGGGAGATTAATGCTACGCACCCTAGGGTAGCCACACGACGGTTTTGGTGGAGGTGCAAAATGGAAAAATCTCCCTGAAAACAGCATGAGAGCTTCCTGTAAACTTAAACATACACCTCCCCTGTAACAGAACTACTCTGTTATTAGATATTTATCCAAGGAAAACGAAAATATATGTCCATAAAAACACTTGTACAAAATATTTTATAGCAGCCTTAATCATGTGTAAATACTATGTGCATATGTATTCATAATTTTTATGGGTATGTGTAACTTTTATCTCAATTCTTTAAAAAAAGACATATCAGGGCTGCCTGGGTAGCTCAGTTGCCGTAAGCATCTGCCTTTGGCTCAGGTCATGATCCCAGGGTCCTGGCTTCGAGCCCCACTTCAGGCTCCCTGCACCTCCCTCTCCCTTTGTGCTCTCTCTTGCTCAAATACATAAACCTTAAAAAAAAAAATTTAAAAAGACACATCAGTCTCATATCCTGTCTAAACTTAATATGGATCCAGATTATCATTCAATATGTTATTTTTTAAGTAATTGGAAATTTGAATACTAACTGGGTATATGATAACACTATGGAATTACTGTTATTTACAGATGACATAATAATAATGTATTTATATTTCTTAAAGAGTACTTATCTTTTAGAGATACATCCTGAAATACTTTTGGCTGAAATAAAAAAATGAAGTCTATCAGAAAAACTGTAAAGAGGGATGCCTGGGTGGCTCAGTCTGTTAAGTGTCTGCCTTCGGCTCAGGTCATGATCCCAGGGTCCTGGGATCAAATCCTGCATCAGTGTCCCTGCACCGCTGGGAGTTTGCTTGTCCCTCCGACCTTTCCCTGCACTCATGCTCTCTTTCTCTCTCTCTCCCTCTCTCTCAAATAAATAAATAATCTTTAAAAAAAGAAAAAGAAAAACTGTGAAGAAAACACCACAGAGGAAAGACTGGAGGAACTCTACCACCCTTCGGATGATATGATTGTGGATAGTTTTTTTCTGTTTTTGTGTTCTTTAAATATCTTCTATGAGAAGCTTATCTTATTTTGATAAAACAAAAAATAAATAAACAAAACTACAATTTGAAAAACAGAAGGATAGACAAGATTAGAGGTCAATAGAATTTTCTGTAAGGACCCAGATAGTAGGGGCACCTGGGTGGCTCAGCTGATGAAGCATCTGCCTTCCCCTCAGGTCATGACCCCAGGGTCCCGGGATCGAGCCCTGTGTTGGGCTCCCTCCTCAAGGGGGAGCCCACTTCTCCCTCTCCCTCTGCTTGTGCTTGCTCTGTCAAATAAATAAATCTTTAAAAGATTTTTTAAAAAAGAATCAGACAGTAAATATTTTAGGCTTTGTCTGTCACAATCCTCAGCTCCTTTGTACAAAAACAGCATTGACAATATATAAATAAATGAGCATAGCTGTGTTCTAATGAATTTTATTTTTTTTAAAGCAAAACTGGAGATGTGACATTTACATGGATTGAGCTTAAAAATAATGAATTAATTTATTTAGAAATAGCAGGAAAAAAATGCCTAAAAGTTGGTAGGAAAACAAACAAGCAAACAAAAACCTGGGAAGTTCAAGTGTGAATAAATAAAGCATTAATATTAGGAGGATGGGACATGGCCACAAGAGTTTTGAGGGAATAATGGAGATGCAGGCAGAGCAGAGTGGTTGTTCTGGGAAATTATCTGAGAAGCACCAGATGACTGGCTAGTGACTAGGGCTCTTCATCCTCCTATTGCAGAGGAAAGAGCTAGTAAGACCTAGACAGGATACCAGGACCATTGCCAAGTACTTTTGCTTCATAGGAAAACTCAGCTTCTTCAGGGAGCTTGAAGCACTAGGTAGAGAAATTGGGAAAACTATGGAAAAAAACCCAAGAAGGGATCTCAATAGTGTGGATTTAGGTCAATACTGGGAGAATGGAGTTCTGTGTAGTGGGGCTTGGGCTGGCCCTGTGGGCTTGCTCCTCATAAAGTGGGTTAGAAGCTGGGGGTAAAGATATGGTTATAATTCTTCAGTTAGGGGCACCTGGGTGACTCAGTCAGCTGAGTGTCTGCCTTCGGCTAGGGTCATGATCCCAGGGTCCCAGGTTTGAGCCCCACATCAGGCTCCCTGCTCAGCAGAGAGCCTGTTTCTCTTTCTCTCCCTCTGCTGCTCCCCCTGCTTATGTGAGCTCACTCTTCCCCTCTCTGCCCATGCCCTGTCAAATAAATAAATAAATAAATAAAATATTTAAAAAAAAACAAAAACAATATTGAGTTAGGCCCATATCTAAGAATGGAAAGCAGCCATTGACACAGTAGCTAGGAGCTACGAAAGATAAAGTCCAGGGAAATGAGGTAGAGAATGACACCATTTATCATTTGGGTAAATGTGCATATGATGAGCTTAAGACAGCCACAGGGCGCCTGGGTGGCTCAGTCGGTTAAATGTCTGACTTTGGCCCAGGTCATGATTTTGGGGTGCTGGGATCAAGCCCTCCGTCCAGCTCCTCACTCAGCAGGGAATCTGCTTCTTCTTCCCCCACTGTCCCTCCTCCCTCTTGTGCTTGCTCTTTCTCAAATAAATGAATAAAATCTTAAAAAAAAAAAAAAAAAGACTAAGCCTCAAGAGGAAATAAATAACATTCTGGAAGGAGACCCAACACAACAGGGAACTGGAAATGTCCACGAGAAGAAAACTTCCCCTGTGAGTATCCAGAGTCCTGGAAGAGTGAGTAATGAAGGAAGTCACGAGGGACCCAAAAGGGGAATGCGGCAGGAGAATGATCCCAGTAATTGTAGCTAGAAGGCAGAAGAGAGAGAGAGAAAAAAACAGAGGATAGACATCAAAAGAGACCAAAGAGCTCTCTTCGACACTAAAAATCTCCCTCTTCTGAAGCCATAATCAGTTTGGGCACAATTCAATATGGCGTTTGGAAATACCTTGAGGTCTTGATTTGTTGACGTTCCTCCCTTTTTAAAGCAATCCCTCTTGAAAGCATGTCTTACTACTACTTCCAAGGAGTACATCCAGCCATTGAGTGCAATGCATTTCCCAGGTGTCTAATTAGGACTTCTGGTCAAACTAAATGTGACAGTAGATGTGGTGACCTGCCAGGGTCCTGAAACATGATGTCTGCTAGGTCCATTTGCCTGGGCTCTTGACCTAAATTCTCAGTTCCCATGCCTTTCACCTCATTTACCCCCAAGGCCCATGTCCTGCACTGAACCTAGCCTGCTTGGCTGTGTTCCCAGCACCTCTGTCAACTCTCATCATTCCTGAGTGTCAAAGCTCCCCACGTATTTCCTGCTTCCCCGGCCTTTGGAGGCCAATGTCATGAGTGTACACATATTCCTCTAGCTGAACCCACGTGGATGCCTGGCATCTCTAGTTGTCACATACCACTCCCTGGATTGGACATCCAAGTTGGGATTCTTAGGATGAAGCCTAACCTTGCCCTGCGTCTGGACCTTAAAGACACTGTATGTCCAGAATTGGTGCAATAGCTTCTATCACCGGGCCAGCGCTCCTGCCCAAATGATAACCTCTCCCCGAGGAGACGCAGTGCCATCCCAACCAGTTCACCCCCACCTCTGAGGTCCTGTCCACCTCCTTCCCGCGTGCTCTATTCTGGATTTCATTCAAATTGGAACACAAGATTTCACTTAAATAAATGGTGTTCTTTAAACAATTGAGAAGTCCTGATTGTTTCTCATTTTGTAGTCACTTTTGAGGATAAAAAAATATTCTCTGAATCGTGAACAAACTCTAGCTATAGAGCTGTGAGTTATTTTTTCCCACGGGGGGCACTCAATGTCAATTCAGCCCCTCGCATTGGCGAAAGAGCGCCACTTAGTGGGAAAGAAGTTGTGTAGTGTGCAGGCGCAGGAAAGAAAGGGAGAGGACAGAATGACACCTATTACTGATACTAGAGATGTTTGGGATCCAATGAGGTCAAAGTACCCTGCTGAAAACAGGAAATAGGTATATCTCTTGAAGATACAAAATCATTTGCGTAAAACTTTTTTGGCACCATTTCAGAAAGAATATATGAATACATTTTCAGATAGACAGTCAAGTACTCTTTTAGGGTATTATATCACTGAACTTTACACCCCCTGTTCTTAGGCAGATGTGCAAATAACAAGTTAGAAACTAATAATAGCCAGTCACTGAAGAAAAATTATATCCAATATGTGTCAGAGAAGCAAAACAATTTCGACTCAATCTCCTACTTTCTATGGCTCCTACACAGTGAATCGAATACTCAGAGCAACGAACTAAAGAAGTCATTCTCCAGTAGTGCACAGAAGAGCCACTTTTTATTTACTTTTTAAAATTAATTAACTAATTAATTAATTTTTAAAGCAGTTTCTTTTTTTTTAGGACTTTGTTTACTTCTTTGAGAGAGAGAGAAACATGATCAGGGTGAGGTGCAGAGGGAGAGGGAGAAACAGGCTCCCCACTGAGCAAGGAGCCTGATGCAGGACTCTGTCCCAGGACCTTGGGATCTTGACCTGAGCCAAAGGCAGACGTTTCACTGACTGAGCCACCCAAGCACCCTGAGAGCCACTTTTATAAACACAGAGTGTAGGGGTGTCAAGTAAATAAATAAAATCTTTTTTTTTTTTTAAAGATTTTTATTTATTTGACAGACAGATCACAAGTAGGCAGACAGGCAGGCAGAGAGAGAGGAGGAGGAGGCAGGCTCCCTGCTGAGCAGAGAGCCCGACGTGAGGCTTGATCCCAGGACCCTGGGATCATGACCTGAGCCGAAGGCAGAGGCTTTAACCACTGAGCCACCCAGGCGCCCAAATCTTTTTTTTTTTTTAATAAACACAGAGTGGTGTTTGTTTGTTTGTTTGTTTGTTTGTTTTAATTCCTGGTCTCTAATTCCGGCAGCTCAGATTTCACGGGTCTGGATTGGGGCCCAGAAATTTGCATATATATATATATTTTTTTTACTTCTTAAAAACTTTATTTTTCAGTGTTAACAAACTAGTGGACAAAGTGTTTAAAATTCCAAGATTTCACACTCAACATTGCAGAATATTCCCTTGTATGTAGATAGCATATATCCATCCCAGCCAAACCACCCAGGGACTCAGGATGTCTAATTTACTACTGAAAGCTTAGCCTTTACATGTTTTATATATGAAACAAATGAATCACAGTCTTTGTTTAACCAAGATGTAACACCAGTTCATACAAATTAGTGTTTCTTGGAGTGGAGGGGGGAAGCTCCCTCTTCCTCACCATGCCAGGGATCACTTGGCAAATCTGGATATACCTGGTGGTGGGAATGGGTGGTGTGCTACTGGCATCAGGTGGGTAGAGGCCATGATGCACAAGGACAGTCCTCGAAGAATTACCTGGTCCAAAATTTCAGTAGTATGGACAAAAAAACTGACAGAAACTGGCTTTTACTTAATTAGATAACTGGTATTAAATACAATCTTAATTTTTCTGCCAAAGTATGTATAGTTTATCAAAATGGTGTGATCATCAGTTGGATACTTAAAACCACTCTAAGTTGCTGGAATAAAATTCAACAATTAAATGTTAATTAGTTCATGCCTTTTATTATTAACTCATATATAATCACTTGTCTTCTGGTTTGTTGAAGCAATAAGTCAGACAACATTTGCCACAGTAATGTCTGTCGAAGTGGCTAGCCATAAAAACTCCAGCACCACACTCATCTGAAGGGCACTCCCGACGAAGGCGACTGATTTTGCCATTCTCATCCACCTTATAGTATTTCAGGACGGCCAGTTTAACCTTCTTTCTCTTATGCTTATTCTTCTTAGGAGTGGTATAAGACTTCTTCCTTTTCTTAGCACCACCACGAAGTCTCAACACAAGATGAAGAGTGGACTCCTTTTGAATGTTGTAGTCAAAGTACGTTCATCTTCCAGTTGCTTGCCAGCAAAGATAAGTCTCTGCTGATCAGGAGGAATTCCTTTCTTGTCCTGAATCTTGGCCTTCACATTTTCTGTTGTATCCGAGGGTTCAACCTCGAGAGTAATGGTCTTCCCTGTAAGAGTTTTCACGAAAATCTGCATCCTGGCGGCGGTTCCACCGCAGATGGCGGATCGGAAAGGCGAAATTTGCATGTTTTTACCAGCACACTAAGTGATGCTAACGCACATGCTCTCTTAACTGGCTTGAAGAGATGGTTGAAGACACTCTAGGATGCCATAGTTCTTCTGAGTCATTAGAGAACAATGAAGTGATGTGTATTCAAATGTGCTTTAATGGTTGGAAAGCGACTAACCTCCTGTGAGTCACCAGGCATCGCTCTCTGACATCAGCATACTTGATGATACAAAATAATTCAATACCTGAGCAGGTTGAGTAAGAGGGAACTCAGAGCCTCTGAGGGTGAAACACCCTGGCAACCACTAATCTGCTTTCAGCCTCTGGATTTACCTATTGGGGATATTCCATATAAATAGACTCGTACAGGATATGTGACCTTTGGTGTCTGCTGTCTTATGTAGCATCATCTTCTCGTGGTTAAGCCATGTTGTAGCACGTGTCAGCACCTCATTCTTTTCATAGCTGAATAATACCCCAGTGCACGGATAAGCCATGTTTTGTTTGTCCCATATTGTCCAGTAGATGGACATGGGAATTGTTTCTGCTTTTTCCCTATTGTAAAGAATGTCATGTTATATTCTATTGTAAAGAATGCTGCTGTAAACATTCAACTACAAGTTCTTTTTTTGAATATCTGATTTCAAATTTTTTGGTTGCATATGTAGAAGTAGAATTGCTGGGTCATGTGGTAAATTTAACTTTGGGAAGATCTGCCAAGCAGTTTTCTATAGTGGCTGTATCATATCATAATCCTTCCAAAAATGTTCCAATTCCTCCACATCCTTCTTTTTTTTTTTTTTTTTAAGATTTTATTAAGAGAGAGAGAGAGAGCGAGAGAGCACAAGCAGACTCCCGCTGAGCAAGGAGCCCATTGGGGGACTCGATCCTAGGACTCTGGGATCATGAACTAAGCAGAAGGCTGACGCCCAGCCGACTAAACCACCCAGGCATCCCAGTTTCTCCACGTGCTTATCAAGAGTTGTATTGCAATCCCTCTTTTTTTTTTTTAATAGCATTCTAGTGGGTATAAATCGGTTTTCCTTGTGCTTTTGGTATGCATTTCCCTTATGAGTAACGTTGTTGAACATCTTTTCATGTTCTTGTTGTCCATTTGTATATCTTTTTTGGAGAAATGTCCATCTAAGTCCCATTTTTAAATTGGTTGGCTCATCTTTTTATTGTTGTCGAGCTGTAGGAGGTCTGCATATATTCTGGATATCAGATCCTTACCAGATATATGATTTGCAAATATTTTCTCCCATTCTGTAGAGGGTCTTTTCATTTTCTTGATAGTGTCCTTTGACACACACATTTTTTTTTTAAATTTTGGTGAAATCTGAGTCATCTATTTTCATCTTTCATTGATTTTATTTTTGGTGTCATTCCACTATGAAATCTGAGGTCATGACAATTTGCCCCTATGTTTTCTCCTTGGAGTTTTACCATTTTGTTTTTACATTTAGGTCTTTGATTCATTTCGAATAAATTCTTGCATAAGCCAGTGGGTAGGCACTGGAATTTTTAAAAGCTATCATGATGATTCTAATGGCAGGCAAGTTGAGAATGGCTGGTCTAAGCAGGTGAGGAGGCAGGTCCAGAGGACACCTGCATATGTTTATTTAAAGAAAGTGTGATGGAATTGGGCTGAAAGACAGGAGCCAGTACTTTCTAAATTGGCCAGTTCTCTAACCCTCCATTCATTCCACAATATTTTTAAGTGCTTACTATGTGCCAGACACTGTTCTAGGCCCTTGAGGAAAATGGTGAACAAGACAAGCTTCCAGTTTGCATGCCACCTGAGGGGAAAGACGGATAAACACATTAATTTCAAATGATGACAACTTTGAAGTAGAAGAGGATAAAAAATATACCATGTGATAGCATCAGAGCATGTGACGGGCAGTGGGGCCCAGTAATCCCATACAATGGTGAGGGGTAACATTTGAGCCTGGGCATTAAAAAGCTGGGGAAGTAAACATCTGGGACAAAAGCATTTCACTCTGGAGCAAACGATGGAGAGCCACATATTCTCTGCCTCTCTCCCCATTGACAGATGGGATCTATGAATCTAGCTGGATCCTCTGAATCTGTCTAGGCTCCAGGATAGTCTTGACCAATAGAATATAGCAGGACAGATGCTGGGTCAGTTTCCAGGCCATCAGAGATAGGCAGCTTCCACTTCTTATCTCTTGGGACTCTTATTCTGGGACCCCTGACCCACCAAGTGAGAAATCAGACTCCTGAGAAGGGCCTGACCTTCCAGAACCTTCCAGAGCCTTCCAGCTGTCCCTGCCCAGAGACTGACATATGAGTAAGGTCATCTTAGACCTGCCAGACCAGACCAGCCACCAGCTGAATATCAGCAGATGACTCACATCAACATCATGAGGAATGGAAGAACTGCCCATTTGAGCTCTGCCCAAATTTCTGACCCACAAAATCATGAAAAATAATGCAATGGTGGTGGTAGTCAACTACTAAATTGCAGGGCAATCTGTCAGTCCAAGAGGATGACAGATGCAGTTCTGAGGCAAGAACAACTTTTGGAGTGTTCAAGAGACCCAAATAAGGCCAGTAGGGGCTGAAGTTCATACAAGGGTAGAGAAGAACAGCGGGGGAGATGTAAGCATTGAGGAGAGACAGGTGGTGTAGTGCCTGGCAGGCCAGGCAGTGGGCAGACGCTGAAAGGACTGAGGAGATGAATGCTATGTTCTGAATTTCAAAAGTCCTTTCTGGCTGCCGTGTGGCAAACAGACCATAGCGGAGCCGTAGTGGACAGAGAACAGCCAGTTAGAAAGCTGTTGCAACTGGTGACTTTTCCTGGCTGGGAATTTGACCCAATATGTAGAAACTTACCCTGCAACATTTTCGCTGCCTTCCTGATCTTTGTTCCAGTTCAAGCAACTGGACCTTTGCCTTACTTCTGTAACTTGTCCTTCACTTTGCCTTGCAGTCCTAACAATGGTGTCTCTCTTGCTCCCCAGTGTTCCATGTTAACAGAAGCAGGAATACGGGGGAGTCTGCATCCTCCTGCTGGGTCCTTATGTGTAGATGCCCCACTGGTATGCCTTTGGGGAGGAGGGTAATTTATTGGGGAATAAACATGTTGGGTGTACAAAGCTTGACTCCCCGCTGCCCACAGATAGCATGAGTCCTCTGTACTTTCGTCCTTGTGATGAAATAGTCCTGTCCCCTATTGAAGGCCCAAGGTGGCCAGGTGTTGCTGTGACTAAGGAGTAAGTCTGCCTTATTCTGGGATTCAGTATTAGGATACTCCCTCCCCTACTGATATAAGCAATTTTTCAATATCAGCTTTATCAGTAAGATGAAGACCTCTGTGGTCTGATTCCTATCTTTTTTTTAATTTTATTTATTTATTTGATAGACAGAGGTTACAAGTAGGCAGAGAGGCAGGCAGAGAGAAAGGAAGGGAAGCAGGTTCCCTGCCAAGCAGAGAGCCCGATGCGGGGCTCGATCCCAGGACCCTGGGATCATGACCTGAGCCGAAGGCAGAGGCTTTAACCCACTGAGCCACTCAGGCGCCCCTGATTCCTATCTTTTAATTGGATTAAAACTCAAGTAGAGAAAAGGGGGCCTATTTATTGGGATCCAAGTACACCTAAGATCCTGTATCAATAATCTGCCAGGTAGTCAAGAACCTTGCTCTGCTCACTAATGTGCCCAGGAATTACCTATCCCAGACTCTTCTGTCTATGACCACCTGGTTGTCTAGCTGGATTTCCACATATTTCCAGTTCCTAGACTTTTCCATTGCCACATGACAATCACCTGTCCCCGAGGCTGCCTGTCACATCCGGTTGGATTTCCCAAACTGAGTGGCCCACTTCCCAGTCTATCACAGGTCACCCAACTCTGGAGCCGGGCACAGACTTTCTTCCATTTCCATCAGCTGGACCTACTCTGTTAAGTCTGTCCTTACGTGGACCACAGTAGGTGTGTTTTATTCACACGTCTGAGCCCCCTACCCCACGGGGACTGAACCCAAGTTCCCATCCTTACAACTTGAATAAGAGAGGACAATAGTGTTGAACGTTCTAGAGTTCTTTTTTTTTGGTGGGGGGGATTTTATTTATTTATTCATGAGAGAGAGAGGCAGAGGGAGAAGCAGGCTCCCTGCGGAGCAAGAAGCCCAATGTGGGACTCGATCCCAGAACCCTGGGATCATGACAGGAGCCAAAGGCAGACGCTTAACCAGCTGAGCCACCCAGGAGCAAGAGATTTCTAGACTTCTACCAGATGTTATCTGTATGTCATTTGGCTAATTTTTTAATTTCTCTGTCCCTCAGTTTCCTCATCTGTGAAATGGGGATAGTGATTATAGCATCTACTTATTTCTGTGAGATCTGAGATAATGCCTGCAGATAACTGTAATATTAACACCCCTAGCACATAATAAGAACTTGATAAATATTACCTGATACTGGGCAAACCGTCTCCTCATGCACTTTCAGAGTTGGTTTTGAATACAAGTGCAAAAAGTTCATGACAGGAGAGCACAAATGTCAAGAGCCACAGAGAAGAACACAAATGTCCTACTAGGACCAGGGGTGAGTTCATTGAGACCATGGGTTGTGGCTTCTCAGTTTTTGCATCTCCGACACATAGCTTGGTGCCAAGCACATAGTAGGCACTCAATAAATGGTTGTTGAATAATTTCAACGAGCATCCCCCAAATGATCAGGCATGACTGGGGAAGTCACTTCACAAAAACTCCAGGGGACAGTTGACCAGATGTGTGTACTTCTTCAATTCGTCTCCTTTTCACTTGTAAGATCAGTAAGGGTAGACCCAAGAGCTTTCTCTCTCCCTCCAGGTCCCTGCATTTGCAGATTGGGGCTGGGCCCAGCCTGTGAGGCCCGCAATCTCTCCAGGATGTCAGCCCCATGCTGGGAACCTCCTCTGAGCAACATAGCACGGCAGGCAATGCTCTGTTCCTGCAAGGCTGGGCGGACACTGTAATGAATAATGAAGGTATGCCAGGCCTTCTAATCTGGGGAGTTGCTGCCATTTCCATTAAGTAGCCATGGCTGTGAGAGATAAGGACTGGAATTTGAATTGCTATTGTGCTCCCCTCTGCAAGCGTACTAGAGGTTTTTCTGTTGAGTCCTTTGTAATACCAGATGGCAATAATTATGGTGAACTCAGAATGGGCGAATAATGAAGCTCTTCCTTTCTCACTGATTCCTGTTGGACTTGAGCTTTCCTTCCACCAACAATGCCCGTGATTTGATATCAACAGAGACACGAATGTATGAATAGAGAGCATGGTGGTGAGAGTCTCGGACTCTGACTTCTCAACTCTACAGCCAGCCACCTGCGAGGGGCACTGAACAGACCATCTCCCCCCCTGCCCCACCGTAGGGGCTCTGCCTCAGTTTCCATCTTTAGAACCCAGAGTTTGTAATATACCTGCCCTTCCCTCTGTCTGGGTGACGGGACACTATGAGCATCTCAGAGGCAGGCAGGAGCAGGAAACAGGGTGCCCTGGGGATGCAGCAAGGATAAGGTGATAGCTCCTATTTTGGGTTACGTGTCTTGTCTTCTCATCTAGATTATTTCCCCCTGAGTGCTGTACTATCCTGCTTCTGCCTCCTTACAGCATGCAGTCCTGGGAAAGAACCGACGTCAGGATGATCTCTGTCAACTGAGAAGCTTGTCCCCTCAATTTGGCACCAGCTTTGTGGTCCCCAAGGCATTCACTCATGCCTTCTCCAGCCCTTGATCTGAGCATGCTTCTTTTCCCCAGCTTCCTGGAGGTATAATTGTATACAAAAACAAAAACAAAAACAAAACAAAAAAAAACTGCCTATAATTAGTGGACACAATTTGAATTTGACCAATAAGCATACACTCATGTCACCATCACCACAATCAAGATAAAAAACATTCACGTCACCTCCAAAAGTTTCCTTGTGCCCCTTTGCTGTTGCTGTGGGTTTTGTTTCGTTTTGCTCTGTTTTTGTGGTAAGAACACTGGACATGAAATTCGCCCTTAGCAAATTTGTCAGTGCACAATGCATCATTGTTAACTGCCAGCGCTATGTTGTATAGCAGGTTTCTGGAACTTGCTCCTCTTGGGTACCCATTAAACATCTACTCCCTATCCCTCCTCCCCCGCCCTCAGTAACCACCATCTACTGTTTACTTCTACACGTGTGGCTATTTTAGATGCCTTCTATAAGTGGAAACATGAAGTACTTGTCCTTCTGTGACTGGCTCGTGTCACTTGGCATAATGTCTTCCAGGTCCATCCGTGTTGCAGTCTGTGATAGGACTTCCTTCCTTTATAAGGCTGAATAATATCCCATTGTATGTATATGTCACATATATTTGTCAATGGCCATTTGGGGTTCTTGCTTACTCTCAGATCAACCTTGCCTCCGGCTGCCTCTCGCTGTCACCTCTGGAAGTTACCCCAGTCCGGATCACCTGGTGGGGACAGAGGCGGGAACAGTGCACCTGCCCAGAAAAGGAGCAGGGCAGGCACTTTCCTTTCAAAAAACTGCCAGACATCACTGGGCATGGAGTCTGCTTGAGATTCTCTCTCTCCCTCTCCCTCTGCCCCTCTCTGCAACCCCCACCCCCGGTCCACCGCATACGCGTGCACGTGCACATGCATACCCCCCCTCTTAAAAAGAAAAAAAAAAGATGCTGCCACAAAGCAGAGGGGCTGGAAGTGACCCTTTGCAGATCACTTTTGGAAGTGGAGGGTTGGTGTCAGAGGCATGGGCCAGCCACGTAATCTTGGGTTCTGCTTCCTCTGGGAAGTTGTTGGCCGTAATTAAGAGGGTCTACTCCTTTACTGTTGGTCAAGGTCACAAACCAAAGCCATCTGTGGATACTCCATAACTTCCATTAGGACCCAAGTTTGAGTTGGAAACTTATCTTCCCAGGCGCCCCGCAGATGACTTGACAGACTTTCCTCAGGCTGAATCTGGGTAAGTCCGCTCAGGTTACACTATAACTCCTCATACAGCTTCATAAAGACTGTTTCTTCAATGGATACATAAGCTCCTTCATTAAATTTTATATTAACTTTCATTTCACTATAAACATTGAAAAGATACAAAAAAGTCAGAAAGGAAAAAAAGTATCCACAATCTCACCACCAGGAAATAATTTCCCTTAAGCTCTTGTTTTTCCCCTTCTTTTTGCTGGGTACAATGTCTTATTCAATAAAGATTCTACATTACTTCTTACATTTTAAACACCAGGGTGCCTGGGTGGCTCAGTTTGTTAAGCATTTGTCTTCAGCTCAGGTCATGATCCTAGGGTCCTGGGATCAAGCCCCACATCAGGCTCCCTGCTCAGACAGGAGCCTGCTTCTCTCTCTCCCTCTTCTTCTGGGTGTGCTCTCTTCCTAGCCCTCACTCTCTCTCAAATAAATAAATAAAATCTTTAAAAAAAAATTTTTTTAAACACCATTATTTTAGCTATAGAAATAATATGGGTTTGCTGTAAAAAGTTTGAAAAGCTTTTAAAGATTTTAAAAAATTATTTATTTATTTGACAGACAGAGATCACAAGCAGGTGGAGAGGCAGGCAGAGAGAGGAGGAAGCAGGTTCCCTGCTGAGCAGAGAGCCAGATGCGGGGCTCGATCCTAGGACCCTGAGACCATGACCTGAACCGAAGACAGAGGCTTAACCCACCATCCAGGCACCCCTGAAAAGTTCTTAAAATGCGAAAGGGAAAATAGCAATCATTTGAGTACTGTCACCCAGAACTTATCACCATAAACATTTTGTTTTTTTCTCTTTAAGTTTAGTTTTTTGTGACTGTTCCAGTCAAATATTACTCCTTCAGATCTCCTGAATGTATGTATATATGACCACCAATGTGTTTCACGTCTTTTTTTTTTTTTTTACCTTGTGGTTTCTTTCACTCATTTCTTCCACCCCTACCCTTAAAGTCTATTTTATTGATACCACATATATACTTGTTTTTAAGTGATTAATACAGAAAGATTCACAAGTCCTAAGAAAGACAATAATAGAAATAGGGGCTTAATCATGTAGAGAAATGTGTATTTAAGTTCCTAAACTAAGATGTAAACAGTGGCTGTCTCCTGATGGTAGGATTATGAAGACGTTCTTATTTCCTTCTTTTCACTTGTCAAGTTTCCAATCTTCCACAACAAACACTAGTTGAGTAATAAGAGAAATAAAACAAAATTATTTAAGTCACAGATACCCAAATTCACAGATGTGTTTTCAAGCCTTGCTTCTCTTGGTTTTCCCCATCCCTGAACCCCCTCTTTCTTGGTCTTCTTACTCTTTTCTTTGTTTTTTTAAAAGATTTTATTTATTTGACAGAGACACGGCGAGAAAGGGAACACAAGCAGAGGGAGTGGGAGAGGGAGAAGCAGGCTTCTCGCTGAGCAGGGAGCCCTATGTGGGGCTCAATCCCAGGGTCCTGGGATCATGACCTGAACTTAATGACTTAACGACTGAGCCACACAGGCACCCCCTTCTTATTCTTTTCTGGAAGTGGGTCTTTGACCAAAGACCCTGGCAGCCTCAACATGTCTAAGGTGTGCAGGGAAAGGCAGTGAGACTGCCAGGAAAATGTTCCTTGTCTCAGGGATGGGTTACCCTAAAGAACTGGAAGGTCTTGATGTCCTTCCAGGGACACACCGGACATTAGGGTCTGCGGCTACCTCCACACCCACTTCCAGGAGAGAGCTTGGATGCTGGAAGGACAGTAGAGGTGTTAACAAGGCCATGGCATGAGAGAACAGAGGGCACAGAGGGAGGACACAGGGGAAGAGTGAACATTTGGATGACCAGGAGGAATGGACTCCACAGGGGCTAGCGGGTGACAACACGGGATCAACACTCAGTGTTCTATACTTCTGGGCTCCAGCAGTCTGCCGTGCAGTAACAGTATGGTCACCACCTAGGTTAGCTAGACTAGGAAAAGGTGGAACACGATGACCACCAGGTGGCACGTTAGTTTGTCAAAAGTAAAACATGTAAAAAAAAAATTATACTGGCAAAAGAATAGACAAATAGATCAATGGAACAGAAGAGAAATCCCAGAAATAGACCCACATAAATATCATCAACTGATCTTTGACAAAGGAGCAAAGATAAGGCAGTCTAGCGAAGATAGATTTTTCTGCAAATGGTGTCCGGATGCCTGGATATCTACATAAAAAAAAAAAAAAAGAAAAGAAAAGGCATACACAGATCTTTCACTCCTCACAAAAGTTAACTCAAAATGGATCACAGACATAAATGTAAAACACAAAACTATAAAGCTCCTAGGAGATGACGCAGGAGAAAATCTCAATGACTCTGCATTTGGCAATGATTTTTTAGATACGACACCAAAGGCATGATCACAAAAGAAAAAAAATGATGAGCTAGGCTTCATTAAAGTGAAAATGCTCTGCTCTGTGAAAGACAATGTCAAAAGAAAGAAAATACATGACACAGACTGGGAGAAAATATTGCAAAAGACACATCTGATTAAAGGACTGCTGCCCAAAATAAACGAAGAACGCTGAAAACTCAACAATAAGAAAACAAACAACCTGATTTTTAAAATGGCCCAAAAGCCTTAACAGACACCTCACTGTAGAAGATGCACAGAGGGCAAATACATATACAAACAGATATTCCACATCCTATGTCCTCAGGGAAAGGCAAATTAACACAATGCCACTACACATTTCGCAGAAGGGCCAGAATCCAGAACACTGACACCACCATGTGCTGGTGAGGACGTGGAGTCACAGGAACTCTCATTCATCTACAGCCACTTTGGAAGACAGTTGGGCAGTTTCTTACAAAACTAAACATTCTCTTACCATACCATCAGCAAGTGTGCTCCTTCATATTTACCAAAAAAGTTGAAAACTTGCATGTGAATGTTTATAACAGCTTTATTCATAATTGACTAAACTTGGAAGCAAGCAGGATGTCCTTCAGTAGGTGAATAGCTAAATCAGGGTACACCTGGCAAAGCAATATTAGTCACCACTAAAAAGAAATGAGCTATTAAGCCATGCGGAAACAGGGAGGAAACTCAAATGCATGTTATAAAGGAAAAGAAGCCCATCTGAAAAGGCTACAAACTGTATGATCCCAACTTTATAACATTCTGGAAAAGGCAAAGCTAGAGACAGTAAAAAGATCTGTAGTTTCCAGGGGTTGAGGGAGAGATTGATGAATGGGCAGAGCAAAAAGGATTTTAGGGCAGTGAAAGTACTCTGTAGGATACCTTGATGCCCCTAATGGTGGACGCAAGACATTATATGACTGTCCAGACCCATAGAATGTACAACACCAAGCATAAACCCTCAGGTGAACTGTGGATTCTGAGTGACTATGATGGGTCACTGAAGGTTGAAAATTATAACTAACATCCCACTCTGGTAGGGGATGTTGATAATGCAGGAGGCTGTGCATGTGTAGGGACAGGGGTCCATGAGAAATCTCTCTATCTTCCTCTCAATTTTGCTGTGGTGGTAAAAAATCTTTTAAAAAATTAGCCCTTAAATTCCAAGTCTTTAAAAATAAAAAAATAAAAATATAAGTAAAATTTAAAAATTAACTAATCAAATTAACTAAAATACAAACTAACCACTTCTGTAATAGGAGTTTTTTAGATACAAAAAATTATTCTCTTGGTCTATGCAGCTCTGCCAAGAGGATATTTCCCCCCCCAATTATCTTAGCCCGCAGTTCCAAACATGCAAAATAAAGCCATTTTTTAGTAGACCATACCAGTTTAGGTGATTACTTTTAGTGGTCATAACAAAACTATACATGCTAACCATAGGTAGAAGGACAGGAAGCAAGAAGCGCATTTTCTGGCCCAGAGGAGAAGTCAAAGCAGAGGGATGGCTGGGGAAAGAACCTGGCATGTTGAGTTTCATCCCCAGCCTGTAAAACTCACCTGGAATGCAGTCCACGTGAATGCCTGAGTTTGACCCTAAACCAAGAAAATTCTTCTTCTGAAGGTTTTGTGTGTGTGTATGTGTGTGTGTGTTTTGAGTAGGATAACTTACCCATGCTTGAGTCCTTAATTTTTTTATCTTTAAGTTGGCGATATCAAGCATTATTTCTCAAGAACACCTGGTTAGTATATTTTGTGAGCTCTACATACCAAAGAATATCTTTATGTTCTTCTCATGTGAAGCAAATGTTACAACATACAAAATTCTCAGAACACTATTGTTGCAGATACTTTTTTTCTGACATTCCATTTTGCAAAAGAGAAGTCTGTGACCAGTCTAGTTTTGTTCCCTTGTAGGATACCAGTTTTCGAGTCAAAGTAACATATAAGATATTTTTCTTTATCCTTGTCATTCAAAACTTTTTCCGGGAAGTGAGATGCTTTTTTTCAAAGACTCACTTTGAAACAGAATGATTCTTTTTTATTTAAGCATTTAATGCTTTTTTTCCAAAAAGCTTTCTTCAATTTTATCTTTGATTATGGCTTTAGTTTGAGTTGTTCTGTTTCTTAAGGAATTGCCATAAACCTTGGGTTGAATCTCCAAAGCTCTATATTCCATTTCTATTACTTTAATCATCCCTCACAATGGTCTTTTTCTTTGTTGCTCAAGAGCTTTTTGGACTTGTTTCCCACTTCACTGGTTTAGCTTTACCCATTATGTCAACCCCGTCCTTTGGGCTTCACATGGTTTTAATGATGCTCCAGTTACCTTCCTGATCTTTAGCAGTTATCAAGGACAATTAACCAAAAATTCTGACTCAGTTCAACTTACATAGTAATAAAATCTATTATTTCACATAACCAGGACTTCTCAGGCCATCGCTTGGATATTAGGATGATATTACATAGCTATGAATCCAATTTTCATTATCATCTACTCTGTCTTTGCTGGACTCAAGTGGAATCCTCTCCCACTTCCACTGCCTCTTTCTTGGATTTAATTATCAATTCAAATACATAAAAAGATAGAATCCTGGAGACTGGGACTCCCTGACTTTGCCTACAGTATTTCCTTGAGTGTTCTTTTCAGGATGAACCAGGAAACAATGTAGTTCTCCCCAGCAACAACTCATTCCTGTCTCTCTCTCTCTCTCTCTCATACACACACACACACACACACACACACACACACACTTCCTATCCATCTCTGAGAGCTGCACTCATTGTATAGAGGTGTTCTGAACTGTAGTAATATGAGGCAAGGATTGAGAATGGAATGGTGTTGGTGACAGCTCCCATCTATCTTAGAGTGATGGCTTCACCATTCTTTGGTTTGGTTCAAGCCTTGAGGGTTATTTTGTTTGTGTTTTTTTTTTTTTTAATCTTAATTCCAGCAAGTTAACATACAGTGTTATATTAGTTTTGTGTGTACAACATAGTGATTCAACAATTCCATACAACACCCAGTGCTCATCACAAGTGCCCTCCTTAATCTCCATCACCTAGTTCACTCATCCCCCCACCCCAAGCCTTGAGTTTTGGGTTCAGAATAAGGACTAAGAGGTAAACACCATTATTTCAAGTTGGCAGCAGGTTGAGCAAGAGTGGTTCATTAATTTGTTTTCACTGTGATTCCCTTGGCCTATTCTTAGTAGACGCCTCTTCCAAATTCAGGCATTATTAGTGTGACTGTCAGTACTAGCTTATGATGATTAGCAAGGGTTGGTCTTTTCCTGTGTCCATATAGAGGTATCTTTATCTTTGTCTGAACTCGCACTACTCAGAAAGTATGCTACTTTTCATGAAAATATTCACCCCAAATCCACTTTCCTAATTTAAAATCTTCTTTAGGAAATTTACATACCTGAACCAGTGAGCACACAAAGCAGCCAGAGTCCAGGTTACAGGATGTAGTAAGCGATCACCCTCCTCACCCTCTAGGGATGAAGTTCTTCATGGTTTCCGTGTTAGATTCCCCAAGGCACTTGGGGGCACTAACAACCTGGGTCCAATGCAGACAGAAACTTTACTGCTTTGGACATATTATTTCATTATCAACTTACCCTGCAGCACATGTCCACTGCGTGCTATGGAGGGAAAACAAAATTGGAACTGATATGGCTCAGTAATGTTGCCTATGTCCCACAAAGAGACCTGCTGAGTTCATTAACTGTTATGCAATGGAGGCTTCAAAACACCATATTTTATTTAGAAATCCTGGTTTTTTTTTTGTAATTATTTTATTTATTTGCTTGTTTGTTTGTTTGAGGGATAGTGAAAGAGCAGGGGGAGAGGGAGAAGCAGACTCCCCGCTGAGCAGAGAGCCTTATATGGGGCTTGATCCCAGGACCCTGAGATCATTACCTGAGCCGAAGGGAGATGCTTAATTGACTGAACCACCCAGGCACCCCTTATTTAGAACTTCTTAATGGGGTTTTGTATAGGTTGTTGAAGAGTATCTTAGTGATGTGTTTTTTGTTTGTTTGTGTGTTTGTTTTTAAATTTTCAACAAAAAGATAATTGAGGTTTTTGGTGACAAGGGAAGCACTATGATTTTTCCCTCTTAAAAAATATATGCCTTCAATCCTCTAAAAAATTGTTATTCAGCACATTTTCAAGAGTTAGATTTAGCTATGTGGTGGGGGGGTGGGCACTGTATTTCAATAAGAAGTTGGGAATTCTGTCAAGCGCCCCTGGCCAATGGCATTTTCCTTCCCTGCTTGACCTACTCTTTCTTCTCCCTTCTTCCTTCCAGACCATAGCAGATGGATGCGGCCCAGTTTTTATCTCTGCAATATCTTGGAACTCTGGGGCTGCATTACTGTCAACCTTTGTCTCTAATAATTGGCCACAGCAGCCAGCCAATTTTACTTCTGGTGGCGGAATGTACAGGCCAAGCATGAGTAATAAATAATGGCGGACTGCAGATTGCACAATGAAGAACTGAAGCAAAGAAAGATTGGCTTGATGCCTGTGGAAAAGGAAAGATGCCTCTTGTAGTCCCCCACACCTTCCTTCTCTCTCCCTCTTTCTCACACACATATACACACACATATGCACACATGGACACATGAATGCACACGTGTATGCACACGTGCATGTGCTTTTCATGCTATGAACAGCACAAAGAATTAAATAACATTAAAGAAACTAATCCATCCTCCCTTTCTTCAAATCCTCCAAGGCCTGGCAACTGGTAAAGGTTGCTCTCACAGGCATCATGTGTCAGTGATAACCGAATGATCTCATTATTTCCTCATCAAAATAGCATTTTCTCACATCACCATTGGCAGAAATTGGCTTTAAAAAAAAAAAAGAAAGAAAGAAAATTGCGCTAATCCGACAATGTCTGATTTATTTTTTCAGTCAAATATCTAAGCTTGAACCAAAGACATTATTTTTGCCTCCTCTTTGCCCTGCCCCCAAAAAATCCTGCCATTTTTTTTGAAAAATTAGAGCTACAAAAAAGTGCTTTGTCTGTATATAAAACATTTGTTGTCATTTGTTAGCCCAGGAAATGGCAAATTACAGCCTTCAGGCCAAATCTAATCCACTGACCATTTTTGTAAAGACTGAGAGCTAAAAATAGTTTTTACATTTTTAAATTGTTGGAGAGAATCAAAAGAACACTTTGAGATGTTTGAAAATTGCACAAAATTCAAATTTTGGTGTCCACAGTATTAACTGGGGCTCAGTCACGCCCGTGCACTTACATGGTCTATGGCTGCTTTTGTTCTCCAACAGTAAAACTGAATAGTTGTAATAGGATCAAGTGGCCCATAAAGCTTAAAATATCTATCATCTTGTCCTTAGAAAACATTTTCCACTTCCTATATCAGTCCATTAAAATAAACAAAGAAAAAAATAAAAATGTTGGATGATATTATTAGGATATATTACATTATTAGTGATCAGAGTAACCTACCACAGAGCTTACACAATCTTAAAGAAGCCAAGGAATAATCTCTCTCTCTCTCTGGATGTTATTTACCTACAAAGAAGCTCAGAGATGGCTAGCAAAAGTTGGTGAATCAAAACCTTAGAAAAATCAGAAGAACTCACACATGAGGTTGAAAACTCTATCCCGTGCATTTAGAGATGCCAGAAAAGTCTACGCCTTTGTTTTATATAACCATCACTACACTCTTCCTTGGAGTAGAAAAAGTGGGAAGTTGGTGAGTCTCACTTGGGTTTCTTTGGTCTCTTCCAGGTAAAACCATTTTTCAAGATTTCTGGTCTTCTCCCATCGCCACCTGGCCTTCAGTTGTAGGAAAAAGCTTACATGAGCTTAACCTCAGGAGGAGAATCTCAGATCAAAGTGTGGGTCTTTAAGCAAGAGTCAAAGTTTCTCATCCCACCTGGTCATGTGTGCCCTCTCGCACCTTTCCTCCCAACTCTGCCATCCTTGTTCTATCTGGCTCTCACTGGTGTTGCAAACACTCTGAATCTTGACAGTGTCCTCCTTCACTCCGTGGCCTGGCTCTCTACCCACTACCTCTTCTGTAGGGTCCCCACTGCCCTGTGTGGCCCCAGAGCAAGTCCCTTGGCTCACAACTCCGTTACCTTTTGTATTTTCCATCCGGAGGGCACAGGACCATCCGGGCCCTTTCTGTGCCACACAGGAACCTAGAAACACTTGCAGGGTGGGGCTCTTCCTGTTTTATCTCTGTCTAGGCCCTTCGTTCAGCCCTTTCTAGCTCACCATGAAACCATGTTGTACATAGCTAGTCTCTGACACTTGTCATTTCCCCAATCTACACCTGGAAAAGCAAGGGAAGCAGCCACTGCTATCAGATTCCCCCAAACGACCTCGGAGTTTCTAACATGGCCTTCTTTCAGGGGACGGAGCCAGAACACGAGTGTCTGATGATTTTACCTCCCATCTGAACCCTTCTTGTTTGGTCAGAGCCTCCCTAATGAAATCACCTGAGTCCTCTCTACCTAAGGCGTATACACCTACACACCAGTTTTAACTTTCCATATATAAAGAGAGCTTTTAAAGTTCAGAAAATAAACATTTTCTCTCTCCATAAAGCCTGGCTTTTAAAACTAGAATTTCAATATGGAATCAACAAAGTCAGCTTTTGAAAATCAAAGCTCATCAATGGCCTTTTTATTCCAGGCACTACCAACCCTCACCTTCCCTGCCGCTTATGGCTTAGCATTCATGGTGGAAGGCTGTGGGGTTACATGATTTACAGGGGTGGGAAAAACATGTCAGTTTAATATTTCAAAATATTATTCCTGTTACCTTTGCTCAATGAAACTCTCTTTAAACATTATCATCCTTAAAAAAAAATTACATACCTCAGCAGCATTATACCTTATACATTACATTATACCTTATATTACATTATGTCTTATACCTTATAGTCCATTATATCGTATATTATAACTTAGCTCTGGGTGAAGCTATTGTAGAACTTTTCTCCGGCCCCCATCACAGAATACCACAGCCTGGGTGGTTCAAACAACAGACATTTATTTTCTTACAGCTCTGGAGGCTCGAAGTCTAAGATGCCAGCAGGGCTGGTTTTTCCTGAGGCCTCCCTCCTTGGCTTACAGACGGCCATTTTCTCTCTGTGTCCTCACATGGTCTTTCCTCTGTGTGAGTCGATGTCTGTGTTCTAATCACCTCGTCTCACAAGGACACAAGTCATATTGGATTAGGGCCCACACTGGTGACTTCATTTTGACTTAATCACCTCTTTAAAGGCTCTTTCTAAACACAGTCACATTGGGAGTTCAGGGCCTCAATGTGAATTTGCGGGGACACAATTCCATCCACAACAGTCATCAAAGCCAGTATTGAATGAAGATTTTATGTGTTTGCAGCTGGTACATTTTCTGCAAAGGATTACAGGAATACAGACTTCGGTGGACAAGCGCGGGTCGATCACATGAATTCTCACTCACATGACAGGTTCTCCATATTGTCTGAGCCCAGGGTTCTCCAGGGTGAGCAACAGTGACACAATTCATTTTTGAGCAGTGGTGCTCATCTGCTCAGCCCTGGCTACACACCAGAGTCACCTCCAGAGCCTTAAGAGGAATGACTTGTAGCACATTGGAATAAAAGAAAAAGAAAAAGCCATGATCTCGACGGTTACCACCAGAGTTCCTCTTGGAGGAAAGACCTTTCTGTTTAGGGAAGCATGTTGCAATACAGAAGGTGAGCAGGGGACAGCCTCTGAGGGCCGAGGCTGGAAGACTGTGAGCAAGGAAGTAGTTAACTGTCCTGCATGAGAAATAAGATAGAATTAGGGGACAAGAGAGAAGGAAAGAGAAGGGAGGAAGAGGAGAGAGGAGGGAGGAAAAGGAGAAGAGATGCCAGGGGAGGAGGGGAAGCCTGAGGATGAAGGCACCTGAAGGGGAACAATCCTGTCGGTAAGTAGATATATTTGTCGGCTGGGGCTGCCCTGACACAGTGCCACACACCAGGGGGCCTTAAAAGAAACGTAATTCTCACAGTTCTGGAGGCTAGAAATCTAAAATCAAAAGGTCTGCAGGGTCGGTCCCTTCCAAGAGCCATGAAGGAGAATCTGTTCCAGGCCCCTCACCTTGGCTTATAGATGGCCGTCTTCATGCTCCCATGATGTTCTTCCTATGCATGCTTAGGTCCAGATTTCCTCTTCCTATAAGAACATCAGTCATCTTAGATTTGGTTCCACCCTAATGACCTATTTTAACAGATTACTTCACATTCTAAAAGGGCTAGGGTTCCAGCATATCTTTTTTGGAGGAGCACGATGCAACCCATCCATATCAGTAGGCCAAAGAACACACCATGGTGTCTAACATTCAAGGCAGAGGTGTTTGTGTTCTAGGAGTAAGCCTCTATTTCCTTGGAGCAAAAACACTAGGGTTATAGAGGTCTGACAGCCAGGAGCGTCCTGCCCACGTCCACCTCCCACTGCCAGCCGGGGGGGAGGGATAGTGATCAGAAGCAAAGCTGAGCTTCCCACAGTTTAGCTGAGAGATGCCCAGAAAACACATAGAGTAAGACCCCAAACTCTTTCCTTAAATGGATTATCTTTAAAAAAGGGAAATGGCCATCAGACCCAACTAGAGACAAACAGGGCCACCCCAGCCCTACAGAATCAGAATATGAAGGACAGAAAAGTTTCTAATCACCCTACAAGGTGATCCTGATGCCATGTTTTAGAACCATTGCAGTCACCTACAGGAGAAAGGGTCACCTCCAGCACTGAGCATATTTAACCCTAATCTTGACTAAATTCTACACCGTCATTACCTCCCAAGTTACAGAAATCTCCCAGGACTGACTAATACACTGTTGACCCCATTTTCAAAATGGCCACCATCCGTCTCTCTAGAATTATGGCTGAATTATTTGGGGAGGGGGATGTCATGTTTTTCAAAACCCACATCAGCCTTTCTCCTGATTGAATAGTTTCTCATAAAGTCTTACCAGGGAATTCAAGCAGGTTTTAGATATTGCTGATCATTTTTGCAACAGTTCCTATGACTGACAAGGGACCAAGACCTGCCTGACACTTCATGCTGCATTCACTGATTTTTGTTTAAAAAGATGGTGCTTGCAAAGAGGCAGACAAGCTGAGTAATCTCTCTATCCTGTCAGGATAAACAAAGCCAGACTGAAGAGGTAGGGACAGATTTTCATCAGCAATACACGATTGCAGTAGAGGGGAAAGTGCAGCATGAACTAAGCTGAAGTGAATTTTTATTGGTACAAAGGTGACTGGGTGTTTTACTTATTTATTTGTTTGTTTATTTATTTTTAGAGATTTTATTTATTTATTTGACAGAGAGAGACAGATGCAGAGAGAGCAAAAGCAGAGAGAGCAGCAGAGGGAGAGGGAGAAGCAGGTTCTCTGCTGAGCAGGGAGCCTGATGCAGGGCTCGGTTCCAGACCCTGAGATCATGATCTGAGCCAAAGGCAGACACTTAACAACTGAGCCACCCAGGCGCCCCTGACTAGGTGTTTTAAAGGGAGAATGAGGGAATAGGAAGGCAGGTAGGGAGGGGCTCAGTAGACTAGGGCAAATGAAAAGTTACAAAAACCAGGAAGCAAAGTATCTGGGCTTGTACTCCCACCCCCACCAACAGAGGCTGGGAAATGACCCCCTCTCTTCAGGTATTGGCTGGAACCAACAGTAAAGTTTTTTTGGCAGTCTGTGTTTTCTCAGGTTTTAATTTTTTCTCAGAGTTTAAGCAGGATAGGGTCATCCTAAGGATGTGGCCTTGAGCTGTTAGAAATAATGTTGTGTTTGTTCAAGTCTTTATAGACCAAGGTTGAGGACTGGCGGAGAAAAGGGCTCAGAGGAGCCTGGCTAAGGTTTGGTCAAGGAGAGAGTTTCTGTTCGTTTCCAGCCCCTGAGAACTTGTTCAAAGCCCCATGCCTATGAACATCAGAGAAGACAAAACTCTTTTTTTAAAGACTGAATTGACAAAGAAGTATTAAAGGGTGACAGGACTATGTCTTAATCACTCTGGTGTTTTGTCTTGTTTTGTTTTAGTGAGGGGGGAGGGGCAGAGGGGAAGAGAGAGAGAGAGAGAATCTCAAGCAGGCTTCACGCCTAGCACAGAGCCCAATGTGGGGCCCGATCTCAGAAGCCTGAGATATGATCTGAGCTGAAATCAAGAGTTAGATGTTCAACCGACTAAGCCATGCAGGTGTCCTAACCTCTGTGGTGTTTCTAAGTTCACATATAAAGAGCAAGACACAGCCAGGTAGATGAGCCGTGTGTATGACTGCCACCGTAACAGATGGAATATAAGCCCCAGGCTCCTGCTCTACTAGTGTGATGGGCACATTACTATGAATCAAAAGCAACCTTAAAAACAACTGACCTTGGGGTGCCTGGGTGGCTCAGTGGGTTAAAGCCTCTACCTTCGGCTCAGGTCGTGATCTCAGGGTCCTGGGATCGAGCCCCACATCGGGCTCTCTGCTCAACAGGGAGCCTGCTTCCCTTCCTCTCTCTCTCTGTCTGCCTCTCTGCCTACTTGTGATCTCTGTCAAATAAATAAATAAAATCTTTAAAAAAAAAAAAAAAAAACTGACCTTGCTCCCCAAGTCAGAACATCAGCTTGGTCACTAGAATTACAACAGCGTGAGAGAAAAATCTGTGTATGCTACTGTATAGAACCTTCTCAAAATGATAAAATAGTAGAGATAGTAGAGATCACTGGTTGTGAAAGGTTAGGGATGGTGGGGAGGGTATGACTGCAGAAGAACAGCAAGAAAGACCCTAGGCTATCCCTTTATGGTGGTGGGGGGAATGTTCTAGATCTTGTTTCTGGGAGTGTTTACAGGAATCTCCACATGTGATACAATGGGCCCCAGTGATATACAAACATTGTACCAAAGTTAATTTCCTGGTTTTCATATCATTCTATACCCATATAAGATATAGAATCAGGGTCACAAAAATACAAATACTGTATGATTTCACTCACGGGGGTACCCGAGGTAGACAAATTCATAGAGTTGGAAAGTAGAATAGTGGTTGCCAGAGGGCAGGGGGCAGGGAGGAGAAGGGAAATAAGGAGTTGGTTTTTAATGGACACAGAGTTTCAGGGTTTTTTTGTTTGTTTTTAAAGATTTTATTTATTTATTTATTTATTCGTCAGAGAGAGAGAGAGCGATCACAAGTAGGCCGAGAGGCAGGCAGAGGCAGAGGGAGAAGCAGGTTCCCTGCCGAGCAAGGAGCCCAATGTGGGACTCGATCCCAGGACGCTGGGATCATGACCTGAGCTGAAGGCAGCCGCTTAACCAACTGAGCCACCCAGGCGTCCCAGAGTTTCAGTTTTGAAAGATGAAAAGAGCTCTGGAGATTGGTTGCACAACTGTGGGAATGTACTTAACGCTACTGAACTATACACTTACAAATGGCCAAAATTTGGGCACCTGGGTGGCTCAGTGGGTTAAAGCCTCTGCCTTCGACTCAGGTCATAATCCCAGGGCCCTGGGATCGAGACTCGCATCGGGCTTTCTGCTCAGCAGGGAGCCTGCTTCTTCCTCTCTCTCTGCCTGCCTCTCTGCCTACTTGTGATCTCTGTCTGTCAAATAAATAAATAAAATCTTTTAAAAAATAATGGCCAAAATTTATGTTAGCTGTACTTGACCCCAAAGAAAAATTTAAAAAATAATTAACTTTAGGGGTGCCTGGCTACTTCGGTAAGAGGAACACACACCTCTTGACCTCAGGGTCGTGAGTTTGAGCCCCACATGGGGTGTAGAGATTACTTAAATAAATAAGATGTTAAAAAAAATAAAAATAATTAACTTTTTGAAAAAAAAGGAAACTGGTTAAGACACCTCTCCATGCTATCTTTGCAACTTGCTGTGAATCTATAATTATTTTTTAAATAAAAAAGTAAAACAAAAAATCAACATATCCCTATGTATCCCACATTCACCGGTGTTTACTAATTACATCATATACATTCTCGCTATCAACTAGCTAGGCATAGAGCTCGTTTCCTCTGGGTACAGCACAACTTAGTTCCCCCTGAGTCAGATACTCTTTTAGCATTTTCGCCAGGCTGTTTTATGGTTTGAGAGCTGTTTTACTTAGCTGTTTTATCATGGAAAATGTGATATATAGGGGTGCCTGGGTGGCTCAGTCATTAAATGTCTGCCTTCGGCTCAGGTCAAGATTCCAGGGTCCTGGGATCCAGCTCTGCATCAGGCTCCCTGCTCGAAGCGGGGATTGCTTCTCCCTCTCCTACTTCCCCGCTGCTGGTGTTCCCTCTCTCGCTGTGTCTCTCTCTGTCAAATAAATAAGTAAAGTCCTGAAAAAAAAAAAAAAAAAAAAGGAAAAGAAAATGTGTTATATAAACGTTTGTGTTTGTTGGTTTTATTCTACAGCTTAGAAGCAGCAAGTTAACCCGTGGTTTACCCTTAGCCATAAATACATCCTCCAGGGTTTGTCAGTTACCTAATCAAGAACCAGCAACCCATGCACTGGCAACCACTACAACTTATTATTAATTTTTTATTTCCTTCCCCACTAGAGGGCTTATTAACTAGTACAGTGATGCCAAAAATTAATTTGGGGGCGCCTAGATGGCTCAGTAGGTTAAGCATCAAACTCTTCATTTCAACTCAATTCCTGAGATCGAGCCCCACATTGGGCTCTGCACTGGGCATGGAACCTGCTTAAGATTTTGTCTCTGCCTGCCCCTCATCCTGTGTGCAAAAAAAAATTTTTTTTTAATTGACGAGGTATGTGGTGTGCAAGACACATAGATTAGTTATATATACTGAATAGACACCTTCACCTTTACATGAACAGGAGGTAATAATGCGGCCACCTCAGAAGACTCTATACCCTTTGGACTGGCACCAAGGGCTTCGAACTTTATCAGATCTGGGATGGGCCATTAGCCAGGGGTTGTGTCTCCTCATCCAACTAGAACATTGGCTGAAATGTGCCTCAAAGAGCATTCCACTCTGTAAACGTCATGACAGGACTTGTTGCAACGTAGGAAGGGACAGAAAGCAGAAACTTGCTCAAATTCACGAGTTAAATAGGTTATAGGACTCTTTCTGGGCTCCTGGCTAATACACACAGATAATGGATTGCAGAATTCAGTCCGATACATGTATTGCAGGGAGCACACCCTGCTTGAAAGCAAAATTGAAGGGAGGATGCCCGTAGCCCTCTCACCTCGCTGCAACTTTTGAAGCTACTGATCTCTACCACGAAGACCTCGTAATTGCAAACCGCCAAACTAACTTAGATCTATTCACAGTAGGAGCGCAGCCCTTGACATTTCTCGGCCTCAAGCTGTCTTTTTTATGTTTCGTGACACAAAGCTCTCACAGGGGTTTCAACTGAGCATTTGTGAAAGCACTCAGTAGATTGACAGGTGTGTATGTGTGTGTTTGTGCACATGTATGTGTGTATGTGTGTGTGTGTGTGTGTGTGTGTGTGTGTGTAAAGCACCCTAGGCTCCCTACTCTGAGTAGCCTGCCCAGATGTCCTTTTCTGAGCCAGGGAGACTGCTCCCTCCCTCTTCTGAGAAAACATCCATCACACTGCATTGCCACGTTTTGTGTGTCAGTCTTTTGTGTAAGCCTTCCAACTCCCTGAGGCCAAGGATCTTATTCGTTTGTGTGGCGTCAGCTCCTAGTGAAGAGCTAGAAAGCCCTTGAGTAAAGGAATCCCAGAACAGGGAGGAAATGTAACGTCATTCAGGTGTCCCTTCTCACAGTACCACAGGGCACAAACTCCAAGGCTCCACTTCGCAGAGACACATGTATACATCATTATTTATATAATTACAATTTCTAGAATTGAATTCATTTCTTTTTAAGATTTTATATATCTATTTGAGAGGGACCAAAGCAGGGTAAGGAGCAGAGGGAGAAGCCAACTCAAGCCAGGTGAGGAGCTGAGAGATTGGGAGAAGCAGACTCTCCGCTGTGCAGGGAGCCCAGTGCAGGGCTTGATCCTGGGACTCTGGGATCATGACCTGAGCTAAAGGCACTTAACCGACTGAGCCACCCAGGCGCCCCTAGAATTGATTTTAGCAACACATTTTAGCCCATTCAACTCTTGCGATATTACACACTCTCAAAAAAGACTTCGGGGCTGATCTAAAGTGTGAATATTAAAGGAACAGTTGGCTAGGAAACAGTATCTATACTTTTTGGGCCTTTTTATTTAGAAGAAATCTGATATCTGGATGCTCCCAGCTAGATGGAGATCAGTCTGAAACAAGGATATGAATACAGTGCGGCCCCAAATTCCCACTCATGAGAGGCCCAGGACTTACACTGGAATTAATCATTTTGTTGAATGCTGAAAATCCAGCTTTACTTTTAAGTGTCTGCCTAGCTACGGTCTGATTGCAACTTGTTTCGGCTGTCTGGCCCATCCTTAACTCCAGAATGGTAGTAATTGCAACGGCTAGTGTTGAGGACAGAAGTGAAATTCCCTGCCTGGCTGCACTGGCCAGACCACAGCGTCTGTAGCAGTGACCCAGGAGACACCGGGCTTGGTAATTTGAGGATTTCCAGTTTGAGGGGTGGGCTGGCTGCGTGAGGTTATAGCATAGGCAGTACTCAGGGCTGGTCAATAGCACACTTCACTTTCAGAGATCTGTTCCCTCATACCTGGTCTTCTGTCAGCGACTGCAGGAGAGAAATCCCTGATTCTCAGCCTCACTGGGCCCAATGTGCTTTTTTGTAATAAATATTTTATAACGTACCCTTTGCTAACCTAAGATGAAATTAAGAGCTTATTTACACTACCAACACACAATTTAAGAAAGAAAGAAAGAAAGAAAGAAAGAAAGGCCTAGGCGTCCCTGTGTGGTCAGTCCATTAAGCATCTGCCTTCGGCTCAGTTCATGATGTCAGAGTCCTGGGATCGAGCCTCAGGTCTGGCTCTGTGCTCAGCGGGGAGCCTGCTTCTCCCTCTCCCTCTGCTGCTCCCCCTGCTTGTGCTCTCTCTCTCTCTGTCAAATAGATAAATAAAATCTTGAAATAAATAAATAAATAGAAATAAGGCCTTAATTTGGGAATAAAAAGGAATGAAAAGTGTAATAAAATAATATGTATTTCAAGATGTGATGGGATGCCTGGGTGGCTCAGTTGGTTAAGCGTCTTCCTTTGGCTCGGGTCATGATCCCAGAGTCCTGGGATAGAACCCTGCATTGGTCTCCCTACTCAGTGGAGCCTGCTTCTCCTTCTCCCTTTGCCAGTCCCTCCCCTTGTTTGTGCTCGCTCTCTCTCTCATATATGTAAATAAAATCTTTAAATAAAAACATAAGTAAATAAATAAATATTTTAAAAATAATGCCTTAACTTGGGAATGAAAAGGAGAGTAAAGTGTAATAAAATAATATGTATTTCAAGATGTGAATATGCGGACATAATGATGTCAGGAAACATTGAAATGTCAGGTGCTTGCAGCCATGTTGAATGCAGCAAACTGACACGTGTAAATTGTATTGATGATTCAAACACCACTCATGGCTTTGTCACTGATGATGGCAGTTTCCCAGTAAGAGGAGAGACTCTTGGTAAAGTTTTTAATGAAGCAGAGAGGAGACATTATATGATTCCATTTATCTGGGGCCCTTAGAATAGACAAGTTCACTGAGACAGAAAGTACATTTGAGGTTATAAAGTGCTGAGGGAAGGGGAAATGTGGAGCTATTGCTTAAGGGGTACAGTCTCTGTTTGGGGTAATGAAAAAGTCTTGGAAATAGTAGTGACTATTGTACAACACTGTGAAGGTACTTAATGTCATGGAACTGAGCCCTTAAAAATAGTTAAAAGGGGAAATTTTATGTTGTGTATCCGTACCCCAATAATAAAATACCTAAGGGAAAAAAAAAAAAGTCTTACAGAAAAAAAGCCTTTGTTTTCCGTAAAACAGAGTTAGATCGTAGCTCAGGTAATTAGTAGTAAATGTCCTTTCGCTTACATGAATGTCCTACAAGACGTTTGAAAGTCATGCAAGTCAATTATTTGTTGTGCAAAACTGGCCCACTTTCCAGGGTGTCTAGCATCACTCCAACCCCATTAAATGCCAATAGGGATCCCCTTTGGGTGATAAAAATGCCCCCACCAAGTTCCTATTGCCCCAGGAGGGGGTCTCTCTCCTCTTGGGAATCCCTGAGACGCAGGAGGGGACAGCCAGGTAGGTGGTCTAGTTTGGGGGCCAGCGAGTGCCTGCAGTCCTCGTGGAGATAAGGAAATCTGCAGAAATCCAGCTCTTGGATGGATCCACGAGGAGCATAGGGTGCGAAGGCAGGGGGGTGGCGGGAAGGGGGAAGAACTTCGCGGGAACTGTGACCTGAAAGCCCACTCCAGCTCCCATCCCTGGCTCGCCGGTTCCGGGTTCCCCGAGGCAGCGAGGCTATGGCAGTCCCCTCCCAGACGGTGGCGCTAAAGAGCCTCGGACAGGCGGAGGCCCTGCGGTTGGCGCAGCGTGAAGCAAGGGCTGAGTCAGCCTTCACAGATGATGCAGCAGTGCTGCTGACGATGACGGGAACAACAACAGCTACTATTTATTGAATAATTAGCAAGTTCTTTACTATCTTTTTCATGGAATTTTAACAATCTATTTATTACAGGTGAGCAAACAAGTTCAGGCGGTCGCGAGGAGCTCAGGAAATCGAGTCGTTGAAACGAGGCCAGGGCACCGTCCCCGAGATTCCACAGCTGCTCCTTCTCATCTCCCGCGGCAGACTCCGGGGGGGCGGTGGGGCTGCTGGCAGCCCCTTCTCCCCTCCCTGCGGTTTGCTGGGACTTCAGCGGGCCAGGGACCGCCCCGCCGGCGCCCACTGGCCCCGCGTCCCCCTCCCACGGGCCCGGCAGGTGCAGGGGCGCCCAGTCCAGCCCCGCGAGGCGCCAGGCGGTGCGCGCTGCCCCGCGTCCAGGGTGGAGAGCCGGAAGCGGTGACTTCTCCCAGGAATCTTCTCCCAGGAGTTCCTAGCGCTAGACGGGTTGTGGTTGGTTAGCAGGGGCTGGTGGAGCCGGCTTCTTGGGCTTCATGCCTGCGTGTTTGCCGCAGAGGCTCTTCTCGGAGACCCAGCCTGGGATTTCAGGCCCAAAAGCAGGACCAGAGGTCTCTACTTGGGGGGTCGGGGCGAGCACCTGATTCAGTTCCTCCAGAGGGGACTCTTTGGTGTGAACCCTTAACTTGAACCCCTTGCCTGCACGGTCAGCAAGGTCATTTTCTTTCTGTGCCTGAGATCTTTGTGGGCAAGGCCAAGTCTTCTAAGTCCTTTTAACCCTTGCTCCACTGTAATTAATACAATAATCGGGTGCTTGGCACTAATAATTAAGGTAACTGCTTTTTTTTTTTTTTTTTGGTAACACTTTCACAGCAGCTCATTTGGTCCTCGGAACAGCCTTGTTAGTCAGATGTTACTGTCATTCCCATTCTATAGATGAGGAAACGTGAGGCCTATGTCCCACGCCTGGAATGAGGCAGAACCAGGTCTTGAATCCAGCTCCCCTCATTCCAAGCCCCTGCCCTCAGCAAGAGATTCATGTCCTGCTGTGGAGTCCTCTGAGGGAGTCCCTGCAGAAATCGTTCTACTTGAAGGCACAGTGTCCAATGCACTTTAGCAGTTCCTTTAAAAAGTAGCAAGATTTGGTACTTGCTTGCAAAGTATTTAAAGAACTTTGCACCCATGAACCAGTTTAAGAGTACAGAATTTCAGTTAAGAGACACAGAGCAGGTGTTATGTTTCCTGTTTCACTGAGGGAGCAACAGAGAGGCTCATCCATAAGCCATGGTCCCGTCGGGGTCCCTGGGCCAGGAAGGTGATGGAGAGCGCAGCTGGGGATTTCCCAGATCTGTTCCCTGCTCCCACCCTCAGTGTAGAATTCGTAGCCAAAGGGTAATTATAAAAGGTAGGGGATACAGAGTTCAGAGGCAGGCATGGAGCTCCAAACAGGCAGGGCAAGACAGGTGAGGGAAAATGCCAAGCCAAGCACGCTGGAAGTGATGGGGGATCAAAGTCAATCAATATGTGTATCTGGAGGACTTCCTGGAGTCAGAGGTCATGAGTTCAGGAACTGGACTCCAGGTGGGTGAGATTTGGTATTCTCCAGGCCAGGCCAGCATGGCCCTCCCTGCTTGCCCCATGGTCCACCATGATCCACCATCTTCATTAGAGAGAGCAATCCACAGAGCTAGGGGGAAAAGTCTAGAGTGAATCAAGAAGCCAAACAGAAAAACCCAGATGTGAAGGCAAACCAGAAGGAGCAAGCTGATTCATTTCTGATTCATTTCTTCACGGCGTGAGGCTGTGGCGGCCTGAGTGGGGATCAGTGGTGTCCCTCGCTGACAGAAAAGGAGCCCTAAACTCACATAACAAATAGGTGTCAGTGCCAACAAAAGAGATCCGGTCTCTTAACCATCAACCCAGTTGCCTTCGCTTCTCGCCCCCACACTGCAGGGTGATGGAGGCAGCTCTGAAGGAGGCAGTTCTCCAAACGTCCATGTTCTGATTGGTCCCCAACACTCTATATTTAGTGTTATGATTCTTCCCTCTCGAAGCCCTGGGGTTGCATGTTGCCACCATAGACAAGAAGGCTCTTTGGATCGCTTCTAAAATTCCAAGCTGGAAACGCCCCCAGAGAGAAGATCCGGTCAACCCCATATGTCTGGTCAGGCCAAGCCCCTGTCCTGGAGCTCAGATATGTACCAAGAGGCTCTCAAAGCAGGATCAAGCAGTTTCACATCTTTTGCTAATAACCGTTATTTTTTTTCTTAAGTAAATGACATTACAGATAAATTAAGGGAACACTCGGTAAAGGAAAAAATGGATCCATGCTATCAACACTCCGGGCTGAACTGGTTTTCAATTACTCGAGGTTCTTTTCTCTTCCTCGAATTGGCATTTGCCATTTTGGGGTAGCTGAGATCACAGTCATGTATAAGGTACACTTTTTTTTTTAAATCATTTAAAATGAAATCACAAGTGCTTTTTTATGTTATGGAGTCTTCATAATTGTTATTGGCTCCATCTACCTTGCAGGAGGCTATAGGACATCGTTTAGCACTCAGAGTCCAGACGCCACAGGAAGACCGAGGGCTAGGTGCTGGCAAATTGTCAGGTGACTCACTGCACGACATGACCCACAGTGGGGAGTGAGCCTGTGCTGGCTTCGGGAGGTGGCGTTGGAGGAGAGATGGGGAAGACAAGAGAAATGGAAGACGTGGGGTCTGTCCCATAGCTGGCCAGAAGCTCTGGTTCTCATCTTTTGTAGAGACAGGGTGAACAGACAGGAACAGGAAGTGACTTTCGGATGAAGGGTTTATGAGACCCAGGAGTCAAGCACTATCACTTCCTGGTTCAGGTGTGAACAACACAGTGGCTGTAAGTCAGGGAGGCAGGGATGTCATCAGAGCTTGCCATGCTCTGGAAAATGGCCCAGATGCAGCCTTTTCACGTGGGTGGAGCGGATGGTGCAGAAGTAGAGTGCCACCCGCCCGTGACTTTCCCAAGCAGGCTGGAGCAGGACGGAAGTAGCACAAGTGAGACACTTAGCACATGTGAGACACTTCAGCGGACTCTAAGAGCTGAATGGGGGACTCTGAGGCAGGGGCTTGAGATGGCCAAGGAGTCCGAGGACTGTGGACATCAACGTTAATGGACTCATGTCCACACCCACAGGCCAGACAGACTGGAAAGAGTTCAGGGGGTCAGACATGACTTCCTTTGTTTGATTTTCTTAGGAGAGATTCCTAGAAGCAGGAGTACTGAATTAAAGAGCACCAAAGTTTTTTCTTTGCCCCCCATGGGGTTCCCAGAGCCAATTTTGAGGTCCAGCCACCATGTTCTCCTTTTCCATCCTACCCCAGACCCAGGGGCTCAACCACTTGCACTCACTCTTTAGTGTTGCCGCATCTCTGCCCCCGGGTTGATCCCCATCCAAGACCATCCCATCTCTGTTTCCTTTCTCACTGCCTCTACAGACAGACTCATGGGTCCCCTTCATTTTCAAGCAGCCCTTGCAAGAACACAATAACAGAATAACCGAGATGTTTAAAACAAGGAAAAAAGTGCAAAAGCTTTAGATGTCTCACGGAGTTTTGTTAGTTATAAATCCTTAGAATCCCTGTTTCTCTCTTAAAATAATTTCCAGATATCTATTTAAGACATCAGGTCCTCTTCATTTGGGACCACATTAAAGATACAGGGGTCTAGGCCAGCAGGGCCTGGTCAGGAAAATGAAACCACACCAGTTATTTTACCAGAGAGAAGGTCATGTGAAGAACCGATTAATCAGGTATTGGAGGACAGACAGAAGGAGACACTAGATAGCACAAAAACAATAACTGCAGGAGACAGCTCCCAACCCAGGACTGAGGAACATAGAAGTTTGGGGAAGCTTTCCACAGAACTGGGACCCAGACCTCTGGGAAGTATTAAAGATTTAATTGTACCCCTCCAAAAAAATATATGGAAGTCCTAATCCCCAGGACCCCTGAATCTGGCCTTTGGAAACAGGGTCCTTCCTGAGGTAATCCAGTTAAAATGCGGTCACGCAGAAGGCCCTAATCTAATATGGCACTGTCTACAGACACTGGAGATGTGGACACAGAGACAGAGACGCAGAGCGAAGACAACATGAAGACACACAAGGAGATAGCCCTGTGACTGGAGTGATGTCCCTGCGAACCAAGGAAGGCCAAAGATTGCTGGCAAGACCAGAGGAGGGAAGAAAGGATTCTCCCCTCGGGCTGTTGTAGAGAGAACAGCCCTGTGGACAAGTTCATCTTCTAGTCCCCGCAGCTGTAAGAGAAAGAATTTCTGGTGTTTTCAGCCACTCAGCTGTGGGTGCTTTGTTTGGGCAGCCAAGGAGAGACTGCTGGCTGGAGGTATTTCTGAGGGGAGACCCTGAAGCTGACTCTGGAAGCAACTGGAGGCTCGAACAACCACTGCTACTGCCGGGGTGGAACGCCATTTTTCGTCTGAGGCTGACAGAGGCAACGAGCAAGCCCTTATCACATGCTTTCTTCTCCAGCCTTCTGATCTTCCTTTTCATTGCTCTTTGGCCAATGTCTGCGTCACAGGGGCCACCTTTCAGGGAGAAACATGGAGTGCCAAACCCCAGCATCCCAGAGCTGAATCTGGCAGGGGGATGGGAAGCTGAGAGGTGAGAGCTTAAGAAGCAGCATGGGGCATGGAAGCTGGGCGGAAAACACGCTCACAACTTTATTTTCATTGTCCTCTCTCTGAGAGCCAGCATTTCCTTCCCTTATGAATGTGGGCCAAAAATAAATGGATAAAACCACAGTAGTGTAAGCAGTAGCTGTAATTCCATCACCAGTGTTTTCATTGCACATTACAGTTGCGGCAGATATTTCAAAATACCATTTATGCTTATCATCACTCCTTTAAAATTATAGGTGTTGGGACTTGCTGCTAGACCTAGTAATTTCATGTGCTAATAGAGAAGAAAAATAATGCCAACATGATTTTGTTTTGTGATGTGTTCATCACTCGATTTATTGTAGGGCTCCCTCAGCCTTTAATTATTATTGTATTTTATGTATAAAAATTCTTATTTTGGGAAGATGCCCAAAGATGACACCAGACCAACGAAGCGGTCCATGGCACCAAGAAAAGGGGAAGGACCATTAGAAGGAAGGAGGGATAAATAGAGCACAGAGGATTTTTAGGGCAGTGGAACCATTCTGTGTGGTGGATACATACCTTATTCATTCGTCCAAACCCATAGAACATATGGCACTAACGTACTGTGGAGTCTCGGTGACGATGATGTGTCAGTGTAGGGTCATTGATTATAACCCACGGACAACTCTGCTGAGGGCTATCGATGGTCGCAGAGGCTCTGCGTGTGTGGGGCCGGGGTAAATGGACAACCTCTGTACCCTCCTCTCAATTCTGCTGTGAACCTAAAACTGCTCTAAAAAGTAAAGCGTATTAAAAAAAAAAAAAAAAGGCGACGATCCTCTGGCATAGACCAATCCTTCCCTCTTTATTCCAGAAAGTGGGTCTCATCTAATAGCGGCATGAACACTGGATCAGTGGGTTGAGCACGGGACTCTTGTTCTCAGCACAAGCATGAAGGAGGAGAATATTGGGAGCAGTGGCTTGACTTCAGCTGTCTTTCGGGTGACTCCCCACACGATTGCTTTCTTGGGCGTCCGTTGGTGGAATAGGAGACTTGTCCTCCATCTTCCCAGGACTCAAATGTGGGTCACGGCTCCCAGGCAGGGCCTGCTCCGTGGCTGTCCACACAGGCCTCCTCACTCTGACAGACCCGCACTCCCCTCAAAATTCTGCTGTTGCTGTCTGGAAATTCTGAACAATTTTAAGCAACGGACCCCTCATTTCCATTTTGTATAGCCAGGCCTGCTGCTAGGAAGTGAACAGGCTCTAGAATTCCAAATACTTAGAATATAAGAATGTGGTCTCATCCCTCACAAGAAAAAAAGTAATCATTCATTTCTGCCATTTACTAAAAGCCAAGTCTCACCCCCTGACTTCTCCCCGAAACCCTAATAACCGTTTATTTTCCTACATGAGGGAAGGACAAACAGGTGATTGTGTATTCTTCAAATATTCTTGATGTCTTCACATCTTTGAGAACTCCTAATTGAGAGAAATGGATAAAGTTTCTCAAAACATTTGACATCACTCCCGAATATATGGCAGATCAGAAACTTAAGACTTCTATACCACCCCCACATTGTGCTGGGGTATGCTTGGCTTATATTATTTTGTGTGTTTGTTTTTTTTAACATTCCTGATTAAAGGTGCTATGAAACTCCCAGAAACAAGACTTCCCAGGTGGTGATAGTTCAGTCCCCAAGGGGTGTGGTTCAAAGGTCTCAAACTCTTTCCTTCCTCAGGAAAAACCGGCCCCAGGCCCACTGCAGCCTAGGAAGCTTGAACCTGCCTTTCTGAATCTGGATTGGAGCAAAAGACAGCCAGAGCCCACAACTAACGTTTTAAAGGCTTTATAAAAACAAAACAGAACAAAACAAAACAAAAAAAAAAAAAACTTTTTTCATTGATTACTTTACCATAGGAACATGTTGCCAGAGGAGGATAAAATCCCTCATCAGCCACATTTCCAGAGCAGTAGCGCTGTGTTCCTGCGTCAGGGGCTGTCTCCCCATAACTGAGCTGTCAGAGATGGAGGTTGTGTGAAGCCACTGAGGAAGCCCACAGGGCAGTGCGCAGTCCTCAGTTGGCTTCTCAGGCCAGGTTTTTCTCACACATGAAACCACATGCTTCTCATTTACTCAGAAGCATATTTGGGGGAGCATACAGGGTGCCTGAGAGCACAGTTCTGTAGCTAAACTCTCAAGCTACACCATCCATGAGCTCCTGAGTGAGTTTTACCACACTGTGCTTTAGTTGCCTCGTTCAGACCATGTAAGTAATGAGGCCCTCACCTCACCGGGGTTGCTGGGAGGATTACATGAACGAACCAATGGAAAGCACTCAGAAGAGAGTTTGGCATAAGTATGTACTCTGTAAATGGTAGCTTGAAACTATGCCTGTAGTTTACCCACGTCTCTCTAGGTGCCCTGGGAAACTCAAGTCATGGTCTCTGTCTTCTAGAAATGTGGTATTAAAATTGTGCTTCTTGGATCCTTGGAGGTTCCAGCAATATATATTCATGATGGCAGAGAATGCTGAGGGGTGGAGGATAGGGAGCAGACTCCTACCCCACTTAAGACAAGAATCTCTAACATATACATTGAGTTTTCAGATAAGATTTCATTTGAAGAAAATACCCCAAGAAAGCCTAAAAAGTGACTGAAAACCACTGGTGTTGAGACCAAGCAAGAACAAGGAAATTCACCCAGGAAGCAAGTAAGTAGTCCTACCTGACTCAGTGTGATTAGGTTTTGTGCCGGTCAGGGTCATAGGAGGAAAGAAGTGGCATGCACTCAAGGGCATTGTTAGAGAACGGCATCATGAAGGGACTACTGGTGTAGGTAGAGTTTGGGGGAGCCATTACCTCTCATAGGCCTTGTGGACACCGCTTTTAGGCAATAGGCTTGAGCAATGGAACAAAACAAAAGGGCCCACAGTGACCACTGAGCTGAATGCAGAGAGACTCATTAAATGACCCACCTCCAAATAGCCATAGGCCCTAACTAACCAATGGGATGCTTACAACCAGGCACAGACAGTTACCAAAAAGGAAAACTCCATACTTCCCTATACGGCCACTCCACCGTATAAATATAATCCCTCACCACTGCCTCATGGCATATGGTCTTTCCTTTGCCCTCCTGCCCACGGCTCCCTTGCAGTGTATTCAATAAACTTCTATCTCCTCCCTTCTGCTTCAGGTGAACTCTCTCACCAGCTGCACCACCAGCACCCATCCGATCAGAACACTCCTGAAGGAGGGGAAGCAGTGCTAGTTTCCAGAGAGGATGGACATTTAAAGAGGGTGCCTGACAGCAGCTGAAGTGTTTGTAGAGAGAGGCAGCCAACCTGTGGGAACCTGTTAGGGATGGAGCCAGAAGAATGAAGATTTGGACCACACTCTCTTCCTGCCCTTTTATCCCTTCAGGGGCTCCCAAAGGCCAAACCCAACCAGAAGTCAGAGGTCAAAGGAATCTATTGATATACTGACAGAGCCCCAGTGGTGTGCTGGTAAATAAATATTTAACAACAAGCTCTGAGGTAGGTGTGTGTATGCCTGTTTGTAGTGTTTGCCAATTTTCAAGGTGTAAATATTCCTCCTAGGGTCACCAAGCAGGAAGTTAGTTAGTCTACATCACTGAAGTAGACCATATGGGTCAGCCTCCCAGAACACAGAGCAGGTTGGGAAAGGACGGAAAGCGAACCTGGAAAGGCAAACAAGAGATGTCTAGTGCTGGTGTTGCTGCCCATGCTGCAGTTGCCAACATCAGACCAAGGGTTCTGACATCTGGAGCAAAGGCTTTGGTGCTTCCATCTTCACCATCAACATGACTGCTATCTGCAAGGCTAATAAAGAATGGTTAAATCCAATACGCATCTAGCAGGTCAATAATGTAGATGAGAAAGGGAATGAAACAGTGAATGAAAGAGAAAGAGAAAGAGATTCCATTCCCGTCTGGGAAGCGTCTGCATTCCCTACAGATAACATGTTGTGAATAAAGAGATAAAGAGGTGGGGGCACCTGGATGGCTCAGTGGGTTAAAGCCTCTGCCTTCAGCCCAGGTCATGATCTCAGGGTCCTGGGATCGAGCCCCGCATCAGGCTCTCTGCTCAGCAGGGAGCCTGCTTCCCCACTCTCTCTCTCTGCCTGTGTCTCTGCCTACTTGTGATCTCTCTCTGTGTGTGTCAAATAAATAAATAAAATCTTTAAAAAAGAGAGAGAGAGAGAGATAAAGAGGTGGAGGTAGGGAATTGTACTTTTCTAACTTCAGTTAACTTCATATGATAGCCCAACAGTATCCTGTGGCCAGCTAGGCATAGGTCCTATGGAGGAAGGAGGAGTGACTTACCAGAAATGGGAGTCCCAGGGGTGGAGCCAAGACTTAATATACCATGTGGCACAAGCTCAAGGTCATAGTACCATCCTGTTATCTGCTGGCAGGCGAGTGGCAGAGCCATTACTGACTCTTCTAGAACCCGTGTTGGCTGGCCTATCTTGGCTGAACCATTGATGAAGGGAGCAAGATTCTGTGATGCTTTGGGCCCTAGTGCTATTCTTCTGCATATGGCAGGCATAGCCCCAATCCTCAAGAATAGTGTAAAACAGGGGTTCAATAACCACCACCACTTACCCACCAGACCCACCACCATCACCATAATCCACACCAAAGTCTCAAATTCTTCTTCTAAGACCACAACATCATGACCTTACCAGGTAAAACTGCAGGCATAGAGGCTGGTCCAAACAGAGAGGCAGGTCCAAAAGATGAGTCTGCGATGAAAGAAATGATAACAAAAGTGAAATCTTCCTTTCCTCTCTCCAGACCCACCTCTGCATCAAATGTTTCTATTTTCTTCCAAGAGTGATGTACTGCTGGACAGGTAATGTACATTTGTGTTGACAATCCTTTCTCCTTATGATTTGAGAGGAGGATTCAAACAGTATCCACTTCCATTGTTTATGGGAAACGAGGGGCACTGAACAGACCTTCCACCAACCAGGGGGTCATTAAAGGCTACAAAACCACCATGGGGCCTCTGAAGACATCCCGAGACATAAAGGATAGAGAGCACAGTACTCAGCATAGAGGAAGAGCATACCCTTGAGCACTGTTTAATACATGAGACAGAAGAAAATGCTAGAAAACAGACTGTAAAACAAGATTTTAACAAACTAAGGAAAGACTAAGGTATCAGTGAATCTGGCTAATGGGCAGAGAAATAGAAAAGGAAATTGATGAGGCAGGGAAAATGAAAAGTGAAAAATCCTATTTAAAAAATTTAAATGCATTAGTATCAGAAAAGAACAAGCACAAAGCTACAGAAAACATAATCCAAATATGAAGGGTAAGTTTGCCAAACTCTATGATAATATAAAAGAAAAGAATGACAAAATAATAACTAGCATATATAAAACAAGAAAGACCCGCCATCTGGGCAATTGTTTGTCTCTGAAGGAGAATGAGGAACCAAGGAAGCAAAAGCAAAATTGTAGAGATTATACAGTAAAAGAAATCTTTCTTTCCTTTGAAAAATTTTTGTGGTACGGTGACTAGAAGCTCAGGCTCTATAGTGAGGTAGACCTAAGTTCCTATCCCAACTCTGTTCATGATCTTCTATGATCCTTGAACCTCAGTTTCATCATCTGTGAACTGGGAGGGATAATAGCTGTCACCTCATAGTGTTGTCATAAGGTAGACATATCGAGCACTTAGCATTATATCTGGCAGAAGTTTCAACCTTTCAAAGGGACTCAGTACAAAACAAAGTTAATCATAAGAACCAACCCATAGATACACGTGATAGTATTTGTAAATATCAAGATCTTGAGGAAAAAACTTATAAGCATTCCTAAAAAGAAAGAAAATCCATCTGACTTTAATCTTCTCCTATAAAACCATATTAGATGCTAAAAAAAGATATGTCAATTATTACAGTTTCAAGGGCTTAAGGTAGTTGATCAAGATTATGGACTCAGTCAAATCCTGTAGAAAAACAACAAAGAAAGAGTCTCAGCTGTGCAAGGACTCTGAAAGTGTTATCTTCCTTCTGTATCTTTCCTACGACAAGTTGCAGAAGGCTTCTTACAGAAACCAAGACATACAACAAAGGAAGAACTTAATAAAGGTTAATTTATGCTGTTAAAGGATGAGGGGTGAGCATTAACACTTGTTATGTGTTGAATGAAGCCTAAATAATTATTGGAAATATGATTATAAGATAGAATGCAAATGTCAAAAGAAATTAAGTATAACCTCTATGTAATTTCAGATTATAACAACAAAAATAGAAGTAAAAGTAAATGGAAGTAAAAGTACAGTCTTTCATCTCACTAAAGGGAGAATTAAAAACTATTGTTTAATTCTTATCATTGGTGATAATAGAACCAAGGATATTTTTAGAAATATAAAAAGTAGGCACTAATACCATTTTAAAATACCATTTGTATTAGGGTAGGCAAACTGCTAAGACAAAGAGTCCCATGATATCAGTGATGTATCACAGCAAATGTATTTCATGGACTCATAGCAGAGTCCGTGGTGTTATGAAAAGGATAGGGAAGTGTTCTGCCCACAAGGCCCACCTAGACATATGGAAAGCAAGAAATCTTGCTTAGCTGTATGCCTAAGATGAAGAAAAGGACATGGATTCTAATGAAGACCAGGAGTCTGGTCATGTAATATTTGTGCTCCCTTCATCCTTCAAAGAGAAGGCATTCTCTTCCAGTATCAAAACTGCATTAGTCAGGCTTCAGTCAAGAAAACAAAAACTAGTCTAGTATTTCCATAAGGAATGCAACAGAGAACTGGATGCTTAGAGAATTGTTGGAATATTGAAGGAGGCAGAGGTCAAGATGACTGTGGTACACTGTTGGGAAAGGATGATTTTTTTATTGATTCAGCCCAGTGAAGCATCAAAGCAGGCACCTTGCAAGGTCTCCCTGGGAAGCTGCTGCAGGCTTCATGTAACACAGAAACCAGAATGTCACCATCTGCCCATGTAACAGTCTGCCGCTGGGTGGTGGGGAACAGATGTCTTCTCCTTCTCTTCACCTTCCTAACCTTACATGATGACTTCTCACCAGTAGACCCTGAACTAGAACCCGGATGGCAAGTGATTCTGGGAAATAAGTGCTCAGAAGGGGTCAAAGATGATAATGAGCTGAGAGCAGACCTTCTAAGTCATGGAGGGAAAATCCATAGAAAACATGGTACAGTCAATTCTCATTATTGGCAGCGTTTATGTTTTCAAAGTCCTCAAAAAACACTGAATTAGCAAATACTGAACCACTGCTCCTAGGGCAAATATAGGGTTAGGTTCCTACAAGCTTCTGGTCACAATATATATATCCATTGATCAATACATAACTTTATTTTTTTCTGCTTAAAGAGACCTTTTAAATATATATTGTTGATGCATTAACTTTGAACTTGCAGCCAATAGCACCATAACCGATACCTGAACGAAGCTTGTCTAACACAGTATTTTCTTGGTGAAGCACATCATAGCCTTCTTGTACTTAGGAACACCAGACAGCCCTTCAATGCTGTGCTTGGAGATAATTTCAAATGACGAAATCGCCACCAAAAGACACAACAATACAAAACCATGGTACTACATAGACCATGTAAAGTACTCCTGTTTACAAAATGAGAGCTGACACAAAAGGACAGTCCTTCTTTTGGCCTCAGTCAGAAACGTGTATGTCAGGCAACTCAAAATTTTCACTGCTCGGTGCAAGTCTGTGTATGACTGCAAAAATGCCACACATGTAGACCTTGTGTTTACAAACCAATTTACTCAGTACGTGAGTTTACAAATACAGAATCCACAAATGATAAGGATTAACTCTACATATAACAAAACAGAAAGGAAACACAGAAGTAAAATCGAAAACAAAAAGTGAAAAACACATTTAAAACGATCAGTGTAGGGGTACCTGGGTGGCTCAGTGGGTTAAAGCCTCTGCCTTCGGCTCAGGTCATGATCCCAGGGTCCTGGGATGGATCCCTGCATTGGGTTCTCGGCTCAGCAGGGAGCCTGCTTCCTCCTCTCTCTGCCTGCCTCTCTGCCTACTTGTGATCTCTGTCTGTCAAATGAATAAAATCTTAAAAAAAAAAAATGATCAATGTATACTGGGTATTTACCCCAAAGATACAGATACAGTGAAAAGAAGGACCATCTGTACCACAATGTTCATAGCAGCAATGGCCACAGTCGCCAAACTGTGGAAAGAACCAAGATGCCCTTCAACAGACAAATGAATAAAGAAGATGTGGTCCATATATACAATGGAGTATTATGCCTCCATCAGAAAGGATGAATACCCAACTTTTGTATCAACATGGACAGGACTGGAGGAGATTACGCTGAGTGAAATAAATCAAACAGAGAGAGTCAATTATCATATGGTTTCACTTATTAGTGGAGCATAAGGAATAACATGGAAGACATTAGGAGATGGAGAGGAGAAGTGAGTTGGGGGAAATCGGAGGGGGAGACAAACCATGAGAGACTGTGGACTCTGAGAAACAAACTGAGGGTTTTGGAGGGGGGTGGGGGGTTGGGTGAGCCTGGTGGTAGGTATTATGGAGGGCAAGTATTGCATGGAGCACTGGGTGTGGTGCATAAACAATGAATTTTGAAACACTGAAAAAAATTAAATTAAATTAAAAAATAAAATGATCAACATAATCAGGGATGCCTGGGTAGCTTGGTCAGTTGAGATCTGACTCTTGATTTTAGCTCAGGTCATGATTTCAAGTCCCACTTTGGGCAGAGGTCTGCTTGTCCCTCTCCCTCTGTTCCTCCCCCAGCTCTGTGTCTCTGTCTCTGCCTCTCTCACTCTCTCAAATAAGTAAATAAATAAATGTCTTTAAAAAAATAAATAAAATGATCAGTATAACCAATGGCAAATGAAAATTACTAAAGCAAATGTTCACAGCCATGAGGCAGCACTGGTCATCCATCAAATTATAAGAGCAGATTAGAATTTTGGTAAACTGTAAATGACTACTAACTTTCTTGAGAAAAATGTTATAGTAAATATTAAAGCCTTAGAAATATTCAGACTCTGACCTAGCATTGCACATCTAGAAATTTTAGCTGGATAGGGCTACATGTACACCAAGATTTAGTTTAGAACAATATTTATCTCAACAAAATTTATAGTAACAAAAGAGAAAGTGTAAATAACATTATGTTTTATAATAGAAGACTGGCCAACTAAATTACAGTACCTCTATAAAATAAAATACTATGCAGCTTTTAATCATAAAGTTATAGAATGATACTACATAGGAAAATGTTCATTAAAGTTTACATCTACAAAAAAAATTAGAAAATAGTATATAGTTTTTTCCATTTTTTCTATTTTTATACCTTAAAAGCAGATATATAATTATCTCAAAAATGTGAAAAAATGTAATTTAAAGGCAAATTTCTCTTTTTTTTTCCTAAGAACTCATGACCCCTAGATCAAGACCTGAGCTGAGAGATCAAGAGTTGGACGCTTAATTGACTGAGCTACCCAGGCACCCCGAGGGTAAACTGCTTAACAAAAATCTTAGCAAATTTGGATAGAAGCAAGGAGATTGAAAGAATTAAATATTCTAATGCTGATAGTATCATGTGACTTGAAACTTACTATGTTATTCAGGGTAAAGCTGAAGATACCACTATTATTCGAGTCCCCCCCCTCAAAAAGAACTCAGACAGTATCTTTGAAAGGAAATAAACAGCATAACTTACACATGACTTATTTGTCATTAAAAAACCGAACTAAATAAATATCTTTTAGATATTATCAGAATTAAGTTAGATGTGTAAAAATAAATACAATAGGCACGTGAAAAGATTATCAACATCACTGGTCGTTAAAAAGTCTTACCACACTGAATACTGGCAAAGGATATAGAAGAACTGAAACTCTCATTTACTCATGTTGAGAATGTAAAAGGATATGATCATTTTGAAAATTGTTTGGAAAACAGGCCATTTGCTAAAAAAAAAAAAAAAAAGAAAGAAAAAGTTAAACACATACCTCCCCTATGATCCAGCCATTGTACTTGTAAACGTTTACCCAAGAGAAAAGAAATCATATGTCTATTGTACACATTGTACACAGATGTTCACAGCAGCTTTATTTATAATTGGCCCAAACTGGAAACAAGCAAATATCCATCATCTGGCAAATAGATAAACAGAGTGTGGTCTATCCATATGATTGAATACTAGACAGCAATGAGAAGAAACTAATTATTGATACACAAACAACATGGATGAATTTCCATGTAACTATGCTGAGAGGACAAGCAAAAAAGTATAGGTACTCTGTGATTCCATTAATAAGAAATTCTCAAAAATATAAACTATCTATAGCGCCAGAAAGTAGATGAGTGGTTGTCTCCAGCCAGGAGCTGACACTAGGGAGGAATGGCTGACGAAGGGATATAAGGAATCTTTGGGGGCGATGGTGTTTTTATAAAGGAATATATATGCCAAAACTAATGGAAGTATGAATCACAAACCTGTACTCTTGAAACAAATCACACACTATATGTTAATTAATTGAACTTTTTAAAAATGTTTAAATTTTTTATTTCTTTTCAGCGTAACAGTATTCATTGTTTTTGCACCACACCCAGTACTCCATGCAATCCATGCCCTCTCTAATACCCACAACCTGGTTCCCCCAACCTCCCACCCCCACCCCTTCAAAACCCTCAGATTGTTTTTCAGAGTCCATAGTTGAATTTAAATTTAAAAACTCATCAAAGTATACACTTTAAATATGTGTTATTGTGTCAATTATAATAAAGCCGAAAACCTAGAACAAATAAATAGAGTAATCCATACACACTGTTTTTACATACAAGGAATAACCCAGCTAGATGTTCTTAATGGGAAAAGTTCTTATTCAACATTCCAACACAAAATACAAAATAACCTGTAAAAATTTAACAAGCAGTGTGGAAGGCATATGTGAAAATAAAAAATTGTAAGCTTTTGTGATTATTTGAATCTTTGAAAATCCCTGGAAAAAAGATTTGAATAAATGAGAAGACACAATATGCTCCCATTTTATTGATGTGGATGCTGGGATGTGCCATCCAGATTTCCCACTTCAGAACCAACACACTCATTCCTTTAGTTCCCAAGATTGTTGGCTACTTACAGCTCCTACCTGCTTGTTCTCGAGGAACCTCCTTCATCTGAAGAAAGCGGCTTTCTCTTCAAGGTAGTTCTCAGGTGACTGCTCAGTGGTTGGGGAGGAAGTTTGACAAAGGCCTGGTCCCCTTTGCCTCAATTTGGGTCAACTATGAAGTGCCATCCTATTCCCAGAACTTTCTGGAGTGAGCTGAGGCACCAGTCCATGACTTTATTACAGCTCAACCCCTTGCTCTGCCTAGTCTCACTTCTTTCATACCCAGAGAGGTACTTTTTTTTTTTTAAGTTTTATTTACTTAACTTATCTCTATACCCCATGTAGGGCTCATACTCACAACCCCTAGATCAAGAGCCGCACACTCTTCTGACTAAGCCACCCAGGCACCAACCCCCTCCTACCCGAGCCCACAAGGGACTTCTTCATAAACCTATTACATGCAAATCTTCTCAGAGTCTGCTTCCCAGAGAACTAGACCTACAACAAAAGGTGAGGGTATCAATTAGATCCAAATTAAAGTACAGTTGACCCTTGCACAACCTGGGGGTTAGGGGACCAATTCCGGCATATAATCAAAAATCTGCACATAACTTTGGACTTCCCCCGAATTTAACCACTGAGAGCCTACTGTTGACTGATGCTTTACTGATAACATAGTCAATTAACACTGTATTTTGTATGTTACATTACTGTAACCATATTCTTACAATAAAGTGAGGTGAAGAAGAGAAAATGTTATTAAGAAAATCACTAGGAAGAGAAACTACATTTACAGCAGTACACTGTAAAAAATCCTTGTAGAGGCAGTGGTCCTGATGGTCCTCCAGATCTGTCTGTTGCTTCGAAAGTGCTTGGACCGAACAGACCCAGGGACACCCCTTCTTTCAGCCTCATACCACCCTCCAACCTCTTTTCCAGTCATGACCTTTAGAGCCATCTTCTCAGCCATCCTCTGCCTCTGGAACCAGTCAATACCACCTTCTGAGCTTAGCTCCTTATTGCTGAGCAACCATGAGCTCCCAGATGCATCAGAATTATTCCACTGAGGTAGAAGCTGCCATCAGCCGCTTGGTCAACATGCATCTGCAGGCCTCCTACGCATTTCTCTCCCTGGGTTTCTATTTTGACCATGAAGATCTCTGGAGGGCGTGGACCACTTCTTCTGAGAGTTGGCAGAGGAGAAAAAATGAGGACAGGCAGCATCCTTTGAAGATGCAAAACCAGCCAGGGTTGCGCCCTTTTCCAGGACATGCAGAAGCTGTTCCAAGATGAATGGGATAAAGCTGTGGATTCCATGGAATCCACATGGTCCTGGGGAAGAACCTGAAGCAGGCCCTCTTGGATCTGCATGTCCTGGGTTCCATTCACGGAGACCCTCATCTCTGTAGCTTCCTGGAGAACTTCCTGGGTGAGCAGGCGCAACTCATCAAGAAGATGGTGACCACTTGGTGAACTTCACAGGCTTGGTCCCCAGGCTGGGCTGGATGAGTATCTCTTGGAAAGGCTCACCCTCAAGCACACCCAGGAGCCTCAGGAGCCTAGCAGGCTTTGAGGGGCCCCCTGACATCCCCCGCAGTGCCAGGGCTTCTGCCTGAGTCTCCCCCTGCAGGCAGCTTTTTAACCACCTTGGAGGCCTCTCCCAAGCCATGGATCCAGTGAAAACAATAAAGCTTTTCACAGGAAAAGAAGAAAAAATCCAAGCGTAAGCGGACCTGTGCCATTCAAACCTGGGTTGTTCAAAGGTCCACTATATACGTTTATTCAAAATCTGTTTGAATGACAGTGAAATAATTTTATTAGGTGAAAATAACTAAGAAACTTGGAAGGGAAAAAAGGGCAACAAAGTTGGACTTCAAACACCAGAAATTAAATTTTATTCTAGAGCCATAATAATTTAAACAATATATTAATAATAATAGAAAAAAAAGTCGGTGAAACAGAAAACACATACATAATATAAGGTGCCTCCGGGATGACATCCTCCTTCTGTAATGTTCTCTCTACCTCCTTGACTGTTTGAATCCTGTCTCTTACCTGAAGATATTCATTCCCTTTTTCATGGAGGGTGCTCATTCCCTTACTGGGACACCAAAGGTAGTATCAGCATTCTCTTAAGTCTCTAAAAATGCTCTCAAGATGTTCCTTTTCCTCCCATACCCAATCCCTTTTTCTTAAGATCCAGCCATTTTGTTATCCCTCCTTCTACTCTTCTAATTAATTATCCACCAAAGTGAGCATCACGCTTCTGCATTCAATGAATACTTTGATACTGGTTGTCTTCCTCTCCACCTTAGATCTGCTATCATCTTAAATGAATTCAGTTTCCGCATGGGCAGCACCTCTAAATCCTAGCCTCTTAGTCCCAAGCCTCAATGACAATAAACTCCAACTCCCTCCCCCTTCTACAATCGACTCCCATGACTACGGTGGCCCTTGTCATCCCGAGGAGCAGTTTTGCATCTGAAACTTTAAACCCCAATATTTCAGTCTATAAACCACTGCCTCCTCATCTTCCTGCCTTTGCACCACTCTCTTATTGCACAGAGACATGGCAGTCGCTTGAACTCTGCGCCTGTTAGGGTCTTCCCATCCCACCTGAAATGTCTTCCTTTCTTTTTGAATGGGAGCCCAACACTTTTGGCTCATGGTCCTTTTGTCCTTCCACCACAGTCACCCAGCAAATCCCCAATCCTAGCAATCTGACAGTTGACTGTTGCTGAAGCGGCATTTTCATAGGGACTGGTGTGATTGATGGGGTTCCATTTTTAGGTGTGCTCTCATGGCAGCTTGAAAATGCCTTTCTACTCTTTCCACCTTTTCTTCATAGCTGTTCCAGGGCATTCTCCTAGTGCTCCTTTCCTGTCCTTACACCCAATTGACAGCTCTTCTTGAAGACTTTCTTCCTGTAGCTTCCTAGACCTTACACTCTGCAGGTTTTTCTCCTACCTGTCAATTTCTCAGCACTCACCTTCTCAAGCAGACTTCCTCATGTGTCCCTTAAATTTCACCCTCCTGGTGTTTGCTCTTCATCCTCTGTTGTCAACCACAGACAAGATTTCAACTATCACTTGTTTTCTGATAATACCATAACCCATTTTTCTAGCCCAGACCTCCCTCCCAAACTCTAGAATCCTAGTCTCAACTTTGTAATAGACTTTGCTACCTGGATGTTCTACCATCATGTCAGACTCTGCATGTCAAAAATTAACTGATTAGGGTACCTGGGTGGCTCAGTCAGCTGAGCATTTGCCTTCAGCTCGGATCATAGTCCCTGGGTCCTGGAACTGAGCCCTCCATCAGGCTCCCTGCTCAGCGGGGAGCCTGCTTCTCTCTCTCCCTCTGCCTGCTGCTCCTCCTGCTTGTACGCTCTCTCTCTCTCCCTCTGTCAGATAAATAAATAAAATCTTTAAAAAATATATATGAGACAATTATCATCTCTCCATCTCAAACCTGTTTCTCCTCTATTTCTTCTCCAGAATATAGACAAGGAAATTCTTGCTCCTTTTTTCATTTGCCTCCTACTTTTCCATCCACCCCACTCAAAGTGGAAAAGTTACAAAACAGATTGGTCCTAATCCAAAACACAGACTGAAGCACATTGACTGGTGGCATGAGATTAGTGTAAACTAAATTCTCTGTATCCTCCACTCCTTGCTCTTCCATCTCATTTGTGAGTGTGGTTGGACAGGCAAGTTGACTTGGCCAGCTTTCCCCCTCTATCTCACATCTAGATAGGATGTTCCAATATTGAGACTCAGAGGAAGAGGAGCTAGACCCTCATCTACATGTTCCAGCCCCAGTACTGGTTCCAATAGTAACAATTTTGTCACCACTACTTCCTTGGCAACTGTAGTAGAGAGGCAGCAAGGAGTGATTGCCAGGACCAATTTCTAACTTGAGGTAGTAGGCTACTCTGATCCTAATTACCCTACCCAGAAGTTTGAGTATTATCTTATATTTCCCTTATCCTTCCCACCACCATCCAATCAGTCATTAAGTTCTATTGTTTTGTAATAGTCTCTGGAGTCCGTGAATTTTCTCACCCACAGTGTCTTATTCAGACATGTATTGGTCTGTGTCTAGACTGTTTAAGCAGACTTTTCTCTGGAATCACCCTCTCAACCACTTCCAACCTATCTTGCATGATGCTGCCCAAGGAGCCTGTCTAAAAGATAGATGATACCAAGTCGTTTCTTTGCTGTGGATTTCCCCCCTCATCATGAAACCCCAACTTGGGCTGGCCCAGATGACCCACCTTGATCAGGCCACTCCCTTCCTTTACTCCCTGTACTTCCAGTACTTCCAGCCACAACAAACTGTATGATGATGTTCTATGTCCTCATGAATTTGCATAGATCTCTCCCTCCACTTAGAGGACCCTCTTCAAGTACACCTTATTCTTTCCAGACCTCTGTCCCTCAAGGCAATTCTAATTGCTCTAGCCTGAAAACTTTTCCATCTTCCTTATACATACCAAAGGCACTTAGTGTTCTGTATGGAAACTCTCTCAATGTCAGAGTTCCTACCAGACTGTCAACGCCTCCTCTTCAGGCAGATGTGAATAAAGTATCCATCGTTACATCACCAGGCCCATCATGCAGTACGTGGCACAAAGCAGATACTGGACAAACAGGAGTGATGGCTACCCTAGAGGATGGCTCTAAGGAGCAATAGCGTGAAATGCATAAGATGGCTACCAATACGAGAGGAACACCCAACAAAGTTCAGTTCCCTTCTTACCTCTCTTTCCTCTTTATCTCTTGCCCTCTCCTCTCCTTATCCTTGCCCTTTCTCCTCTTGTTCTCATTTCCTCCCCTCCTCCATGAGGGCCTTTGGAAATAGCAACAGGAGGAAACAGATCCAACTTACTTGGATCCAACCATCTCCAGCTTTGAAGTGCTCCAAGTCCCAACCCATGACTCAGCCAGTGCTCACCTCATTTTTGCTCCACCTTAATTAACAGTTGACCTTTTAGCTCATCTGCCAAAGAAAGGCTTTTAGAAACAAACTGAGTGTACTCATCGGGGTGTGTCCTAGAACCTTCATAATGAGGAACTGGGAGTCTAAGTACCTCACTTAGTAAGACATGGTGGAAAGAAGCTGTGGAATTCCTGTAGCCAAACCCAACTCTAACCTCAGTAATGTCCTAACTACTAACATGGTCTTCGAAATCCAGATGCTACTTAACATAGTACTGATGGAACATATAGGGAGTTTCAAACTATTCTGGTGACTCAGAAAATTGGCTGGAAACAGAAATCACCAATTTACAATCTTCAGCCAGATGCCTATGTCAGGGTTTCCTTGATGCTCATGGAAGAATGTAATACTACAGCACAGCCCTATAGATTCTATATTTATATAGAGACAAGGATGACATTGAAGGTTTAACATGAAAGATAGAAGAGTTACTGTTACTGTTACAGTTACTGTTAGAAGTAAACTAGTAGAGCAGGGCACAAAAGAAATTAAGGACGCACGCAGTAAAGGAAAGAAGAGATTTCCTCACCATCCTGTCCAGCTGCCTCCCATTCTCTGAATTAGGAATAAAAATAACAGTGGTAATGTGATTCTATAAGAAGTATAATCCAACCTCCATTTTATGTATTAGAAAACTGATGCTCAGAGAGGGTAAGTAACATGTCCCAAAATTGCACAGGCAGACATCAGTTACATCAGGTTTCCAAACCAGGTCTAACTCCAAAGCCCATGTCATTGCTATTCTTTCAGGCTGTCTCGAATAAAACCTACTAAACACGTATGAAATTAACCTGCCACATTGAATGGGGTTTTTCTAATTTTACTGGTCCTCTTCTGGCAGAGAAATATTTTAGAACATCCAAAACTGTCAAGAGGGGACTTCCAGTTTCTAGTCCAGCATGTAACTTGCTTGGAATCATCACTCTGTCCTCACAAGTAAAAAGTGAACAAACTAAAAAATCAACAAATCTTCTTAGATCCATCAAAGAATTGAGGTCACAAGGCAAAGTGCTTCTCCCAAAATTGGAGAGGTAAGCAGACAGATCCAAAGAATGACAACACACCAGGGTAGAAACCACAGCAGGAACCAGTGCCCAGAGGATAGAAAACCTGAACAGTAATTAATAAATTGGGGGTGGCTCAGAGTGGACAAGTCTGAGAGTTAAAACTTAAGGGGGACTCAGTTGCAAGAGGACCCCATCCTTTTGTGAGTTTTGCCTCCTATAGCTCTACCAGGTTCTCACCGCAAAGATCAGAAAAAATTCTTTTCATGCTTCCAGGAGAAGGAGAAAAGGAGCATTCCTTTCTTAATAAGGCCTGACTTTAGGAGAAACTGTTTAGTCGACTCTAATCTGCCAGGGTTTTATCAAAGCCTAACTGACCTTGGGGAAGGGAAATACCCAACTCCAGCTGACTCTAGCCACCCTGTCCCACCTAGGAGGGAAGAATTGAGAAGCATGCATGAAGTTCACATTCACAGGCCAGGCTCACTAAAAGACTAGGACCTGATCACAGGACTGTAGAACACTCCCCACACACACCTCACCACCACATTGCTAATGGCCTATTTATTGCAGCATCTTTCACCCAGTGCATCATGTCTGGCTTTCAACCTAAAATCACAAGACATCCTTAAAGTCAAAAGAAGAGACAAAGAAGAGACAAAGCAAATGTCAGAACCAGACTCAGATACGGCAATGATGTTGGAATTATCAGACCATCAAAAATAACTATGAGTAATTTATTAATGTAAGTAATATACTATAATATTAATATTCTACTGGAAAAAGTAGACAGCATGCACCCCACACACTGGGTCACCAAGCTATCTGTGAGAAAACAACACCCTTCCCTTTTCACATTTAAGCTTGCAGCTAGATTCCACCAACCACACATACATACTTGAAAGAAGTGAGAAAGCAAAGGAAACACTTGGTGAGGGGCTGGAGTGGGTGGTGGCTGAAGTGAGCTGAAGGGGAGCTGCACAATGAGTTTTAGTTTACACATTCATCTATATATAAACATGCAGCCTTGATGGGCTCCCACATGAACACTGACTGAGAGACCTCTGGCTGGCATGCTTCCTAAGGATGGATCCAGCAGTGTGGTTCTGAGGTCAATAGCCACAGTTTCCTCAGCAGGCTAATCTGTGGTGTGGTCTGGGACATTATTTCTAGAAGTTCAGCTTCAATCCATTTTCTCTAGAATGCCCCCAAATTCAGTAAGCCACCTAAATCCTTTAATACATTTGTTTTCTTCTTAACAAATAACAAAATTCACTCTAGTTATTTTACTAAGAACCGGAGTCAACACAACTTGTATTTTAAAATGTTATTTAGAAATATGGAGGCAGATATTAGGAAAACAATGGCTAAGAGTTAAAAGTAGTTGCCTCAGAGAAGCAATCAAGATAAGAAGGGATGGAGAAGAGCTGCCATTTTCTATTAAAAATCTGGTAGCACTAGATCACATTTTATTTCATTTATTGCTTTGATGTTTTTAACTTTTTTTAAAAATAAAGTCAAAAAGGCTTAAGGGAAACATTAACACATCATCGTCAACAACAATAACAAAAAATCTTCAGGCTACTAAATGCAGAGGACAATGTTTTACAATGGAACACAGCAAATATCATACATTCCTGATTTCCACATAGTCAAGAAATTATTTTTAGATTCCACTTGTTCTGGAATGATGCTTCCTTTCCACTCAAATCATCCAAAGCCATGTCTATCCTCCGCGTTCACTGCTGGGCAGAATGGAGAGATGGGTCTACCTCAGCTGTGGCTGCAGCAAAGAGAGAAGCAGGAAGCAGGGAACAGTTGATGCTCTGAGAACTTTACAAATAGCATTAAAGGCTGTGACACCAGGAAGTGCCTGTGAAGGACAAAGGTCGTGCTATGTGGGCAACATAGAACCAAGGGGCACCAGACAGGGTCTGAGCCAGACTGGGCAGACATTGGTTTCCCTCAGCCACCTACAGATAAGGGACTTCACAGAGTCTCATGGGAAAGGATGGGGAGTTAACAGTACCATTAGACTGCGGATTACCCTACTTTCTAGGGAAACTGAGGTTTAGAAAAGTTAAGCAACTTATCCAAATCAAACTCGTCCAAATCCATCAAACTGACAACTCTGTGGTCAGCACAGTAATTTGGAACACCCTTTTGGAAAGTGATATCCTTATTTGGATTCAACAAACGTGTTGAGGACTGGCTGGGTGGTAAACACTTAGCTAAGTGCTTTGCACATATTCAAGAGCATTCGTGTCCTCCAACCACATAATCCCACTCCTAGGCATCATCCAAGGAGATTAATCTAACAGACAAGGAAAGTTATATTCATGAGGAGATCCTCCTACAGCATTATTTATATGGGAACAATTAGAAACAACATAAATAATCAGTAAGAGAGAAATGATGGAGTAAATTAAGGCTTATTTCTTAAGGCATTTTCTATGGCTAATCATAACTTTTTATAAAAGCTATGTAGAAAAATAAGAAGAGTTTCAATGTTAACCTTAAATATAAAACAACTGCATTACTCTATGATAACTGTAGAAAAAAAAACTATATATATACACAATGTCAAGACTGAAAGTAAAATACAATGAAAATAGTTACTTAAAATGAGGGAGATTATGTATGATTTTTTTTTCTCTTCTTTTTCCCTCCCCCTTCCCATCCTGAACAACTCAATCCTAAAGCCATTAGATGGGGCAGGGAAGGTTGTAGGGTAAGTTTGGAGTGGAGATAGGGGAGCACCTGAGCAGAATTCAGTGTCCAAGCAGTCTGAGACATGCATACATGGAGAGGGCTGCTCAGTGCAGAGGCCAGAGCCCAAGCAATGTAAAGAGGGCCTTTATGTGAGGTGTTAGAGCCTGGGATGGACGTGAAGGGAGGAGGGCGTCCCCGTGGTATGGGCTGCCCAGTGTGGGGATCAGACCCTGAGCAAGGTGAGGAGAGTGGGCAGCCTAGTGTGGGAAGTCAGAGCCCTGTAATGGTGAATTGAAATTGAAGGTATCAGTGTGAACTCACTATTTTTAAGGTAAGTAGATAGACAGACATGGGTAGATACATATAGAAGCAGGCAGAGATAAACATATAAATAAAGGCATGTGTATATGTGTGAATATATTTACACACATGCTCTCTACTTTTGTCCTAAGAGGGCATGGGAGCAGTGATACCCCAAAAGGAATGAGCATACTTACTTTCCTAATTTTGGATTCTGAATACCACTGTCCATTATAAACAATCAGACTCCTTGGAGAAATAGCCAATTCCAGGCCTAGAGCAGGAAAATCACAAGATGGACCTAGAACATTTCTTTGTGTTAAAAAGCAAGAAAGTGTTCAAAGCATATTGGGACAATGCAAGAGAACACAGAGGATATCTTGAAGAAGCTCCCATTTTCTTTTTTATTTAATTACTATTTTTTATTATGCTATGTTAGTCACCATGCAGTATGTCATTAGTTTTTGATGTAGTGTTCCAAGATTCGTTCTTTACGTATAACACCCAGTGCTCCATGCAATACATGCCCTTCTTAAGACCCATCACTGGGCCAACCCATCCCCCCACCCCCCTCCCCTCTAAAACCCTCAGTTTGTTTCCTGGAATCCACAGTCTCCTATGGTTCGTCTCCCCTTCCGATTTCCACCCCCTTCATTTTTCCCTTCCTTCTCCTAATGGGACTGGAGAAGATTATGCTGAGTGAAAGAGAAAGTCAATTATCTTATGGCTTCCCATTTTCTAAATTGGGAGCCATTTAAGCATCAAAAGAAATGATAGTAACATATTAATAAATAAAACATTAAATAAATAAACCATTAAATAAAACAAAACCCTGAGCCCATATTGATATAAGTAAATAAATAAAAAAAAGTTTGAGAAGGAACAAAATACTTTCATTTTCAAAATAACTCTTCACAAAATACTTGCTATTTGTAAAGGGAAAATATTTATAGAGGACATGCCTGCCAGCTACCACATTCACCAAGTGACAGAGTGAACATCACCTAGAGAAGGACAAATGAAAATGTAAAAGAGCATAAACTGAATATTATAGTAAAAAAACATGAGATAAAGGAAATGAAGGACATTCTACAAAATGATTGACCTGCAACATTGAAAAGCATTAGTGTCACAAAAGTCAAGGGGGAATGGTGGAACCATTCTGGACTAATGACCTACGAAAGGCAAGACGTGCTTCTCAACTGGATCCTTTTACTATAAAGTAACAACTCATGAAACCTGAATGAGAGCTAAGGATTACATGGGAGTAGTGTATTAATTTTCTGGTTCTGATGGTTGTATTGTTGTGTATGTGGAAAAATGTCCGTGTTTGTAGGAAATGTCCACTATAGTAATACATTCATTTGCTCTGCTTGCCATAACAAAACAACGGACTAAGGAATTGTGTTTTCTTACAGCTCTGGAGGCTGGAAGTCCAAGATCAAGATGTCAGTAGGGTTGGTTCCTCCTAAGGGCTGTGAGGGAAGGGTCTGTTCCAGGCGTTGGCTTGTAGATGGCCATCATCTCCGTGTCTTCACATCATCTTCCCTGTGTATCACATCTGTGTCCAAATTCCCCCTTCCTATTAGGACACCCATCACATTGGATTAGGCCCATCCCAATCCCCTCATTTTAACTTAATTGCCTCTTTAAAGGCCCTAGCTCCAAATTCAACCACATTCTGAAGTCCCAAGAAATAAGTACTCAGAAAAATATCAAGGGGACACCATTCAGCCCATAACAAATATTAAGTGGAATGATGCGGCATCATTTCACCAACTTACTCTCAAATGGTTCAGGAAAAATGAGTGTTTTTGTACAGTATTTCCAATTTTTCTGTAAATGTGCTCTGGTTTAAAAGAAAGGAAAAATATGCTGAAGGTTGTCCTTACATTCTTTCTAAAATACTCTAAAACAAAATGAAGGCGAGAGAGTGATTGTGTTTTATAAAGATTCAAATGGAAAAGTGTTAATTTTTTCCCTGACATGACAACTTCAGTGATTTTGAAAATGCATTTCAGTGGAATACTTCATGCCTTCGATACAGTGGGTTTGTGACATATGGTGTAACCGATATGCTTTAATGCCGAAGAACACAACCACAATGAACTCATCAGTCTCAGGTCTCTGCTGGATTTCCCATCCACTGTTAAGCTCAGGCATTTTGCAGGATCAATGTGTTTATTTCCAAAGTGGCATCTTACATCATTTTATGGCTCCTTCAACAGGCTACCAGCTGCGTGAGCCTCCCACAGAACCACAACTAGCAACAGAAGGAAAGGGAAGAAAAGGGCAATGTAAAGGAGAGTTTGATTTCATTTTACCGGTGTTTGCCAAATTATAACATCATGCCATATGGTGGATGTATGACGGTGTTGGATCTGGAAAAAGCGGGTGGAGTTAAAGGAAGATGAGAAAGGATAAAAATGGGAGACTGGCACATAAATAAGCGCCAGGGAGAAATGAAGCTTATTGGTGAGCTCACTGGGAGATACCAAGATAAGATGTACACCATCAATCCCAACTTGGGCCTTCATCTACCACCTCCCTCCTCTGCTCCCCCGAATTCACACCCCTGAACAGAGATCCTGTTTCTTCAGTGCTCACATACCCACTGTGATGAAGAGATTATGAGCTCCAGCAATGCCCCCGACCCCTCACCCCCATGACTAATATGTTCCTTACAGGCCCCTTGTTTAAGGCATAAAACTCTCCTGTAGGGGTGCCTGGGTGAATCCATTGACTGTTGGTTTTGGCTCAAGTCATGACCTCAGGGGGGTGAGATCGAGCCTCATGTTGGGCTCCAGGTTCAGTGAGGAGTCTGCTTGGGATTCTCTTTCTCTCTTTCTCTCACTCCTTCTGCCCCTCCCTCCAACACACTCGTGCTTGTGTTCTCTCTCTTAAAGAAAGAAATCTTTAAAATTCCCCTATAAAAAAGTAATTCCATCAGCTCCATCATTGAGTTCTTAAATTTTTCCCTTTAAGATGTAGACCTATGCAGGAAGAGTGAAGTCATGTTAGTATGAATCAGTGTTTTTACAAGCTCTGGGGGACAGCACCTGAAATCACTCAGGTCTGAGGGAAAGCAGAGGGAAGGGGAACCCCACAGCATGAGAACATGGAGACCAGTTCAGGCACCCATTCTCTGGCATTCTCTCTCTCAGAGTGGATGCCTCTATTCCCCCATCCCCACCCCAGTGGTCAGGGAGACTGGATCAGGCACTGTGTCACCAGGAACCTCTGCATTTTCCAGGTCCTAACTTACTCTCTTTCTTCCATCTGGATTTCCCATCAGGCCCACAATCTCCACCGCACTTAAGATTTAATCTGTCCTTTATGGGTCAACTAAAATGTCGCTTGTGCCCTCAAGGCCTCTCCCATCCTCCCACCTACATCCCTATCACTTGTTCACACTGCTCTTCTAGCCCTTTTTTCGGCCATTTACTTGCGTTCCCATCAATCCTATTATCACGTCATGAATTACTTTAGCATATGCCCCATGTCTCGCTCCTCTTCCGTGCCTAGGTCCTATTACACTGCCTGGAACACACAAGTCTTTAATAAACATTTGCTGAATTAAATAGGCTCAGAGTTCATAAGACCTTTGATTTTCCAGAATCTTATTACATTCTTTTCACACAAACATATAGGAAGGCATTAAACCAAAAATGCACGGGAGCAAGCCTCCTCGTGCAGTAAAATTAGTTTCATGTTTCAAAAACTTTCATTAACATGCATTTCCCATTAAAAGGGAAGAACAGATCCAAGGGCAATAACTTCATCTTCACATACCTAGTTAGCTAACATGCATATGCTTTTGTACCATGGATTTGAAAGTCATGAACTTGAAAATCAGTTCGCCTTAACTTTGTGAGCTCTGAATTGCATTTCCTTCCCCATTTGCTTAACATCAATGACACCCAGAACAATGCCAGGAAAGGCTCTGGAGGTGCCCGTGATGTTATCAGTGGCTGCAGGGGAGCCAACTTGGGAGCCTGAACCCAGGCCTGGCCAGAAAACAAAGTTCATTTCAAAGGACTGAATTTATCACTCTCATTTGTTATTTGAACCCGGCTCTGAATGCTTTGATTCCATATTAAAGAGGTTTTTCACACCGAAACACTAGAATTCATGAATCTAAATGACTTCTCTCCTCTCCAAATTCTATATACTTGTTCCATTGACATTATCATTGCTCACAAGGTATTCGGAATTTCTCCTTGGGATTGCCTCTGAAATGTGTCAGCAAAGACTTTCTTTTGAAACGGAAATGGCATTTGCAAGTTGGGTCACTCAACTTCTTCTACCAGATTTTGCTCTAAATGACTCAGAACTGATTTCACAAACGAAATCTGCCATAAAAGAGTTGTGGGCACCGAGGACGCCGACATCCACAGCAACAGTCCCTCTGCCACAACAACAGAGAGTGCCAGGAGGATGCCATAGGAGAGACGGTACTCATTCAGAAAGTACATGTTTGGGCATGTTCACTTAAAGGTCGGGCTCCTAGCCTTCATCTATAAAACAGGAATGACAATTCACATCTGTAAAAGACCAATGATCTACAGAAGTAAATAAATGGTCATTTTGCAAAGGTGATAGAAGTGGTAACTAGGGGCACCTGGGTGGCTCAGTGGGTTGGGCCTCTGCCTTCAGCTCGGGTCATTGTCTCAGGGTCCTGGGATCGAGCCCCGACTTGGGCTCTCTGCTCAGCGGGAAGCCTGCTTCTCCCTCTCTCTCTGCCTGCCTCTCTGCCTACTTGTGATCTCTCTCTCTGTCAAATAAATAAATAAAATCTTAAAAAAAAAAAAAAAGAAGCGGTAACTAAACTTGTGGTCATCGTTTTGCAACGTATCCATGTATCAAATTGTTGTGGATCACCTTGTACACCTTACCCTACATGACGATATGTTACCATGGTGTCTCGATAAAGAAGCAGAGATTATTTTCAGAACGAAAACAATGATCTATGGAGGTGAAAAAGAGCTCAGCACCATCGGTTCAGTCGTTTTCTCAGTTCACCTTTATTATGCACTGACTCAGAGCACGTGCTGCCCCAGGGGCTGAGGGAAGAAACAGATGGAGGAGACTCGGTTCTTTTTCTCTTAAAGTATTCCAACGCTGAATGGGGGGAGAGACACATAGATCATTGCCACGTTATTTGAGTACTTTCGAGGAAGCATGCTACAGGAGAGCTGTGGGAGCGCAGAGGAGGGGAGCTGACCCACAAAGAGCCCATGGTGTGGGAGAACATGCCAGGAATAAGGAGGATGGGAAAACCCACCCCGTAAATATGAGCACTACTTTGCTTTAGGGGAGATCACGCTGCAACACCTTCTTCCCAGTCTAAAATATCCCAACACCCCCAGAGAGGCTATATATAATTTATCCGAAGCCTAGTAGAACATGAAACATAATAATCCATGCAAATTGCTACTCATTTATAGTTAATAAAGCCTAAGTCACCATTCTGTTTAGTGGGTGACACTCTAAAACACCGCATATTCTCACCGGCATGGAAACAAAGAACAAAGATAAATGATGATCCTCTCTCACTGACGGGTTAGACTCCTCCCTACCCAACCTCCCCCTTCTCTGGTCCAGTTACTCCAGTTTGTAACACAGGGTAGAAGAGGAAGGGGGTGTTGTGTTGTCTGAAAGTGGGGCATTGTCTCTACCTTCTAATCACGCTTCCTCGTGGGCAACTACCAATTAGCGCTGTCTGGTTCCCAGCCTTGGCGACCTCCTCCTCCTTCTAAAGTAGCACTTCCCGGTCCGGATCCTAGTTTAGAGCCAATCCCACAGCTCAGCCAGGCCCCCAGCCACGGGAATCCATTCATCTCACAGTCAGTCTGGCACCCAGCTTGTCCTTGCTCCGATACCTATAGGCTTCTGCCTATTTGCTAATGGAGCCATCAACTCACAGCACATTTCACAGGTAACAGTCCCAGGATACCCGTGTTGTATTGCCTGTCTTACAAATAAAAGTATCAAGGTTCAGAAGAAATTACGATATTGCCCAAGATCTTCTGGTTAGACAGCTGTGCAGCAGGGATTTGAACCCAGGTCTGTCTCATTCCAAATGCCCTGCTTTCTCCTCTGTTTCACCTCGGCTCCCAGGGACTCATGCCATGACTTCTGAAGAAATTGTCCCACCTCTCTGGTCCTTAGTCTCCTCATCTGTAATGGGAAGGGGCTACCTCAACATTTCTAAAATTACTGTCTCTTGGTGTGATCGTGTCCACAAGTTCACAGCGTAGGGCGAAAAGGTGGTGGAGGACTCCACAGACAAATACATCCGAGAAAACAGATTTAAACAGAGCCAAGGTATTTACTGTGGGACTTCTAAAAGCCGTTAAGATAACGATGCTTTGGGAATCTTTGAGACGGCGATATAGACTTATTTCCCTTATTTTACCACGGAACTTCGTTTTCCCCGGAACACTAGGATGCCCCAGAACCTGTTTGGGAAACACTCTCCTGGATGCCACAAGGTGCTTTCAGTTCTTCCAATCAGCGCCCAGACTCCAAAGACTCTGCTTCTCCTTCCTCAGCTGCTACAGAGTTTTAAAGCCATCGAGGGAAGATGCATCCATCATGTTTCTCTGTGGCCTACATTGAAGCTGCAGAGAAAATCCGTGCAGCTAATTAATGGAATCGTTAATTCTTTAGTTAGCACAAAGTAGGCTACCTTCCCATTTCCTCAGCAAGGACCAGAGTGAAAAGGAAGCCGCAGCTGCAAAGCACTCTCACAGTTTCGCAGCGCAGTCTATTCCTGGTCATCTATTTTTCCCAGAGCACTCAGACTTGGATTCATTTTCATAAACTTCAGGCTGCTATTTTGGGATTTGCTTTTGTAGGTCTAAATTGATTTAGTTCACAGTGGACTCTACTTCGTTGTATCTATCTAAAAGGAGAGCTGCCCATTTATCTGGATTTAGCTGTCATGCCGTGCGGTCTGGATGAAAGAGGCTGGGCTTACAAGGTTCACAGAGACTCTTCAAAGCCCAGGATGCTGTGGTCCCCTAATTTCTCATCCCACTTCTCATACATTTTCAACTCCTTAGGAAAGCCACTGAAAAATTTTAAATTAAAAAAAAAATAGGAAGGAAGGAAACAGAAAAGAAAGGGGAGAAAACTCTTTTTTTTAAGATGTCATTTATTTATCTGAGAAAGAGTGCAAGAGTGAGAGAGAGCACGAGTAGGGAGAGCAGCAGAGGGAGAGGGAGAGGGAGAAGCAGGCACCCCAGGGAGGAGGAAGGACCCTGATGCTGGGCTCAGATCCCAGGATCCTGGGATCATGACATGAGCCAAAAGCAGACAGAAGCCTAACCGACTGAGCCACCCAGACAACCCAAAAGGAAGATACTCTTATTTCCCTTCCTTTCCATTGCTTTTTGATTCCTATCCCCTATTTATTAAAAAAAAAGAAAAAGAAAGAAGAAAGAAAGAAAGAAAGAAAGAAAGAAAGAAAGAAAGAAAGAAAGAAAGAAAGAAAGAAAGAAAAGGAAGAAGAAGAAGTTTATCTGAGGTGGTTAAGTCAGGATGACCTGAGCAGCAAGACGAGAATCCCCGTTTTCCTGACTAGGACGGTAGATTTGATTGAAACTTGTACGCAATTTTCTACAAACCAATGGACAAGTCACAACAAGTGCATCTGTTTCCCCAACTATAAAATGGGATAATAATATCTCTAACCTTTTCTTCCATTCTTAGATTGCCCCAAAGATAAATTTGATGCTGTAAAATCCACTTTGAACATTTCAGTGAAAGGAACTACAGAAACAAAAGCAGTAGTTAATTACAGAGCTGCTTGGTAAAACACTATTGCATTCTGACTACAGTGAACGCAGACCAAAAATTTTATTGGATTTTGCTGCTCTGTTTAACCACCATATAATATATGACACATCCTGTTTCCCACTGAAAGGACCAGGGCTGGAGCATCCTGTCGTGACAAGATGGCAAGGAAATTAACAAAGCCTAGGAGAGTCATTTCCAAAGGACCATGAGATGACCTCAATAAGATCCCATTGTGCATAAATGGGACCACTGGAGCTTCAAAAAGAGTAATAACAAGATGGTTGAAAATATCATCATGTTTAAATTTATCAGCTTATAAAATATCTAAAAAATCTAATTCATGAGCAATATGTTCATTTCCATAATTATGGTGACAGTTTTGCAGATGTATACATTTATCAAAACTCATCAAATTATACACTTTAAATATGTGCAATTCATGTCTACTATACCTCAGTATTCATGCTAATATGTAAATAGATTAAATGATAAATCATTTAGTACAGGATAATGCTAAAAAGGAACTCATTATTTTGAATAATGAGAATCAAGCATTTTTTTCTTTCTAACCCAAATTGTACTTTTTTTTCACTTAAATTTTGTTAGCTAACATACAGTGCAATATTGGTTTCTGGAGTAGAATTCAGTGATTCATCAGTTACATACAACACCCAGTGCTCATTACAACAAGTGCCCCCCTTAATACCCATCCCCCGTCTAGTCCATCCTCCACCCACCTCCCTCCGTCAATGCTCAGTTTGTTCTCCATTGCTAAGAGTCACTTACAGTTTGTTTCCCTCTCTCCTTTTTTTCTTCTCCCCCTTCCCATATGTTCATGTTTTCTTTCTTAAATTCCACATATGGGTGAAATCACATGGTATTTGTCCTCTCTGACTGACTTATTTCACTTAGCATAATACACTTAGGACCATCCACATTGTTGTAAATGGCAAGATTTCATTTCTTTGCTGGCTGAGTAATATTCCATTATATAGACATAGATATAGATAGATATAGATATATAGATATATATCATGTCTTCATTTATGTGTGTGTGTGTGAGTGTGCACGCACATGTTGTATATATCATATCTTCTTTGTCCATTCATCACTTGATGGACATTGGGCTCTCTCCATAGTTTGGCTATTGTTGATAATGCTGCTATAAATGTCAGGCTGCATGTACCCCTTCATATCTGTATTTTTGTATCCTTTGGGTAGGGTAAATACTTAGTAGTGTGTTTGCTGGCTCTCAGGGTAGTTCTATTTTTAACTTTTTGAGGAACCTCCAAACTATTCTCCAGAATGGCTGTACCAGTTTTTATTCCCACCAACAGTCCAAGAGGATTCCTCTTTCTCCACATCCTTGCCAACATATGTTGTTTCTTATGTTGTTAATTTTAGCCATTCTGACCACTGTGAGGTGGTGTCTCATTGTGGTTTTGTATTGTTTTTTGTATTGTCTCATCGTATTTTCATGATGATGAGTGATGTTGAGCATCTTTCCATGTGTCTGTTAGCCATCTGTATGTCTTCTTTGGAAAGATGTCTGTTCATATCTTTTGCCCATTTCTCAATTGGATTTTCTGGCTTTTGGGTGTTGCATTTGGTAAGTTCTTTCTAGATTTTAGATACTAATCTTTTATCTGATATGTCATTTGCAAATATCTGCTCCCATTCCATAGGCCACCTTTTAGTTATGCCGGTTGTTTCCTGTGCTGTGCAAAAGCTTTTTATCTTGATGAAATCCCAACAGTTCATTTTTGCTTTTGTTTCCCTTGCCTCTGGCAATGTGTCTATAAGAACTTGCTGTGGCCAAGGTCACAAAAGTTACTGCCTATGTTCTTCTCTAGGATTTTAATGGTTTCCTGTGTCCCATTTAGGTCTTTCTTCCATTTTGAATTTATTTTTGTGTATGGTGTATGATGTATGGTAGTCCAGTTCCATTATTTTTCATGTTGCTGTCCAGTTTTCCCAGCATGACTTGTTGAAGAGACTGTCTTTTTTCCATTGGTATTGTTTCCGACAATTAGTTGACCATATAGTTGTGGGCCCATTTTGGGGGTTCTCTATTCTGTTCCATTGATCTATCTGTCTGTTTTTGTGCCAGTACCATACCATCTTGATGTCTACAGCTTTGTAATAAAGCTTGAAATCCAGAATCATGATGCCTCTAATTTTTTCTTTTTCAGGATTGCTTTGGCCACTCATGGTCTTTTGTGGTTCCATACAAATTTTAGGATTGCCCAAAATGTATTTTGAATAATCAAATAGTAGATGAAGTTTCTCTTTATAGATATATTTCCATTAATAAATAATGAAGGAGTCCCTAATAAATTAATGACTGTAGATACAGATTATCAACAACTACAAACAACACAAAAAGAAACAGACAACCAGACATTATCTGCCTTCTGATGGAAGAAAACACCACCACTTATAAAGTTGCTTTGCTAAAAAAATGAAGCCCAATTCTGGATCAAGTTTCTAGGTCCAACTCCCAGTTTGCAAGAAATAGGAGGAAAGGACATGTTAACTGGTAATATGAACATATGATCAGAAAATCCAGATAGTGAGAACTTTGCAGGACAAACCTGATTTCTTCACCAAATAAATTACAATAGAGAGAGAAGAACCTACAGGTTTAACAGAAACATAAAAGAGCAGCACCAGGGTTGTTCAGTTGGTTAAGTGTCTGCCTCCGGATCAGGTCATGACCTCAGGGTCCTGGGATCAAGCCCTGCGTCAGGCTCCCTGCTCAAAGGGGAGCCTGCTTCTCCTTGCTCTGCCTCTCCCCTCTGCTTGTTCTCTCTCAAATAAATAAATGAAATCTTTTAAAAAAAAGGACGCATAAAATATATCAACAAACACAATATGTGAGCCATATTTGGATCTTGATTCAAAACCACAAGATCTTAAAATTTATATAACAATTGGAAATTAAAAATAGATTAAATACTTGATATTAAAAAGTTATTGTCTGTTACCGATGGTGTGATGCTGTTATTTATTTTTTTTTTTTTTGAAAGAAAAAGAGAGCGGGAGGAGGGGCGAGGGAGAGGGAGACATAGAGTCTCAAGCAGACTGCACTGAGTGGAAGCCTGATGCAAGGCTTGATCTCGAGACCCTGAGATCACAACCTGTGCCAAAGGCAAGAGTCGAACACTCAACCAACCAAGTCACCCAGTCATCTCACGGTCATGTTTTCTTTTTTTTAAAGAGATCTTATCTTTTGAAGATATTGAAAAATTTATGGATGAAAATGTATGATACCTGAGATTTGCATCAAAGTAACACAAGAGGGTAGAAATTGGTAAAACAAGATTGGCCACAACTTCATAGTTGAGTGGTAGGTACACAGATGTTCATTATACTCTCCTCTCCACTTCTGTGTGCTTAAAATATTCCTTAATGAAAAGTGTTTTGAAAAATAATAACATCCTCTTGGCAAGTTAGCTAACTCCCCATCATACACTTACCCAGCAGAGAAATGAATCCAGTAACATCAAACACTTGGAGCTGTTCCTGTCAATTAATATTTAGAAAATGCTTTGAGGTTTGAAGATGAAAGATACCATATAATTGTAAGGCATTATTACTATATTACTATATAAATTACACAGTAAATTTGGAAATCCAAATATGATCACCACCTAATTTGAGATTTGGGTCATGTGGACCATAAGTTTCCTGAGAAATGTCCATAAAGGGTCAATGGTCAAATGTTGAGCCAAATGGAATTTTTTCCCATAAAAGATACCCCATTAGGCAGAGCAAATCTAAGGCAAAATTACTAAGAAAATTATGTTTGCCTCTGGGGTCCCCCCGTCTTCTTTTTCAAGAACATGGTCTTCTGCCTCTCCTATTCCCTCCTCCATGTTCCTAATTAACCCACGCTATACCTGAACACCCAAAATTATCCTGCCAATCAAGATTTCATTCATTCATTCATTTTACTAAAAAACATTTATTGAGTGTCTACTCTGTGCAAGGAATACAGATATGAATAAAGCTCATCCTGTAGGAGCTCATTAGCTATTGGGGCAGCAAGATATCTAAATAAATTATTACAATGCAACTACATGAGGTATGGGCAAAGTGGGAGCAGAACAGGAGTTATTAACTCTGTAGGAGGATCTCGTGAACTGTCACCAGGACAGTGACATTTAACCTGCCTCATGAAAGATAAACAAGAGCTCAGAGGAGCTCAGAGAAAGGCATTCAAGGTGTATTAGTGAGAGTTCTCCAGAGAAACCGAGCCAGTAAGATACACAGAGATACATGGAAAGAGGAGATTTACTATAGGAATTTGTTCATGTGCTTACGGAGGCCAAGTCCCACGATCTGCCGTATGCAAGCTGGAGAATTATGAAAGCCAGTGGTATCATTCAGTCTGAGTCCAAAGTCTGAGAACCAAGGCAGAAGAAGTGCGGGGTCCCAAATCAAGCAGAAAGAGTGAATTTGCCTCCCTCACCTTTTTGTTCTATTCGGACCTTCAGTGGATTGGATGAGGCCCACCCCCACTGGAGAAGGCTACTTGCTTGACTCCACATACCAATTCAAATGCTATTCTCTTCCTGAAGCACCCTCCACAGACATGCCCAGAAATAATGTTTTACCCATTACCTTGGCATCCCTTAGTTCAGTTAAGTCAGTACATAAAATTACCCATCACACAAGGCAAAGGGCATAGCGCAAAGTCATAAGCAAGTCTGGGGACAACTTACTTGTGGATAGAGAGATTCGTTTGGAAAGGGGGATGCAGTCAGGTCTTGAAAAGCCCTGTGCACTGTGCTGGGGACCTTGAATTTGATCCTGGCACCCCTAGATGCTTTCTGAGGAAAGAATGCCTCATTCAGATCTGCATTAGGACTGCACATTTCCTTGCTTGTCTTTGGACCACGTGAGACTATAAATTATTTGCCCAGGTTTGTTCTAGCTTGTAACCCCTAGTTCCCAGGACAGATTTAGACCTTTTGCAAAGGTCAAACTTAAAGGCAATAATTTCCTTTTTTTTTTTTTTTTTTTTTTAAAGACAATAGCCATAAACAATGCTTTGGAAAGGAGCATGAGGAAGAAAAAAAATAGAAGAGGAATTTATCCCTTAAAATAAGAGTAGCCTGGCAACGAGCTAATGTAACCTACACTCCTACTGCCGAACTCTGGGATACCCCTCCTCACGAGTGATCCTGGGGAGAAACTGCAAAGGGACTTACAGGTCAAAGGTCACAACCCAGGCGAAAGTATTATGATTCCCTGTACAAAGGAGAGGAGAAAGATCACAGGCCATCAGTCCCCTGAAAGGAAGATAAATGGAGCAAGCCTTGAAAGAGAAAGAAGCTGTGTCCTCATGATGGGATTTGGGCCAGCAGAGGAGGAGAACTGGTGTAGAATAGCTCAGTATTTCCCCAAGGAGCCCCCTTCTCAGGTCATGGGAACTTGGTCTAAGGCAGTGACAAAAGGGGCTCAATGTCTGAGAGATCCAGACTACCTCTGGGAATTTGAAAGGAGTCACGAACTCTAGGAGAGCTCAGGGACTAGACTGCCTGCAGGCAGCAGGAAGGCAGTCCCAGCTGGAGGTGCCTCCCCTGCTTGGAGGAGAGTTCAGGGACCAGAGAACAGCAGGGCTTTGGAGGGATACAGCTATGCAGCATGCCCCAGGATAAGACATAGCATCTAGGGACCAATAGTGGACAGACAGCTGGCAAAGTCCCAGCAAAATATGCTGGCAGTTCCACCCTGGGGGTGGGATTTCCTGCCTCTGAATCACAGCCTGGAGGTCCTCTTGGTTGACCTGGATGCTGGTCCCTGAAAGGACAATGGATCACGTTAACGCCAACTCAGAACTCATTGGATTCTTAACACTTCTCAGCCCTCCAGTAGTACTGTTGTGTCTTAACTCACCCTTTCTCCAACAGCCTGTTCTGACTTTGGATTTGTTCCCACTGTCCAAACTTACTTAACATTTGAAGCTGCTAGGGAGTTAACACAGTCCTGGGTAAACCCATACACATGGCAAGTTTTGTTTTTTTAAAATAATCTACTGAGGTCCTTTGACATAACTTGATTCCTATTCTCCATCCTTTTTATCTTCCTTCATTTTCATAGACATTTTGAGAATGTATGTAACCTTATTACTTTATTAGCAATTCCTAGCCATGGATAATTCGTTTTTCTATTGTTGCAGCAAGAGCAGCAGCCTATCTTTTACTCCGACCATAGCTTAGTGACCAACTGCTAGTGTCAACACTGTTGTGTGTGACCAGCTTGGCCATTTTCACCGATCACATCGATTTCTGTTCCAATTAGTCTAAACAACAATCAGTGATGCACAATTGAGCACGATAATCACTTAGAAGTTCAAAGCACGGTGCACAAAGTATACATTTCACATTACATCTAATAGTAATTTTTTTTCATTCTATTGTCAATATATTGAAGTATTGTATTGGTGTTTCTTTTGTAAATCTGGGGGGTTTTCTTTGTAAATTATTAATAAAATATTGTCAAAAGTTTAAAAAAAATTGCATAGGAGGGGTGCCTGGGTGGCTTAGATAGTTAAATGCCTGGCTTCCTCTCAGGTCATGATCCCAGGGTCCTGAGATCAAGTCTCACGTCGGTATCCTGGCTCAGTGGGGAGTCTACTTCTCCCTCTCCCTCTGCCTCTCCCCACTACTCATTCTCTCTCTCTCTCTCTCTCTGTGTATCTCTCTCTCTCAAATGAATAAATTTAAAAATCTTAAAAAAAATTGGATAGGAATTGAACAAAAATCTTATGCTTACAAACAGATGTTTTTGTTTCCTTCCTGTGTTTGGTTAGAAATACATACAGCTCAAGGATTTGGAATTCAGTTTCTAGGTTGCTTTAGTGCACAACAACCTTTGTGCTTATCCTTGAAGTAGTGCTTCGAAGTGCCTGGGAGAAAAGGAACACACTACTCTGAATGTATATGTGGGGGTGGGAGCAGAGAATGGAAACAATCAGCCAAAATAAAAGAGTTTTGACTAAGAGCACAACATATTAGGTATCTCGTCACCAATAACAAATTAGCCCAACATTTGGTGACTTAAATTAACAATAAACAGTGTTGTACCGTGTACTGTCTCTCCTTTTCTGTGGGACAAAAACTCAGGAGCACCTTGAGTGGCTATTTCTAGCTTGTGGATCCCGGATCTTTCACAAGGTTACAGTCAAGGTGAAAGGCAGGCCTGAGGTCATGGAAGGATAGACCAGAACTGGAGAATCTGACATCACGGTTGGCAAGTTGGTGCTGGCCGTTGGCAGACGTCAGTTCCTTTGCTCCATGGACCTCTCCAGAGGACTGCTTGTGTCCTCACAACATGACAGCTGGTTTCCCTAGAGGGAATTATCCCAGAAAGAATCACATGGAAGTCACAATGTCTTACACGTCCCTAGCCTTAGAAGTCACTTGCAATCACTTCTCTAATATCCTACTGACCTGCCAAGTGGACTATGCAGTGTGGGAGAGGCTTCAATACCAATGCCAAGGTTCACCAGGGGCCTTCTCCAAGTCTGACTACCACAATGACCTGGACAGATGCTGTCCCCTCTATATTTCAAGTCTTGTACATTGCTTGAGTTTCCTTGCCCTTCGAAAGAGAATTAAAACTCTGCTTCAACAGGCATCCCGCATATGATGGAAAACCCAATGGCCATCCCAACATCTGCCTCTAGTCCCCAAATCCCAGGGCCCTCTGTTGGACACAGAGAGGTTCAGCCCAGATCCTCTTCAAGGAAGGACCTGTTGTCTCCGTTGCTGAGACTACTGTGTGACGACCTCCAGCTCTCATTTCCTCCAGGCTGTGTCTCAGTCTCACCTTGCCCAAGGCCATACCCTCTGAGATAGCCCACATCCAGGGACTGACGGGGGAGGGTATAGGAAAGTCCGGCCACTCAGTCCAAATGGGGACAATCCTAATAGGCCATGACACGCCCATACTGTCACCAGGTCCCAGGTCCAGTTCAGTCTCTCCATCTGTTAATCCTTTTGCCTCCCATAACCCTGAGCCCATGGGCCTCTCTGCTTCACGGAAACTACAAAATCCCTTCCCCTCAGAGTTCTTCCAGAATCTTCTAACTCCTCAAACCAAGCATTTCTGTTCATTTCTTTGGCAGAACCAATTAACTGACTCCGATTCATACCTGGCCCTGGCCACAGAGGCTCTGCGTTCTACTTTTTCACAACTAGGCTGGTTCATCAAGGTTAGATAGACTGTTCTCTCCCCTAGGAATTCCAAGTTCAAATATTAAAGCAATGATCTTTTTTTTTTCTTCCTCCTCACCAAAGGAGAAGGAAAATGAAATAGTTTCCACTTGACTCCTAGGCCTCCCCACCCTGTCTCAACACCAGCTGGGCTCTAGCCATGGCTCCCATTACAGCCTGCCCCCGCCATCTTGGCCAGGCAGCCTACTTTTCCGTCTTGCTCTCCACGTACCTGTTTCCCACCCCATCCCCATACCTTTCTTATCACCGATTCCTCTCCTTCTGCCCCCTTCCCCCACGTCCCACAGTTGGCTGGCCAAGCTCCCTCCTTGCAAATTCAGCCCTGCTCTGCTCTGGAAACCACCCCCACTGGGCCATAAAGTGGGGGGAAAAAAGAAAGAAAAAGAAAAAAAGAAAAGACTTCAGACCTGTGGCCTCTTAGCATGAAGAATCCTTCCAATTGAGGGATTTATGGTGCTTGTGGTGAAAGAAGGCCCAGCTCACACCTTTCAGCCTGGTTTTCATCTGAGTTCTTAGGAGGCTGTGCTCCCCACCTGATCTCCAGTTCCTGCCTATGCTCCCAGCGTTATTAGATGAGACCATGCTCTGCTTCTGCCAGGCCCTCAGCCCGGGTGTGGACTCTCCCTGTGCCTCCCTGAGGGAGAAGTGGCAGATCCCCATGCACTGTCCCCCTGCTTCCTGGATCCCCCATTGCAAGGACCTACAGAACAGCTTGCTTTGGACCTCTTGAGCTCACGTCTAATCCACAGCACTCTGCTGTCCTGGGCAGATGTCTCCAGACTCCTTAGCTAACCCCGCACCCAGTCCTCCAAGGCAGGCCCCCAAGAGAGAATCACAAGTAAGGTTGTTTCCTCCTCTTGTGCACTGTTGGTGGGAAGTACATTATTATATCCTTCCTTTATTTGCTCACTGCCTTGTGTGGGTCATGTCTCACCAACTAATTTATAAACTCATTAAGTACAGAGACTGAGTCTCTCTACAATGCCGTGCTCCCATTGGGCTTTCTCGTTCATTAATTCATCAGATATTTCAAGGACTACTCCGACCCAGACATTGTTGCTCATGATACTGAGATACAGGAGTCAAAACAGCAAAAAGAAACAGGATCCCTGCTCTCATGGTGGGCGGACAATCAATCACACAAATCAACATAAAATCACACCAGAGAGCTACTACTGAAAACACTATGTCACAGTTCCTAAAAAAAGTTAATAATAGAATGGCCATGACATGTAGCTATTGCCCCTTCTGGGTATGTAGTCAGAAGATTGGGGCACCTGGTTGGCTCAGTCGGTTGGGCGTCTGCCTTCGGCTCAGGTCACAGTTCCAGTCCCAGGATTGAGCCCCACGTAGGGCTCCCTGCTCAGCAGGGAGCCTGCTTCTCCCTCTCCCTGTCCTCATGCTTTTGCTTGCTCTCTCTCCTCTCAAATAAATAAATAAAAGGGGGAACTAACCCAGGTGTCCATCAAAGGACAGAAGGATAAACTAAATGCGGTCTAACCATACAATGGAATATTATTCAGCCTTAAAAAGGAAGGAAACTCTGACACTTGCTCAGCATGAACGAATGTTGAAGACACGATGCTGAGTGAAATAAGCCAGTCACAAAAGGTCAAACACTCCATGATTCCTCTTCTATGAGGTACTCAGGAGAGTCAATTCATAGAGACAGAAAGTAGAGTGAAGGTGACCAGGGGCCTGGGGGTAAGGAGGGGATGGACAGTCAGTGTCTAAGGGGGACAGAGATTCAGTTTGGGACAGTGAAAAAGTTCTGGAGATGTTGGTGGTGATGGATGCACAACAACGTAAACGTACTTAACGTCACTGAGCCGTACACTTCAAAATGGCAAAGATGATAAACTTACTGTGTATTCTGCATAATTAAAATAATTTTTAAAATAACAAACAAAAAAAATGGCACCACAGATAAGAGCAACAAAGGCGAGGCGTGGCTGCTCAGAGGACACACACGAGGGCCAAGTTTTGCAGGATGAGCGAGGGCTATGGAGATCGGTCGTGCACCCACCTGCCCACAGCTGAGGCTCTCAGATGGCACATGACTCTGAGCTCCTTCGGCAGCTCTCTTCGCTCAGACTGAAGAACTATGTATGGAAGGAGGGAAAGGAGCCTTCCACTACAACATCCTATGGTCATGTCCAGTAACACAGGGATTACCTTCAGCTTTCACGTTATTATGTTTTCCAAGGACTACACCAGTGACTCTCAGACTTCAGTATACACAAGACATATCAGAGGAGCTTGTGAAAGGCAGACTTCTAGACCCTAAACTCCCACATACTGATTCAGGGCTTTGGCATAGGGCCCAGGCAAATATATTTGGAATAATGTCTTTTAAATACAATTTAAATATGCATTTTTAAAAAGATGTTGTTTATTTATTTGAGAGAGAGAGAGTTAGAGAAGAGAAAGAGCACAAGCCGGGGAGGGGATGGAGAGGCAGCCGGAGAAGCAGAGCCCTCGCTGAGCAGGGAGCCCAATGCAGAACCCTGAGATCATGACCTGAGCTACAGGCAATGGCCTAACTGACTCAGCCACCCAGGTGCCCCACAATTTAAATATGTATTTTAAGGAATGTATTTTAAATAACCCCACCTCAAAGTGACTCTAAAGACCACCAGGAGATCACAGTTCTATTAGATACCGGATCTCTATTTATCTGGTAAATCTAAAACTCCCCGATTAGATCATCATTACTGATAATTTGCCGGTCAACGGTTAAGGACTGAAATAATTTATTTCAGAATGGCCTGGCCATCCAAAGAAACAAACAGTACAGGAAAACCCTTATATTTACACGATGCCCGTATCTCAAGCTACCTTACAGACTCTACCCCTTTCTGCAAAGCAGAGAAACATCGCTTCGTGCCCATTCTGTAAACAGGTAATGAAGGCAGGCACAAAATAGTGATAGGAGTTATTTAAGAGATGCGAGCTTATCATGAAATATGGCTCTCAACCACCTTTCTATGTAGCAGATGAGGGCCAGGGCTCATGTCCCTAGAAGCAAGTCTGTCCAAACCACTCACTTAGAGGTGTGCACCGGTAATGTATACCGGCTTACAAGCCAGCTATTAAAATGTGTTCCCATTACTAGGTCGAAGCTGGTATATTTAGCACTGCATCAACCTGAAACCACTATTTTCCAATAGTACCTTACAGAGAAGATCTCAGTCGCCCTGGGCTTCTGCATGGTTCATGGAGGACAAATTCTGCTCAGCCATCAAAGGACGACTCCTCTGTTCAATATGGTTATGCCATGAGCTGAACTTGCCTCTATCTTATTTTCTTGAAAACTGGTAATGCTCATATAGTAACAGGGTATTATTCGAGAGGATATTTATTTTATAAACCTGAGCGTGCCACTCCCCAGGCATGGCCGGCTGTGGTCCAACTGCCCTTCTACATTACTAAATGACACTATTCATTTCGCTGGGCTCCAGATAGGGCTGAGTACAAGGTGGAGTGAGGGCTTGCATGGAGTTTGGAAAATAAGTTTCTGTTAATAAGGATAGGACGTTTCTTTGTTATGTCTGGATCTTTTACCTTTGCAGAATGCCCGATAGCCAGACTTATTTAATTTCTGCCCTAAGACTGTTTTTTTTTTTAAGGTTTTATTTATTTATTTGAGAGAGAGAGAGTGCAAGGGAGATAGAGCATGAGCGGGGGAAGGGAAGAAGAAGGGGCAGAGGGAGAGGGAGAAGTAGGCTCCCTGCTGAGCAGGACCCTGGGATCCTGACCTGAGCCAAAGGCACACACTTAACCAACTGAGCCACCCAGGAGCCCCTCTAAGACTTTCTAAGGAAGCATTCTTTGAGTTGACCATTCCATTCTAGTGTTCCACCTTTCTTAGTAGTTAATTGGGTGATGTCTTATTTCCCTGGTGAATCAGCAAGCAACCAAAGAAGAGTCAGGATGAAACTCTAGGCCTCCTGATTCTTCCTACGACATGATTGCATATGGAAAAATCTCCTTACCTCTGAGGAACCTGCAACCTTTTAATAATTTTATAACACAAGGCAGGAAGGTAGCCAGGAAAACATGTCCAGTAGCTCTTGTGTCTGACAGACCCACCTGTGTTTGAATCCTCGTTCCCTCAGCTGCTTTGCTTTCATCCACAAATGACAGAAACCCTAAGTCAAATCCTTAGAACACAACTGTCATTTTTTTTTAAAGATTTTTATTTGTTTATTTATTTGAGAGAGAGAGAGAGCATGAGAGGGGAGAAGGTCAGAGAGAGAATCAAACTCCCCATGGAGCTGGGAATCCGATGCAGGACTGGATCCTGAGTCTCCGGGATCATGACCTGAGCCGAACGAAGTCTCTTAACCAACTGAGCCACCCAGGTGCCCCATAACTGTCATTTTTCACGACAAAGAATCCAGAAGTAGCTGGAAAGGGTGACTCCAGGTGGCTGGTTGAGAATAACCCAAGTTCCTTCCAGCTTTCTGCCCTATTCTACCCCAGGCCTTATACCCAGACACAATGGCCAACAGAAAAAAACTATTAATTTCTTACCATTTTTTAAAACATTTCTTATTATTCAATTAATAAACATATAATATATTATTGTTTCAGAGGTACAGACCTGTGATTCACAAGTCTTTTTTTTTTTTTAAGATTTTTTTTTAAATTTTTATTATTTACTTGAGAGACAGAGGAAGAGAGAGAGAGAGCATGAGAGGGGGAAGGGTCAGAGGGAGAGGCAGACTCCTTGCTGAGCAGGGAACCCCAAGTGGAACTCCATCCTGGGACTCCAGGATCATGACCTGAGCTGAAAGCAATCTCTTAATCAACTAAGCCACCCAGGTGCCCCTTATTTATTTATTTATTTATTTTTTTTAAGATTTATTTTTTTATTTGACAGAGAGAGAGAGAAAGAGACAGTGAGAGGGAACAAAAGCAGGGGGGATTAGGAAAGAGAGAAGCAGGCCTCCCTTGGGGCAGGGAGCCTGATCAGGGTTGGATACCAGGACCCTGGGATCATGACCTGAGCCGAAGGCAATCACTTAATGACTGAGCCACCCAGGCATCCCCTCACCTGTCTTCTATTACACCCAGTGCTCATTACATTCCATGCCCTCCTTAATGTCCATCACTCAGCTACCCCATCCTTCCACACCCCCCACTTGCAGCAACCCTCAGTTTGTTTCCTAGGACTAAGAGTCTCTCATGGTTTGTCTCCTTCTCTGGTTACGAGAAAAAGATGATTCATTTCTTTGAGCCCTGCTTCTTTATTTGTAAAACAATCTTACCATCTGTATGTACTTTATGGGACGGTAAGAATTAAACAGGATAAAATGTGTCCAAGCCCTAAGCAGTACACGTGGCCTACGTTGATGCTCAGTCCTTGAAGACTGAATGAGGTCCGTTCAGGGTATCCTAGGGGATCTAATTTAAGGGAGTCAGGAAGTAGGCCCTGGATTTAAAATCTACTCAAATGTAAAACCTGGCACCACCACTTACTGGCTAAGTGACCTTAGATAAATTTCCATCATGTTCCTAAACCCGTTTCGTAATCTACAGCATAAGCAATCTAGTACCAGGGTGTGGAGAAAGTTAAATAAAACGATGCCCGTAAAGCAAAGAGCACGGAATCTGGTACCTGAGGGGTGTTTAATAAATACGAACAGTCAGTGGGGGAGCAAAGAGGACCGTCGCTCGGTTGCGGTAGGATGAGCGGAGCCGGCCCTGGAGGTGGTGGAGTCTTACCAGCCACCGAAAGGGCAGGGCCTCTGTCGGGGCGGAACCCAGGGTCAGTGAGACCGGGGCTGGTAAAACCAGACGAGCTTTCTAGACCTTCAGTTGCCCAAGGAACGACTCCGCTTTTGATACGGTAATGCAGGGCGGCCCCTGCGGGAATCCCGCGCGGGGCTAGAGCCCATGGGCTCCTCCGTCGGGGCCAGGCCAGTCTCCCCTCTTGAGGCGAGGCTCAGTTGCCTCCCGAGCTCCGTAGGTGGCAGTGTGTGTGCGCGGCGTTGGAAGGGAAGGCAGGCGTGGCCACCCCGGAGCCTGGCCCGGACCCCAGCCCAGCTCCACCCCAACTCTACCCCCGCCCCACCGCCTCGCTCCGCCCCGGGGGAAACGCAACAATCCAGACCGCCTTCCAGCCGCCCTTCCTCTGGCCTCCCCTCCTCCTCCTGGTCAACCCGCAGGGCTGGAAACAAACAAACCAGGCATGCCTAGAGGCACCTTTGCAATAAATTAATAATAATAATAATACAACACGAAAAAGCCTCAGCTGAGTTTGTAAACACCATTACCTAACCTTTGCTTTCAAAAGGGATTTTGAAACTTGTTTCTCCTTTAACTGGTTCTGCAGGCAGCCTTTGGGTCTCAAAAACCCATCCTGCCAGTGAGAGGTTAAAAGGGAGGATTACATGGCGTTAAGAACTCAAAGTCGGGCTAATTCTCGCTCAGCATGCTTGCCATTCACACCGGAGTAAATGTTTTGCTCACTCCACCCCCTCCCCCAACGAGATGATTTTAGGCTTATAGGGTGATTTATCCCTCAGGAGCTCCGCAAATTATCTCCTTCTGGCACCTCTGAGAAGCAGTTATTTTCGAGGCTAAGGGTACCAGCTGCCTGGAAGACAGAGGAACAAATCCTCTGAAGGAGGCAGACATCAGCCCAGCAAAAGCAGGCAAGTGGCAACAGTCTTAGGAAAAACATAGAGACAACGGAGTCCTGGGTTTAAGTTCCCTCTCTATCATCTACCTGAGTTTAGTTTATGCAGCTCTTTTTTTTTTTTAAGATTTTATTTGACAGAGATAGCACAAGTATGCAGAGCAGCAGGCAGAGGGAGAGGGAGAAGCAGGTTCTCTGCTGAGCAGGGAGCAAGATGCAGGACTCGATCCCAGGACATTGGGACAAAGACCTGAGCCGAAGGCAGCCGCTTAACTGACTGAGCCACCCGGGCATCCCACACACAGTCTCTTGTTTAAATCCTACAATTCGGTTGAGGGTTACTATCTGCCTCTTCCGACAAAATCTCAAGAAAACAGAGCATTTGTAGGAACTGTGCTGCTCCCTCGTTCTCCCCAGCCCCGTCTGCAGGCGCAGTATTGATGACGCCTCTCCTCTGAGTCATTTCAATTCTTCCTCCTGCTGCCCCTTTTCCGCACATCCACTTGTGTGTGACACAGCTTGGCAGGCCCCCGTGGGATGTTCTGTGGGGCAGGAGCCCTGGGGCATCCAGAGAACCCCCAGTGGGGAGTGGGGAGGGGATTCACAGAGCCCACTGCAGGCCCTGCGGAGCACCTCTGTGATATAAATCCTTTCAAACTGTGGTCCCCCACTGTCCTGGGGTGGGGGTGGGTACGAGGGGAGGGTGGGAGGAAGAAGGAGGGAAACACTGTTTGTAGTCAAGTTCTTTACCTTTGTTTCCATTTTGGAAAGTAAACTACAATTCTTTAGTTTCCAGGTTTTTTAAAAAGATCCAGTATTATTTCTAACCTCAAAAAAAAATATTTAAAGTTTACGGCTGGAAAAATAACTCCTCAATATGTCTTATGAGTAAGCTATGTGTGCTGAACAGAGTTAGTCCTAGAGTAGAATGAAATGAAGTGGAAGAGATGGCGGGCTGGCTTCCAGAGCCTCCAAGGACTTCAACCCCCAGTTGTTAAAAAGCTATTTAAATCAACTTGCACTTCAACTCTTCCATCTCCTTTCCCTTCTGCTCTCGATCTTTTAGTCTCTATTACTCCCCTCAGGAACAAATGAGTGAGTCCTTGCCCTTTGTCCCGCCTAGTGTTAGGGGGTGTGTTATCTAACAGAACACTAAAATGGCGCCATGAAGCAGACATTCCTATTGACATTTTAAGGATGAAGCTACCAGCAGCCAGGTTCACCCAGAATCCAGTGGCCACACCAGGGCTTAGCCAGGCCTTCCGATTCCAACACCTCCCACTCTCCCCATGTTAAATTCTGACTTCACTTCTGCCATAACCAGTAATTAGATTCATAGACAATGGGTGTCTTCCAAAATGTTTTTACCAGGAATTTGCCACAGCCAGCTGTTTATTTATTGTATTAACCTTTTTTTTTTTTTTTTAATGAAAGGTAAGAGGTGGATACTAGTTCTCTATGTTCAAAATGAAAGGACAGAAGTATCTGGGGAGAGCTCTCAGTAGAATCATTAAAGGAAAGACTACAGGTCCAAATCCCAAGGGAACCCAGCTCCTCACCCAGGAGACGCCAGCGTATGGAGTGGTTGGCTACCTGCTCTTAGAGCTGTTCTTCCTGAACAAGAGGAAGGGCTCTGGTATGCGGCTGGTGCTGGATGTCACGGGGCCAAGTGCACAAAGCCCAGTGACCATGCTCATGGCAATCATCATTGGCAGTGTGGAGGGTGGAGGGCAATTGTAACCTGAGCTCTGTGCGCATAGTTGAGGAGAGACAGGGAGAGGATGACACCATATGTGAGACACAGAGCGTGAGTGTGCACATAGACAAATGGTATCATTTCTTCTTTCCTTCAGGGCTAGGATGAAAAACCTCAGCAGCACCTCATCTGTTTCCCTCAATGTAAGATGTCAAGACATTAATGTGCGTGGGGTGGCAAAAACCTAGAAGGGAAAACGGTTATGTGTCTTCTCCAGACGGAGGAGGTGAGAGAGATTGCAGTTTGCCTACCTCAGACCCCAACCTCCTTTTTTTCTTGGTGTTAGAATTCCAGCTTTTGGCTGAGCACATTACTGCCCAGCTGAAAGACTTCATTTTCCAGCCTTGCTTGCAGAGGGCTGGCCAGGCGCCTAATCTCTCACTGAAGAGATAGAAGTACTGTGTGGGACTTAGGGAAGTCTTTTTTAAAGGCAGAGAATGCTCTTTTCTTCTCCCCATTCTTGCATCTTGCTTCGTGGAACAGAGATGAGATGGTTGGAGGGAGCCTTAGCAGTCACCTTGGACCAGGAGACCACCCTAGAGCTGGAGTTGGAAGGGACAGGGGTCTTTGATAGCTTAGTGGAGCTGTCACACTAGTCCGGAAGGCCTAACTCTAGTCTTTAACATGAAAAAGAAATGGGATTTTTATCTTATCGCAGGCTAAATTGGGAAAGGGAGTACGTGTGGGGAAGAGTGTTTCTACCTTATGTAGATGAACCTAATCCAAACTGATAAAGAATTTATATTGAGACAACACAATCTTATTTTGCTGGGAACTTTTCTCGATTTATAGGAAGAGACTATGGCCAGAACAAGGAAAGCTGTAGAGGGAATCTCAACTTCCTGCATCATCAAAATGTCCCACTCATTCCAGAGGCCGGAATAATTGATGGACTGAATGTATATTTACTGTGCATCATTAATGTGCCGGGCACGGGAGAGACTCTGTCCAGGGAAGTCCTGCTCCTTTTGTTTTACCATAATTGATGAACCAAATCAGGGCACAAGAATGAACTCCACACATTTCAGAAGCCCCCGCGGGCTCCCCAGCACTGCAAAAGAGTGGGGAAATAACTAGCTGTCCCCGGCCCTGGGTGGGGGGGCTAGGTGACCTGAACGCATTTTATGTGTTCGCCCTCTTTTGAACTAAGCCAACCTTTATGCAATAGGTGTTATTGTCCTCAACTTATAGATGTGCACACTGAAACGCAGAGGTAGACCAGCCCTTACGCAGCCAGACAGTAAATATTTGGGACGCTGCTCCATAAGTATATGCTGAATGAATGACTAAAACTCCATGCTTTGTTCACTAGCTTGTGGGGCATAAACGTGGAGGAGAAAAGGCTGATGTGACATCGCCATTCCTAAATGTCTTTGGAATAAATGAATATGAATGGCTGTGGGGCTTCCCAAGAGTCAGAATGGCACAAGAACGCTTATCTCTCCTGGCCACCACACCAACAGCTCTACCAATCATTCCACGGACCCACCTTCCCGATAGCACGCCTGCTTCTCGGGTTCTTCCAGCTCGTGACTGCAGGCTCACCAGGGCACCAGGTGTCATGGGAAAAGCACAAGACACATCCCTTGCTCTTGTGGTGGCTAGCAAGAGCAAAGCCTCGACCGGAGGACGCTTCGGCTCTTGGGTAGGGTTTCACAACACATGTGCCCTAAGAGGGTCGCTCAATCACTCGGCCTCAAGTGCCTAATTTACAAATATAAATTTTATTCAGCAAACAGGTGTTCAGCACTAGGCTAAGTGTGGAGGATGCAGAGAGAAAGGTAGAATACTTGTCCCTAAGGACCGGGGTCCAGTGAGGGAATTTAGAGATCATGGTGTCCATTAATGCCAAACATGCTGTCCTATCCCTGAAGTCCATAATCTGGGGTGTACGAAAGTAGGCGTGCAACTGCTTTTCTCCATCACTGCTATCCTGCTGAATTTCCAGTCATCAAGGGGCTTACAGATCTCCTGGTGCTATAGGGCGGTGTCCTCTCAAAGTGCCCAATACTCATGGCACTCAATGGTGCCCTCGGCGTGGCTCTTCTCCTGGCCTCCTGGCACTTCTCAGGCCCTGAGAGCTCAGGAACAGAGCCCCAAACACCTGTCAGAGCTAGAGCCCCCTCTCCTGGTACCGTCCCCCAAACCATCACGCGTTCTACCCATAGCCTGGTCAGTCCTCACTCCCCAAAGGCCGAATTTTACTTCTTTTTTGTCTAAATGGTAGGTTTCGATGGCCCATAGCAAAAGACATTAGGACAAAATCCAAACCCTCAGGAACATAAAATGGAGAATCCAGATTTTAGAAACAGATGGTCTTCCTTCCCAATAAGGGAGAGAAAGTGATTTTACTCAGGTTGGAGTGGTACCAGTAAAGATTTGCCACTGTAAAGAACATTCCAACTACACTTTGAGAATGGTGAGCTATTCTCAGATAATAAGTGACATCTCACATTTTTGAGCATTTCCAGGAGTGTGTGCCAGGCACTGCACTGTTTCACAGCTCGGTCCCTAACCCTCTGCCCAACATCCCTGCAGGAGAACCTAGCATTCGTGGCATTGTACAGGTGCCAATTCCTAAACTTTTCCAGAGTCCAGCCCTTTGACTCCAGGCCGTATACCTCTAACTCCTCTTCTAGATTAGATTCTGGGCCTTTTATCTGTGGCTTTAAGGATCCAGACAGAAGTTCCCTCCTCTGGTTAGAATACCCTCCTGCTTCCCCTTGTCTCACCAGCCACTCCTTACTCCTGGGCCCCAGGTTCCATTTGTCTGCTGATGCTCCCATAACAAAATACTGCAGCCCAGGTGGGTTAAGCAACAGAAATTTGTGTTCTTACAGTTCCGGAGGCTGAAGTCCAAAATCATGGTGTTGGCAGATCTAATTTCTCTTGAGGTCTCTCTCCTTGGTTTCTGGATAGCTGCCTTCTCACTGTGTCCTCTGTGGGTGCATCCCTGCATCCCTGGGGTCTCTCTGTGTGGTCAAATTTGCTCTTCCGATAAGTACACTGGTCAGACTAGATTAGCACTCATGTTAAAGACTTTAAACGTACTCATCTCTTTAAAGATCCTATCTCCAGGGTCTCCTGGGTGGCTCAATTGGTTAAGCATCTGCCATAAGCTCAGGTTATGATCCCAGGGTCCTGTGATTGAGCCCCACATCGGGCTCCCTGCTTGGAGGGGAGTCTGCTCCTCCCTCTGCCCATCAACCCGCTCTCATACTCTCTTTCTTACCCTCTTTTTCAAATAAATAAATAAAATCTTAAAAAAAAAAAAAAATCCCATCTCCAAACCCAGTCATATTCTGAGGCTCTAGAGATTAAGGCTTCAGTACCTGAAGGTGGGGGTGGGCGAGGAGAATTCAGCCTATAGCACAGGTTAAATGTCATTTCCCAAGATAAATCTCTGTGATTTCCTGGGTAAGGCTAGCTCCTCCTATGACACATGCTCCCATAGTGCCCTATACATGTTCCTACCAGCAGTTACAACTACTATAATTAGTTACTAAATGATTAGTTGCTCTAAGTCTATCTCCCACTCTAGCTGTAGGCACCATCGGGGGAGGGATTATGCCTCTCTTGTCTTCTCTGGGCCCTATTTCCCAGCACAGTGCCTCGTACCTGGAAGGTACTGTCTTAGTCGGTTCAGGCTGCTGTAACAGAATGTCATGGGACTGAGCGGCTTGAAAAACGGATATCTACTTCTCACAGTTCTGGAGGCTGAGAAGTCCAAGATCAGGGTTCTTTTGAGGACCTTCTTCCTGCTTGGCAGATGGCCACCTTCCAACCATATCCTCCCACGGCAGAGTCAGGAGGCGAGAAGGGAAAGGGAAACAAGAGACAGGAAGCGAGCCGTCCCAAGTCTCTTATAAAGACACTCATCGTACTCACCAGGCTCCACCCTCCTGTTCTCACCAAACCTAATTACCTCCAGATACCATCACACTGGGGATTAGGGTTTCAACACATGAGTTTGGGAGGGACACAAACATTCCATCCATAGCATGTACTCAGCAAAGACTTTATAAATACAGCGTGGAATAAGGTAAAATATTTTTTTAAATTGTAAAGCATCATGAGATTTCTAGTTACTGTTAAGATCTTTGACAAAATGGAAGAGTATTAGAGCTCGAATGATCCTGGAAATCATTCTGTTTCTTCACAATAATGAGGTAATTGCCAGGAAAAGATCCTGATAATAAGAAAATTGACACCCTGGCAAATTGTGCTTTGTCTTTTTCTGGTTGGGTAGGGGGGTTTGCTTGGCTTTTGTTTTATTTTAAAGCAGTTCACACCAGCTCGTGAGAGCTGATTTTTAAATCTTTGGGAATTTTTTCAATTCAGCTGCTAAACACAGCTATTATTTAAACCTAAATTCTATGAACTTATGATTCCCTAAATGATATTAAAAACAAAGGAAATACAGTTCATCACTTCCTAGTTTTTTATGAAATTTGTTATGGACTGAATTGTGTCCCCCCCAACACTCATATGTTGAAGTCCCAATTTGCCAGCACCTCAAAATGTGACAGTATTTAGAGATGGAGCCTTTAAAGATGATAAAATTAGGGCACCTGGATGGCTCAGTCAGTGAAGCACCTGCTTTGGACTCAGGTCATGATCTTGGGGTCCTGGAATAGAGCCCCGCATCAGGCTCCCTACTCAGTTGGGAGTCTGCTTCCCCCTCTCCCTCTGCCTCCTTCCCCTGACTGTGCGCTTGCTCGTGCTCTCTCTCTGTCAAATAAATAAATAAATGAAATCTTTAAAAAAAAAAAAAAAAAAGATGCGGTAAAGTTAACATGAAGCCATTAGTGTGGGTCCTAACCCACTCTGCTTGGTGGTCCTAGTAAGAAGAGGATATCTGGAGACTCGAGACACACACACGCACAGAAAGCCAGGACAGCCATGTGAAGCGGCAGCAAACAGAAGGCTGCCTGCAAGCTGAAGAGAGAGACCTCCAAGGACCCCAACGTTGCCCATTCCCTGGTCTCAGACTTCAGCCTTCAGAGCTGTGAGAAAATTAATGTCTGCTGTGTAAGCCACCCGGCCTGTAATATTTTGTTCTGGCACATCCAAACTGACCAATACAATATTCTACTATGTTCCATAATCTTGAGGTGACTGACTCCTACTATATCTGTTGACGGGAAATGCTATGGGATATTTCCATAGCATTTCCATATGGGAAATGCTATGGGACCATGCGCCATTGGAGATGTCTCCCCCTCCACCTCCGTGCGCAGCGGTGGTGGCTGGTGGGGGGCGGGGGTTGCAGGGGGGAGAGAGCACATTAGTAGCTTGAAACCCTCCATGATGGGAATATTTCCACAACAGAAACTGGCAAGCATTATCAATATTTTCCCCGCCAAGAGCCTCGTGTGAAGAAGCATTTATCAACACACCATTGCTTTTAAGGGACCAAGGAAAGGAGAGTGGGAGGCAGAGACTGTATAGAGAGAACTCTAAGAATGGTTTTGTCTTTTCTTTCCTTGACTCAGTCACTTAAACAGACTCTGTGAGTTTCCTCCCCAATCCCCATCCCCGCTTCTTCCTTACCAGCAAGCATACCCCAGCTTTGTTTAGGGGTGTATCATCCTCGACTACAAATACTTGCTCTCCCAAACTCTCTGGTAGGTGGAGTTGGTTTCTCTGCTGCCAAATTTCTAAGTTCTTTACTTACACCTTTGCAATATTAAACTGAGAGCCGTAGCCTTTGGAGGTAATAGAGAAACACCAGGGACAAAGAAGGCATCTTCTGGATGCCCACAGATCATCTCGGCCAAGGGTCAAAATCTCAGTTTCAAGAATTGGGAAAACTATACACACCAAAATATTTTAAATGAAGGATGAGACAGGAAGTTGGAATTTGCCATAGGAACTTAAAAAAGACAAATTCCTCATGCCGCTTATGCACCTAGAAAACCAAGGCAAACACACTCCTCAGGAAGTCCAAATGAAAATACAAAACCAATAATACCTAAGTGAACATTATCAATGTAATATGCTGGATCCCGTGTTGCTAAATTAACTCATACATGTTGCGTTTAAAAATAAGACCCTATAGCCTCGGGTCCATCCCTTGATTTAAACTTCTCCGTCCCTTGACTTCCATTACAGCAAGACAGAGACCCTCTATTTGCATAGTAGGTTGTACAAAACAGCATTAATAATTTCAAGGCTTTGTTTGCTGGTTCAAGATAATCCGACCTCATGCTCAACCAAAAACTCGGCCAGCGGGCGATTTTCAATGCCAATTTAATGCCCTGTCATTTGATCTCTACAAAGCCGTTTTGTTCATTTGAATGTGAAGTTAACATTGCAGCTTTATTGAAATCTGTACTAAATAAGTATCTAATCCAATTATTACTGGAATTGGCTACAGAAAATTTCTTCATGGCACATTTACCACTACACTTACAGCTAATGAACTGTTGCCAAGCTCGCGTGCTTAGTGGTGGGCTCCACGCAGAACGTCTGATTGTCCCGCCAGTACAAGACTGATGTCCTAGGCCAGGGCTTTTGAGGGCATATGTGGTGGTTTAAACTGTTCCTACCTATTCCATTTGAACTCCTGAACAACTTTCCGTTATATTATACACTGTGACGTTATTTGATGTGGTCTGTCCTAAATGCTTGAGATTGAGGTCCATAATCAAAGTGCCTGAGTTCATCCTTGGCTCCATGTTTTACTAGCTCCATGGTCTTTAGCAAGTTGTTAACCTCCCTGTGCCTCAATCTGCTCATCTGCAGTAGGGACACTAAGGGGTGCCTGGGTGGTTCAACTGGTCGAGTATCTGACTCTTTTTATATTTTTAATTTTTAAAAGAATATATTTATTTATTTTTGAGAGAGAGAGCGAATGCATGTGCATGAGGAGGGGCGGGTTGAGGGGAGGGTAGAGGGAGAAACAGATTCCCTGCTGAGCAGGGAGCAGGACTCAATCCTAAGACCCTGGGACCATGGCCTGAGCCTAAGGCAGATGCTCATGTGACGGAGCCACCCAAGCTCCTGAGCATCGTACTCTTGATCTCAGCTCAGGTCATGATCTCAGGGTTACGGGATCAACCCTGTATCGGGCGTATTGGGCTCCATGCCGAGCGTGGCACCTGCTTAAGATTCTCTCTCCCCCTCTCCCTTTCCCACCCCTCCCCCTGCTGTCTCTCGCTCTTTCTCGCTCATTCTCTCTCAATCTTTCTAAAAAAATAAAAAATAAAATAGGGACACCGAGAGTATAATCTTCATAAAGTTGCTGTCAGGGTACACGAGATAGGACACGGGCCCAGAGAGGATGTGCTCAGTAAACCTTGCCGCTACTGCTTTTATTCTCACTGTTCGGATTTCACTTGACATGCATTCAGTCTTAAACACAAGTTCAAAGAGGGACGCTTCTGATGCTTCAGCGTAAGCACCAGCACTTTCCTGAAACCCTTCCTTACATACTCACACTTGTATCGTGCAGAATTAACCCCTATTCTCTGAGTCCGCTTGCATGCCAGGCAGACCTCTAGCACTGACTGTGGAAATGTCCCTTGCCTTCCTACGTGGGTCTCCACCAGCTAGACCTTAAGCTCTTACCCTCCGAGATGAATCCTGGCCTGTCTTTGCAGCCCAGTGTCTGGCACGATGTCCAACATGGAGTTGCCATCGGTAAATTCTGAAAAGGGAGAGGAAGAGGAAGAAGAAGAGGGTTGGAGGAGGGGAAGTAAAGAGAAGGAGAAGACAGAGGAGCAAGGAAGGACCTAGAAGGGAGAAGGAGGAACGCCTACATCCTAGCCTTTCTAGAGAGATTTCTATCTTGAAAAGAGTCCCACTTTACTGATGGTGGATTAGTAACTGTATGTGGCGGGAAGGTGCTGTCCGGGGATGCAGGCAGTGCAGCAGGAGCCTGCTCACCCTGGCTCCCCAGGGCCAATTACCCTCATTCCAAGTTGGGAAGCTTGACACTGGCCGCAAGGGCTGAGCATTCATACCATCAAACCTTTCTCAAGAGCCAATGTTCCCAGCACACCACTGGCAACAAGGTTTCTCTGTGACTCTGAAAGTAATGAAAACTGACATACCAAGAGACACAAGAGTGTGTGAGGCACAGAGGGACCCCGGAAGCAGAGTCACCATCTGCCCAGGCTGAGGCCAACCCTGGGGCAGGGTGGGGGCTGGTGCCAGCCCTCTGTGCACCTGCACACCACAGCCCTGGCCCCTGTCACATCTCCGGGGGTGGAGGGGGTCACACCTTCAGCGTCCTCATCAGCGTCATCATGGAGGCATGCATGGCCATTCTTGTTACTGTGGATGGCTTCTAATCTGTTAAAAGTAGGCTAATAATAAAATGCATGATGTTAACATCTTACTGGTCATAAAATCAATCAAATGAACTTTGGCTTCATATTTTCATGAGAGAGTGTGCACGTGACTCGGTGCCAGTTACGTTGCTATTTACATGGAGACCGGGGACAATTAGTACATTTATCTCACTTAGTCACTCATCCCCCTTTCCCCCTGACTCTCCTCTCCCTCTTCCCAAAAGAAATGAAAAAACGTTTTCATTATAAACTGCTATCTGTTGGTGAAAGCAGCTATTTTTAAAAAATGATGTCACAGCATCTAGAATGCTACATTGTTCTGTTGCAGAAAACACTCAATGGATTCTTTAGTTCTAGCTGTTTCTACATGTTAAGTGAACACTAAGTAACCTCCTCTCCTCATAGCGAATCTTTTTACCCATTTTCAGAACTGTCACTTGATACCTAAGGAAACTTCTGTGAGTTTATATTTCTTTCTGCCCTTCAAATAATATATATTTTCCTGTATTGTATGTGCATATAACCATCTCCATCCTTTGTAAAAATTCAAGTCAGCATCTTTATGACTCCAATTGGGATATTTCTGTTACACAACTATCCATTTGTATACGTCAGCAACATTTACTTGTTCTACAAAACCTAAATAAGTCCCAAACACTGAATTATTTTCTATAGGATACCCTCAGGAATAGAAAATTTTTTTTTTTCATTTTTTGCAACAAAATAATAACAAAAACAAGAAAATAACCTCTCCAACCAACAACAACAAAAAGGACACCAGCCACGTAGCAACCAATATTCATTACCTACCTGTCTAGAATTGGGGGGGAAAGAAATTACCCTCAGAGGTCTTTTTCTAGATATATTCTTTCAAACTAAGTGAAGGATAAATTGTACTTTTCCAAGAGCAGTATTTTCTAGGAGCAAAATAAACTTCTGGCTTAATCTTAGCTGAGAAAACAACCTCAGTGTCGAGAACGAGTGTGACCTGAATGCCGTGTCAGCACGCAGGGCCTCTGTGTTTGTGAGACTTCAGTAATGTGCGTATTATAAGCATGCACTGCTGATAAATTGAATCAGGGCTTCTCACAGGGACTAAGGGCTATCCTGGAAAACTCACGAGCCGGTCAATTAACCCGCCTGGATTCTCTTTGATGTGCTTGAGTTTTAATTTACTACCACACTTCCTCCCCCAGCCATGTGCACGCGCACGCGCGTGCACACACACACACACACACACACACACACACACCCTCTGCTCCCTTTCTTTCCAAACCATTCATTCACTGGGCCAGCTGTTGGCCCACTTCACCGTTAACATATTTTCCTACATTTACACTCTTAGCCTCTTGCCTGAGTGGATTCTCAGCTTTGGGCTTTTAAGTAAAACCTAGCCATCTCCAAATTAGTCCTAAGTGCGGCAGCTCATCTTGCCACACCATGGGGACCTGGAATCCAGAGACGGATTGCGGTCCCTCTTCCTAGCTTCTGTTACTTTCAAATCCTTATTTCTTCACACCAGTGTAAAATTCCTTTTTGTGCCATCTGCCCCCACTCACTGACATCATGCCCACATCCTAATTATCCCTCTTCATTCAAGACCTGGCCCGCAGACCATAGGCTTTGTCCTTAAACTGACTTTGATTTATTTAAATTGTTGAAAAAATGATTTATTTAGATAATTTCAGTGCCTATTGATGTAACCTGCCAATATCTCAGTATCTTGATATTTTCTCAGTCAGGGTCCATCACTCCTAGCTCAATCTCAGAGGGCCATTGCCTTGAATCCACCACCATCCAGCCTCTGAAATCTGGACTTCCAATATTCTACCATCCTTTCCCATTCTGGTTTTTTTCAGGGCCTGTGTTGTTATCCACTGTGGCAATACCGATTACCCCCAAACTTAGTGGCTTACAACCATAAAACTTTATTGATTCACACAGTTTCAGAGAGTCAGGAATCCAGGAGCAGCTTAGCAGGGTGGGGGTGGGGGTTCTGGCTCAAGGTCTCTTGGGTCTCTCAGGAAGTTGTGGCCAAGGTATCCGGCAGAGATGGAGGCACGTGCTTCCTTCTGAGATCATTCACTCACCCACCTGGCAAGTTCATGTTGGCTGTTGCCAGGAGTCTGCTTCAGTTCCCTACCACGGGGACTCAAAACATGCCGTCCAAGGGAGAGCAAGCAGGAAGCCACAGTACCTTTTCTCTCTCTCTCTCTTTCTTTCTTTCCTTTTTTTTTTTCTTAAAGAAAGAGAGAGTGTAAGCACAAGCAGGGGGTGTGGCAGGGAGAGGGAGAAGTGGGCTCCCTGCTGACCAAGGAGCCTGATGAGGGACTCAATCCCAGAACCCTGGGATCATGACCTGAGCCGAAGGCAGATGCTTGACTGACTGAGCCACTCAAGTGTTCCAACTTTTTTTTTTTTTTTAGATTTTATTTATTTATTTGAGAGAGAGAGAGAGAGAGAGCATGCACATGAGTGGGGGGAGGGGAGGGCCAGAGGCAGAGAGACAAGCAGACTCCCCACTGAGCAGGGAGCACGACATGGGGCTCAATCTCAGGGCCTGGAGATCATGACCTGGGCCAAAAGCAGACACAACTGCCTGAGCCACCCAGGCACCCCACACAGTGTCTTTTATAACCTAGCACCTCTCCTTTTTTCCTATATGTTAGATGGGAAACATTAGGTCCAGCCCATGCTCAAGGAGAGAGGAATTAGTCTCTGCTTTTTGAAGGGAGTACCAAACAATTTGTGGATTCCAATTTCTCAGGCCCATTCCATTTTCACTTCCTTCCACTTATATTCTAGATCCCATTTGGTCCATCAGTTGTCTAGTTTCTTGCCAATAACTTCATTCTTTTGTCCTGTCATCCTTTAATTGCTTCCACCTAAAAGAAGGGGGATGAAACCATGGTTCAAACCAAGGGTCCACCTGGTGCCATCCCAAAACAGTTGAGTGCCACTGGAGGTTTTCACCACACCAGAGCAAACTGGTGCTACTCTCTGGTGTCCTGCAGTCAGCAAGCCCTCGATACAACACAGCTCTTCTGCTCTCCCAGTCACCAGAATGGCTATTTCCTTCCTTCCACACTGCCCCCAAACCTCCCTCAACACCGTGAATCAGGCTCATCATCTTCCAGCCTTCCCAGACGCTGCACAGTGTTCCCAACCTCCCCCCTCCCTCAGAAGTCTTCACACATGGCCCTTTCCCCCTCAGTCACAGTGGGAGTGATGAAGAGGTACCTCTGCGACCCAACCCTCTATGGAGTAGACACACTCAAGGACTATGTCTTCAAAGAGAGTAGGACCTAGAAATCACCCACAGCTCAGAAACCTCATGACTCTTCTAATCTTCTGTCCTCCCTGTGTCTTCAGCTTCCCTGTCTAGACTCCTTCCCACCAGCATTTACACAGGTTCAAATCTCCCCATCTTGCAGGAAAAGCTTCCCCTTCTAGCCCAACCCTCCTCAGGTTAACATGTTGTTTCTCTTCATACTTAAAATTTTTTCAAACAGGGACAGAGTGATTTACATTCACCCTCTCCCTTCCTTACTTCTTCTTACTTCCGGAATTCCCTCAGCTGTCCACCAACATGGCTCACGCTAAGTTCACCTCCATGGTTCTGATGCCATTTGCTCACCTCCTCATCTTCTTAGGGTCATCCCAGCATTGACACATGCGACCACAGAGTCCTAAAAACACGTTCCTCCCTAGGTTTCCATGACTTCCCGTTTTCTAGCCACTGCAGGCAGGCTCCATTTCCATGAGCCTGTGAACATTGGGGTTCCTCCGAGTCTTGCCCATAGCCCTTTTCTCTTTTTAACCTGCACAGCTATTCACTTCCATAGCTTTAAATACCACCTATAGGCTGATAAACCACAAGTCTATATTCCCAACTCCTATTTCTTGCCTGAGCTTCAGTCTGGGGACTCCAACCACCCAGGAGACATATTCTCTGGGACACCTCAAAGGCCCTGAACACTGCATGTGGAAGCAGAAGGATATGTAATTTCAAGCAAGGGCTCTGCCATAAACTGGTTCTTGTGTTAACTATGGCACTTTGTGGGTGTGAGGCTTGGAATAAAGTACTCAATCTCTCTAAACCTTGGTCTCCTCAAATGTAAAATAGAGGATAATAATAGCTCAACTCATAAGGTAACTGTGAAGAAGTCAATTCATATGAAGTTCTTTGCATGGTGCCTGGTATGTGGTAATAATACGGCTCAGAAATGTGAATGCTGAGAGGATTGAATAAGACAATACATGTACAGCCCATGGCCTGTGGTAAGTGTGGACTAAGCATTATCTGGTACGATTCCATCTCAACTGGAGCGGGTCTCCCTGGGCCTCTCTGTCTCCCTCAGACAAGCCTGTGGCTCCTCTAGCATTCCATCACTCCGCAAATGGGGCCTTCATCTCCCACGCCCCTGCTCCCCAAATCCAAACAATCACCAAGTTCTAGTTATTCTAGTTTATGACTCCGTCTTGAATCAGTCCACTTTCCATCCCCAGTAGCATGCCACAGTGTGTCTTCCCTGGATTTCCACAAAGCCTTCCACCTGGTCCCTCTGCCTCCAGTCCTGCCCCTGGCCAATCCATTCTTCACACTGCCACCAGAGCAATCAGTCCAGGATGTGCATCGAATCTTGTAATTTCCCTGAGGCCTTTGCATTGCCCTCAGGCTAAAGTCTAATGTTCTTAATTGGATTATAAAGCCAGTTATTGTATGAATTTTGCTTTCCTTTCTAGAGTGAACTCTCAAGCTCACACTACTTTCAGCTACTCTGCTTTGTCTAGCATCTAACATATTCTTCTAAAACCTCCTCACCATGCCAATCACCTCATGCTGGTCCTTTAGCTCTTAACCTGGATGACATCTCCCCCAGGAAGTTTAACTGCCTCTCCCCAAACTAGATTAGGTATAGCTCCCTATTGACTCTCCTAGAACCATGTAGACTCTCCCAAATTACAATGATCATACTGCTGTAACTAGCTGTTTATTTTCTCCCCAACTTCTATCATAAAGATCACCACATAATGGTTGAATGCATATACAGGCAACAAATGAAGGGCTGTCCTTTATCCTGAATGGTCTGTGACACTAGTGGTGACTCTCACCCCAGTGTGGGTGGCCCTTTCCAACCTCTCCAAAACAACATAGGTACAATGGAGGATCCATGTGAGAAATTGGAGAGCTGAGTTTAAGTCCCATTTGCCATTTACTAACTATGAGATCTTGGTAAAGATCGTATGCATCTTATAAATGGGGACAATAACACCTTTCTCCTGGATTGCTGGGAAGTTCAAACAATGTATATGAAAGTGTTATGGAAATTCCAAATAGCTACCTTGTACCAATTCCAACTCTTTCCTGTTTGGGGTTCTTGGTTTGCTCTCTTTCCTGCCTCAGGCTCACACACACACACACACACACACACACACTCTCTCTCTCTCTCTCTCTTCCCTCTCCTTCTTCTCATTCTTGCTACAGTTACCCAAAACTTGGCTGACAGTGGTTCTCAGAATATGCAGAGTCAGGGACTTACCAACCATTGAGGGCAAGAATGGAAGAGCATAGAACTGGTCAACCAAGACACAGAGTCAGATTATAACTTGAATAATGTCTCATCACTTCTTCATGGAGGCCTCAGTGTCCTCCATCCTTCAGCTGCTGGAAGAATTGCACGTAGAATTCCTAGAGTAGCACATTGCTTCCCAATTATAAACACACGACATCATTATCATTTGGTGATCTCTGCAGGACCTTTCCCTTCTCTGAGTTAAGTACTTCTCCAACAACTAATGGAGCATTTAGGATGAAAAAGTTAGGAATCCAGGGATTTCTATTAAGGCAAATACGATAGTTCGAGGCAAAAGAAACAAAGTGCTTTTAAACATTTGATAGATGCCGGGAGCATTCCGTATTTTTACTTCATTTACTCTTTACAAAACTGTGCAAGTACCTATTATTTCCCTCTTCTTATAGATGGGGAACCTATGTTTCAGGGAAGTTAAGTAACTTTCCCAAGAATATGCAGTGGGTAAATTGTGAACTCAAATCTTGTTCATCCTTCTATCCTGAGCTTTCTATAATAGAAAAAGTGCTTAGTTCATTTGCTCTTAAATTTCTCTTTACCAGCAATTCAGAACTGCTTTCCCCTCCTTCCATTGCATGTCCTTAAACCCATCCCAAACCTACGTAATTTGAATACACTATAGAAATATGCTACCTAAGGGGTGCCTGGGTGGCTCAGTGGGTTAAGCCTCTGCCTTTGGCTCAGGTCATGATCTCAGGGTCCTGGGATCGAGCCCCGTATCGGGCTCTCTGCTCAGCAGAGAGCTCTCTGCCTGCCTCTCTGCCTACTTGTGATCTCTCTCTCTCTCTCTCTCTCTGTCAAATAAATAAATAAATAAAATCCTAAAAAAAAAAAAAAGAAAAGAAAGAAAGAAAGAAAAGAAATATGCTACTTAAATTGTTGGTTGACTAAGAGCTGTAGCGAATTCACACCAAGAAGTTGGAAGCCAGAGGACAGATCACTAGCTCTCTGTAACAATAGCTGCTCCCCATAATTCCATTATTCTTAGAAATAGTGATGGCTAAGAGGCAAGCTGGTAGACCATAGAGAGAAGATGGCAGTAGAGAGGGAAAAGGAAGAAGATGAAGGATCTTTCAGGTGGCCCAAAGCTGAGACAGTGGCCAGCAACTCTAACTTACAATGTGGTTATTACGTAGGTATAAACACTATAGAACTTCCATTTGAGTCTCAGTTTCCTCATCTGCAAAACTGTGATCATCACCCTTTTTCCCCACCAGCCTACTGAGCCACTAAGCAAAAGGGAGATGGCCAATAAATGTTGCATGAGAACAGATATCACCACCTAAAAACAGAAGTCATCCCTCCGTTCTGAGGGTATCCATTAGCTTCCATGCCTTTTTCATTGACAGGAAGCTCAGCCCTCCTGTTTCAAGCCAGGCCTGCCCTCTGCTATGAGGCGTGGGCTGTGTAAACCACCAGCCTTTCCCAAGACGGCATCTAATCCGTTCAGCAGCAGGTGAGTTCTGCAGGATTGAACCGTTCAGTGTGCAAGCCCAAGTGAGTTTTAAGGATGACAGATTGATCTTTGCTTCCCGAAAACAAATTTAAATTGATGAGACCTTAATGAATTCTTTCTCCTGTTCCTGGGGGAGGGGGAGGGTTCAGATAATGCTTTAATCACACTGTGAATAAGAACCGTTTGCCAAGCCCTCCAATTCCAAGAAGGCACTGGATTTCCCCCGCTGAAGAATTGTGTGCTTGTTTGGCAAGAGCAGTTTCAGGGTCTGATAAAAATTGTCTGTTTCCACTTTCGCTGTCAAGGACTCACTCTTCAACTTCTCAGAAGTCAGTCAAGCCGCAAGGATTTATTTAGTCCAAGTGATTTGGACCACCCTAGGGGCTTGGTGGGGAGTGAGAGAGTAGAATCCATAGCCTCTTGTTGAATACACTTCTGTTCAAAGGATTTGGAGGACATGATTTAAAAAAAAAAAAAAAAAAACTTAGAAAAAAAAAATCCCTGCCCTCCTGAGAACATTCTATTCGGAAGAAGCAGATAAAAACCAATAAATCTAATGGATAAATTTTATAATATACAAGAGGATACTATGGAAAAACTAGAAGGGAGCATGGGAGAAGGGAACGTAGAGTGAATAATGATTATCAGTTTTAAATAGGGTACTCGGGGTAGGCATCTTTCCCACTTCAGTTGATAAGCCCACAGAGCCCACATTGAGATGCCAGTGGCAGCTAAAGTAGAGAGAGCAACTGTGGGTGCAAGAGATGAGGGAGTCCAAGAAAAACTGAAGAAGTACACAGTGTGTCTCTAATATGCCGTTGATACACTGAAGCAAACCTTACTCAAAGCGATCATGCACATTCCCTCCCAACTCAGCGTTCAGTGTTGTCGTGTCAGTAGCTTGCAATCAGTCATGATGAGAATATTTACACCATGGAAACAGGCAAACCCTACAAATCAAAGCTTTTTATTTAAAAAAAAAAAAAAAAAGAGCTGACAGTTAAGCATTTCTTAGCATCCCGCTGAGTGGACCCTACGTCCCAGGAGAAGAGCAGGTTCATGCCCCTGAATAAGAAGCATAAACTTGGGGGCAATTCAGTATGACACTTACAGAGAAGGATCACTGTGGCAGAGTTTCAGGGAACAGCTCTTTGAAGAGGGCCTCTTAAGGGAGGAGCTAGGTCAGGTTTGCGTAATAGAGAAGAAAGAGCAGGCAGAGTGAGTAAAAAGGGGTGATTGCAGGGGCAAGGCACGCCTATTGGGCAAACATGGTGTTAGGAAAACCTGCATTGAGTGAGCACCAAACTGACACCCAATTCAGTTTCTCACAAGGTGGGATGGATGCTTTCCAAAATCAAGCTAAAATTATCTTGTCTTTCATGCCCCCACCGAAATCATTCCTAGCTCTCCAAAAGTTTTGCAAGCCTTGATGAACATGGTCCACATGTATCTTTAGGAATAGAATGTGGGCTTGGCATCTGTTTGATTGGAGTTCTCCGAATTTTTCTCCATGGAAACACAAGCTGGTAAACAGAAACTAGAAAGCCGAATGTCTGTGTTCTTTTTCCATCTCCGTAACTGCTTTGCTTGGTAACATCAGGCAAGTTATCTCAGTGCTCAATTTCCTCACTTTAAAATTACCAACTCACATTCTTCACTCATTAGTAGATAAAGATGAACAATATCATCTTTGGGAACCGTTCCAAGCTTTTTTAAAAGAAAGACATAAACAATTATATGCTTATGAGAAACGGAATCATCTTATTCTTATTCCAAATAGGACTGTAAACATCCTTAAAAAGCTCAAAAGGGAGAGAAATCCCTATTAAATATTTCTGTTGTCAGGGAAGCCTTTTTCTCCCAGAGTACTCCTCCTCCACACCACAGATTTGCAAAAGGAATTCCTGCTCCAGACTGTGGTTAATTTGGCCTCTAATCACTGGTTCAGAAAATCAGGTGGGCCAGCAGAAAAACCTAGCAGGGGTGGAGGAAATGTCCTGTTCGGGTGCCATGTGCCATTGGGCATGACATTCATTCTCTCAAATCCTCTTACCTCCCCAGCACTGTCCTTCTCCTGTCACTCCAACCCTGGCCAGGTCCAGCAATTTGCTTTGTTTCAACTTACACGGGTGCCTTGGGGGGTGGGAGAAAAGCCACCCAACTTCCCACATCGGTGATCCTTTAAATTCATGATCACTGACATCGAATGGGCATTCCAGATCCATTCAATCAGGTTACGATGCTTTTCTGACGTGAGTTTTAGCCTCCTCACCACAGAAATGATTTCAGACCTTCTCCACATCTTCCTCTTCGGTCAGGCTGCAGTAACAAAAATACCATAGTCTGGTTGACTTAAACAACAGACATTTATTTTTCACAGTTCTGGAGGCTGGAGGTCTAAGGTTAAGGCACTGGCAGATTCTGTATCTGGTGGAACCCCTTTCACTGGTTTGGAGACCACCACCTCCTGGCTGTGTCCTCACACTGTGGAGAAATAGAGAAGAAGCAAGCTCTCACGTCCCTTCCTCTAAGGACACCAATCCCATTAGGAGGACTCTGCCTTCATGACCTAATTGTCTCCCAAAGGCTCCATTTCCAAATACTGTCACAGTAGTGGTTAAGCCTCAAATTTAGGAATTTGGACTGGGGGCACAATCAGTTTATAGCACTAGCCTTCCCCTACTCCTAAATTTAGAGCATGTAAGTCACCAGACAAAACTTTCCTCATGTTCCCACCACTAACTACACATTCCTACTTGCTATTAGCATCAGTTTTTTTTCTCTCTTCTTCCGAAGAAGACTCCCTTCTCCCAGAACCCAGTTCCTCCAAGTGGGTCTTTAATCCCATCTTCTCTCATTTTTCAGAGACTCCAAACCCTTTTTTATCACCTCTCTTTTCTTAGTCTTCCAGGGAGGAAGGGAAGAATAGAGAGAAAAGCACATGTGGCAATATGTTAAAAGTTGGTAAATATGTCAAAAAAAAAAAATCATCAAATCATGGGGCTCCTGGGTGACTCAGTTGGTTGAACAATCTGCCTTTGGCTCAGGTTATGATCCCAGGGGTCCTGGGATTGAGCCCCAGCTCTGCTCAATAGGGGGTTTGCTTCTCCCTCTGTCCTTCCCCATGACACCTCTCTCCCCGCCTCGTGCTCTCTCTCTCAAATAAATAAAATCTTTAAAAATATATTAAAAAATATAAATAAATGAATAAATAAATAAAATAATTCTACGCATTAGAATAGTTGGAAAGGATGTAAAATTATGTGTCCTGTTGGTACACAAACCATGTAATTAATAAAAATTGGCAAAGGAGGGGCGCCTGGGTGGCTCAGTGGGTCAAATCCTCTGCCTTCAGCTCAGGTCATGATCCCAGGGTTCTGAGATTGAGCCCCGCATCTGGCTCTCTGCTCAGCGGGGAGCCTGCTTCCCTTCCTCTCTCTCTGCCTGCTGCTCTGTCTACTTGTGATCTTTCTCTGTCAAATAAATAAATAAAATCTTTTTTAAAAAATTGGTAAAGGAAAAGAGAAAGTAGGTGAGGTGTAGAATAAGTTTAGTGATCTCTACATCTATAATAATGGGGAGTCAAATCACATTCCTTGGGTCACCTGGCTGGCTCAGTCGGAAGAACATGTGACTCTTGATCTCAGGGTCATAAGTTCAAGCCCAATACTGAGCATAGAGATTACTAAACAAAAATAAACAAAAAAAGAACATTCCTCAAAGCTGACAAACCAACTATTAAAATAAGCATTTTATTAAAAAAATATACACAAAAGAAGTGGTCAAATCTGGGCAAACGGTATATTAAGGTTTTGTACATAAAACACCTAGTGCTCATCATAACAAGAGCCCTCCTTAATACCCATCAGCCATCTAGCCCATCCCTCATCCGCCCCCCTCCACAGGGCACATAATTTATAGGAGCACCAAAACCTCAGAAATCAAGATAAATAATGTTCTAAGATGTTAAAAACTCAAAATTAATGCAAAAATCCCTGATGGACAAAATATCAGAATTTTAAATGAAAACAAGATCCAAACCTGTACTTTCATGATCCTGCCTCACTCACCTTACTCTCATCCTGATGATGGTTCCAATAACACCCTATTTATAAAACCAAACAGCTGGTCTATACGCCATAATGTATCATTATTTTAAAAATATCCAAATCTCAATTACTGAAACTTTTGGTAACCCCTTAAAATTTGCTTCATCTTAATCCCAGCCCTAGGGAGACTCCTCTACCACTAGGAAGCATCCAGGAAATGAGCAGAGAAGTACATGTATTTGTTCAAAGATCATGAGCTAGCCTTGGAGAGGAGGGACAGTTGGGAGCTCAGCACAAACGGTGGCTGTCTGTCTGTCTGTCTGTCTATTGCTCAGATTGTTGCTTGTCCTGGTTAATTTAAGAGCCCCTCCTTTGTGATTCCGTAGCACTCTGTGTACACTTCGCAAGCTGCATATTCATGTATTACACTTCATTGAAACTATTTATAGTCTGTGTGCTCCTTGAAGGCCAGATTGTGTCTTTGATCTTGAACTCTAAAGTCTGAGCTATCGAGATGTAAGGGGATGCCCAGGATTCAGAACCTAATGATTTTATATGTGTGACATGCTGCCCATCTGTGGGCTGAGTGGACTCGACCCCACTGAATGCTCCTCAGTCTGCAGAGATGTTTGGTGGTTTCTCTTGTTTGGAGAGGGGTAAGAGGAGATGAAGTGAATAAATCCACAAGGCATTTAAGGGCTCTTTTAGGAGCAAGCGAATGGATTGAGACCCCAACTCTTTTCTTATTGGAGTTCAACACTATTAGAAACTCTCTAATGAAGTTGATGCTGGCAGGGATGCTCTCAGAGGTGGTCTGCCACAGGAAGGGGAATCTGAGCTGGTGGCCTTGATCTGCATCCCTGGGGGAGAACTTCCTAGAAGGGTAGCTAATGCTATGAAGTGAACCTCTTTGGCGACAGGGTCCTGCTTTGGAATAATGCCTAAGTATGGCAGTGTTCATTGAAAGAGTTCTAAAGTTGGAGTCCAAAGCTGAGGTATGACCATGCTTCAGTAGCCTCAGTAGATACTCAATAAACGTCTGATGAATGAATACAGGTTGTAATCTCTTCTGCCCCATTGTCTGGGCCTTCATTTTACCCTAGAGGATACTAGCTAATTAGAGGAGAAGGGGCTAGATGATGAGAAGGAGGGAGAAGGTAACTAGGAACTATGAAAATTATATTTACCAGCTACTATCTTTCCTTAGATTAAAAAGAAAGTTCCTATCTTTTTACAAGAGAGACTGTATATTTACATACCTTCTTTCCTCGAATCGGCAAATATTTATTGTGCACTTGTGCTAAGTACACCTTTCTTCCAAAAAAATTTGCCTATTAAAGTGTTCAGAATTCATTCTCAGTCTGCTTCATTACTATGCAGGATGACTCATAGATCTGCTTCTCTTTGTGGTATCAAGGAAGAGGTTACAGTAGAATAGAGACCACATATTTGAATACCCAGATTTTCTTCCTTATTTAGACACACAAAAATCCTTTCACATCCAGTAATACTTCTGGTACCATAAATAAGCAAGCCCTAAGCAAGGTAGATCCAGGTTTTATGAAGTCCTAAGCCTGTGCACCTTAGGGGGCCTACTTTCACTGAAAAAGGTTAAAATTAAAATTAGATATGAAAATAAAAATTTCAATCAAAATGAGAAGATAAATCACAACAAATGGCAATTTTTAAAAGCTGATACATCTTGAAAAGCTGAACAAAAAATTCAGGGAGAGTAATAGAATGCTTTTGTCAATTTGCTGCCTAATATCCCTCTGTAATACATTTTTCCTATATTTTTTACTGCATTGTCTTTGATCATTTCTTTGATTTTGTGATATAATTTATAGAGAGAATAGAAACATAAAGCCCTCTTTTTTTCTAACATGGTTTTTTGACTTTTTTTTATTATTGATAGTTCCAATTTCTAGAGCTGTCATTAAATTTAAAAAGTCCTTTATCAGATTTCTTTCATATGAGCTGTAGAACTGGGAAGAATTTTCCAATTTTCCACATACTTCCTTCTGACTCCACATTTCAAAGCTTGTTTCTCTTCACTCTCCTCCTGCTTCTGGGGCTGGATGTGGTGGGATACATCCGTACCCTGATAAGTCTTTTAACACCACACCTTCATGTCACCATACCTGATGGCCAGCAGTAACTGAGTAGAAGTGAAAGTGACTGTGAACCGCATAAATCTATCCCATTAAGTCCAGATTAAACTCACAAATCAATTTCTCCTAACTGGAGCCCCAAAATGTCCATGGCCATCCCGACACCACTGTCATAAGAGGAAATGGGACAGAGAGCAAGACCAAGGCCATGAACAGCAGGCCTAGTGAATGTGGATTAAAATGTTTTAATTTGGAAAGTTTTATTAACATGTAATTGCATGTCAACACATTGCCAGGTCCCCCAACAGGGTCTTGGAAGGGGACTAAGCAAGTGAGAGGAGCCCAAGTCTTCAGATTCATTGGCTTGACTGTTAATCTTCCTCAGTGGTTATAGATTGTCGGTCTGTACCCTTTCCCTAGGTCAAGACGTTCTTGGGTGTCCCTAGAGGCTCTTTTGCTGCCAGCTGATCCACAGTCCAGCTCTCCACTATCCTCATCTCCCCCACATCCCTCACCCAGTTCTTGCAAAAGAGGCTTCTGCTTTGTCCCTGCCTTCCTACTCTTGATGGTCCTTTTTTCTAGAGCCTTGAGTGTTCATGATGGCGGGTCCACTCTCTTACAAAAAGCTCTGTTTGGTCCAGGATGATCATGACTTCCCTGCTGGACTCTGAGGACCAGCTGCCCCAGACTCTTCCCTCAAGTTGTACTTGGCTTGCTAGAGTATGATTCAGTTGCCTCTTGCTAGAAACACTTTGAAACACTGTTGGAGTGAAGGAGAAGCATGCCCATAGGCTTTGGGCTCTGTACCTTGGACTCAGGTCCTTGAAGCTAACTCCTCAGATATCCCCAAACATATATTCTATTCCTGCCCTAATTTCTGAGCCAGTCATAATGAAGGGGCAGAAGTGGTTTAGAGAACTTCAGCTCTACTCCATTTCCCACTATCCCTTAGGAAAGAGCTAACCTAAGTCACCTCTCCCTCCTTCTTCCACCCACTTGCAAATTTGCTTCCAGCATACTTCACTTTCCACTCCAGTCGATGCATTATCTCCAAGGTTTCCTGAGTATGACACTCAACATATTAATTAGTGACATTCAATTCATGTCTTGTCAAATTTTCTATAATACACCAACTTTTGAGCACTGTCTCTTAAAACTCTTTCCCTTGGTTTCCATCTTGCCTGCATCCTCACCTACCCCTCTTATTTCTCAGTTGTCTTCCCTAGTTTCTTTCCCTAATTATTGCTTAAATTTAGACTTTCACCATCGATCTACTTCTTGGTCCTCTTTTTCCAAACAATCACCCTTAGTGTTAACTATAATCCCTAGAGATGACATAAATCTGCATCTCTGGCTCTAGTATTCTCACAAACTTCAGACTGTATTTCCCAACTGCTTTTCAGACATCCCACATGCATTCCCACCTGCTGAACTCCTCGTAATCTTCACCCATCAAAAGTTCTTCTGAGGAGCCTACGTGGCTCAGTCGGTTAAGCATCTGCCTTCGGCTCAGGTCATGATCCCAGGCTCCATCATCGGGCTCCCTGCTCCTTTTTCCATCTCCCTCTGCCTTCCACTCTGCCTACTTATGCTCTTTCTCTGTCAAATAAATAAATAAATAAATAAAAGTTATTCTTTTGTGCCCCCTATCTCCATTAATAACCTAACCACTCTGTCTGGGCTAGAAATCTCTCATTTTCTCCCTCCTCCCTTCAAGAAACCTATTCTGTCAAATCATGTCGAGTCCAGCTCCACCACAGCTCAAACCCTTCCCGGTCCATCCATTCTCTGCGGCCATCTCCCTCAGCCATGCAGACTTCTGTGAGACTGCCCCAGTGGTCCCCTAACTTGATTTCCCTGTCTCCAAGGATTCCCCAGTCCAATTTTTCCTGCTTACTGTTGGCCTTCACTCGTCTGCAACATAGGTTAGATTTCCTGTTCAAAAACACTTTCATGTCTTCAGCTCAGGTCATGATCCCAGGGTCCTGGGATCGAGCCCTGCATCGGGCTTCCTGTTCAGCTAGGAGCCTGCTTCTCCCTCTCCCACTCTTGCTGTGTCTCTCTCTGTCAAATAAATAAAATCTTAAAAAACAAACAAACAAATTTTCATACTTAACACAGAAAGCTCAGACTTGTGGATGTAGCCTTAAACATCTCTGTAATATGACCCTGCCTAGCCTCCCTGCCTATCTCCTACAAAGGCCCACACCCTTCAAGCCCCAGACACCTAACCACATTGGTCTTCCCCATGCCTTGCCCATGCTGTTTAGTCAGCTCCATGCTCCCCCTCTCCATCCAAATCACCCTTTGCTCCTTCGAACAAGCCATCCTCTGAACTCGAGAGAATCAGCCTTTCCTGGGGGCCACGGCTTTGGTCTGGAATGACGTCAGTCAGGATGACTGGCATATGGTTCACATATATTAGATGGACACCTGCTTCCCCACTAAGCAGTCTGTTTTCCAAGAGCAAATAGTGGGTCTTCCTCCTACTTGTTTTCTCCATTCTTGGTACTCTACCTCTGCTCCGTAAACTCGAGATTGTTGCGAAGGCCATGGTATAAATCCTCAGGGACAGCATGAATCCCTGGTGGTGTGGCCAAGCTACTCTGTAGAAAGGGCCCTGGGTTCGCCATCAGACCAAACTACATGGTTCATTCGTGGCATGGCTTTGAGCAAATTCCTTCCCTACCTCTGGCCATAGCTTCCTCATCAGTAACGTTGGAATATTCATAATGTCACAAAGATTAAATGGGGTAACAGACACAGAAGTGTTTGGGCTTGGGAGCCTCTTAAATATTGATTGGACCTCACCAGTGAAGTCCCAGCCAATCCCATCCTTGACATTTTGTTTTTTGTTTTTGTTTTTTCTTTTTTTGACCTGGGAAATGTATCACTGTCCAGAAATTACTTTGGAGTGAAAAACACTTCAAGAATCTCTTTAAGAATTCACAGGGAGGGAATAAAACGAGTGGCTAACACAGGAAAGTGATGAGTGCTGTAAAACCCTGATTATGGTGCTGACCACATTACATTATAATAATTTATTGGCTGTGTGTCTCCTGTGAGCTTGTCAAGGAAAAGGACTGTGACCTTTTATCCCTAGCACCCAGCACAATGCTGAGCCTGGAGAGAGCTTTCGGTATAGCTTCTCTGCTGGTGGGAGAGCAACTTCACAATCTTTCGCAATTAAATTGCAAATTACCTTTTGACCCAAATATTCCACTTCTAGGAATTTGTTTAACAAACTTGCACAAGTGTAAACAGATTATTCTCCAAAAATGAGGTTTGTGGTATTGTTCCTAGTAACAAACCAAGAAAACAAAGAAGCAAAAAAACACCTCATATGTCCAGAATCAGAGGGCCAGTTAAATAAATAATGCACACCACACACACACACACACACACACACACACACACACACCAAGGAACACTATGTAACATTAAAGACTATGAAGTAGGTCTCTAGACACTGGTGGGAAAAGGTGTCCAATATATATTATTAAATGAGAAAAGCCCCTGTATATTGCAAATACACACATACACACATAGGCTTGCATGCTCGAGAAGAGTTTCCAGAAGGCTATATGGGAAACTTTACCATAGTAACGTCTACAGAAAGGGGGTAAGGAATGAGGAGAAAGAGAACCAGTTTTCATGCTCACTGTTTACCCTCCAAAACAATTCCAACTTTTTACCATCAGCAGGAGCGAATTTAAAAAATTTCTAAAGAGTAAGCAAGTAAGTATCTGTTGAACTACTTTGACCTTGTCGAGGGAGAATTTGTTTGATTATTAGTTTTCAGCAGCAGGATAAAGGAAGTGATATGCATAGACTCCTTTCTTTTCCCTTGACATGAGTTCAAAGACCATAGGAACAATTTCCGGAACATTCGGTTGCAAAGCTGGTGCCTCCGGTGGTTTATCAATGTCACTAAGAGTTCCAGATGCATTTCTAATCCCACCCAGAAGAGTCAATTGTGGCTTGTTCTCTGGGATCAATTACCAGCCCCGTCTTACTTACTCTCCTAGCGGAAAACACATAGTCCCCAGGACAAAAGAGAGAAGGGAGAAATCAGCTTGCCGATGGTCTGTGCAGACTTCACGGTGTTTCCCTGGGAGCCATGTGGCTGGCTGAACAGTTGTCCCAAAGCTGGCACTGCATAAAGGAGAGGGATCTCTCGCAGCAAGTGGTGGTGATTAATTTTAAGCTGTCATGGAAAATGTTTTTTGCACTTTAATGTCAGAGATCTGAATTATTATTATAGGTCTGATGTTCCCTTGCCAAAGCTGTGTGTGTGCTCTCCGGATACAAAATGGACACAGAAAGCTTTCTGGTTGGCTCCCAGGAGCATCTTTTGGAGAAAAGACAAAAGCAATGCAGCCGAGCCAAATCCTCCTGGGACCCTCAGAGGGAGTGTCAGGCCCTCCCCCACCTCCCTGCCTCCCTGCCCCAGGCTGGAGGAAGCCCTAACTACTCCCCTCGGTCCTTAGGTTGTCTGCCTGGATCCCAGCTCGCCCTCGTGGGCTATTTGGAAACCCAGAGGGTGGTGGACACCTCGGGTGAGAGAAGTACAGAGAAGGTCAAGATTCACTACAGGGAAGAGAAGTTGCTGACAGTGCAGAGATAGGTAGAGGAGAGTATGGGGGTCAAGATCAAGCCATACATGGAGGTCTTTCAAGATCCATGCCATCCGGATCTGAGTCAGAAAAGAAACCGCACTCACTTCTGTGTCTCCTACCCCTCTGCACTCCCCACACGCAGGGGTGGGGAGGAAAGGGGTGCAAAAACTGACTAGCTTTTGCATTTCAATAAAATATTTATTTCTTGCATAATCTGCCAGCAAATTAGATCAAAGAACTGTCAGTTTAAAATCATGCAATTCATTAAGGGAACAGACTTAAAATATACTTAGTCTAAAATAACATTTACCAAGAGGCAGGATTGATTTATGTAGCTAGAACAGATCTAGGAACTAGAAGAGAGTACAAAAAAACAGAGAATCAGAACATTTGCTTTCTGGCACTGTATCAAATCTCTTTTGAAAACATAAGATCATCATATTAATAACGACAACTACTATTTATTGAAACCCTACCCTGCGCTTGGCTGGGCGCTTTACACATTTTTATCTGTAATCTACCACATGGAAAATGTAGTTATTCAGTTATTCTCATTTTTCAGCTGAGAAATCTGAGAATCAGAGAACTTGCTAAGAGCACAGAGCAAGTAAGTCGTGAGTGCTGCCCTGTCTGTCCACCTGTCTGCTGAACCGGATTGCTTCCTGGTGTGTGCTAAGAAAGAGGGATACATGTTATAGCTATATAGGCTATATTTTAAGCTAGTCTTGCATTCAAATACTTCTTTACATTGCATCTTATCCAACCCTTGACAGAAGACAGATCCCTAATTAAAACTTAAAAAAATACAATCCTTAAATTATTCAAATACTGGTTATAAAAAGCCAATGGGAGAAACTGACCTTGGGCCCTTAACTCAAGAAATATTGCTATATTTCATGTTTGAGTTTGCTGGAAGAGGGGCCGAAAGGCAATCTTATACATGCTATACTATACATATCTATACTTGTATGCCCCCAGATTTTTTAACAGCTTCGTTGAGATAAAATTCACGTCATATCGTTTACCCACTTAAAGTCTATAGTTCCTCAGTTTTAGTATATTCACAGAACTGTGAAACCAGCAACATATCAATTTTTGAATATCTTCATCACCTAATAGGAAACCCCACACCCATTATCAATCACTCCCTATTTCTCCCCAACTCCCTCGAATCCCTGGCAATCAATGATCGACCTTCTGTCTCTATAAATTTGCTCTTCTGACATTTTCTCTAAATGGAATCATACAATAAGTGGTCTTTTATGACTGACTCCTTCACTTAGCGTCATGTTTTCCAGGGACATCCATGTTGTACGAGCCTCAGCACTTTGTTCCTTTTTTATGGCTGAATAATGTTCCATTGTATGACTCTTCTACCTTTCTTTATCTATCCATCAGCTGACGGGCATTTAAGTTGTTTCTGCCTTTTGACTATTATGATTAATGCTGCTCTGAACATTCACATATGCGTCTTTCCATGGGTATACATGTTTGTTTCTCTTGGCTAGACAGGAGTGAAATTGCTGGGTCATATTTAACTTTTTTCTATTTCACCTTTTAAGAAACTGCCAAGCTCTTTCCTAAAGTAGCTATACTAACCTCAGATATTTTTAAGTCCAAATTGTTTCATGAGGCTTACAAGGCCCTTTCTAATCTGGCTACAGCCTACTTTTCCATCCTATCTCCGTCTATACCCCCACTCAAACTGTCTACTTTGGTTATATCTACATAGAAATCCCTAAAAAAAAAAAAAAAAAAAAAAATCCTCTGTCTCATTTAGCTTCTGTAAACATTGTTTCCCATGCTTGGATGACTCTTTGCCAGGTTAATGCCCATTGGTACTCAGGCCTCAGTTTCTGTGACACTTCTCCCCAAAGCCCTCCACCAGACTGGCATTAATCTTCTGCTCTCCCATGTGGACCCTGAATTTACGACTCCAGCAGCATTTGTCACTCTACCTTATCATTGCTTGTTTGCTGGCTTTGGTCCTCTACTCCCTGAGGGCAAAGCTTAGACCTTTTGTCCTCAGCAAAAAACAGTTTCTGATATTTCAGAGGTTCCCAATAAATATTTGATAAATGTATAAAGCCCCTGGCATAGAGTAGGTCATCACTCTTCTTCCCTGATGAATGGAAGCTGTGGTGCAATGGTCCATATCTCCCTTTGCCCAAAGGAAATGGCTCACAAATCATCTTGGAAATGCACAATCTAATTTTTAAAATAAAACATTGGAGGTTCTTTCCTAATTCTGTTTTGCTTGGGCTAATAATAAAATGAGTTGGCATTTCTTGGGTATATATCAACTGACAGTAGAGGGAGCCAAGCCAAGAATGTATTAGGTGGCGGGTAGGAATCTGTATGTGATTAAAAATAGGCTGTGTGTAGTAACGAAAAACTGAAAATTACCCAAATGACCAATAATTAGGAAATAATTAAATTGATTTTGATCATAGATAAATAATACTGCAGTTAAAATTGTAAATATGGAAAGGTCTGTTTGAAATAACCCTAAAAATAAAACTGGAACACCAAGTAGAATATACACATTGATTACGAGTATGCAACATGGTGTGTATATAATGCCAATGACCAGAAAAGGTCATGTCATAGAACCATAGCATGGGTGTTTTCTAGTGAAATTTAGAATTTTACTTTTTCAGTGCTTTTTAGCTTTTGCTATAAAGATCTATGAAAGGGGTGCCTGGGTGGCTCAGTGGGATACAGCCTCTGCCTTTGGCTCAGGTCATGATCCCAAGGTCCTGGGATAAGGCCCCGCGTTGGGCTCTCTGCTCAGCAGGGAGCCTGCTTCCTCTTCTCTCTCTCTCTGCCTGCTTCTCTGCCTACTTATGATCTCTCCTGTCAAATAAATAAAATTTAAAAAAAAAAAGATCTATGAAAAGATAATTGCCATGTGTTGTTCCAAAAGTATGTATCACAAATTGAACCTACTGAGTTTTTCTAAGGTAACTCAGGGCACCATTTAAAATTTGTTAGGTTGGGGTGCCTGTGTGGCTCAGTCATTTGAGCTTCCAACCCTTGATTTCAGCTCAGGTCATGATCTCAGGGTCCTGGAATTGAGTCCCACATCGTCAGGCTTTGCACTCATTGGGGAGCCTGATTGAGATTCTCTCTCTCCCTCTTCCTCTGCTCCTACCCCCACAGATGTGTGTGCTTGCTCTCTCTCAAATAAATAAATAAATACATTTTTAAAAAATAAAATAAGGGGCACCTGTGTGGCTCAGTTGGTTAAGCGACTGCCTTCAGCTCAGTTCATGATCCTAGGGTCCTGGGATTGAGCCCCACATTGGGCAGGGAGCCTGCTTCTCCTTCTCCCACCATCCCTGCTTATCCTCTCTCTCTCTCTGTCAAATAAATAAATAATCTTTAAAAAATTAAATTAAACTTTTTGATATATATGATGTATTGTGTCCCTTAAAAATCTATATGTAGTTTCATATTACATACATATATTATCTATATTACATATGTATATAGATAATATATGTATGTAATATGAATACATATATAATATAGGTATTTCATATAATATAAAATATATGTATGTAATATATATACATATTACATATGTGTGTGTATATTAAAAATTCGTGTGTATATGAATTAGGGAAGGATCTTAAGGAAGGTGATATATTTTCATCCTGGGATTGCAACTTGCCTCCAACACCTTTGGGAGCCAGACAAAACAAGCGCTATGGTATTATCTCCTATTTATCAATTTAACTTTATACAGAAGCTGAAACTGAGATTTATGAGATGTCTTGCTCAACGTTACACAGCTGCAAGGATCAGAACCAGGATTAGAATCAAGGTGCCTTGACACAAACACAGCTCAGAAACTAGAGCCAACATGAGACTGGCAAGGGCCACAAGCACTCAGGCCCCACAGAGTTCTTCCCTGAAGAATCTTTCACAGCGTCCTGGCCTAAGAGATGCTCAGGTAGCATGTGTTCAAAGGATCAGTGGATTGATGGGTCCATCGACAGGCATGAATTTAACCTGTCAATGCTGATGAGCAAAAATTCTTTGGTACTCTATCCATCTTCACCAGACCTTCAGCACTACTTCCAACTTTCCCCTACAAAAATTCAATCATTTCATGTATTCGTTCAGCAATTAATTATTACTTATTGATTATTAGGCAACTACTATGGGCAAGAAGCTGTGTTAGTAGTTTAAGAAGTTAGAGAAATACGGTATTATTCTTACCTTTGATATACTTATAGTCTGTATTATTATTACTTTTAATATACTTATAATCTGTTAGGAGAATGAGATTTGTTATTTAAAAATTCCTGGCAAAAATCTGAAATTCCTGGCAAAATCTGAGATTACGAGAAGGCAAACACCGTTCAGAGGATCCGGAGGAAAGAGCTACAGTGTTTAGTTGGAAGAATAGAGGCAAGCATCATGGAAATGTGGCATTTTGCCGGGGCACTGAATGACAGGTACAATTTCACAAGAAGAGGTGGGGGAGGACATTTCAGGAGAAGCAAAGCATTTTAACAAAGGCATGAGGTAAAAATTTCACAAAGGTGGGGATTTAAGAAACAGTTTCCGTAGAGAAGCGCACGTCTGCTACAATGTGTTCTCTTTTTCCACAGGTCCCTTGGCCTAAAATGAGCTAGCTGATCACATAGTCACCTCACTTGCTTTGTGCCTGCACTTGGGTCCCAGCTAGGTAGGAACGTGCTATATGGACTTGTGTGTTCATTTCCTATCTTATGAACGAGGTAGGAAGTATTATTAGCCCTGGTTTACAGCAGAGGGTGAAACAAAGGTGCAGAGAGACAGGGAACTTTCTCAAGGTCACAGGATGAGTCAGCTGGAAAGAAACCCTAGAACAAGGGCTGCACCTCTCCAAAGGAGGCTGCATAGGCATGTCTGCTTGAGAGCACGGTGTGTCCCCGCCTCAACCATTCTGCATCCAAGTAGAGCCTTCTTCCTAGGAGCTCAGGGTGTGTGCCGCAGACATTATTTACTCCCTTCTCTCTGCACCCCTGCGGCTAAAGTAGGGTGAAGGCATGTTTACCTTCTTTTGTCAAACAGACAAACCAAAGTCCACAAGGAATCCTAAGCAGTTTATCTGATAGCATGTACTCTGCTCGAGAGTTAAGCCAGCTCTTGGCCCCGGAGCAGTTCCATGTGGCTCTTGGGTTGAGACCTCAGGTTGGTGGGAGAGATGATGGGTTGAGCCGTGGGTCAGGCATCTGAAGACCTGGTTTGTGATCCCGGCTCTGTCACTTGCCTACAGTTCCATCCTGGGCAGATGCTCAACCTCTTTGAACCTCTGTCCTCATCTGTAAATGGGAATACCATAGTACGTTTGTATCCGTCCTCAACACATGGTTTTAAGTGCTAAGGAGTGCATCTAAGAGAATACCCACAAATCTATTAAAAATGGTTACTTTGGGGGAGGAGAGTGGAAATGATTGGCTTCTACTCGTTCTTAATGTACTTCTATTTCATTTGGGATTGCTTCCGATGATCAAGGCAAGCAGAAAAAGCATACCAACAATCGCCACCTCCTAAATTACCACGTGGAAAGTACCTAGCACTGCGATGGCCAAGTATCGCCTCCTCAGTGAGACTTAGTCCTATTTTTAGAAAATTAATCATTACTCTCCAAGGCGGGAAAATCAAAGAACAATAAAAGAGTGACACAAAGTTTCTATTCAAGAACTAAATTCCTTGAGAGAGAATGAATGGAGGAGAAAGAGAATGGGCCCTAGCTTTGAAAAACAGACCTGGTTTTGAATCCCCTCCAGACCACACATCTGTTCTGTGACACGGGAGAAGACACAGCCTCTCCCGGCCTCAGTTTCCTTATCTGGAAATGGGGATAAAACTTCTCACCTCCTACGTTTAGGGTGAGGATTATAGGAGACAAACATGTTGAGTGTTTTAGAAGGCACTGATTATCGCACAGAGTGTGGGCCACAGAAATAGAAACACTGGGGATACCTATGAAGCCCCCATTTTAACTGCTGCTGAAATAGGTTTTTCCGTAGTGTGTCCCTAGGACCATATCACAGGGCATCTCCTAAACTGCTGAAGCCACAAATTATTCTTTTAAAAATATTTTGTACTGTACACTTGAAAGTTGCTGTAAGTGTAGCTCTTGATTTTTTCTACCCTAACAACAAAGTGGTCACTATGTCAGGGGGACAGCGTGCTCACTGACCTTACTGAGGTAAACATTTTGCAAGGTGTAACAAGCCATCTCCTCCTCCACCTTCAACTTACACAATGTTGCTTGTCAACTGCATCTCAAGAAATCTGGAAGAAAACATTTGAGCGGATATAAACTAAAGCCAAGAAAGCACATTGAAGACCAGCCAAAGTAGATCTACTTTCCAGTCTTTCTGATCGAGACAGGCTTTTCAAGCTCACATACTTGTGGTCGAGTGCCGGCCTCGGTGATCTGGTACTTCCTGGATGTAATGTGTTTACCCTCTGTAGCCTTTGGTAGCAGATGTGTTTCAAGGGCCATAAACTCAAGAAAGTCCAAAAAAAAAAAAAAAAAGAAAGAAAAAGAACCATAAACTCAGCAATGATAGCTAGGAACATGCTTGTTTGCTTCTGGCCTTCCTTGCCGTCCTTGTTCTGATTCAAAGAATTTTCTCTGTGTAGAAACCTAGCCTGTGTGCTCCGTTTGGTGTACGTAGCTGGGGGATATTTTTATAAGAAGCTCTACATGGGGATGATCTCTGTCCACTTCGACTCAGAGCAGTTGGTTTTCTGTTTCTTCACCTGCTAAATGAAGCAGCCTCGTTGTTATGACAGCCTAACGTCATGGCTTCCTGTGAGTTTTAAATGAGACACTATATGGGACAGCGTTTTGCAAACTGGGAAAAATAAACCATCCGGGAGGAAACACACAAGGGGAAATGAGGCCCCAAACTCCAGAACCGTGGTGCCAACGTTCTTGTTAAAGGAGAGACATAACGAAAGCTTTCCTTAAACTCAGTGGAAGAGGAACATTTTGCTTTTGAATCTTACAGATTTCTTTCTTCCCCTAAGGTCACCGACTTCCTGGGTCCTTACCCTCAGTGTTATGCTTTGGATCTTGGTTCAGTGGGTGGGCCTGTGTGTCCTGAGCTTTGGTTCTCTCTCTTGCCTCCCCCCATTCTCCTTGTTACCGTGGGCTCTTCCAGGCAGAGGTGGGCCTGTTCTGCCCTGTGAGGGGGGGAAGCAATAGTTCTCTGAGGAAGCACAGGGCAAGGTAGTGGCTGGCGCAGCCAGTCTCTCTTGCTAATTCCATCTCTTAATGATGCCCCAAAGGACAATCCCTATCTTCTGAGAAATGTCTTCTCTCATTTATTGGGGGATCCCGGTGTGCCGATCACTGTGCTACCCAAGCACCTCACCTTTGGTCTCCCTCACATTCCTCACAACAGTTGGTGAGAGAGGACCTTTATCTAGTTCATAGATAAGGAAACTAAGGTTCTAAGTAAGAACTTAGATGGCTTCCCCACAGTCACACGGCTAATCAATGACAGAGGTGGGATTAAAATTGAGACGCATCTGGAGCGCCTGGCTGACTCCGTCAGAAGAGCAACTCTTGATCTCAGGGCTGTGAGCTCCAGCCCCAGACTGGGTGTAGAGATCACTTGGAAATAAAATCTTAAAAAAAATATTAAAAATTTTTAAAAATGAAAATAATAAAAATGAAAATAATTGAAGTTCACCCGACTTTGAAGATTTTTTTTTTAAAGATCTTATTTATTTATTTGACAGAGAGAGATCACAAGCAGGCAGAGAGGCAGGCAGAGAGAGGGGGAAGCAGGCTCTCCGCTGAGCAGAGAGCCTGACATGGGGCTCGATCCCAGGACCCTAAGACCATGACCCAAGCTGAGGGCAAAGGCTTTAACCCACTGAGTCACCTAGGTGCCCCTGACATTGAAGCTTTTAACCACGAGAGACTACCTTACCTCCTACTGTGCTAAAACTTGTGCTTGACCTGGAGCAAATCGGACCCCTACCGCTCACCCCGCCTTCCCACAGTATGCGTGCTTGTCGGTTATCAAGCCAGGACGTTCCTTGCTCTCTCTCTCTCGAAAACCCTAACTCCTGCCTGCCTTTCAAGACTCAGTTCAGGAGAAACCCTTGCAGAGAAACCCTCACTGACATCCCCAAGCTGACTTCAAGGCCCAATCTAGGTTCCCACAGTCCTAACACGATATGTTTTTATATTTCCATTTATGGTTTACTTGTGTGTCTCCCTCCTAACACAACAAACAACGGGAGAGCGAGTTCATGGGCATTACCAATGCCTGGCACTGGACCGTAGTTGGCCCTCTGTACTTGTCTGTTAAATGAATACATGGATTAGTATATAATGAATATGTGAACAGCAACAAAAGCTACAACAAAAAACAACCCAACTCTGCTCCTTACTTCTTGTACCCTCATTCATATCGATGCGGCCAACCAAGTAACATTAAATCAATTCGACAAAGATTTATTGAGCTGTAGAGTGATGTACCAGAGTGCTGGCACTTTGCATCAGAATATCTTAGAAGCCAGGACCCTGGACACAGACTTCTTGTCTGTTAAAGGAGTATATAATAATCCCACCTTTATCACGGGATTGCATGGGGTCAACTCACAGAAGAGCAATAAAAGCACTTCCAAAACTGCAAAGTGATCTGCCAGGGTGGGTGGTTGTTATTATTATTATTATGTACAAGGCACTGTGTTGGGCCCCGAAGGGGGACTTGAAGATGATTGAGGGACTGGCCACATGGCAACATAATGAAGCACTCAAAAGACAATGAAATAAGGCAGAAGTTCAAAGACAGAGAGGCGCTCGAAGGAGGGAGAAATCAGGGGTGAGGGGCAGGGGGCAAGGGTCAGGACAGCCCATTTGTCTAACACTGTGGGAACTGTGAGGGAGGTTTAATGCCGGGGTCAGACTCCCAAGCCATTTACGGCCACAGACAGTGTCACGAGCAGCTGAAATATGTGGTATTTGAGCACGGGAAGGTCGTGGAGTGCATGGTCAGTGAAGGCATCAGAGACCTGGGCTGGATCTCAAAGAGTGGGTTGGATTCAAGTCGCGGGGTTGGGGGGAGGCAGGGCATTCCTTGCAAGCCGGAAGATACAAACAATGGAGGGCTGGAACTTGGAGGGTCTGTGAGAGGAAGGAGGAGAGCAGAGCCAGGGCTTGGCCTCATCCCATGACCCCAGGCAAGACATCAGAACCTTATAAAGTGCCGTGCTGGATGGATCGATAGTCCATTCAGTACTCTATATTTGGAAGAAAGCTCCAGGGGATATTTTGGGAGAGCCTCTGGTTGTACTATTTGGATGACTCTAGTGATAAGGAAGATAAATTATATAATAACCCACCCTGGAACAATCATTCATGAATTGTTATTAACTCTATCTGCATCTGTAGGCAAATTTTTTTCTTAATTTTTTAAAAAGGCTCTCTTAAAGGAATGCTCTATAATACATAACTGTTTCACGGGCTCTCAGATGGCTGATAGAAAAAAATTTTTTTGTATAAAAAACAACTCTTAGAAAACCCCAAAATTACAGAGATGGAAATCAGATCAGAGGTTGCCTAGAGCTGGGGGTGGGAACGGGAATTAATTGTGCAAACCATGCGTATTGGCACAAAGAAATCTTGGAAGGATGGATGTGTTTGAAATGATCAGGGATGAGTTTTATGGTATGTATATTATAGATCACAAAACTTAAAAAAAAACTATATAAATACTTTCTTTACTCCTTACCTATAAAACATCACTCTTTATAAAGAAAGACATTACAAGGACAGAAATGAGAATGAGAGGAGACCCAAATGCATGAGAAATGTTGCAAGGACGTGGGGATACTCACGCTAGAGAGGTGAGAGGGAAGGGAAGAGAAGAACTGTAGGGGTACCTTGTGTGGGCAAGGGATCCATAGTGCTCTCTGTGGCCCAGGGGAGGCTGAACTAGCTGAGATGGATGAAGGTAAAGTTTGCTCTGGGAAGTCAGGAGCCGGCCGGCACTGGTTCAAGCCTAGGCCCCATGCCCAGCTATTTGATTGAGCAGGTTTTTAAGCAATGGGTGAGGGTGTGGTGTAAGGACTTTAAGGCCCTTTCTCCCTCTAAGAGTCTCTGGTTATATAAACTTGGGGACAGGTGGGTTTGCCTCCCACATTAGGAGAACCAACTAACCATACCTGACTTGTCCTCCTTTCCTTCCCAAAGGGTCTGACTGTAAAACTGGGCAAAAAGATTCAGCAAGTAGGAAGGGGATCTGCATGTCAACGGTTAACCCCTTCCTTCCCCTAAAGTTTTATTTCTTTACGATACCTAGAGGTTGAGAGTCAGTTCTGTTGTACCTTTGGGTCTTAAGGGCCTTGAGTTCAGTCCTCAGCTTGGCATCTAGAAGCTTCCATTGGTAGAACTCTGAGCTCCTCCTGCCTTACTTCAGTGTTCCCTGCTACAAACCAACTGTTCCAGGTGAAATGACCAGCACATAGTCCCCCAAAGGCCTTTCACATTTTCTATTCTGAATCTTTCTTCAGATCATGGCCATTGTATGAAATGCTCTACTGTGGTCACCACGGCTGCCTGAGTCTTAAACCACAAGGCCAAAATCCAGTTGTTTCCTGCCACTGCCTCGCAGGTGAGATGGTCGTGGAGATGTGTCTTGCAAGTACCTCACTGGGAGCTGTCCACCAGCAAAGGCCAAAGCTGGCCATTGGTGGGGCTGAGGTTACAAGAGGCCCAGGGATGAACTGGCAATCCAAAGAGGTCAAAGCCAAGGGGATGTTGACAGAATTAGGGGATCCAAACAGAACACTGATTCAGTGGGGCTTTTTTTCTTTCAAAGTTTTAATTCGTGTATACTTTATATGTAACATTAAGAGAGCCAATCCTGAAATAGAATAAAATTATATTATCACCATTTAAATAGTTTGTTTACACAATTGCAACTTACTTCAGTTCCAAGTTGTATTCTGCATTTACTCTTTTTATTTTTATTTTTATTATTATTATTTAACTAATCTCTACACCCAACATGGGGCCCAAACTCACAATCCTGAGATCAGGAGTCACATGCTACATGACTGAGCCAGCCAGTCACCTTTCTGTAATAAATCTTAATTAAAATGATGCCCTTGTTGAAAAATGTAATGGTCACTGAAACACCGTTTCCTAATTTTTGACAAGTCAGAGAGGGATAATTATCATTTCTCTGTCCAAAGGCTTTTAAGAACCAACTTACTGAGTTTTCTCCAAACGGTTTCCTCTTGGCCTTTGATGGTCTCTATTTTCAAACTTAACAGGAAAAATGGAAAATGAAGAGACTATATCCTGGAGGGCTTTTCAAAATTGAAGAATGTTATAAAAATTTCAGTTTGTATTCTTCATAATTATTAGTCTATGGTCTCTATATAAATATTACCTTATTATTTGAAGATACCACTGCATAAAGGCACATTAGGCACAAAGCCCACATGCAGTAAATATGTGATAACATGAAGTAAATTGATGCATGCCATTACTTACACCATTCCCAATAGCCAAACCCAGTATTTCTTCCCAATCTCTGGTAATGTGGTTGGATGGCTTGTCTTATTCAAGTTGATTACATCCTTGGAAGAAACAGTTGCATCCTTTGGAGTAGGTCCAATTCCTGGAAATTTCTCCGTAATCAAGATGGAATAACAAAGGTCCACAAATTTTCTCCTCTCATCTCACTTCCCATATGTTTATGCACAAAGAGAAAAGGCTTGTAGATTCATGGATTAAAAACAGCAGCAGCAATCTTTTCCAGAGTCAGGGAAGCCCAGACAATGTGTGCTCTTGGGATAGTTTGGCTGTGGTTTTAAATCACTGATTAACCAGTACTTATCATCTTTAAAAAGAAAAATTTGACTCCTGGCTCCAATTTCATAAATGGCTTGATAGCTCGGGAAGTTTCCACCAAAAGCACCCACTTTTAAAGAAAAAGACTTTTCCTCCAGAGGTGGTGACAGTATCAGCATTCAAACTGGGGCCACAGGTGGCTGGTTCTGTAATATAAGGATGTGACATAGGTTGGTGCTTTTGTGACTCTCCTTGGAGAGACTGAACATCACAGATGTCATCATTAGAGAGGCCAAATCTGTTGAAGTCGACATAACTGTAGAGGAAGAATATGATAGCCTTTGGATCTTTGTAACAGCCAAGCTCATGAACAACAAGGAGAAACAAGTTTATGCCTTTGGTGTAGTTAATCTAAATTTCAGCCTTATCAAAATGCAAGTTTCCTCCAATACCAGCTCAGAGTCCAGAAGCCTAGGTGATGCCATCAAAGGATTGGAGTCCCTGTGAACTCTTTGTGTGAAATATATCATAATGGCAGCCTCATCCTGTCTCATCTGTTTGAATGTCAGGGGGTCAAAACCTTCTGGATGGCATCGTCAGTATCCTTCCATACCATGTCAGGGGTGTAATTCTTGATTCCATAGGTGACATGATGTTTTGTCCCCACTGGCTTCCCCATCGTTGTGCTGGGCAAGGGAACAATGGACCCTTCTCAGCGAAGCGCATACATCATTGCTAGAAGAGATGCATCCAATTGCCCACTCACATTTAGCCCCAAGACCTGCTGCCTGTCCTGGACTTTCCCACCACCCGGTTGCTAATGACTCTTGTTTTGAGCACCGGAGTACTTTCCATCTGCATCTGGAAGCCATCAAATGTGCCCAGGTACCTTTTTGCAGACACCACATCATCTTTTTCTGGATTTGTATTATTAGGCATAGGAACAGCTCCAGAAGCAGCAGCTTGAAAAACTAGACTTAAGAGAAGAAACTTCTAAACTTCTCTTGAATAGTTCAGCCCAATTAATTGACTTTGTTCCTTTTCAATCTCCAGCTGGCTTTTCTTCCTGCCTTATATATATGCAGATATTTCCACCCCCATTATTCCACAATATCTCTGACACCAGATCTCAGGGAGCACTCCCACCTCTAAATTCCTCATTATCTGTACTTCCTATTTAATAATAACTTCTATTATCACTTAGCTTTTCATAAAAATGATCTGATTTACCAGCTGAATCGTAAGACCGTTGACGGCACCCGGGCCAAACTGGGTTTCCAAATGTACTATTATTGTTGTTGTCTGTTTGCTACTTTTTATTTTTTAGGTTGACATCTCTCCCTTCTACTTCTCACTATCTCCTTTGACCCTGAATCTTCAATGTTAGACCAAAAATGTGCTCACCGGTACATTCAAATGAAAGTGAGGTCAGGAACGGAGCTCTGCTCTCCAGCCAGAAGGGAAGGAAGCCCCAGCATTCAGGATCAACGTCCATAAATAATGGCATCCTAAGCATCTCACATCAAGCCTGATTTTTCAGATTAGGGCTCTGTATGTCTATAAATCCACGTCTATGACTTTTAGGCTTTTCTGAGTCTTGGGTTATTATGAAAACAAAGAAACGCTATGGGGTGGAGAAGTGGGGGAGGGGCATCTTGCCTGCGTGTGATAGGTTCTCTCAGAATGAAAGGACTTAATTTAAAACATTTTACTGGAAGTCATTCCACATTCTTTGAGTACTATCGCTGTTTTTTGTCTTGTCTCTTAAATGGGCATCCGCTGCATGTTTCTTAAGCTCCTTTAATTAGTGAGAAGACCATAGACATGTTTTTTTTTCCTCTTTTTAAAATTTTTATTAATTTTTAAATTAACATATAATGTATTATTTGCTTCAGGGGTACAGGTCTGTGATTCATCAGTCTTACACAATTCCCAGCACTCACCACAGCACATACCCGCCCCCATGTCCATCACCCAGCTACCCCATCCCTCCACCCCCCTCCCCTCCAGCAACCCTCAGTTTGTTTCCTGAGATTAAGAGTCTCTTGTGGTTTGTTTCCCTCTCTGTGCCTCTTAAATGGGAGTCCGCTGTACATTTCTTAAGCCCCTTTTATTAGTGGGAGGACCATAGACGTGGACATGTTTGTAAACGATGCTAAGTACAAGTGGAGGTGGCTAGTGCCACCTCACACGCATCCACCTGCCATGAAGTCCTGGGGAGGGGAAATGGCTTTATCATTCATTTCAGCTACTCGCACTCGCATTGGGCATAGAATTGGGTTTAAAAGGGTCCTTCAAGGTTATTTAGCTCAAACTTCCAGCAAATTCTGGGATTTGCTTTCTCATCTGGCTTGTGTTCGACCGCTCCCCCCCGCGTTGGCAGATCATGGCTGTGTGGCAGTCCCGTCCACTGTGCCTAGCTCTAGTAGTCAGGAACCTTCCCACAGGGAGGGTGGATCTTCTCGATATTTGTCTGAAATGGCCCCTCTGTCTGCTCCCTACAATGAATGTAATGTCTCGAATTACCAAGGCTGGTCTAATCCAACAGGGCACAGACAGCATGGGGCTGTTGTATGCCTGGATACCAGGGACCCTGTTGGAATGCTCAGGGTGGCTTATCCTCTCTCTCCGTTTCTTGCTTCTGTCATTTCAGATAAATTAAATTTAGAAAGTTATATAATTCTTAAACTTATAAGGGACCTCAAAGTTCATTGAGATCATGAATTTGCAACGGGAGCAAAAAAGAACCTGACTCTTTTCATGCATGAAGTACAGATGTACACACAGCCCATGAACATATTCACTGGTGGTTAATTTTTATGGGAGAGGGCAATTGGGAAAATATATCTTTTAAAAGGATCTCGGGGAGAAATAATGAAAACAAAAAGTTGAGAAACACTGAAAGGCCAGCGTCTTCAGATCAATTAAGTCAGAATCTATGAGAAAGGAGTGGGATCCCAGCAACACAATTTTTTAAAGCTATTTTTCTACTATATAGCGAGGATTGAGCACCACTGACTTAGATGAACCCCTTCTTATCATGTGGCCAAAAAGGGAAATCACCAATCAAGATGAGCAAGCTAGACAGGAGTAGAGACCCTGTAGACTGCTCTTCTAATATTGTTTTCACCATGCCCTGATGCCTTTTCCAACTTTAATCCTATATAACTTGATTATACTTTATAACATGTTAGCCTGTTGTCAGTTTGGTCCATGAGTTTAGGCCAGAGTTTATCCTGACAGCCCGAGTAATGATGTACAGCTTTTTGTCTTTGTGAACATGGAAAGTGTGCTATACGCACATGGGTTTGAAAATTCAAGTATAAAGAGTATATTCTAATTCTCAACCCTGACTCGCATCTCCCAGTCACCAACTTCCTCCCCCAGATGTGTGCTCTGTGCCAGTGTTTTGACTATCTGTCCAACAAAATTCTGTGCCTCCTTCTGCAGCTTTTAAATAATGAAATCATTTGATAATTAAGCAGAAAACCATAGTGCTCAAATCAGGGCTCCCAAATGGCTTTACTCCCAGCTTCGTTGTATCTTCCTGAGGGTTTGGTAACAAGTACACACTCTTTTCCGGGGGTGAAATAACATCACTTTGAGCAACACTACTATTATACTTTCATTTTATACCAAACCTGCCTATACTGAAGATGGTCCTGTGAAATATGATCACAACAGGCTGTCTCATTGTCCTGTTAGATGGCAGCAGGAGTGGGAAGTTACCTAGCACTTCACAGAACAAGCTAGAAAACTTTGCCTATCACAGATTTCCTCATTTTTGCTTTGGTCTGCTTTTTTTTTTTTTTTTGCTTTAAAAGAAAATCACTACAGGGGCACCTGGGTGGTTCAGCGGGTTACGCCTCTGCCTTCAGCTCAGGTCATGATCTCAGGGTCCTGGGATCGAGCCCTGCATCGGGCTCTCCCCCTCCCTCTCTCTCTACCTGCTTCTCTGCCTACTTGTGATCCCTGTCTGTCAAATAAATAAATAAAATCTTTATGGAAAAAAAAAATCGCTATAAGCACAAATTGATCAAAATCCTGTATAACTGATATATTTAATAAGCTGATATATTGGGGTGCCTGGGTGGCTCAGTGGGTTAAAGCCTCTGCCTTCGGCTCAGGTCATAATCCCAGGGTCCTGGGATCAAGCCCCGCATCGGGCTCTCTGCTCTGCGGAGAGCCTCCTTCCTCCTTTCTCTCTCTCTCCCTGCCTCTCTGCCTACTTGTGATCTCTGTCTGTCAAATAAAAAAAAAAAAAATAAAAAATAAATAAGCTGATATATTTAAATTTTTATATATAACTGATATATTTAATATATTAAATATACTTAATATATTTAATAAGCTAATCTTTAAAAAGTGGTCTTTCCAGATGCATGTAATGATATAATACCCTTGTTGGATAGTTTAGATGCCTTGAATAGTTTGATTATTGATTTTGTCTCTTTTGTAGTGAGATTTTTAAAATAGAACCTCCTCCCTTTTAAAAAATGTTTTTTTAAAGATTTTATTTATTTGTCAGAGAGAGAGGGAAAGTGAGAGCACAAGAGGGGGGTGGGGGTTGGAGAGTAGGAGGCAGAGGGAGAAGCAGGCTCCCTGCTGAGCAAGGAGCCACGGGACTGGATCCCAGGACTCTGGGATCACCACCTGAGCCAAAGGCCGATGCCTAACCTATTGAGCTACCCAGGTATCCCAAAATAGAACATCTTAAAAAAAAAAAAAATAGAACAACTATTTGTCTTTCTTTTTTAAACATTTTTAATTTATTTGTTAGACAGAGAGAGACACTCAAGAGAGAGAGCACAAACAGGGGGAATGAGAGAGGGAGAAGCTGGCCTCCCACTGAGCAGGAAGCCTAATTCGGGGCTCAATCCCAGGACCCTGGGATCATGACCTGAGCCAAAGGCAGACGCTTAACAACTGAGCCACCCAGGTGCCCCCATCTGTCTTTCTTAACAAGATACTCCTGATATCCCAAATGATGACCTGAGGCAGTGACAAGCAATCATCTCTAGACTCTTATGCTAGGCTGATAATTAATCTCCCAAATTCTACTCCTCTTCCCCACCCAACCCTCAACACCAAAGTGTTACCCTAAGGAGAAAAACAATTTTCTCAGGGAAGATAAATTTTTAAAACTGTTCTCTTGAAATTTATCCCTACCCTGAACATGCTGACATAGAAGTGATAACAGTTAAATTTAGAAAGTTCTTTCTCAAAGAATACTCAAGCTGAGAGGAAAAACAGAGCTCATTCTACCCCGTTATTTCATCTGACAGAAAGAAAATGGAAGACGAGGGAGGTCAACTGGTTTGTCCAAGGTCACGTGGGAAAATTCACTCGTAGGAGGTAATTGTTGAGTGTCTACCATGTGTCCAGCCTGTCCCTGTGGGTTTCTATCAGGAGCATGAGTGACAGTGCCAGGGCTGGGATTCAAGTTCTGTCCTCTCCCACCATCCTCCACTACAGTCCCCTCTGGGGGACCTCTGGCCTTGCTGCCTCAGAGGATTAGCATTCAGAGTGATAAAAATAAAACCATTTCCAGGAAGATGGAGCCTCATTTTTCTCAGTCCCTTCTGGCAGGAATTGAAGGATATTTGGGAGGAAGCCAGGGACATGAATGAGTCCTTATTTGTAGAGATGATGCCACTGTCCCAAAGCCCATAGGACATGGCCTTGACTAATTTTATAGATAGCCCTCCTGTGGTTATGCACCCCCTTGTGAATCAAGAGGGTGGTGGGTGCTAGATGGACACTGTCATCTGAGAACACACAGCACCAGAAAGCTGACCCACTCAGGGCTTACAACCTAGATTTACCTCCCCTAGGACAGTGCTAGAGCCAATTGAACCATAAACAAAACAGCCCTGGAACCTGACTTTCGACCAACAACTTACTATTCCTGAAATGTCTATTTATTTTGGCTTCATGACTTCACAGAAATAGTGTGAGGTAAAATGACATGAATCACTTAAAGCCTTTCAGACCGTAAAGCACAAGCCTTGACTAGAAAAACAGAACAAGCCATAGACAGGCACAAAGCGTGCACATGTGCAAATACACACATGCCCAGGCCACATGTGCACAGGTACACACACACAGCCACACATACACGGAAGCTAAGACTTATCCCCACGAAAATAAAATCTGACAATAAGAAGCTTCATAGAATAGTGACTCTGGAATATCTCTATGAATGAATATTCATTTTGTTTAAAAATTCACATAAATGGATGAACCAGGCAAATACTGTATGATTCCACTCATATGAGGTATCTAGAGTAGTCAACTGAACAGACACAGAAAGTAGAATAGTGGTTGCCAGAGGCTAGGGGGAAGGGAGAATAGTAAGTGGTTGCTTAATGGAAACAGTTCAAGTTTTGCAAGATGAAAATGTTCTGGAGATTGGTTGCATCATGATGTGAATCCACTTAATCATACTGAATTATACTCGTAAAATTGATTATGATGGTACATTTTGTGTTATACACATTTTATCATAACTTAGGAAAAATTTTTAAATAGAAATGAAGTAATACGTGTTCTCCATCAAGAGTTTTGGATTCAGGGGCGCCTGGGTGGCTCAGTGGGTTAAGCCGCTGCCTTCGGCTCAGGTCATGATCTCGGGCTCCTGGGATCAAGTCCCGCATGGGGCTCTCTGCTAGGCAGGGAGCCTGCTTCCCTCTCTCTCTCTGCCTACCTCTCGGTCTACTTGTGATCTCTGTCTGTCAAATAAATAAATAAATTCTTTAAAAAAAAAAAAGGAGTTTTGGATTCATATATGAATTATATAGGTGTCACAGAGGGAAAACTTTTTATCTACCCTATCGGATTTGGTACTTGGGACCAGTGAATTAAATTGCCAAAAGCCAGATGGGAGAGAGAAAAGACAATGTTTATTTACAGAGGGATTTGGGGGCTCACAAAGAAAGTTGTTCAGCTCGACAACTAAAACTAAGGGTTTACACACCTGACACAACAGAGGGAAAAGGTAGGGGTAGGAAAAGGATTTTACAGGAAGAACAAATGGTTTCTTTAGGAAAAACAAATGGGCTTTTAGCAGAAAAACAAGGGAGGTAAGATAGTTTGTGACAATGTTTGTTTATGCAGGTGTAAGTGGTCTTCTTTATCTTCTTGGGAGCGCGACACTTCCCTGAAGAGGGGATTTATGATCATTCCATCCTCGATATCCTTCCCGGGAGTAAAACTGCCCAGAAGAGGGGAATTATGACAGTCTCTTTCTCAGGAGTTTCTGGTTTTAGTTTGGTAAGTGTGTGTTTGGGCCGGCGGGGGGTGGTCGTGAGGGGCAGTGGTGGTCAGTTAGACAAAGCTTCTTTCTGCATCTGCTGATTCTCAAATGTTTTCAGCTCAAAATAATTTTTATGCTACTGTGGTGTAATTTGGACTAGTTCATAAGTGTTCTTCTAAATATTAAAAAAGGTGCTGTTTGTAATATTTCCCAAAACTTTAGTTAATATGTATGCCAAATGACCCTCTTCCCTCCTTGCAGAGAGCCCAATACAAATTTGTAAATACCTTACCTGTTGGTTCAACTTTAGTCCACAAAAAGCTGAGACTAAAAGCTCAAAAGATCTTTTGAGATCAATTGTCATCGGCAAAAGGCAGTGAAGGGATAAAATTGGGGGCTATACGTCGGTACAAAAATGTGATTTTACACCTGGGAGGCATCAGCTGTGGGAGGCACAGAGGATTTTATTTCTGCTTTAGATTCTAGAGCACAGAAGAAATGATGCTTATAAGAGCATGACCTCTTTGAGGGGCTGTTCGCTGGTGCTCAGGACCAGAGCCGTGCAGGTGTGAGTTGTTTTGAGAAGGGATGTTTGTCTGTTTCAGGGAATTTCTCAATATGGCTTTCATTCTTACATTCTGTGTGCTTTACTGTTTCACTGAAAGTGTGTGAAATAAACCTAAGGAGTTTTCCAGGCAGAGTAGAAGTCTACGGAGCCTTGATACTCCAAGTGTGGTCCTGAACCTGCAGCGTGTGGGAGCCCTTTAGAATGCGGAGTCTCAGGTCCCAGCCCTTACCTGCTGACTAGAATCTCCATTTCAGCAATATCTCCAGGGGATTCTTACATCCTTAAAGGACCGGTTGGAAAGGTGGAGTTCCGGGCTCCCTCTCAGCAAATCTTTCCTTAAAGGCTGGCCTAGAAGTTTCAAGTGACTTACATGAGCATATGAAATTTCATATCTACAGAATTTCTACAAGAGTAATTGCTTCTGGAGGAGAGTCTGGGAGAGGGAAACTGTTGTGTCATACCTTTCCTATGGCTTGAATTTTTTTTTATTATGTGTGCATATTATCTTTATTATGATAAAGTCATCACCACATTTCAATAGAACATTATAATTTACGAAGTATTTTCCAAAGCATGATTTCACAAATACTCCAAACATCCATTAACCAAGAAGTGATACGTTCAGGTATCCCTAAACTACAGATGAAGATTTTGAAGTATAGAAATAAAGATCATAAAGGAAACATTGTAAATTAAAGCCCAAAATAGGATTCAAGTGTTTAAATTGTTTTTATTACAAAAAATGCAAGCATTTATAAAGTAAATAGAATATTATAATGGACTCCCATGTACTATCACTCCCACATCCTACTTCATTATTTTATATATATATATATCTTTTTTTTTACGGTAAAATGTACATACATTGAAATGAACAAATCTTATCCAGATCCTTTTTTCTCTTAATTCCAGTCTTGTTTGGCAAAAATCTGGCTTGATTGCCTCCCAAATGTAAATGCTATTGACGGATTTCCTGCTGTTTCCTACATTGAGTTGAATCATCCTTCCCTCGATTTAGGTTTTGGCCAGAAGCGGAATGCCTTTGTTCTCAGTCAGAAAGCACATGGGATATTGGGTCTGACTGCTGCATTGTTACCCACTGGCAAGTGAAATCTGGGCCTGCCCCCTTCCAACTGTCCTCCTGGCCAATAGCCTCCCTGCAAACTGAAAGCTCACAACCCCTGAGCCATGCTGCACCCAGAGCCAGCCTCGCACCCTATCCCACCACAGTGCCCACCACTTTGGGTCGGCTCTTTGGGCCATCGTAAATACACTCGACGCTCATTTATTTAGTGTTCTGAGCCAGGCGTTGCCGGTACTTGATCTTGTCTCAAAGAGGTCTGAACTCAGAAGACTTCCATTTCCCTTTAAAAGCTGGAAAAGAAAATATAAGCTTGCCTTCCATCTCATTGAAGGAGATGAGTCAGCAGAACCGGAAATTCTCCCTGCACAAGCCCTTCTGATCCCGTGGGCTGGGCATGTGTGGCACCGAGCGAGGGCTGGGAAGGGAACCGGCTTCTCCCCTGGAACTACTTTGAGAGGTGAACAATGTAAGTTGGCTGGTGAGTTTAGAAGTGTTGACACACACCTTGCCCATTAGAACTGTCCCAGCATGTTTTGGGGAAAGCTCAGCTGCTTCCAAATAAGGAACGAGGCAAAGAGGGAAACTGGTGGTTGTCAGAATCCCGGCGGCTTCAGAGCAGGAGAGGTCAGTGGAGTCACTGCTGGTGAAACTCAGCATGCATCTGAGTGGCAAGCTGGGCTTTTGGGCTTTCGGATATGTTTGAGGAAAGCAGTGATTGAAGGCGGGGTTAAAGAGGGTCCTTCAATGCCCATAAAAGCCCTAGTGGGGCAATTATGCACCCATGGTGAATTATAGAATGACGAAGAGCTGTGGGCACTGGAAACCTCTCAAGAGGAAGCCACCTCCAGCCCATTCTGTAGCAACGGTACCAAAAGCCACAGATGGCACTCAAGCCACGGCCCGTGGCCCGGGTTCTGCTCCTAACCAGCTGTGAGGCTTGGAGTCAGTCATCCCACCTCTGTGAGGCCTGATTTTCTCATCTGCAGAAAAAAAGTTAAAGCATGATAAGCTCTTCCATTTCTAAGCTGCAGATGTCCCTGGGCTGAATGTGGAGTTACCTCCGGGTAAATGAAAATCCCGTGAAGTCGAAAGGCCTCTGATGCTCCTAACTTACCTTGATCAGGGTTCAGCCCAGCTAACCTTAAACGTGCTCAGAGCACTGACATTAGCCTACAGTTGGGCAAGATCGTCGCACGCAAAGCCTGTTTGATCATCGAGTGTTGACAATCTCACGTAATTGAATAGTGTACTGAAAATGAAAACCAGAATGTCTCCATGGGTACAGAGCTGGAAGTCTATCAGTCGTTCACCCTCTCGGTGGCGTGGTTGACTGGGAGCTGCGGCTCACTGCCATGGCGCCCCATCACAAGACAGGATCGTGTGGCACGTTGCTAGCCCGGGAAAAGATCCAAATTCAAAATCCAAAGTATGGTTCCTACTGAATACGTATCATTTTCGCAGCATCATACGGTGGAAAAATGTTAAGTCGAACCACTGTAATCCCGGGGACCGTCTGTACTCTAGCTCTGTTACAAACTCGAATTGGTTTAGCATTAACCCCACCTTTTCCTTTCCTTCCATGACTTTCTCCAGTGAGACAGTGAGAGAGAAATAACCAAGTGTGGCTGTGAGCGAAGCCAGGACTCTTTAAAATAACTGTTCTGTGGGAATCAGGCACTCCGTGCCGAGTGTGTGTGTGTGTGTGTGTGTGTGTGTGTACATTTCTATTGGGTGGGGCTGTGTCGAGGGGAAAAAGCATTCAGCCCGCTCTGAATGCTTCAGATTTGCAGAAAAATAGATGCAGCAAAGATTGAGGAGCAAGATTTTGCATAGGAGAAGGAGGTGGGGGAGGAGGAAATGTGCTGAGATTCCAGCACTGAATTAAAAAAAGAATGAGGACACAGAAGGGTAGGCTGAGAATGAGCCAAGAAGTAAAAATATGCTGGGGCTTTTAAAAAGGGTGTAGCCAGAGCCGGTTAAAGCCTACCCTTCCACTCGGACTGGCCTTCCCCTCACCCCGCCCGGACCCATTCTAAATTCTTTCGAGGCTCGGGTCCCTCCCCCCTCCTCCCCCGCGGAGAAATGATCTAGGAGCCGGGAGGAAGTGACACATTTTCCTGCTTGAATGGAGCAGGCCCCTGCAACCGCTTCTCAGCAATCTTATCTCACCCCGGCCACCCATCGCGGGCGCCGAGTTCCTCAAACAATGCTTTCCTCTAGCTCAATGAACCCCGGGTGAGGACTCGAACGCCCGGGCGGTTCCCTGTGCACAGGTTCGGGGTAACCGTGCGTGCTTCACGTTCCTTTCTTGTTCCCCATCCAGTGAATAATCAAGTGCGGAGGGTAGCACTTAGAGTTTTGTTCCACCAGGAAAGGGGTCTCAGTCCCGCTCCTGCACCTCGTGAACGCAGTGCAGTGCAGGGTCCCTGGGCGGTGAACTAGGAAAATCCTAAAGTGGGTAGTCCTTGAGGACTGGATTTGCACCGTGTGACCTCGGGCAAGTTACACAGCCTCTCTGAACTTCCCTATCTTCCTCTACCACAGGAGGGGGTGGCTTGGTAATAACAACTGCCTTGAAGGCTCCATTGAGCATTTAATAAGGCAGCAGGTGGGCAGCGCTGGGAGGGTTGCAAATATCTAAACAAGCTCATTTCCCTACCCCGCCCATCGTGACACTCGCCCCCCTCCAGTCCAACCCACACTACTACTTGGGTACCCCTTAATGGCACTTTTTATCAGTACCTCACCAGCTTAGTATTTAATTTTACGTAGCTATATTGTAGTTTAATCATATAGGCCTCATTCCCTCAGACACACCAAAAACATAAATCAGCATTCTAGGCGAACATCTTATTAGCAGCTCCCAAATGACTAACTAAATGCTGTACTAACAGAATAATAAAACTACATAAAAATAGAGAGTGAAGAGGTGCCTGGGTGGCTCAGTCCTTAAGCATCTGCCTTCGGCTCAGGTCATGATCCTGGAGGCCTTGGGATAGAGTCCAACATGCGGCTCCCTGCTTCGTGGGAAGCCTGCTTCTTTCTCTCCCACTCCCCTTGTTTGTGTTCCCTCTCTCACTGTCTCTCTTAAATAAAATCTTAAAAAAAAAAAAAAGAGAGAGAGAGAGAGAGAGAGAGTGAAGTTAAGTGCAGCGCAGGCAAACAGGGACTCTAGACTTCAGGGTTCCCACTACTGTTTTTGGCCCACCTGGTGTGTATCTCTACTACGGAGGATTTTTCTTATGTTATAATTACCTGGTTCCATACTCGTCTGTAAGCTCCTTGAAGGCAGAACTTAGCTTAACACATTACATCATAGGTACATGATAACTGTTTAATCGGTTACTTCGAACAAGCCATCAGACTAGTAGCTTTTTGCCTATTCGATTTGCTGATGGAGGCTTCGCTCCTGGAATAGTGCCTGGCACAGAGCAGGCCCTCCCCAGACGCGTGTTAAGTGCTTGCTTGGGATCTTCCTGGGCTTCACATTCTTCACCCGGTATGAGGTTGGTTCACTGGGGTCAGTGGACTAAATTAGCTGTTCTCAAATCCTGGTTCTCCAATGGCCCACAGCAGAATCGTACTGGGATTTTAAAAGATACAGATTGCCTTCCTGGACTCCACTCCTGAATGATTCAGAAGTTCTGAGCTAGCTTTGTAGCTTTAAAAAAAAAAAAAAAAAAAAAAAGGAAATCTTTCCAGATGATTCTGGTGCAGGACAAAACGTAGGCCTTGCTATTAGATCTTTCTAACAGTTCTCACGTAGTGTGATTTGGTGTATCACTTCGACTGTTTCAAAAGACAGCAGATCATCAGAGGAGTTTACGAGGTGATATAAGGTGAGTATATAGAGCTTGATTTAAACCAACAGTGCCTCAGGCGAGTAGTAATCATGCACCCTGTAAACTGATACTTTTTTTTTATCCTGTGTTTAGAGAAGTTAGAGAGGAGCTCATTTTTTGAAGAAATAAATACATATTGCATACCTCTTTCTGTTCAAAATAAGGGATTTTTGACGTATTTTTTTTTCTGATGACTTCTTAGGAAGCAGATAGCACAGCTTCAAATTTAAATGAAAAGAAGTTGTTTCAGATAAATGACACAATGTCATCCATTACTCAGGCAACCATTAGCTGTGAGCTCTCACGACTGAGGCAGGTCCTGAATAAAGCACTATTTTATTCAACCTGGGCCTTAAGGGCATGTGTCATAAGATGCTGAAGTTACTAGGGATACAAAACCCAGGAAGGGTTTTGTATTTTTTAAAATAAGATTTTATTGATTGATTGATTGATTGATTGAGAGCTATAGAGAGAGAGCAACCACATACCTGGGCACACAAGCAGGGGGAGGGGCAGGGGAAGGGCATGGAACAAGCAGACACAGCACTGAGCATGGAGCGCCGCCCAGGGCTCCATCCCACAACCCTGAGATCATGACCTGAGCCAAAATTAAGAGTCAGAGGCTTAACCAACTGAGCCACCCGGGCATCCCAGGGTTTAGTATTTTTTCAAGGACACACTCTGGTGATAGCAGGCCCACTTTACTTTTCACTCATTAGGTATTCTCTCTTGTCTGGGCTCATTTAACTTTACCCCAGTGATGGTTGAATGCAACTTTGGGATTGATGTTGACTGGCTGGCCCCTTAGTCCTCTTTGCATTTGAGACAGCTAATCAAATGACAAAAGTTCCCTTCTACACCCCCATAAATATATTTTTTCTCTCTCTCAAGTCAAAGATTTGGTCTTCATCTGTTATATAGCGGTACGGGTCAGGGATAAGGAGCTTGGGGTGGAGGAGGGAAGTATGTCTATTTTAACTACATTCAGCAGTCCAGTGTTTGCTAAGAAGCCAGGTAACTGGGGAAAGAGTCCAAGGAAAACTTCTAGAGATTTGGCATCTCTTAACAGCCAAATGAGGATGGGACAATGAGGGTGCTATGGTCATCTGTTGGATTACACCAATGTGATTATAGGTATTCTTTGTTTCCTTTTTCTATTTTGATGAAAAATTTTGCAGTGACGTTGTCACTGAAACAAACAAACAACAAAAAACCTGTGACACTTCACAACAGATAGGCCATTCAGTCAACTTTTGACAGTTCTATCATGTTTCTGACACAGAAACATGTTCAGCTCCTCCAGGATGGTAAGGGTATCACATGTCTGCCTTTCTGATCCCCTGTGTTTTGTTTCTGTCACTATGTGACTTCTGGTCACACAGACAGACAAGGTCAGTAATGGTTGCACAGTCCCTGAGGATATTCTGTGTGGTGACAGGGGAGAGCATATCCCTCAACACTGCTGGCCACAGAGGTACTGTGGAGAGTCTGCCTGGCCAGAATTGGTGAGTCATTGGCCCAGCAAGTGCATGCCATTGAGTTGCACAAGAAATTTCAGGATTTTTAACAGGGAAATTCCAAATTGCAAAGTTTTGGCTGACTAAAAAAAAAAAAAAGAAGAAGAAAGAAAGGAAGGAAGAAAGAAACATGCACAAATACCAGAGCACTTTCCATCAATTTTTAAGAGCTGGAGTGACAAAATGGAGGTCACTGACATCTTGGATTTGGCCAAAGAGCTGATCTCTCTGGAAGGAACCAGAAGCTCACATTGAAGGGCATGCAAAGTTCTTCTTCCTTTGAGATCCAAAGCTGTGAAGCACATCTCCAAGCATGACCTGGAGGAAGTATTTGCTCTAGTAACCAGTAGGACTCGTATTGAGCATGGACTCATCTAAGGTGCATAAGATGACAGGGGTGGTATATGATGACATGTATTTCATGACTGTACTCTCAGACTTTCTGCAGAGGGATGAAAAAGACTGGGGATGACTCTTCCATGTAAAACCAAAGGATGTAGCCTGCATGTCATCTGCAAGGTTTGGAGTCGCCATTCTGCTTTCTTCAAAAACATGTCTCTGGTGAGCCGTTGGGAGCAATGTCACCAACATCATCTAATTCTCAGCAGCAGCTTTTAAGTGAGTGGAAACTCTTTGCAACTAAGTGGAAAGGGATTGCATTTTATTGTCATACTCCAGTTCCCTCAACTATAGTATTATCATCTTCATACATCCCACTGTCTTATTGTAGCCTTGCATTTCTAGCTAAGTAATAGTGGGAAGGATGAAAAGCGGCACTTGCTTTGCACCGGTGACATTTTCCCAAAACATTTGTTGCTAGTTGTTGGACAGAACACGTGGTATTCGCCCCATTTCATAAGGGTGTAAGGTCTCATAAAAAGACAACACTTTATTGTGAGTGATACTTTTTTACACAAGAGCACAGGGAATAATCATAAAGGGCTTGTATTCTACCAACATAAGGACTTTTACTATTTAGTATGAACCATCCCATATGACCTCCCCCCCCTCAATAAATCAGTGGTTTTTAATATTTTGGGCCTTGGGCCCCTTAAAAAAATCTGATGAAAATTATATACCTTCTGCTTAGAACAGAGCATATATGCCTATATGCATGGAATAGTTTTTATGCTATATCATGGGATTCATTCACCCCAAGTTAGAATTCCCCTGCTATAGACATAGAAGAAATAGAAAAAGAAAGTTCTGGGATGGATCTTCTTTCCAAAATTCTCTGAGGCCCATCTCCATGGTGACTGCTTAATATGCCAAGTTCTAGGGCTATACCTTCATAAGGTAAAAACCTGCAATCCGGTTATTTTTGCCATTATTTTTAACCTCTCTTCTTGCAGTGGTTCTCTGCCTTGGCCATATGTTAGAATAATATCCCAACGTGTGCCCAAAGCCATACCCCAGATCAATGAAATCAGAATTTCTGGAGGGTAGGAGCCAGGGATCAATAGTATTTCAAGCTCCCAGATAATTTGGATGTTAAATCCAGGTTAAGAAACACTGCTTTTCTGCCTCTCCATATTTAAGAGAATAATTCTGTTAGTATGGGCATTCCAGCTTCTGCAAACTCCTCTGTCTTCTGTGCCTTTCTGTGACACTTTCAGTGTCTTTTCTGTGTGGGGTATAACAATTTCCTCTCTAAGCTAATAATTGCCTTTCACCTTGTTATTTAGAATGTCACTAAGAAACGTATTGTTCAGCTACCAGTCAAGAAAGATTTCATTTGACTCAGAGGTTATGATGGGGAGAACAAGAAGCAGAAGAAAACGAAAGCTACTCTGGATTATTAAACGCCATCCAAGCTCATGGATATGCTTTACTGAAAGAACAGAAGACAAAGAGGAGGTGGTGGCCAAAAAAAAATTCTTGAAGCTGATTTTGAAGAGGTAGATGACTCAGTTAAATTTGCATGAGTAAAGAAGTCCAGAGACAAGGCAGAAACATCTAAGAAGTGCTGCTTCTTTCATCGGTAGAGGTGAAGAGTAAGGTGAAGCCTGAGTAGGTGGGATTAAGTAGGCAGAAAAAAAAAGTTCCTATAAAGTCATAATTTTAGAGCTAGAAGGGACCACTGAGCTACTCGAGTGCTATTTCTCTCGTTTTATAGATGAGAAAGCAACCCAGCTTGGTGATACCCCTGTCTAAAGTCTCAGCTGGTAGTGGGTGGGTCAGGCATGGGCCCAGGCCTCTGAATACAGAGAGTTCTCTCATCTTTCATGGCTGGAAAGGTGATCACACCTAGACTTATTTTATTTTTAATTTATTTATTTATTGTAGAGAAAGAGAGAGAGCACACATGCAAGCAGGGAGGGAGGGGCAGTTGAAGAAGGAGAGAGAGAATCTCAAGCAGATTGCGCACTGAGTGCAGAGCCCAACTCAGGCTCAGTCTCACCACCCTGAGGTCATGACCTGAACCGAAATCAAAAGTTGGGTGCTTAAATAATGAACCACCCATGCACCTCTAGACATAGTCACTTTTGAGAATAAAAAGGGACAACAGGCAAACCTAGGTTTCTTTTCTTCCTAAAATTCACCTGTCATCTATCTTATTTTGCATTATTTGTCATCTTATTGATAATTGTACCATCAGTAATCCTATTGGAAAGTGGCTTTTAGCAGCTTTTCAATGACCTCTAACTCATCTCCCAGCTCTTCCTGTTGAGAACAGTGAGCTGTCAATAAAAAGAAAATCTGCTGTTTTTTTTGTTTTGTTTTGTTTTGTTTTGTTTTTTTGAGAGAGAGAGAGAGTGCATATGCTTGCCCATGTGAGCGGGAGAGGGGCTGGGGGAGAGAGAGAGAATCTTAAGTGGACTCCATGCCCAGCACAGAGCCTCACATGGGGCTCAATCCTGCAACTCCGAGATCATGACCCATGAGAGCATGACCTGAGCAGAAACCAAAAGTCAGATGCTCAACCCACTGGGCCACCAAGAAGCCCTTAGGGCTGGGTTTAAATATCTGCCACATATGGATCAGTGACGACAATGGTACTTCTAGTTAGTTCTCTGTAGGTGCTGCTCTTATGTTAGCATGTTAAAAATTTACTCTTTTGGGACCTTCCAAGAACAGAGTGCATTTCCTTATGTTTCCAAATGGCTAATTATATATGTCTCCTGTGCCATCTGTTTTTTCTTCTAAAAGGGTAGTTGCCAGAGTCTGAGATACTTGGTAAACCCCTTTATAATCACTCTGTACTGATATAGAGTGAATTTGTGTTATAAAACTTAACATAGGCTTTTTGGGACTCCATTTATAATCCACCTTGGGACCAATCGGGGTAGGATTCAGTCAAGTTTATACAATTCTAATGAAATACATAGATTTCAGTCATCAATAGCCAATGCCTATCCAGCTGTTGTGGCCTCATGTTCAGGTTGATTAACATAGCAGCCAGTTAATTCAGTTATCTTAATTCCTAGTGGCTTACCAACCATTGGCCCCCCTCAGTTTGCTCTTACAGTAGACTTCTGCTCTACGGAAGTAGCTTAAGCCCATTTATTCCTGGATGTCAGGATTTTAGCTGAGGAGCAATCTTCCAACTTTGACGGAACTGTCACTATCTGACCGAGTTGTCTTGATTTTTATTAGCCTCCTTCAGACACAGCTGTCCTTTCTCTTGGATGATTTGCCTGGGGCCATGAAGCCTTCAGTGGTAAAAGAGGTTCAGTTGTGGAGGTGGGTACGTGTGCTGGAGGGAAGTCTTCTTAGTTTGGAAAGGACTCTGGCAGGGAACATAGGTGGGACACACAATTGTATTCTCATGTGACCTTCCAGAGACTCACACCTTTTCCCTTCTGCAACTTGGTGGGGATGGCGAACTTCGCTGTGGTGGAGGAGGTTCAGTTGTGGAGGTGGGTGCTTCAAATAGCATTTGCACAGTGGTGTCTTATCTAATTTCCCTTTCTGAAAGCAATTTTGAAGTTTAACTTCTGTTGTAGCTTTATTGCCTTCCAAATTAAGAAGTTATTAAATTTAAATTTTTATTGCAAAGCTACCAACATACCATGTCAGAGAGGTTTTTGCAGGTCTATTAAGTATAAGCTGGATTTGATTCATTAAGCTTTCAATTTTTTTCCAAAGTGTTTGTGGAAGCATACGTAACCTTTCTTGGCGGGGGGTGAGAGTCTATTCAAGGATGAGGGGTACAGTCATACCAGGCCGCCTTTGGGGCCTTCATAGATGGGTTTATATGTTTTACCCCCAAGGCAATTTTTACTCAGGCAATTATAGTTTGATTGTTTTCAAAATGTGTGTGTTTGAGGACCTATCTTCTGTAAGTGCTCTGGTTCAAGGAAAGTGACTGAGATAAACAGTAGTTTGGTGGGAAAATGGAAAGAGCATTAGATCAAACGGTTTGAGAGCCAAAAACTGGCTTCTAATTCCCAGACTTTCCATGAACTAGCTGGGTGACCTCAAGCAAGCTACCAGCATTTTATACAAATGCCTTAATCTCTTAGAATCCCAGTGTTCTCATTTCTCTCAATAAAGGTCTCTGTGAGATAACAGGCATGACAAATAAAACTAACATACTGTCCCAATGCAGAAAACTATTGTTGATCTTGTCATTCATAATGACGTGATAAGTGAAACCTGAATTACGGTGAAAACTGAAATGAGCAGACCTGGCTCACTCAAGAATTTGGAAGGTGAACCCAGGAAGACCTGCATACACTTTCCCTCATGTTCCAGGCAAACTCACTGTTGAACCAGGCTTCGAATTCAGAAGTGCTACTGTGGAGATAAGACATTGTGAAGTGTGTGTCGACATCAAAGGCTATTTTCTGAATGGTTAAGTGACATGTGTATTCTTTGTTGCTCTGAGGGACCTCGAAGCAACGTGCACTGGCCTTGGATATAGTAGAACAGGATCCAGTAATCAATATTAGAGGACCCCTAGGTTCTTGAATGTATTCAGACCCAATGCTTATCTGAATAGTTAATGCAAAACTGATGAATAGAAGGTCTGGTGGAAACATGTAGAAGGATTTGCTATTTTGGGTTGAATGTACCATGGCTAAGAATGTATGTAAGGAAGGAAATGTGTGTAATAAGGACTCATGGAAGTACTGTTTCATCACTGTTGTCTGTGAGTCCAGAGGAATAATGAACGGACTGTGCGGGATGTCCCGCCAGGAGGCTTGGAAGAACTGTGAGCTCTGAAGTGTTTCTCATGACCTGCTACAGAATGCCTTGAGCTAGATAGGAGTAGGGAGTGGGCCATGGCAGGATACAATAAACCTAATATAGTGGATGACCAAAATGAGGTTAAAGCACAGAAACAAACAGCTTAAGCCCGCAAGTGGCTTATCACACATTGGGGCAGAGTTGTGCAGCAACTTCTGGGAAGAAATACAGGAGCGATACCGACTGACAGTATAGTGAGATACAAATAAGGAACAGCTTCTAGCATGTCCAAATTGATCTTTATTGCAACTCAAAAACAGCCTTTATTTGTAAATAATTGATTTCTTTTGATGTTGGTTGGTTGGTCATCAGTCATGACTACACATATTCATGTGTAGTCATCTCAATTTAAAAAAAAAAAAAAGAGAGAAAGAGATTTACTTAGGACTTATGAGGAAGTCCCTGAATCTGTGGGTGGTGATGTGCTAATAAATGTCTAACCACCAGCTTTCTGGTGGGAGTGGCAAGGGTTGTAGGGGGTCTCGGAGGACTGTGGGCTAATTTCTAGCATTTGCTATTTCCCAAGGTATAAATATTCCCATCATGACCAGTTTCTACCATACAGTTGCAATAGATGTAAACAACCCCAAAAGCATAGAAAAGAGTAAAATGGTAAAATGATTAGAAAGTAATGAGATCTGAGCATGTATTATCTTTGTTTGTAATATAAATAATTTGATTGTTGTGATATAGTTTTTAATCTTTAATAGTGTCTGTTTAACTACCAACTTGCAAAATTCCTAAAAATTTAACAACCAGCTCTTGAGAGACAATATGAAGTGCTCTAGGACAGCATTGGCTGTGAGTTAAAGAACATCAGAACCTCTTTAGGGAAAGATAAAAAGATAAAGGAAGAGTAGTGAAATATTTTTTTTCTCTATGAAAAAAATACAGAGAAATGTGGGTTTAGATCCTTCTCCATTCAAGTTAATACTCAGCTAGAGAGTGATTATGCTCAAATAATGCTGGCTTCTGGATCCATCTTTTTTGTTCCATGCTTCGTGTTAGATCTCATTTGCTGCATATTCAAGACGTACACTTAAAAATTACATAGTAATGGAGCGCCTGGGTGGCTCAGTGGGTTAAGGGTCTGACTTCAGTTCAGGTTCAAGATCTCAAGTCCTGGGATGTAGGCCGTGTGCAGAGTTCACCCTCAGCGGGGCCTCTGCTTCTTTCTTTCCTTCTGCCTCTCCATCCATGTACACGTGTGTGCTCTCCTTCTCTCTAAAATAAAAAAAAATAAAATCTTTAAAATATTACATAGTAAAGAACCCTTTTACACCTAATGTTCCCCAACTTTTTTGACTGTAGAATCCTTTTTTCCTCTACAGAGTACTTAATATTTCGTGGACAATAGATTGAAAAACACTGCTCTGTGAGTAGGCAGGAAGTACCCCGTCCCTCAATATTTGTCTTTAAGGACTTCAGTCAGACACCTTACAGCATGTCAGTCAAGTGTGTGGATATGCTAAATCAGTGAGTCTCAAATTTGGTTGTGTATAAGATTCGTGTAGAAGCTTGCTTGTTATGAAATGTAAAACATGCTAATTTATTTAAAATGTAAAAAATAATTTATTTTATTAAGTAGGCTCCACGCTCAATGTGGGGTTTGAACTCACGACCCTGAGATCCAGAGTCACATGTTTTACTGACTGAACCTGCCAGGGATCCCTAAAACATGATGTTTTAATATACATATATAAAGTGATTACTAGTAAAGTTTAATCAGCATAGCCATCTCCTCACGTAGTTACTGCTCTGTGTGTGTGCATGTGTGTATTTGTGTGCATGGTGAGAACACCTGAAGTCTGTCTTAGCAAATCTCTAGTATATAATACACTATATTAACCACAGTTATTATGCTGCACATAGATCTCTAGAGCTTATTCATTCTACATAGCTGCAATTCTGTACCATTTGACGAATATCTCCCCACTTCTCCCTCCCCTTAGCCCCTGGCAACCACCATTCTCCTCCCTGCATCTGTGAGTTCAACTTTTTGGCCTTACATATAAGTGAAATCATGCAGTATTGTCTTTCTTTGTCAGGTTTATTTCATTCAGCATAGTGTCCTCCATGTTCATGCATATTGCCGCAAATGGCAGGATCTCCCTCTTTTTAAGGTTAAATAATACTAATATTATATATATATGTTATATATATATATTTCACATTTTCTTTATCTACTCTTCCACTGACAGACACTTAGGCTGTTTCTATATCTCGGATGTTGTGAATAATGTTGCAATCAACATGGGAACACAGATACCTCTTTGAGGTATTAATTTCATTTCCTTTGTGTATATATCCAGAAATGGGATGGCTGGATCATATGGTTGGAAGCTTCTTAAAGGACCTACTAAATCAGAATCTTCGGAGTTGGGCCCTAAAATCTTCTCTGTCAGACATGTGAACTATCTGTAATGTCTTTGGTTGTTGTAGATGAATTTTTCTTAATAATTTGCTAATGTGGGGGCACGGGGGTGGCTCAGTCATTAAGCGTCTGCCTCCGCTCAGGTCATGATCCCAGGGTCCTGGGATGGAGCCCTGCATCAGGCTCCCTGCTCTGCAGAGAGCCTGCTTCTCCCTTTCCCTCTGCTGCATGTGCTCTCTCCCTCTTGCTCTCTCATAAACAAACAAATAAATAAAATCTTTAAAAAATCTGCTAATGTGTAATGTATAAATTCTTGAGCATGTAGTGTAACTGATAACTGTGAACTCAGGGGACTTTAGATGTAAGAACTTCTCTTTTAAATAACATTTGATACCAAAATTTTAAAAAAGATTTTATTTATTTATTTGACATAGAGAGAGAGAGACAGAGAGATCACAAGTAGGCAGAGAGGCAGGGGGAAGCAGGCTCCCTGCTCAGCAGAGAGCCCAATGCGGGGCTCGATCCCAGGACCCTGAGATCATGACCTGAGCCGAAGGCAGAGGCTTAACCCACTGAGCCACCCAGGCACCCCTTGATACCAAATTTTAAGCTAAAAAGTCTTCTCTAGGAAGAATTACAATTGCATGGCTTTTTAGATTTTACCTATATATTTTTCATAATTTCTATGAACCGTTCATCAAATTGTGATCAATAAAACTTCAATTATGAAGGATGAACAATAATGGAAAATAAGACTTGTATTTGTTTATCCTAATATTTATCAAGTTCCTACTATGTTCCAGAGATTATGTATCAATCTGAAAAATGAACCATTAGGGGAAAAGATTAGGGAGCTTTATTTTAACAGCTAAGCATGGAAGAGGAACTCAGATCACAATACATGATTGTGAAATCCCAGGGATTCTTGACTACATTAATGGAAACACGGTTTCCAAGTGAGAGCAGGTAACAGATGTGTAATTGTTGGGCCTGAATTGTTGTACTTAGCCCTCCGCATGATTGTATGAGGCATTTGGAACAATTGGCCTGTATGTACAGGATATTGACTGAGATAATGCATTGATACATAGATCAAAGCTGGATTAAGGAAGGAAGCTTTAAGGAAGCTGGGGCAATGATTATGGAGAAGAGAAAATTTGAGAGACATAGTTATATCCTAATACTCAAATGACCTAAATATTCACGTAAAAGATATCCCAGATGGGAGAGCCAGGGTCTGTAGAATAAAGTTGTATTAAGTGCATTGCTATACAATATAGGGAAGAATTACTCAGTGATTAGTAAAATCAGAAGAGATCTTAGTTCTTGATTACTTAGAAGTTTCTAAGCAAAGACTGAATGAGCACTAGAAAGCGTGTTGAATAGGGAGTTCATGCATCATGAGAACTGAGCTAGTTAGTCCCTAAAGTTCCTTCTAATCTTGAGTGTGTATGTTTCTATTACTTAGGCATAAAACACATGCCAGTGTCTTAGTTAAACTCAAATGCCTCCTAAAAAAACTACAGCGTGGAAATAGATTTATACATCGAACAAGCGGTTTGGATAATAATTTATCTACATTGCAGAGCATTTATAGTTATTTAATAAGCAATATTGAATATAGATTTCAGAGATAATGTTTAATTTCACAAAGTTTGCATTTTATATCAAAGAGATATTCAGCTTATATATATCTATACACTGTATATCCAATGAAAGCACAAAACGAGATTTTTGGTTGCAATTTACAAACTCAAGGTAACGGCAAGAATTTACTGATCTTTTCTTCATCTTTAAGTATGCACACTGTTTTAGGCCCCTGGGTGGCTCAGTGGGTTAAAGCCTCTGCCTTCGGCTCAGGTCATGATCCCAGGGTCCTCGGATCGAGCGCCACATCTGGCTCTCTGCTCTGTGGGGAGCCTGCTTCCTCCTCTCTCTCTCTGCCTGCCTCTCTGCCTACTTGTGATCTCCACCTGTCAAATAAATAAATAAAATCTTTAAAAAAAATGCTCACTGTTAAAAGGCCAAAAGAAAATATTTCTTTGTTTTATGGTAAAACCGTGGATTAAGTCACATCTTTGAACATAGTTATTTATAATGGACTACAACTCTTCCTTTAAGGTGGGGTATCTATAACACAGATTTTATCAACAAACTCTAATACCAGCATTAGAATGTACTTTCAAAGAACTTTCAAGCTAAAGTTTATTCTTTCCCTTAATATTTATTGATTATGGACAATTGGGAGAAACACAAATGTCAAAGAAGAAAAAATTACCATTGTGTCCCTGCCTAGAGACATTTCTGTGAACACCTTGGTACCTTTCCTTCCTGTCTTTTTCAGTTCCATGTATTTTGTGTATGTTTGTTGTACATACCTATGATCGTATTGTATTTGTATTTCGTATCCTGTTACTAAAGCGTAAGCAATTTCCTTTGTTTTTACAAACATTTGGCTACATAAAGTCCTCTTGGTAGATTCACTATTGTTTTCTTTAAACACCTGCTAGTGTAGGATATTTTAGTGATTTGATAGTGCATTCTTTTTTTTTTTTAAGATTTTATTTATTTATTTGTCAGAGAGAGAGATAGCGAAAGAGGGGCAAGTGCAAGAGTGAGAAGCAGGCCTCCCGCTGAGCAGGGAGCCCGATGCCTGGCTCGATCTCAGGACCGTGGTATCACGACCTGAGCCGAAGGCAGCCACTTAACAACTGAGCCACGCAGGCACCCACTGATAGTGTGTTCTATACCTTGAATATTGTGATGTGAATTGTCAATATAATCTAGACTCTGTGCGGGGTTTTGGAAAACTGCTTTGTAGGCCAAATTTGTAGATATTAAGAGAGTATGTAAGAAGCTGACATCTGCTTAAAATTTTCCCTATGAAGTCCTTGAACTTGTTCTATGTTAGAAAGCATGGCTTGTAGTGAGTTTGCCAAAATTTTAAATTGTGTCATTTACTAATCAAGGAATCAAGGACTTCTCCTTTTACCCTTGAGTTCATGGTCTTTTTTAGACATTCCTAATTCTAACTGCCTAGAGGAGAAGCATCTAGACAGACAGTGCCACTTCTCAGTGTGAAGGAGGGTTTGTATTCAACCTCACTCCAAGGAAACAAACAACTTTCAAGTGATTCTCCCCTCCTTATACGAAATGCTTTAAAAAGCCAGCTTGCGAAACCCCACTGGTGAGTCCCATTAGCTCCATTCTGCTGGTGAGATTGTAGGTGCCCTTAGTGCCTCTCAGCTTAGATTGGAACCAAAACACCTCTAAGACTTGTAGGTTCTCCAGGACCTCATTGGGAAAACCTGGAGTTTTCCTCTTGCTGTGTCTAGGTTGAACTCAGTTCTGCAGGGAACTATTACTTTAGACATCTTACCCATGGTCAGGTGTTGAAGTTCTGACTAGGGGTTTAATGACAAAATGTTTGCGTGAAGGTGTGTGGATCATATGGATGAGGAGGGATGTCCTGTGGGATTCTCTTGGTTAATATGTATTCAGGGACAAAGGAGCAGTTGGAAATAATTGGGATGAATCTATTCCTAAGCAACTTAGAAATTTAACCAACTATGCCTAATAGATGTACATCGGAATGAACAAGATAATTTGTAAAATGCCTCTTTTTTCCAGGGTTAAGAAGAGTAAGTGAAAACAAGTATGATTGGGTAAGCTTTATGGAGACAATACTTCAGTGGTTTTCTTCCCAAGCCAGAGAGATTTATTCATTCATCCGTTAATCCAACAAATTATGTGGCTGGTGATATGGAGATGAGTAAGACATACCTCCTTCCTCAAAGAACTCCATTAGTAACAGACACATATTTATATGATTTTAACATAATCTAGTAAGAGTGAAGTACATTAGATTTTATGAGAATATTTCAGAAGTGCACCCAACCTAGCTTAAGGTTGATAGGGAATGAGGGAAAATATCAAAGAAGGCTTTCTGAAGGCAGTTACATCAGAATTGATTTTTAAAGAACCAGGAAGGGTTTTACTGGCTGAGGAAGGAGAAAGAGACAGGTATGTGGGTCTGTTGAGGCAGGGGTGGGTTAGAGGGAATGGTGACATTCCAGGGAAAAACCAGCATCAGCCAAGGTATGAAGCAGATATGGAATCAAGATTTATGTTCTGTCACTACTTGTTTGATATGCTTATTGGACATCTGTAGAAATGTCAAACAGGCAGGTAGATGTATGTGTCTGCAATTCCAGGGGGAGGACAGCTGGAGGTCTAGATTTGGCAGTGACTGGTATATACACGGTATTTACATCTGTAAATACTAAATGAGGTTGCCTGGGATAGAGAGGCGTATATAGGGCAGAAGACAGGAAGACATATCACCCTAATATTTACGGGGTGGTCCAGGAGGAGAAGCCAGCAAAGGAAATTAAAGTATATGTCAAGATTGGGTGTAAACCAATCATATAACAAGCAAAAAAAAGGGTCTCAAAAAGCATGGAGTGGTGAGTGGTTTCAAATACTGTTGGAAAGTCGAGAAAGAGAAAAATCAAAGAAGTGAACATTGGATTTGGTTACATGGAGATCATTAATGACCTTGACAGAAGACATTTCCATGAAATGGTAAGGAAAGGGCCCTAGTACAGAGACGGAAGATAGAACGTAAGATAAGGAAGCAGGGACCAACAAGAGCAACCCTTGTCTTTGGACTACTAGCTTAGGGTCACCAATTCTTGATTATTAGACCCATTAGACCTATCTCAGCTTGTCCCATAGGCATGTAGTACCCTCAAGAGTTCGTACAATGTTCTTAGGACAGCACCCAGCACATAGTGCTGTATGAACTTCTGTTATAATTATCTTAGTTTCTAGGCAAGCTTCATTGGCTTCTAAGAAGAACAAATCATTTATGTAGAACGAATCATTTTTTAGGAAGCGTGAAGATACAAATCTTACACATAGCAAAAGCTGAAGCATAAAACAAGAAAGTGACTTGTGTATTAGGGGTGCCAGTCCTTTAGTATAATGGTCTAGTCTCTCAGTTTTGATTAAGGTTCACTGGAGAGTCTAGGATTGAATTATTAAACAATGGCATGGAAAGTAAAAAGGAAAAATGAGTAGTAAAGGCATAGGCAGAGAGACACATTTATGAGATCAATCAAAATAGAAGTCAGTACTGCACACAGTGCGTTCATGTTTCGTATAGGTAGCTGAAAGATGACAAATACAGGGTGGAGTTTTAGTTTGCTTATTCACTGGTTAAGGGAGAAATACTAAGATAGAAATGGAGGAATAATAACCCAATGGTGCAGTTTTTCTGTGTGGATACGTTTTGTTTTATTCTTTTTTTTTTTTTTTTTTTTAAGATTTTCGTTATTTATTTGACTGACAGGGATCACAAGCAGGCAGAGACGCAGAGGAGGAAACAGGCTCCCCGCCCAGCAGAGTCCAACGTGGGGCTCCATCCCAGGACCCCGAGATCATGACCAGATTCAAAGGCAGAAGGTTCACCCACTGAGCCACCCAGGCATCCCTGTGTGGATACGTTTTGAAACTTGTTTTTACAATCGAACTGTTCTAGAAATCAAGACCAAGGTAGAAAGTGGAGCTATGAGGAGGAGATGTAAATAATTGTTAACTTCCCCTTAGTCTCTGAATGCCTGATCACTCCTTTCAGCCTTAAGGTCAAATCCCGGATATTTTTACAGGTGTTGGTCATGTGCAAAATATGCTATCTGTATCCTAGGAGTGTTGCGGGGACTGAGATATGTAAAGTATCCAGTAGGATATAGCGACTGCATCGTTAATGCATCTTTCAATGAGGTACCTATGCTAACTCTCTTGGATGATGACTAGTGTCTCCTGTTTTTTTTTTTTTTTTTTCTTATACCTCTTAACTCTGTTGAAGATGCTTTCAACAAATATCTAACAATAACGGCGGCAAACATTCATCATGTATTCTAATTAAGTCATTTAATCTTTGAAACAATCCTATGAGGTAGGACTGTTAACCTCATCTCATGCATGGCGTCAGCATTTGGCAGCCTGGCTTCAGAGCCCAGCTCTTTGCTTAACCACCGCTTCCACTCTCTCAGCTGGACCGACCGGGGCGACTTTTTCCGCCATGTCTGCTACCAGCAAACTCCGCTTTCTGTTCAGAAACCCTCAACTGCTTTCAGTCGCCAAGGACTCTTGCCTCGGGTCCCGGGGCCCATGAGAAGGTATTTAATTCACCCGCATGGAACCAGGCCAGCTGCGTCCTTCTCAGACCCGCGAACTCTTCCCTTGGCCGAGCCGCCAAGTCTATCCGGCGCCCCCACCCCCGTCCTTTTTTTCATTGGCTACAGAGTCACTATTTTAAGTAGAAACACGGTACGCTCAAAGACACAGGATCCCACGAATCCCAGGGAGCGAGCATGGTAACTGCACGGCTGAGCCCGTTCCGGAGTCCAGGCACAGGTGCGAGGGTTTGGGACACTGCGATGTGCACAGGAGAGCGGACCGGGCCAGGGACCGAGGGCAGAGCCGGCACTGCAAGACCTCAGACCAACAGCGCGCGGGATAGGGCGCGACGCAGGCCAGGCCCGCAGGGACGCAGCGCGCGGGGCGGGGGAGGAAGGGGCGGGGACCCGGAGTCTGGCCCGCGGCTCCCCGCCCCGGCCCTCGCCCCGCCCCGCCCCGCCCCGCCCCTCCGGCCCGGCCCGGCCCGGCCGCTCCGCCCCCGGGTGACGTCACTGGCCAGGCCAGCCGGCGCCATTTTGAAAGTGGAGTCGCCTACCCCTGCCGCTGCCGCCGCCGTCGCTGTCGTAGCTGCCGCCGCCGCCGCTGGAGAAAGAGCGAGAGCGGGGAAGCCCCAGAGTGAAATCCACCATCCTGCTGGCTGATCTGCTCGCCCCTCCTTCCTTCTCCCCTGACCCCCGCCCTTTCCCCCCACAGGTGCCATCCGCCGCCATCCGCCCTCTCTACCCCCCCATCCCCAGGTGAGGGGGGTGAGTTCAGGAAGCAGAGACCCCGAGGAACCCAGCAGGGTCACCATTTGCAGCGCAACATGGCAGGTAAAGGAGAAATCACCCTCGTCCACTGACAAGGCACCGCTTCCTTCCTTCTCCCTCCATCACCCCCTAGCGACCGCCTGTGCCTCTCGTAGAGCCACGGGGCGCCCCTTGGATTTCAGGGAATTGGTCAAGTGGGGTGGGGTGGGGGTGGGGAGGGTTCTGCTGAGGCAAGGGATCGTTGTGATACAGAAATGGCTTTTAAAATGAGGGCTGGAACCTTGGCATGGGTGGGGGTGGGGTGTGTGCTGGCGAGCCGGGGGGTAAGGCGTGGGTGGGGCGGGGTGGGGGCGAGTGCAGATTTGTCCCTACTGCTTGGAAGAGCCGGTTATAACCCCCGCTCTCCCCGGTTTCCCCCCAGCTCCCTGGGGCTTTTTTTAGGGTTTTTCCTTAATACAATTCCTGTTTTTTTCCCTTGCTGCAAGCCTTCTTGGGTGTTCATATTAATGTATTTTGTACTGAGAAGGAAGAGTACTTTGCAAGTTGAAATACAATGGGGACCTAGGTCTATTTTTTTCCCCCACTGTGGGTACGTACATTTTTGAGACCATAAGCCTCAATTTTTTTGTCTTGAACTAGTTCCCTTTGGTTTCTTACCCTTCGTGTCCAAGAGTGCAAGGTCTTTAATACACCAAGTTGCATGAAAAATGTAATTTAAACTTTGCCTTTTGTATGTTAGTTTTTGTGCAGATGTCCTTTTCCCAAAAGGGTTTCGTAGAGTTAGTTAAAATAGTTGTGGAGTTCAGTGATATAAATAGCCAAGGGGAGAGAGATTTAGGTAAAAGCTTGGGGTGGGGGAGGTTGCATAGAGAAATCCAGTTTGGAATATTTAGCAAGGAATGAAGGTGAAGGAAGAGAAAGGTAATTGCTTTGAGAGTGATTTTTATACATTTTGATGTTGCTGAATGTCTTCCTTCTTCTGAGAACCAATTTTAGGTGTTGATTCAGTTTCTTCCTCCTTAGATCCGGGACATTTTCTCCACAGTGCTTGGAAGTGAAATAGAGACATTCAGGAACGAAACCAATTTTCCATGCTTTTTACAGTATTTAGATAACCTTTAAATAAACCTTCAAAAAAGTTAACGTGTTGGATTGACCTATGTTTTGCTGTAAACAAGTTGCTCTTTGGCCTTGTTGAATAATTAAGCTAAATAAAAACTGTTTTGCACAAGATGATGACAAACTAGGGAAATTCTTTGCAAGGTCCTCTGGATTCTGAGGGATAAGGTGAAAGGAGGCAAAACAAGCTTCCTCTGACAGTCTCCTCACCAGCATTTATTTCAATTTCTTTCCTGACTGGAGCCAGTGATTTGCTGGTAATGAAATGCAAAGAAATGGGTGGTGAGTGTTGTGTTTGCTGTGTGTGCGCTTTGGTGATGGGGTTCATATGAATCATTACTCCTCACCCAGGCTGTAATGTTCCTGAAGTTTTCTCTTCGTTCCATGTTTTATGGTAGTTTAACCTTATTAACCCTTCTGCAGGCTTTTGTAAACTTAAAGGAAAACTGTCTGACTTTTGGTATTTACTTTTCTCTGGTAGGTCTTGCGTGAATGTGAGGCTTTTACTGTATTTGAGGGGAAGGGAAAATGGAAGTTTTAAACACATGTGCAGTGTTAATGATAGTACGTGGCCTTCAGATATTTCATACCTGGAATCTCTCTCTCTTTTTAAATGCACTCAGTTATTGGAGACTAACCTCCTTCCAAGTTAGTGCTCTGGGCTGGTGGTTGTATGTGTGGGCAGTACCAGGCTATTAGTATCATGCCAACCATGGATACCATCTCTGTGTTTACGAGAGTAAACATGAACAGAACTCAGTTTTAATTGCTATGTTTTCTTTTTCCAGGAGCTGGAGGAGGGAACGATATTCAGTGGTGTTTTTCTCAGGTGAAAGGAGCAGTAGATGATGATGTAGCAGAAGGTAAGAAAGCACTTAATAATGCAAAATTTGAATATGGAGTCAGAATCTTTATTACTGAATGATTTCCTTGCAGCTCGATCTGTTACAGTTTAAGAACAGACTGAGTTTAATGTCTGAGCAATGGAGGAACAGTTTTAAAAGTCACTTTTCTGGAAAATGGTCTTTAGTCTTTTATTAGTAATACCTTATATCATTACTTTTTATCTATTAAGTGAAGGTACTAGATGATAATTTATATAAAACTGTCACAAGAAGAATCTAAGTTTCATATTGTAAAGATTTTCTGACTGTAAATTTCATGTACAAATAAATGGTGATGCATTTTCATGTTCAGACGTCATTTTTAGATAATTATATTAAAAAGGGCATCAACATTTACCTCAGACATTTTTGAATGACTGTCTTTCATTTTTGAGGTAAGATTTTTTAGTGTTTAACTTGCCTGCTTTCAGTGTGTGGTGTTGATTGACGTTCTATAAAGAAATGATGGCTCAAATGATACATTTTATTGTCTGGTAAGGATTAATTTAGGTGGGTAAGGAAACACCCATGGTTCTGGGGAGCCTATTCTTTTGCGGTTAGAAGCTAGGTTTGATCAGTTAAACTACTTAAGTCTTAATTCTTCTCCCAAATTTATTAGTGTATTTCAAAAACTTCAAGTTTGGAAATGTCAGTTTTGCACTCATTTGAGATGGTTTTAGGTGCTGGAGGCATTATTTCCCATAAAGTAGTTGTATCATTTCATTGTTCAGAAATATTGTTTAAAGTTTGAATTTTAATGGTATTCTGTCTTGAATTATAGTAAGAATTTTCCAACAAAACTCAAATGAATTAAAATGTACTTCTAATTTTAAAAGTTTCCTTTAAGTTTATAAATCATCTTCTAGATTGTATTGTCCTCGTTAAGATCCTATTTCTAACCTACTCTCTGCAGTACTGTTAGTTTTGAGGATTTCTTCAAGTGGTGGTAGGATGATAGACTTGGGTTGAGCCAGTCAAATGCTTGGATTTGCCTGTGTCAGTGTCATTGTCAGTGAAGTGTTTGATCAGTTTCGTGTTCTTTGGGAGCCAGCTGGCATACATTGTACCTGTGATACTTTATGGAGCACTATCACATTTCTGTTGAATCCTCATCTGTTTTTCAGATGAGAAACGAGAAATCTTAGTTAAGAGACTCACTGATGGTCGCATAAATAGCGCAAATCAAGGTTTTCTGGTGAAGCTTGTGGTGGTTGACTTGTTGAGAGAAATCCTCTAAGTTCAAGGGAGGACTCATGTGTTACTCATTTTGTAATTCCATTATCTGTTGAATAGTAGCCACTGAATACTGGATCATTTGTGCTGTTGTATAATACTCAACTTATGAGAGTGCTGTATACTTGGAAACTATTCCTGGGTTGATTTCCATTTATTTTTTATAGCAAAGATCTGTTGAGGGGGTTCCGAAATGTTGAGCATTGGGGCTGCAAGGTATCTGGGACATAAACCCTGCCCTGAAGGAGCTTGTAGTTTTTTTTTAAACAGTAGGCAAAGAGACCACATGGGTTTTAATTAGAAGAAATTGATGGTTCTAAACTTATCTAACTGAATTAAATGATGGTTTGTGATATGTATGATGGGATCAGTTGTAGTTCTATTCTGCTAATACTTAGTAGCTACATTTTGCTACTGATTTTTTTTTTTTTTTTAAGATTTTATTTATTTATTTGACAGAGGGAGATCACAAGTAGGCAGAGAGGCAGGCAAAGAGAGAGAGAGAGTGAGAGAGAGAGAGTTCGAGGGAGGTAGGCAGGCACCCCCGCTGAGCAGAAAGCCCAGTGTGTTACTCTGAGATGCCAGGACCCTGAGATCATGACCTGAGCTGAAGGCAGCAGCCTAACCCACTGAGCCACCCAGGTGCCCCTTGCTACTGATTCATTAAATGATTTTTTTTTTTTTTTGAGGTTGTTAAATAATACTTTAACATACAGTGCATTCCTAGCATCTTAGCATGCTGAGGCTTGGTATGTGTATTTTAATAAAAACATGACTTAAGTACCTAAGTTTATGCTAGTGTAGTAAGTTTAAAAAAGCCCCTAATTTTCACATTATACTCCTTTAATTTGGGTTTTTTTTTTCTTTTTTTTTTCTGCATACTGTAGTTTCCATGTCATGGTCTATTATGTTTATGTTCCTAAGGGAAGATTAGCTTTTCTCAAATAGATTAATGTTTTCCCCCTTGGTTTAGACTGTAATCTCTAAACAGGTTACATCTAGCTAGATCTTCAGTTTAGCTTGCCTGTTTTCTGTTAATGATGTATTGCAAGTTCTTTCCCATCAAAGGCTCTGGGTTGTCTTTCCCCTCGCACACAGCTAGCTGTCATGGCATACCATTGTTACTTTTGTGATGCTTTAGTCTTCTTTCCATACCCAACTTCCCTTAGTTCAGGATCTCGGTATCTTTCATCCACATTGCAGTAACTTCCTAAATGGTTCCATGCTTCTTGTTCTCTGTTTTGCTTCTAAGTTGATATTAAATGCTGTCCCAATTTTATGTTCCTCAGAAATCTTTAGTGGTCACTGCTTCCCTAGGATTATGAATTACATTCAGCTATTTCTGCCTAGAATACGAGATCTTTCAACAGTATGTCCCCTGTTTCTCTAAGTTCATCTGCTAATCCGGTTTATGATCCAGCTAAATGGTTGCTGTTCTTCAAACAAGTCTTGTACAGTCTTACTCTTCGGTCTTTGTTTTTTTGCTGTTCCCACCTCAGAATGCCTTACAGTCATCCCACAATTTATCACTTATTAGAATTCTTCAGGTCATGTCTGTAACTCTTTTCCTTATCTTCCTTTCTTGGAAATATTTAAAAAATCTTTCTTTATGGCCCTTCTTATTTATAATTTACCCTAAATCTCTGCTGTTACGCTGTGTAGGACTAATGCATCTGCTCTATGCAGAGTATCCTATACAAATTATGGTACTTAGAACAGTGCCTGGCACACCAGTAAATGTTGAGTACTTGTTGAATGAAGGAATGTGATTACTGTTAGGAGGTTTTGAAAAGGAGAGAGATCCATTGAAAAGATGATTGTGATATACTCTGGATGTCATGGATGTATTTACTTGGATTGATGTTCTACAGCTGTGTAATAGAAAGAAGTTAGGAGACCTTGAGTTTTTATCCTGGGGACAAACAAGTATATGTAACTTGGAATAAGTGATTCTTTGGGTTCCAGTAAGCTTAGCCTTAAGATCACAGGACTGGATTAGATTTCCATTGTTCCTTATATGCTAATCTTGTTAACACTCAAAGATGTTTTAGAGAAGAAAGAGCCCAACATTATTACTACCGGTAAGTTAAGTTGTATGAGATATTGGGCTCTTTGGGGGCCTTAATTTACAAAGAAGTCTTTATTGGACTTAATGAAGGCTCAGAATTTTTCATTAAGTGCATTGCAGAACTAAGAATTTTTATGTTTGACCAGATAACTGTGATTGGTCTTTGGTTGATGGGGTACTCTTATTGGGATACTTATTCTATGCACAGGTCTCTTCAGGCACCTTTTTTTTTTTTTAAATAAAAGATTTTATGTATTTGACAGACACAGTGAGAGAGGGGACACAAGCAGGGGAAGTGGCAGAGGGAGAAGCAGGCTTCCATTAGAACAGGGAGCCCACTGTGGGGCTCGATCCCAGGACCCTGGGTTCATGACCTGAGCTGAAGGCAGATACTTAAGGATTGAGCCACAGAGGCGCCCCTCCTCAGGCACTTTTAAGTGGTTTATCTTTGGTATAGCTCTTTGGGAGAAGGGTGAGGTACTGAAGTCTCTATCACTTAGACAATCTCTAATCCTGCAGTTTTCCTTTCAATCATCGTAGTAGTGGTAATAACATTTTACCATATTCCATACTTGAAAAATTTCCTTTATTGACAACTTGATCTCATGAGATAGTAGGTAGCACAGACACTGGTGCTAGGCTACATAATTACATCCTCTACATAATACAGTCCTCTGCTAGCTGGGTAATCTTGGGCAAATTAATTCACCTCTTTGTGCCTGTTTTCTTCTCTCTAAAATGAAGATCACAATAAAATCTCCCTTACGCTGTTGTTTTGGTGATTAAATGAGTTAGTATGCATAAAACAGTAACTTGGCACATAAAGTGTTGTAAGGGTTTAGCTGTTATTGTTGGAACATTTATGGCAAGTGAGGAAGAGTTGGAGAATGAGAAAACTGGGGAATTTATTAAGAATTTCTCCTCAGCCAGAGTGAAGAGATGGTATATATGTGTTTTATACATATTCTTTGAGTCCACTAATACAAAGTTTAAGAAACATTCAAAACTAAACCATAGCCTTAGAGACACATACTAAAGTGGTAAACTTTGAAGAATAGCTACAAAATAATTGCTATAAAAGCCAGTATGTGGTGGTTACTTTTAAGTGATGGAAGGGAGTTGTTCTTGAGAAGGAATCTGGGGGCCTCATGGAGATAGTGTTTTGACTGGGGGGTGGCTGTAGTGATTAACTGATTATTCTGGACATTTCTCTTTTGATTTTTGATTTTCTGTATTTGTTAGATTTCACCCAAAAAAAGTGTGTGTGTGTGTGTGTCTGTCTGTCTGTATGTTTTTAAATTAGTACTGTGCTAGAAAGGGTTTAGAGTGAAAACTGGCAGTCCCTACCTTCATCCACGCCCTAATCCTCCCTTGTCCTTCTAAAGGCGATTATATTCAACTCTTCCACTATTCCCTGTTGCTTAATATTTTGTGAATAAAGTGATAACTTCTATTTCTCATGCATGTTAGACATTTCCAATTGACTTTCCTCTAGTAGATGAAGATGAAGCTGTTAATATTATCACTCCATCACCCCATACCCCAGTTTATCATCCCCATACCCTAATTTAACCATACCATGTATATGATTAAATTAGAAGTCAGTGCTTACATTATGATGACCATGTGGATGTTCACTGCTGAACCAAGACTGCAGTATTTCTTGTGCATCCCTTCATTTGTCCTGAAGGTAGTAATTGGCCAGTTTTTAATTGGTCTGGTTCTTTCTGTATTTGTGCTTTTATTTTTATTTTTTTGTATTTGTGTTTTTTTTTTAAACACTTTGTTATGGGAGATTTTGAATATTATGGAAAGTGTATGGAATAGTGTATTGAACCCCCATCACCCAACATCATCAACCCATGGCCAGTGCAACCTATTTATATATCACTTGATCCCTTCTCAGTCCTTTGTATTTAGTAGTAGAAACATTACTGATTTTGTTTTTAAAATCTGGATTCAACACTAGAAAACCAAGTTCATCATTTTAAAGTGCAACAGGAAGGAAGTTTTCCTAATTTTTTTTTGCAGTATCAATACCTGGTAATCTATTACTTGCTTAAATTTTACTTGTGGAAATATTAAATACTAAAAATTCAAATGCATGACTTTTTTTGTACATTTTCATTATTTAATAAAGTTACTTAATAATTTTAGATTTATAATATTTTAAAACAAGTATATCTTCCCTTATCTCCATATTTGACAGTCTCGATTTTTTTATAGTAAATTATTTTAGGATATGATTTTATTACATGAAGCCTTGTTTTTATGGAATTTGGATATGCATTGCATATCTAGTGCATATCCATGTCCACGTGCATTGCGTCTTTCAACAGTTTACTTTCTGTTTATTTTTGGTAGGATTTAGACCTACAGACCGTTTCTTCAGGGAAAAAAAATTCAGTTGTAGAGTCTAAATATTCCCCAAATAAAGAACTAAATAAAATTGTGAAAAACAGTTTTTGGGATATCATAAAAAATTTTAATGGTTTTAGGGCTCCTGGGTGGCTCAGTCAGTTGGGTGTCTGCCGTTAGCCCAGGTCATGATCCCAGAGTCCTGGAATCGGGTCCTGCATCAGGCTTCTTGCCCAGTGAGGAGTCTGCTTCTCCATCCCTCTCCTTCTGCCCCAGTGTGCTCACATGCGTGCATACACTCTCAAAATCTTTGGAAAAAAGTAGTGTGTATATTTGTACACATGTGCACTTTTCTGGTTAGAGAGGGTCCATAACCATTATCAAAACAGCTACTTTAGAGTGTGGTCTGGTGACCCCTCAACTCTTTCAGAAGGTCCATGAAGTCAAAACTATTTGCATTATAATATATTTGCCTTTTTGACAGTGTCGGCTTGTGCAGCAATGGTACAAAAGCAGTATGGGTAAAGCTGCTGGCATCTTGGTGAATCAAGGCCTTGGCAGCAGCTGGCCCCAGCGGTCATGGTAATAATCTTCACCATGTACCAGCGACTTGAAAATGCCAGTTTTACATAGGAATGTTTCTGATGAAGCAGTAAAAACGAACTTTATTAAATCTTGATTCTTGAGTACATGTCTGTTAAACATTCTGTGTGGCAAAATGAGAGATAGAAGCACAGCACTAATGCCACAGACCAGAGTACATGTTGTCTGGAGGAAAAGCACTGGTGCACTTAACTTGGGTTTTGAGCTCATTTACCTAGCTCCTCCTTTCAAGGAACATTGTTTTGTTAGAAAGAACTAATGACAAATAAACGATGGTTATTTAGACTTGGCTATTTGGCAGACATTTTCTCAAGTAAACAGTGAATTTGTTGCCTCAGTGGACAATACTTGTTGCCCACGATAAAATTTAAGCTTTCAAGCAAAAGTGAGAGTTTTAGAAAACATGTATATGCCATCCTGAGTTGGATAACTAACCAATACGTAAAGATGTTTCAGATGCGATCTGTAATATTAATGATTGCAATTTTTTGATTTAATGTGATGAAATGTGTCAACATTTGGAACCTCTGAATATTTGGATGACTGAATCAGTGTTTTAAAACTACCCAGTGCCTGTGATGTTTAAAAAATGCATAAGTAAAAAATGCATCATACAGCATTGGATTTTAATGTAACACACAACTGATAAATGGTTTCAGATTCCACAGACCTTCAAAAAACTATCACTTGTCCAGTTTTGGTGTAGTGTCAAAGGGATATCCATAACCTGAAAGGCCTGTTAAAATACTCCTGCCTTTTCAACCACATACCTGAATGAGGGTGTTTTCTTCATATCTAACCAACACAACACAGTGTATTGAATGCAGAAGCAGTTAAGAGAATCTAGGTGTCTTCTGTTGAGCCACACATTAAAGAGATTTGCAGCAGGGTAAAACAGTGCCATTCTTTTTGCTAATGTTTTGTGGGAAAGTAAAGTCATTTTTCATCTTTTTTTTTTTATTAATGTGTAGGGTTTATCACTAATATTTTAAAATCGATAAATACTTGAAAATTTGAAAGGCCTTAGGCGTCCTCAGATTTTAGGTGTAAAGAAATCCTGACATCCAGAAATACTTGACAGCAGTTGGTTTAGTCTGTTAATAGGTTTCACTGTATTAATGCTTTAAAAGAGTCTCACAGACTATAAGATAAGTGATCAGAGCAGTATGCTGCTTTTGTGCATGAATGTCTAAACTTTCCTATAAAAGCTTTCCTGTGACTTGATATTGTTTCAGCCTACTCTCTCGCTGTTCTTTAGATACCAAATTAGATCTGCCTTAATTAAGCTCTTTCATCTGGTGATCTTGGTGAAGGAAGGATACCTTTTAGGACTCCTGGGTGGCTCAGTGGGTTAAGCCGCTGCCTTCGGCTTGGGTCATGATCTCGGGGTCCTGGGATCGAGTCCCGCATCGGGCTCTCTGCTCAGCGGGGAGCCTGCTTCCCTCTCTCTCTCTCTCTCTGCCTGCCTCTCCGTCTACTTGTGATCTCTCTCTGTCAAATAAATAAATAAAGTCTTTAAAAAAAAAATCTATTTTTAAATTTACCTCCCTTGCAGAGATTACATACTAGTACATATTTGCCAAAATACTTTAGCTTAAAGTTTTTTAGGGCTTTTCCCACTATTTGCTCAGGTCCAGTTAACATTAATACTTAATGTAGGATTACAGAGTTCCTCAGAGCCTGGTGTGGTGCCATTTCTGGGTTGGTGCCTGGTTATTAGAAATGAATTGGTGACCTTGGCATTGTGTTTAATTTTGAGGCCAATATGTAGCAGTTTGATGTGTTTTTTTTTTCTTGGGAGAAAGGCATAAAATTGGCATGGTAACTTTGTACTTCCCAACTCTTCATTATTATAGGGAGGAAGGGGAGAGAGAACAGTGTTTTCTTTAAGTTTTACTTTTTTTTTAAAATTTATTTATATTTTAGTAATCTCTACACCCATTGGGGGGCCCAAACTCACAGCCTTGAGATCAAGAGTTGCATGCTCTTCCTGCTGAGCTAGGCAGGTACTCCTAAATTTTACTTTAAGTATAGCGTAATTTGTTTTAAAGCAGTTGCTGAATTTCCCAATCTTATTTATTGTTTAGAATTTTCAGTATTTTTGTGGCTGTTTTTCTGTCCTTCAGAGAATGTTTGTCAAAGTACGTACACCTTTTAAAACTGGCTGCACCAATTTCCCAATCTTTGTTTAAATGTTCAGTTTGTTAAAAACTTACTTTTCATAACATGTGTTTAGTTAATTTTAACAGTAGTTGATTAGAGTGTCACCCAGGTCTTCGCCTGCTTCATATGTGGAATCCTTGGGAAATCATGATGAAATGCTTTTCTATAACCCACTGTACCAGAGGTGGTACTTTTGTAATTTTTAGTTTCTTTTGGTTGTTTCCCTCTCTGAACGTTCCAGTATCAACTGAGATTTTCTCTTCTGAAATCTTTGAATGATCTCTTCTATCCAGTTCAAGGGAGTTCATGGACCAGTGAACCTCTGCTTTTTTTTTTTTTTTAAATATATATATATTTTAAAGATTTTATTCATTTATTTGAGAGAGATCACAAGCAGGCAGAGACGCAGGCAGAGAGAGAAAAGGGGAAGCAGGCTCCCTGCCGAGCAGAGAGCCGGATGCGGAGCTCGATCCTAGGACCCTGAGATCATGACCTGAGCCGAAGGCAGAGGCTTTAACCCACTGAGCCACCCAGGCGCCCCTAAGAACCTCTGCTTTAACCTAAAGTTTTGCCTATGGTTATATGCCTACTGAAATATGGAAGAGTTGAGATTATTTTATATGGAAATAATAGCTTTTAGACTGTTAGGAGGGTAATCTTTTTCTTAGGAATCCTTTTAGTACTTATTGTTTCTGCTATGATATTAGAGGTATGGATCTTTAAGATAGAGGACTTGACAGTTTTAGTGTATTCCATTTTTTAAAATTTTTAATTAAAAACTTCTGTCTCTCTAGCCATGGGTAAAACTATTAGAGGGATATATTGGGTTTTGAACAACTTGGCTTGTTTTATACTTTATTCAGAAGGAATCTAAGTTTCTTTAGTAGCCCCTATTAAGAGAGACACCAAAGTAGATAAAAATGATTAGTGAGAAAATTTTTTAAATTCTCTAAAGATCTGGAAAAATGTTAACTTTTAGAACTTGACATTCTAGAGTATCAGGTGTCCTTTGTCTCAGAGTGGAAATAGAACCTTTTTGGTGTTGCCTGTCTCTTTCTTTTTCCAGTTTACCACAAGGTAAGAGACCTATGGGTATGGAATAGATGTGTTTCTAAGATAGCATAAGAGGAATCTTTTTTTTTTTTTTAATATTTTATTTATTTATTTGACAGACAAAGATCACAAGTAGGCAGAGAGTCAGGCAGAGAGAGAGGAAGGGAAGTTAACTCACTGAGCCACCCAGGCGCCCCAAGAGGAATCTTTAATACATTCTTATTGGCTAGTAGATTGGGAAGGCTCTATTTCAAGAGAGAAATCTGTTGCAGGCAATAAATCTTGTCAAATTCTTTATCTAGGGATGCAGCATGCAAAAATGGTTATTATGGGAATTGGTAGTTGAGAAGGGATTGCTCCTAGTCTTTTTCTCCCTTGACATAAAAGGAGAATTAATTTTTTTCTAGCAACAGAACCAGTTCTTCAAGCAAAATATTTTTCAGCTTATAAAATAAATTCTTTTAATGCATTTTTTATTGTTAAACAACACATAACAAAAAACCCCACAGTGTACCATGTTAACCATTTTTAAGCATACACTTTGGTAGTGTTAACTATATTCACGTTGTTGTGAAACTTATCTCTAGATCTTTTTCACATTGCAAAACTGAAACTAGACCTGTTTCACAGTTCCCCATTCTTCCCCTGCCCCTGGTGTCCTCCATTTTGCTTTCTGTTTCTATGAACTTGACTACCTTAGATACTTCCTACAAATGGAATCATATGGTATTTGTCTTTTTGTGACTGGCTTACTTGTCTTCAGGGTTCATCCATATTGTAGCATGTGACCAGATTTCCTTCCTTTTTAAGACAATGATACTCTATTGTGTATATATATACCACATTTTGTTTATCCATTCATGCATTTGTGGACATTTTAGGTAGCTTCTACCTTATAGCAAGTGTGTGCTTCTAGTCTTTATTTATTGCTGGGGGAAGGAACAGCAGAAGTACTTCCTTTAAATGATCGGAGGTAGACAAAGAGAGCCCTGGACAGAAGATACTAAAGAAGGCAGATGGGTACTGCTGTGTGATAAATCTGTTTATCCCAGGTTAACAGTTTGAAAACCAGAAATGGATTACTTTATTTTGTAGGCTATTACAGGATAGGATTAAGGAAAAATCTAAATTTTTTTCTTTTTAAAAGATTCTTATTTATTTATTTATTTACTTGACAGAGAGAGAGAGAGAGAGATCACACGTAGGCAGAGAGAGAGGGGAAGCAGGCTCCCTGCCGAGCAGATAGCCTGATGTGGGGCTCGATTCCAGGACCCTGAGATCATGAACTGAGCTGAAGGCAGAGGCTTACCCCACTGAGCCACCCAGGCACCCCGAAAAATCTAAATTTTTGACCAGAGTTTTACCTCATTTGTTTTGCATTTTCTAGTTTAAAAATAGAAGATCCCATGAATTTTGTAAATCACATTTCATTATTGTAAACCTTATATTAACAGTAAGATGGCTAAGATTTTCTCTTCTGAAATCTTTGAATGATCTCTTCTATCCAGTTCAAGGGAGTTCATGGACCAGTGAACCTCTGCTTTTTTTTTTTTTAAAATATATATTTTTAAGATTTTATTCATTTATTTGAGAGCGATCACAAGCAGGCAGAGAGGCAGGCAGAGAGAAAAACATGTTATTTCATACATGCTTTATTTTTTTTTAAAGATTATTTATTTATTTATTTATTTGACAGAGATCACAAGTAGGCAGAGAGGCAGGCAGAGAGGGAGGAAGGCAAGCAGGCTCCCTGCCAAGCAGGGATCCCAAAGTGGGGCTCGATCCCAGGACCCCAGGATCACGACCCAAGCTGAAAGCAGAGGCTTTAACCCACTGAGCCACCCAGGAGCCCCTCATACATGTTTTAATAAAGCAAAATCTTTAGCATACTAGGGAAATTTGGTACCTGTATAAGGAATGATCATAGTTGTATTTCTTGAAGTAGCCTTTGAGGTAGACATTATTGTCATTTTGTACACAAGATTATGAGTGAGTAAAACTGTTCTGTCTGCTTTTTAGTCTTCCCCATTGCTTCTCTGTGGTTCAGTTTTTAAAAATACTATTTGATTAAAAATCTAAATCTCTGGTTCTCATAGAGAAAGGGTAGAGTGATAGTTACTCATCCACAAGTCAACAAGAATATAGTGAGTGCCCAGTGCTGTGGAGGATATGAGGAACATAGGTATATATATATATATCCTTCACTTTAGGTATATTAAGAGCATCAATTTGTTACACTAAGCCTTTTCCATAACATTTTCTGGCTTGTGGTATTAACCTGTTCATATTATTGGGAGATCCTTGGCTAATCCTATGTAAAAAATTTACAGGTAGTTTTGGAATGTGAATAATTAATTATTTTCCGTTTTTTGAGTTGACATGCTTTTTGGTGTTGAGATGGTGCTGTAGTACAAATACTTAGTAGTTCTTGGAATTAAATGAAGAATCACATGTATCTCAAGTTTTTCTAAGATATAACTATGTTTTTCAGTGGTTTTAAATGCTTGTGAGTTGAATTTACAAATGAATATTACTGGAGATCTCTCCAGGTAAATGTAGTTGCCCATAAGCCTTTTTCTCTCTTTCCTCTATCCTGTGTGTTTCAAGCCTGCATTTGGTTAATTTGGCAGATCCTTAAAAAGTTAAGTATAGATTTAACCATACAATCCAGCAGTTCTCTTCCTAGGTATATACTTGAGAGAATTGAAACATATGTCCATAAAAACTTAGACATGAATGTTTATAGCAACATAACTCATAATAGCCAAAAAGTGGAAACAGACCAAACGTCTGTTAATTGATGATGCTTACAGAAAAGGTGGTGTATCTGTACAATGGGATATTATGCAGCCATAGAAAGGAATGAAATTCTGTTATATGCTGCAACATGGAAGAGCTTGGAAAACATTATGCTAAGTTGAAGAAGTTGGGCACAGAAGACCACATATTAAATGATTCTGTTTATATGAAATACCCAGAAGTGGCAAATTTATCAAGACAAAGTAAATTTGTGGTTGATAAGACCAGTGAGGGATGTGACTGCCATTGGATACAGCGTTTCTCTAAAAGGGGGATGAAAATATTCTGGAATTAGATAGTGATGGTTATACAGTTCTTTGAATATAGTAATAAATGCTGAATTGTACACTGAAATTTACAAATGAAAAATAGTAAGTAAACTTTTTAGGTTACACCTACAGATGGTAAATCCAAACAGTGCAAGAGGTATAGAGTGAAAATATGTGTCTCCCTCTTAACCCCATTCTCCCAGGTTCTCTGTCCCTAGAGATCTTGTCATGAATTTCTTATATATGGTTTCCGAAGTTTTTCATAGTTGCATGTTTTTTTTTTCATAGTTGCATGTTTTTAACTTAACAGAGTGTGTTCATCATTTTAGATTTGAAAGTGGGAAATTATATTCCAGAGATCTGTGATAGGCAAGGTATATAGGCCTTATCTTAGAGAGGATCTAATGAATTGCTCAGGTAGCTACCATTTTCTTTTAACTATCCTGTGATTTCTATAGCTTCATTCTGAAGAATTGCTGAGAAGGTTGTACATGTTCGGAATGTGCATCTAGATGTGCAGTTAGTAGACTCTAAAGCTAAGTAAAATTTATGAAATAATAATGTCTAATAATAAAGTAGTAATGTCCAAGATACCCTGATCTTTAAAAAATAACAATTTGGTTTCATTGATACCTGAAGCGGAAGTCTGTGTCATACTCCATTAAACTACACCTTGAATTGTTCTTGATGTCTGAAGTGACTTGGTCTTTTTTTGGGTGCTTATTTAGAACTAAACTAGACGTTATTAAGTATGCTAGATCCTAAAGACCTAAATGTGTCTTTTTTTGTCCCCCCCTCTCCTTTTGAGTCTTTGACTGTTCAGTAAATGCATAGCTCCTTTTATTCATATGTCCACCATCTCTGATTTTTGACCAGATCGCTTGGGAATTTTGTTAACGTTGTGTAAAATGACACTGCTCAAGTTAGTGACAATACAGCTTCATTAAATTCTTGTTATGTGATGATTTGTTAATATTACGGATTTTTTTTTTTTTAAGGAAAAACAACTCAATATCAGCATAAACATATATTTTAAAAGTAAGTGCTGGGCACCTGGGTGGTACACTTGATTGAGGATCTAAGACTCTTGGTTTCGGCTCGGGTCATGATCTTGGGATTGTGGGATCAAGCCCCAGGCATTGGGCTCCGGGCAGAGTCTCCTTTAAGACTCTGGCTCCCTGTGTCTCTTTGCCCATCACCCCTGTGCTTGGTGTGTGCACGCTCTCTCTCTAAAATAGATAAATAAATCTTTAAAAAAAAAAAAGTGCTCAAGAAACTTAGCTGACTGCCAACCAGTGTTAAGTGTTTTGCATGTGTTACCATTGAATCACCACAGCTAGCTTCTGAGGATAGGTCTTTTTTTTTTTTTTTTTAAGATTTTATTTATTTATTTGACAGAGATTACAAGTAGGCAGAGGCAGGCAGAGAGAGAGAGAGAGGAGAAAGCAGGCTCCCTGCTGAGCAGAGAGCCTGATGCGGGGCTCAATCCCAGGACCCTGGGATCATGACCTGAGCCGAAGGCAGAGGTTTTAACCCACTGAGCCACCCAGGCGCCCCTGAGGATAGGTCTTAATAGTATTTTCATTTTATAGATAAGGAAGTCAAGAATTAGATAAAGTAACCTGATCAGGGTTACACATGGTGAGTGGGGGAGCCAGAGGTTGAACCTTGGTTCTTCTGACTTTAGAACTACCATAAGTAAACAACAAAATAAAGTCAGACATAATCTCACCATTTTTAAGGTAACACCTATTAACATATTGGCGTTGGTCTGTCCTTTTTCTACTGTGAATGTATATTTTAAAAACAAGCATTACATGTTAGGCTTTATATAATGCTTTTTTCCCTCAGTTAATGTCTAAGAAGATAAATGGCTTTTGTACTTAATTTGGGCTTTTTAGTTTTTACAGTTTTTGCTATTGTAAATTTATGATGAACATCCTTGTGAGAATCTTACTACTCAGGGTATATTTCTAGACACGGGAGTTCTGGTCAAAAGATGTGACCTTCTTTATGGCTTAAAGAATGTATTGCTAAATTGCCTTAGAAAGTTAGTGTGGGTTTTCACTTCCGCCCGCAATGAATAGGAGTACCCATTTCCTGATGTGTTTACAGTGTCTAGCACAATATTGCCATTCAGTAAAATCTTTTCCACTTACTTGTTTGAGCATGTTTAAGTATGTAGATTCTGTTCATGTCCTTTGTTGCTCCTTGTCAGTGCTTTTCTTACTCATTTGTAATAGCTAAACCTCCCCCCCCCCCATCATCATAGCTGAGGAAAGTTGTATGAAAACTCAAAGAAGTAATTTGGGTCTAGAGTAGAAGGGGAAAGTCTAAATGAAGTGGCTTTTTTTTTGTTGTTGTTGTCGGTCTGTTATTGACAGGCAGTGGAAGGCAGAGTGTAAGAAAAGTTGGACAACTGCTGTTTGTTAGTTTTCTTATCTACATGGGGATGATTAATAGTACTTGCATTGTTATTTAAAGGATTAAATATACATGAGTGCTTAGTTTTGGCATATACTTAGTGCTCAGAAAATTTAGTTGGCCCAGTTAGTTATTTAATGCATGATTAACAGAAATAACAGATTAACAATTAACAGAATAAATGTCTTTCAAGTCCACAAACCAAGATCGACCAGTTGTTTTTGCGATTTATAGGCACTTTCAGTAAGTACATGTTGCATTAATGAATACAGCTTTAGCTTAGTTGAGTTCGGAGTTTGGGGAATCCAAAGACAAAAGTAGGAAGATTAGTTTCATCAGAATTTGAGTTAGGCTGGGGTCTGGCACTTTGATTATTAGGTTGATTAATTTACAGTAAAAGTTCAAGCTTGCTTAATTTTTTTTTGTTTCCTTTTCCTATTCTCAAGTCCCTCCATGGTTTTCTTCTTTCCTGGGACTGGATACTCTGCATCAGTGGTGGGGCTTTCAGCGGGCACTAGAGCCAAAGCATCCTTCATACTAGTGGTTACATATTCCCCTAGCTGGTAGGAGTGGAGTTTGGAAGCACCTGAAGGTGTGATCTCAGGAAAATCCCATGAGAAGTGTTGACCCTAAACTGCGGAGGTTCTTAAAAAAAACCCCTGTTATTCCTCCCCCTCTGTGGCAGTGTTCTCTGTTTCTATGATGTTCTGTGATGATCTGAATCTTTTACCAGGCCTTGAGTAGGCTGATGAATATATGTTGAGCCCATAAAAAATTTTACAGGAGTCTGAAGAGAAAGTGCATATTATTGTACCAGTGAACACCCTTATTTCTCTCTCTGATTCCTTATTCAGAAGTGCACTATTTTATTGTCAAAAGATCTGTATTAGCTGGATATCAGTACTTCTCAAGCTTTATGTGCTTATGGGTTTCCCTGAAATCTTATTAAAATGCAGATTATGATTCTGCTTATAGATCTGGGGCGGAGCCTATGATTTTACTCACTCCAGTGATTGTCATGTTGCCGCCACTGCTGCTCACTTGGTTTGCAGTCTACACTTACAGGGAAAAGGCAGTTTGTTGCCGTTTTTCGGGGAAGGGAGAACAGGTAGGGTAGTATCTTACTCAGCATTTCTGACAGACTGAATAGATTCATTGTACTGTTCTCACATCATTTAACATTTGTTCAATAAATGAATAAATACCTCCTGGGGAGCTTTGTACTAGCTGTTAAAAGAGCAGCTTGCACCATAGTGTACTACTTGTTAGCCATCCCTAATTGTTAGATTAAATTTGTGTTTGTATTTCAAATTTAGCTCATACCAATCGATATCTCAGTATACTTTTTTTTTTTTTAAAGATTTTATTTATTTATTTGACAGAGAGAGATCACAGTAGGCAGAGAGAGAGGAAGGGAAGCAGGCTCCCCACTGAGCAGAGAGCCCGATGCGGGGCTCGATCCCAGGACCCTGGGATCATGACCTGAGCCGAAGGCAGAGGCTTTAACCCACTGAGCCACCCAGGCGCCCCGATATCTCAGTATACTTAAAGGTTTGCTTTTGCTAGTAATTTGCCTTTTTATTATTTATTTATTTATTTTAAAAGATAGATTTATTTATTTATTTATCTGATGGATCAGAAGGAGGCAGAGAGGCAGGCAGAGAGAGGGGGGCGGTTAGCAGGCTCCCTGCTGAGCAGAGAGCCCTATGTGGGGATTGTTCCCAGGACCCTGGCATCATGACCTGAGAGCCCAAGGCAGAGGCTTTAACCCACTGAGCCACCCAAGTGTCCCAGTAATTTTTGCCTTTTTAAATAGGTTGTCCTCCTAGTGCTGTGAAAAGATGAATTTAGGAAATAAAATCTTCACTCCTAAATTGGTTGTTTTATAATCTCTAACAGATTTTTAGAAGTATAAATGATTAACTTTTTTATTTTTATTTTTCTGATTTTTCTGTTTGTTTTGTTAGCCTGGGAGATACTTTTTCAATCTCCAATCAGGATTTCTCTCCCTCCCTGCCTAATCTTAGTTTTATTTTAAATTGATTTTCACTTTATCTCTATAGGTCGTGTGCGTAGTTCAACAAGTTAGTAATTTTAAAATGCTTATGGGGAAAAGTGACAGTTTTCTGTCTTCCTCACCTGTAACTACCCTGGAGTCCCCTTCCTCAGACTTTCAGCTAGTTTCTTCAGGTATTTATTTTCCTATTTCTAAAGAGTATGTTCATTTAGCTGTTTGTCAGTTTTAGGTGTCCTCATATGTAGATGATAGCCCCTCTTACTGCTCCTGTTTTTCAGTATTGCTATACTGTTACTGTTCTTTTAAATTTCATTAACTAATTAATTTAATTTGGAGGGGGAGGGAGACAAGCAGGTAGAGTGGCAGGCAGAGGTAGGGGGAGAAGCAGAGAGCCCAGCGTAGGACTTGATCCCAGGACCCAGGAATCAGGACCTGAGCTGAAGGCAGACACCCCTACTGTTACAGTTTAAACCAGTATTCAGGTTTTTGGTAAGCTGAATGATGTCCTCCCAGAACAAGTGAATTTACCTTATATGGCAAAGGGAGTAGAGATGTGATTAAATTAAGGATATTAACATAGGGAGATTATTTTGTATTATCCTAGGCCCTAAATGTAATCACAAGGATCCTTACAAGGAAAAGAGGGAGGTAAGATCTAAGGAGGAGAAGTAGGTAGATGTGATACCAGAAGCAAGAGGTTGGAAGGATGGATGCAGGGGAAGGGTTAGAAACTGAGAAATGCAGGTAGCCTCCCAAAACTAAGAAAGTAACCAGATTATTCTTTGGAGCCTCTAGTAAGAGTTAGACTGGCTGATACCTTGAGTCCAGTGAAGCTGCTTTTGGACTTCTGGCTTCCAGAACTTTGAGTAACCTTCATACTGTTGAGCCACCAACAAATCTGTGGTAATTTGTTACAGTTGCATAGGAAACTATAGAAGAGTGGACATTATTATGTCTATATACTCACTGCTGCCAGGTACTGTGGTTATATCCTTTCTGCTCTGACATTATTTTCTCTAGGGTTAATAATTACCTTGTTTTTCAGTTATTTTTTAATACATCATCACTGTTTTCTTTGTGCACCTTTCAATATAATCTTCTACATGGTCAAGAGAATCATATCACACATATACGCACCCCACCTTCTGGAATTCTCCATCATGTTTCAGTCTAAAGTGATTTGCTTTGTTCTCTGTGACTCTATCACTAAATCATCCTTAGTTTTTTCTGACAGGTTACTAAATCTCCTGTCAGTATATTGAGGTATGTCAAATTTCTACCAGTTTTACTTTGTCTTGGGCTCTATCCTTCAGTCTGGCCTGGCTTTTTTCTAAGTTTTTGCATAGCTCTTTTCCTTGGATTTTCCTTCATTCTTATTTTTACTTCATCATCTTGGGAATACTTTTTGCTTCTTCTGTGTTGGCTCTCTATTCCTGGAACTGTATCTTTTCCTTTTTTGGTTTGCTTCCTCTTTTTAGTGGTGCACACCATCAATATTTTGTGAGAAAGATTTCATGGGTTGTAGTTTTTGAGGTCTTCCTTGCTTGGAAAATACGTCTTTATCCTAGCCTATTTCAAGGATTGGCTGGTAACCGGAAGTCCTCTTTCCTCAAAATTTGAAAGTCATTTCTTCTGTCTGCTGTTGGATTTGAGAAGCCTAATGCCACTCTGTTTACTCTTCTTTTTTCCAATTTGGATGATGGGCTTCGATACTGGGTTGGTTCTCCTTGGCCCCTTTCAACTTGTGAATTCATTTCCTTCAGTTTTGAACAGATCCTCCAATTTTTTTTTCTTCTCCATTTTGTTCTACATTCTAGAAGAATTCTTCAGTTCTGTTTCCAACTCTTTATCACTAATTTTTACATTTCCAGTTGTTTTTAAGAACTCTGTTCATTTTCCAGTAGACCTTTCTTTTTGAGAAGGCTAAATTTTTAAAAAAGTGTTTTGGTTTTGGCATTCCATTTCTTTCAAGTTTCTTGTTTGTGTCAGCAGACCACAGTATCTAGCGATCCTTGGTTGTCAGTAACATTTAAGAATGAGGAACTAACAGGCTTGGTCTCAGGGTGGTGTGTTCAAGCCCTGCGTTGAACAGCTCATTGTTTTGTTTGTGTCCTTCCACTTAATCTTGTTTTCAGTTTGGTACTTCACCATCAGCCTCAGCTCCAGCTCTGATTGCTCTGGTCCAGCTACTTCAGAAAGTAAAGTCGTTTTCCCATGAGAATGGGGTTTCTGTGCATCTTACACAGAGGTTTTAACCAGTAGCCACGTTTTGAGCCCCATTCCTCTCTGTTTTCCTTTTCTGACCCTTCTTGGGGTCTGCCAGGCGAGTCTGCTCGCCTCTGCTTGGCAACCCCTTCCACATGCTTTTATTCTTAAGTTACGTGGTTTCTGTTTTCTAGCACATTCATTGTTTTCTTCCTTCTGCTCATTCCCTGCATGCTCCATTGTTCTTACAGTCTTTAACTGTTTTTATTCATTTATTGTCACTTTAATGGGATCCAGAGGGGAGAGAGAACAGTTTCGGATTTCTGTGTTTTAACAAGTGTATTAATAAAACATTTCTAGTACTGTTTCCTTCATGTTCCAAAACACTTGATAATTGCTTTATCTAACAAAAAAAAGGAGAATTCACATAATTCATATTTCTGTTTTTCTTTTTAGAAAATTGCTTTCTTAGATCTAAATTCTAAGGTTGTGTAGTATTGTTTTTAATATACTAAGCTTTAGACAGTTGTGAATTCTTTCCCTCAAGTACAGCAATAGATGATAGAAATTAAGATACTAACTTGGATTTTCAAAACCTAAGTTTTAGGCACCTTTAAGGAATCAGCCAAAGGCAGTGAGGTTTTAAAAAACTTATTATTACCATATTTAAACTTTGAAATGTATTCTGATTTATTAAACTCTACAAGGAGTGGGTCTGTATGTTAATAAAGTGCTTGTAGCCATATCTGGCATGCACAGTAGGTCCTCATGAAGTATTTGTTGACTGAGTACATATGTGAAATTTGTTTGCATATCTAAAATACCAGAGAAGGTGTTAGCTTTATTGGATTCCAGTGAGTTTAAGTTTTATTTCTACTCCAAAAATTGCTTTTAATTAATGAAAACATTTATCCCCAAGACAAGACATTTAAGGATTTTATTTATTTATTTTACAGAGAGAGAGATCACAAGTAGGCAGAGAAAAGAGGGGGAAGCAGGCTCCCCGCTGAGCAGAGAGCCTGATGTGGGGCTTGATCCCAGGACCCTGAGATCATGATCTGAGCTGAAGGCAGAGGCTTAACCCACTGAGCCACCAGGCGCCCCAGTAAAGACATTTATAAGTAGAATGTAAGATTATAGTCACTTACTGATTGAAGGGCAGCTAAGATCATAATTTTCTATTGGGACTATTAGTTGTTCCCGAAACCAGCACACAGAATTAAGGGAGTAATTGTTTTTCCCCTGCTTTTCATGAGGAGCACTCATCCCCTGCTAACAGTAATATAACGTTTGTGCACTTAATACCACACTGCCCCTGCCTGCTTTAGAGCTTTTCTTTCTCTCCTTTGCTCACTAGTAGCTCCAAGCCACTGGGACTTTCTTGGTGGTTCCTAAACAAACACCATCTTGTTCTTGCTTAAGGCCTCAGACTTGCCCTTTAACCTGTAATAGACTTCACCCAGATTTTTTGTGTGGCCCTGTGTAAATTAACTGATTTCCCCTCCTAAACCTAGATAACTCAGTGTTATTTGCTTTTTTTTCTTTCTGTTTTTCAGATAACCTTGCTGTTATTTGGAATAATCTTGTTTATTTATTGTTTGCTGGCTTATTATAGGCTTCCTCTCACATTTTAAGTTTCACCTGTGAAGGAATTAACTCTTGTTTCTTTTGTTTTACCACTTTATTGTTAGCATTTTGAACAGTTTCAGGCACATAACAGTATCTGGCACTTGGTGGACATTTTGTAATTATTTGTTCAAGGGTTATGTAAACTGTACAAAGTGTTTTCACATGTCATCCTATTTGAAAATATTTGAAACTTCAGTTTTTAATTTTACTAAATGTACATTTTTTTTTTTTTAAATAAAAAAATACAGTAAGCTAAGAAGAAGTTACAGCACTGATACCCGTCTTCCCAGTTTTGGGTAAACTAGGAAAATGAGGCCCAGAGAAGTACCCAGTCATACAAGCTCTTATGGTCCAAGCTGCTGGAAAAGACCCATACAGTGGTTCTGAAAATCAGCTAATTTCTTACTCACGTAATTCTCCAGTGGTAGAGAGGAGTCCAAAGTGGATAAGCTGCTTTTGTAGAGATTTTCCAGCTCCCCAGGTTTCTTTTCTTCTGTCTTGGTGTTTAGTATGCTCTTGTCTGCATGGTCAGATCTGACTCACATCTGTGTTCAGCCCACAGGAGGAAGACAAAGCAAGGAGGGCAAGTAGCTTCTTTGTAAGGGTGTGACATGAAAATTTTACACTTATATCCCATTGTTCAGAATTTGGTCATGTGGCGTTAGGAGAGCCCAAGGAATGTAACCTCTAATTTACTTGAAAACTCTGAGGTTTTGCTGGGGAGGAAAGGGGTACCAGGGTACCTTTTTTTACTAAAAGGAGGAAAGGGAAACATGGCCACTTGGAAGGACAGTTAGTCTCTGCTATAGCTAGTAATTTTCAGAACTTTTACTCAAGCCTTTGACTCCTTAGTGCATTGTTCTTTCCTTCCCACCTCATTTATATCTAACATTAGATATTTTTTTCAGGAAATTAAAAATTAAAAATATTTCTGCAACTTTCATTGTCAGATAAAATGTTGGTTAATCCAGAATGGGGTAGGTTCTAGAGCAGTAACAAAAGAGTAACAGTCTTCAATTTTGGTTTGATTGTGTCTTGTTTGATGGGAGATGGAAAAGACTTACATGTCCTTTTTAAGAGGCAAGAATCCTTCCCCAATTACGAGTGCCCTTATATAGCCTGGTGTTAGATAGAGTAGGGGAGATTTTTTTTGTCTCCGTAATGGTTTGGGAAAAACATACCAGCTTAGATCTTGGTTTTCCTGCTGGTTAGGTGGGAAAAGTCCAGTCTGACATTTTTTTTCCTCGTTGGAGGTGTATTCATGATTTTAGGACTAAGCTAAATATGAAATGAGGTCAGACAGATAATATTAGATCTATACAATGAAATAATAAAGAGCTCTTTCTTGGGGGTAGAAGCCAAGGGGGTGGTTCCATGAAAGGCTTTGCAAAGGCTTTAAAAAGAAACCCAAGGAAGAGGGCTGCAATTTTTTTCTTTTTCTTTTTTTCTTTTTTAAAGATGTATATATTGGGGCACCTGGGTGGCTCAGTTAGATTGGGCATCTGCCTTTGGTCACTCAGGTCACCATCCAGCGTCCTGGGATGGAATCCTTCATCAGGCTCCCTGCTCAGCGGGGAGTTAACCTTCTCCCTACCCCCCATGATGGTGCATGCACATGCTCTCTCTTTCAAATAAATAAATTTTAAAAATCTTACTAAAAAAATATTTATTTATTTAATTTAGAGAGAGAGAGTGTGTGCACCGGTGGGGAGGGAAAAGGAGAGAGTGAGAATCTCAAGCAGAAAAAACTCCCTGCTGAGCATTGAGCCAATCTCACCCTGAGATCATGACCTGAGCCAAAATTAAGAGTCAGATGCTTACCAGCTGAACCACCCAGGTGCCCCTATAACTATGCTTTAATTATATTCACCAGTTATAAACATTTTGGCACATTTGCTTTACCTTTACCTCCTTTTACACTTAGACCTGCACTTAAGTTCTCAAATCTTTTGAAAATATGTTGGAAACAGCATATGCTTTACCCCTAAATAACTTAGCATTAATCTCTTAAGAAGTATTCTCTTACAGAAACACAATAACATTATCATACCCAAGAAATTTAACATTAATTCAGAAATGTTCTTTGTTGCACAGTTCATATTTAAACTTCCCCAGGTGGCTCAAAAACTATATTTAATTTTTTTTTTTAATCCAGGATCCAGTCAAAGCATTCTATTAATTTTGAAGAGTCAAAGCTTATTATCTAAAACATCATACTTTCTGGTTTCACTGTTTCCTCATAATAAAATCCATGTTAAACATTCTTAGCAAAACATAATGTGTACTTCCTGGTACATCAAATCTTGTAAATTTGTCCCATTATTGATCACTTGTATGCCTGATCTCTCAAGAAAGACACTTTTTTCATCTTTGTAATTAATAAACATTCATTGATGGTCGTTGCCTGAGGCAGTTAGTTATTCCATTTCTGGATGCAGAATGGTGATTTCCTAATCTTCTAACTCTTCCTCTCCTTTATGGTATCATTGTGGACTGATAGGTTCTTTTGTTGTTCAGTGTGTTAATCAGTTAATGTCACCCAGTCTGTTAATGCCATTGTCCTTTTGTTGCTCAGATTGTCTTAAATTTGATCTGTGAGAGAGAACCTCAAGTCCCTCCTTTGCCAGGTTTCACATGTCCCAGTTTTTGATCACTCCCTATTTTCTGACAAGAGATGTTTCAGATTACAATTCTTCTTCCTAAGACTTGGAATCATAAGAAGTCTTGGGTTCTTTTAGGAGGGCATGGTATTTAGAAACCATTTTATGTGCTGAGTGTGTTCTTAACTGCTGGAATGTCAGGTTGTTGTTTTTTTGTTTTTTTGGTTTTTTTTTTTTAAGACCGCTATTAAAAGGATTTTGCCATTTTGTGTTTAATTTATGAGTTCATACAGGATGAACTACAGTACTTTTGTTTCTTCAAAAGATAAGTTGCAAGAAAAAATAGAGGGGGATCCTATAGATGAAAGAAAAAACTTAAAAAATATATCAATCCATTGTAGTTTGAAAACCTTATTGGATTGTAATTCAGACAGGTAAACTTTTTTTTTTAACATAAGAATTAGAAATTTGAATATATGCAGTATACTGGATATTTGATATTAAGGAAGTACTATGTTTTGCTTTGTTTTCCCATGTATAATGGTGTTTGGTTGTTTTTAAAATGGTATTATCTTTCAAAGATACCTTTGAAAAATTTTTATGGGCAAAATAATTAGGTATCTGGGATATGCACAAAATAATATAGGATGGTTTTATGGATAAAGCAAGAGTGGCCGTGAGTTTTCTCTTCTACCTACTTTCATATATAATTAAAATAATTCGTGATGAAATTTGTAGAATACTGGTTTATACTGATCTGCCCATTTCGATTTACTACCAGAGTTCTCTATTACCTTCCCCAACTCTATCTGTATCTTTTTTTTCTCTTACACTGAGAAGCTCAGTTCCCAAATCCATAGCTATCTTTTGGCCAAATATGAAGATGAAAAGAACCTGGGTCTTTGATGAAATAAACCACTGAATTAACTAACCTTGCATTTAATTGCCTTACTTTGGGCATTCTTATGGGAGATAACAAATAATTTTTTTTGTAATAAAATATACATAAGATTTACTGTATTAACCATCTTTCAGTGTACAGTTTAATAAGTATGTGCACATTGTGGAAACCATCATTGCCATCTATCTCCAGATCTTTTTATCTTACAAACTCAAACTTCATACCTACTTAACAGTAAATTCCCATTCTTCCCTTTCCCAGCTGCAGGCAACTGCCGGTCTACTTTCTGTCTCTAGGAATTTGACTGCTTTAGGTACCTCATAAAAGTGCAGTTACATAGTATTTGTCCTTTTGGGACTGGCTTATTTTACATAGCATAATGTCTTTGTCATACATAGCATAATGTATGACATTGCATAGCATAATGTCTTTGTCTTGGTCTGTTCAGGCTGCCATAACAATATTTTTACACAGTCGTGGAAAGCCCCAAATCACGGTGCTGGCAGATTATGTATTTGATCAGGGCTGGCTTCTTGGTTTGCAGACCGCTGTCTTCTCACTGTGTCCTCACATGGCAGAAGAGGTGAGAGAGCGTTTTGGGATCTTTTATAGAATGGTACTAAACCCATTCATGAGGGCTCTACCCTTACGACCTAATTAACTCCCAGAAGCCCCACATCCTCATACCACAGTGAGGGTTAGGATTTAAGCATGAATTCTGGGCTTATTTCATCAGAGACCCAGGTTATTTTCACCTTACATTCTGTCAAAAGTTAGCTACAGATTGGGGAACTGAGGTTCTCATTGTAAGAGAAGAGAGATACAAAATACAGAAAGGGGGAGGTAAAAAAAAGAACATTCAGTCCATAATAGTGCTCAGAACTTATCCATGTTCCAGAATGTGTCCGTTTCCTTCCTCCATTGTATTTTAATACCACTTTGTTTATCCATTGATCTGTTCATCCATTGATTGTTTTCACCTTTGGCTATCACGAATAATGCTGCTCTTAACGTTGATGTTCTGGTATAGGTTCAAGTCCCTGCTTTGAATTCATTTGGTTATATACCCAGAAGTGTGATTGCTGAATCTTAACGTAATTCTGTATTTAACTTTTTGAGAAACCACCATATTGTTCCACAGTGGCTGCTCCATTTTATTTTACTTTTCACCAGCAGTGTACATGGGTTTTAATTTCTTCACATCCTCATCAACACTATTTATTTTCAATAATAGTCATGCTAATGGATGTGAAGTGGTGTTTCAGTGTGGTTTTGACTTATATTTCCTTGATGACTGGTTATGTTACACATCTTCTTACATGTTTTTGTATATCTTAAGAGAAATGTTTCTCCATGTCCCTTGCCTATTTTTTATTTATTTATTTTTTATTTTTTTAAATTTTATTTTTTATAAACATATATTTTTTTTTCCCCAGGGGTACAGGTCTGTGAATCGCCAGGTTTACACACTTCCCTGCACTCATCATAGCACATACCCTCCCCAATGTCCATAATAACCCCACCCCCCCAACCCTCCTCCCCCCAGCAACCCTCACCTTGCCTATTTTTAAATTGGCTTTTTTTTTTAATTGTTGAGTTGTTGGAGTTCTTTATATGTTCTGGATATAATTCCTTATCAGATACATAATTTGCATACATTTTCTCTCTCGTTCCATGGGTTACCTTTTCACTTTTGTCCTTTGATGCACAAAAAAGTTCTAATTTTGATGGTGTTCGGTTTATCTACTTTTTCTTTTGTTGCCTGTTTTTCTTAGCATCCTGATGAAGAAATCTGCCAAATCTCATGGCCTGGGCACTTTTCCTTATTTTCTTATAAAAGTTTTATGTCTTAGTTTTAGGTCTTTGATCCATTTTTGTAGGTTGTGTAAGGAAAGGATCCAACTTCATTCTTTTGCATGTGGCTATCCAGTTTCCCTATCACCATGTATTGAAAAGACATTGTCAGAAAACATTTGACTATATGTGCAGTCACATGGGACCATAGGTGGAATAGAGTAGTATTTCTCTCTGGTCACTGTTTCATTGGTGTGTATGTCTGTATTTATGTCAGTATCACACTATTGTAGCTTTGTATTACTCTTTGCAATAGGGAAGTGCAAAATTTCCGACTTTATTCCCCCATGGTTTTGGCTATTCAGGTCCCTTTAGTTTTCTGCAAAAAAAATGCCATCAGGATATTGATAGGGATTGCATTAAATCTGTGGATCACTTCGGATAATGTTGACATGTTAACAGTATTAAATCTTTTAGTTCATGAACAAAGGATGTCTTTCCACTTTATTTTTAAATTTCTTTAAGCAATGTTCTGTAGTTTTCACCTTGTTGATAAAATTTATTCTTAAATATTTTATTTTTTTTTAACTTTTTTTTTTTAAATTTTATTCTTTTTGATGCTGTTGTAAAATCAGTTGTTTACGTGATTTCCTTTTGGGATTGTTTAGAAGCACCATGGATTTTTGTGTGTTGATTTTGTGTCCTGCAACTTCATTGAGATAACAAGTAATTTTATTCCTTAAGTGCTAACACGTTTGAAAATCCCTTTTCTTTGACTAAGAACATACCACCTAGAAATCTGATCAGAGCTCAGAGGTTTATCCCTCAGGCGCTCTGCCTTACCTGTCTGTGCAGGTTGGCTGCTATATAGGATAGGTCCAGTGCAGCAGTATGTTATTGGTGCTTAATGTTATTTGTGTTAAGTCCCTTCTTAATTCCACTTCCTGTATATTCATCAGCAGAGGACAAGAAACCATAATTCTGATTATCCCAGAAGAGTATACACTCTGTACCAGATATTATCACGTGAGAAAATTTGTTGACATCTGATAATAGTTTTTGTTGATTCTCCTCCTGCCATGTTTATTAGTATTCGAAGAAAATAGGGCAAATAAATGATGGGAATAAGGGTGGGGTAGAGGAATAGTACAGTGTAGGAAAAATTTTTTTCATTGTAAACCAAAACCGGATATTTTGGTTTGTGAATTACAGTTCTGTTGGTATTCTGACTTAAGATTTGTCTTTGATTAAGCATTAGGTTCTTTTGACAGTGCTAGGTACCTGCTGCTGGGCACATAGTTGTAGGGGCTTCTTTACAACCATGTGTGACTAGTTCATGCTTCTGAGCAGCTGCGTGTCTGATTCCTTTTAAGATTATAAGTGTTTTGTTAAAGTGTTTCTATGCTAAGTTTGGACATTGCGTTTTTTGGGAAATCATCAAGATTTAGTTACTTAAATTACCATAGTAGAATGTATCCTGCGAATTGATGATGCAGATTAAAACATCTTTGTTTTATCCAACAATAGAATTGAATTCATGGGTAGGAAGACCAACAGGCATTTCCTGCCATATTTATCAAAACAGTGTTTTAAAGAATGTGTAAAGTTCTTTACTTAAACAAATCGCTGTGCTGACTTCCTGTGGAAGATGATGATCTAAGCCCATATGTTAAAACAAACAGACAAACACACACTGAAATGACCAACAAGATAAGGGGAGAGTTTGGTCTCCATGGAAACCCTGGAAAGGTGCCATAACTAAACTAAAGAGAATTTTGGCAGGAAAAGGTACAAATGAGAAATGCAGCGAGGGACGTTCTTTCTGGTTAACTTGGTGGTTGAGAAGCCCTCTGTGGTTGTGGGTAAAGACCTATTTTGAGATAGAATTTAAGGATTGTCCATGGGGTAGGTGGTTGATTTGATATATTGTACTTTGAAGCAAGGATTGAAAACTAAATGACTCAGAATGGTTATTACCAAGGGCAGTATGATCAGTGATCATGGTTGCAGGGGAGAGACTAACTATGAAGCATGAAGCAGGGGAGAGACTAACCGTGAAGCACAAAGTTCAAAGTTCGCTTGCTCTGAAATCTGCCTGTGGTCTGCATTGTTGCTACTTGACTACATATTGCTGAGTCTCTCTGGTGACCAAGGAAGTTTGACAGGCAGCCTGTAAGATAGCCCCCAATAATCCCTGCCTCCTGGTATTCATGCCTTGTATCAGATTCCCCTCCCCTTGAGTGTGGCTAGAGCTAGTGACTTGATTCTCCCACGTATGACAGAAGTGAATGGGTTAACTTAACAGCAAAACTTTTCACGTTAGGTTACAAAAAAGCTTTGGCTTTCATGTTGATCAGTCTTTTCTGATTTTCTCTGAAACAGTCTCCCATTTTGTAAACTTCTCTGTGGAGCTCATGAGGCAAGGACCTAGTGTTCTGGCCAACAGCCAGTGAAGACCTCATGCCTGCCAGTAGTCATGTGTATGAGCTTGGACTGCCAGCCGATCCTTCCACCATTAAGTTCTGAGATGACAGAGGCCCTGGGGAACACATAGACTGTAGTCTTGTGAGAGACCCTGAGCTGAATGCCCCCAGCTAAGCCACACTTAGATTCCTGAGAAAATAGAAAAACTGAGAAGATACGTGTTTGATTTTTTTTTAAGCTTCTTAAATTTGGGGGAATTTGTTAGGCAGCAGTTTGAGAGCCAAGACAGGAAATAACAATGTGAACACACACACACGTACACACACACACACACACACCTGCCCCCAAGTTTTGAACTTGGTTCTGAATGTTTTCTGATTGAACCTGACACAATTCCCAAATGTTGTATAAACATAGATCTTTCTCTTTTAATTTGAATATACAAAAAGCTAGACACATACAGTCTCAGTAGTCTAAAAGAAGATGACCATTATTATGAGCAAGTGATATCCTGTGATACAGACTTATTGCAAGAAATGAGAGAAAATGTTGCAGTTTAAAGAAGAACCAATCAGTATTCTCAAGGAGTGTCATGAACATTTGAAGAAAAAGAATTAGACAGCAGGAAAGAGTGAAAATTCTTAAGTGAGATTTGTGATTCTTTTTTTTATTTTTAATTTTTTATTAACATATGTTGTATTATTAGCCCCAGGGGTACATGTCCGTGAATCGCCAGGTTGACACACTTCACAGCACTCACCATAGCACATACCTTCCCCAGTGTTCATAGAGATTTGTGATTCTTAACTGATTTGTTTTTGGAGAGGTAGCAGAAGGCTTTAGAAATAGTCCCATTTTTAAGAGGAAAATCTGAAATGGACACTATAGGCACAAGTGTAAGAAACAACAAAGAATAGATCCAGTGTATAATAAAGGTTCAGAGTGAGCAATCAGAGCAAACATATAAAAGATAAAGTCAGAGAAACAGTAAAAATTATCTTGACCTAGAGAGGAAGGATCAAAAGGGCTCAGAGAATATATATAGCTAACATTTATGAACAGTTATTATGGGTTAAGTATTTTTCACCTTGAAACTCATTTGAAATTCTCTACCACCCCCATATGTGGTAGGATCTGTTAATGTTGTTATTCTACAGATAACTAAAATGCATGCCAAGCAAAATAAATGAGATCCATACCTAGGAATAGCCTAGTGGATTTAAAAATTTTGAAATACAGAAATAAATAGTACAAGTATGCAGACAAGAAACAGGTTACCTTCAATGGAAGGCGTATGGCTGCCATGTTGGACAGTGCAGAATAGAGCATTTCCATTATAATAGAAAGTTTGGTTGGATAGCACCATGTTAAAGATAGTGGCATGGCATTTAGAAAATCCTGAGGAAGAAGCTATTATAACCTAAGAATTTTAAATTGGTGAAACTATCCTTCAAATAGTCAGGATAACAGTATGGCAGTTTTCAGGCTTGTGATGATTGGAAGTATGTCTCTTGAGTACTTTTCTTGAAAAAATCCTACTCTGTAAATCCAGGCACCTGGGGAGTCAGCAGCTCGGAAGGATGATGAATCAGCTTCAGAGTCGTATTTGTTTAACCCTCTGTTTCTCAGAATAACCTAAGATCTATTAAAGGGAAAATCTTCATTGATGGCAAATCTAAAGAGAATATCCTTCATAAACCAGATTTCAGGCTGTGAGAGCAATGATTTCAACCAACAACATCTCAACTCCAGAGCTGCTTCTCCCTCTGACGGTTGTTAAATAAAACCACAGAAAACAGTTTGTATTTTAAGGACACTTAATCCACTGAAACCACTTTTGTTGAAATCACACAGAATATCTCCGTGCCGCCAAATCCAAGCTGACTTCTCAGTCTTCACTTTGCTCAATCTCTGTGTACTTTTTGGGCACAGTTCATCATTGTCTCCTTTTAGAAACACTGCCTGGCTTCCAGAAAAGCTCTTCCTACCTTACCAGTAGTTCCCTGTGCAGTCTCCTTCACTAACTGGCTCCTCCTCCTTAGTGCTAAATGTGGGAGGCCTCAAGGCTCACTCCTCAGGCCAGACTTCTTGTTTTCTGTAATTACTCACTAGGAAATCACATTTAGTGTTTAAATGTCTTCTGTTAGCTGATGATACTTTAATTTATATGTCCTCTTCCTTCCCTAAACTGCTGTTAAATCTGTCTAGCTGCCTATATGACATTTCTTCTGCTTGTATGTGTGATTGAAATCAATACCCAAAGAGGTGAAAATGAAATTCTTGGCTTCTCTCTCTCTCTCTCTTTTTAAAATAAGATTTATGGGGCGCCTGGGTGGCTCAGTGGGTTAAAGCCTCTGCCTTCGGCTCGGGTCATGGTCCCGGGGTCCTGGGTTTGAGCCCCACGTGGGGCTCTCTGCTCAGCGGGGAGCCTGCTTCCTCCTCCTCTCTCTCTGCCTGCCTCTCTGCCTACTTGTGATCTCTATCTGTCAAATAAATAAATAAAATCTTTAAAATAAGATTTATTTATTTAGAGAGCACAGGAGCAAGTTTGGGGAGGGGCAGAGGGAGGAGGAGAGAGAAACCCTAGCAGACTCCTTACTGAGCTAAAGCCTGACCCTGAGGTCTCAAGACCCTGAGATCATGACCTGAGCTGAAACCAAGAGTCAGACGCCCAACTGACTCCGGTGCCCTGGGGCCTGTATGCTCCTTTCTTACCCCAGACTTGGGCATTCCTGGTGTGTCTTTCCTCAGTAAATGGAACTGCCTTTTCCTCCATTGGGCTTGGTTCTAAAACCTTGGATTTATCCTCTGACTCCTCTGTCCACCAGTTAAATCTGGCCGTGCTATCTTCAGAACGTATTCTGAGTTTATCCATCTCTCTGTGGCTGCCCCTGAGGTCAGACCATCATTATCTTTACCTATGTTACAGCAGTAATTCAGGAACCAGTCTCCTTTTTTCCAGTTTTGCATTGTATTCACACAACAGATAATTACCTCAGAACAAGGTAGAAACCCTGCAGTGGCTTCTTAACCACTCTTAAATGCACGGTCCTTCTACCATGGCATACAAAGCTGTGTCTGATCAGGCCTCTGCTAACTGAGCCATCTCCTCTACCACATTACTCTGTATTAGTGTTATCAAATTCAGCAAACTTATTTCTACTTAGGCTGCCTGAAGTATTTTCCTTCACAAGTTTGGATGACTAATTCTCTGTTCATTTTGGTCTCTGCTTTAGTCACATCCTCAGAGAGGCTTTTCTATGACCATTCTACCTGAAATAATGCCCTATTGTCATTACTTACATTCTCTTCTTGGTCTGTTTTTATAGTAGTTAACGCTATTTGAAACATTTTATATTTGTTTATAATAGCCCCCAACACTAGAATGTATATGTTCATGAAGGCAGGGATGTTTTTTGTCTGTCTTATTTAACTCCTATATCCCTAGCAGCTAGAAATCTGAGCATGACCCAGAGTACTGTACTAGCATATAAATAGATGCTTACTAAACTATTGTTGAAGGGAGGCTTTTCCCTAAAATGAGCAAAACCACAGAAGTGAATGAGATTAAAAACAAACAAACAAACAAAAAAACCAGTTTCCAGAATTAGAGGGTAAATGTTTAGTTCTAGTAAGTGGAGAAGATCTTTAATGTTTAATTCTCTCTTAATGAATTAATGAAAGAAATTGCATCTTTGAAAATGGAATTGTGAAAATTTCAAGTCATTGGATAAGCATGATTACAATTATTTAAAAAGTATGGTGGAGGAAGCAAGGTGGCAGAAGAGTAGCAGACTGAAATATCATTAGGTCAGGATTTCAGTTATCAAATTATTCTGAACAACTACAAACTCAACAGGAGAAAGAAGAGCAGCAATTCTAGGAACAGAAAATAGAACACTTTCTGGAAGGTAGGATGGGCGGAGAAGTGAATCTAAAGCGACCGGAAGATAGACTGGGGTGGGAGGGGCTGGCTCCTTGCAAGTGGTGGAGCAGCGGAGCAGAAAATCAGAATGTTTAGAAGTTCGCTCCACTGAGGGACATAGCTCCAGAGGCTAAGCGGGGGTGGAGCCCTCTCAGGGACAATGTGGTGTCAGGACCCGTGGGGTCACGCTGTCGGGAGTGTGACAGAGTTGCCAGGTATCTGAGTGAGGAAGCCGGCTACAGAGACGGAGCCCAGAGTGAGCTCGCTGCTTGTGGTTACCTTAAACCGTGATCCAAGGCACATTTGGGCCACTGCTCTTTTAGCAGGGAACCCATAAGCGGCAGATCGGGGAGACCTCCTCCCTTCCTCCTCCGAGAGGAGCAGCACAGGAGTGCGCAGCAGGAATCTGTTGGGTTTGGAGATTCCAAATGGGGCTGTGCACCAGAGATAGAAATGCTTGGTCATAGGCCAGGTGAACATGGAGTGTGGCTGGAGACCAAGGAGACGGGAGGGATTGACTGCTTTTCTCTGAGGGTGCACTGAGGGGTGGGGCCTCAAGCTCTCTGCTCTGATGGGGCTGGAGATTGGGAGGCTGCCATTTTCATTCCCTTCCTTGAAAGCTGTAGGGAAAACATGCAGGGAACAAAAGCTCTGGAGATTGAACCCACACATAATACTTAGCCTGACTCCTGGCAAAGGCAGTGCAATTCTGCCTGGGGCAAAAACATTTGAGAATCACTGCAACAGGCCCCTCCCCTAGGAGATCAGCAAGAACATCCAGCCAAGACCAAGTTCACTGATAAACGAGATTTAGTCTTAAAAAGTTAAATCTATTTTATTTTATTTTTTTCTTATTCTATTTATCCTTCTTACCTCTTTAACGTTTTTTTAACTATTTTATGTTTACCTTTTTAAAAAATCGTTAATTTTCATTGTTATAGTCATATTTTATCCTTTCATTGTATTTAACCTTATTTTTTGTATACATATAGGTTTTTCTTCTTTAAAATTTTGGGATACAATTTCTTCTAATAGCTCAAAATATACCCTAAATCTAGCACATGGCTTTTTTCCAGTCTTCAGCCTGATCACATTCTTTTTTTTTCTTTTTCTAACCAAATTATTTTAACATTTCTTTTTTTAGAATCTTTTTTAAAAATTTTCATCTACACAGTATATTCTATCCCTTCATCGTGTTTACCCTTATTTTTGTGTATATATGTTTTTCTTTCTCTAAAAATTAGGAGGTGGTTTCTGCTAAGAGACCATAATACACCCCAAATCAAGTGGGTGGCTCTGTTCTATTCACCAGTCTAATACATATATGTAATTTTTTATTTTTTTGTTTTTAACCCCCCCTTCTCCCCCAGGTTTTGGATCTCTTCTGATTTGGTTAGTGTACATTTTTCTGGGGTCTTTGCCACTCTTACTGTATTTTACTCTCTCATTATTACATTCTTATCTGGATAAAATAACAAGGTGGAAAAACTCACCACAAAAAAAAGAACAAGAGGCAGTCCTGACTGCTAGGGACCTGATCAATATGGACATTAGTAAGATATCAGAACTAGACTTGAGAGTGACGATTATCAAGGTGCTAGCTGGGCTCGAAAAAGGCATGGAAGATATTAAAGAATCCCTTTATGGAGAATTAAAATCCCTTTCTTGAGAAATAAAAGAACTAAAATCTAACCAAGTTGAAATAAAGTTATTAATGAGGTACAATAAAAAATGGAAGCTCTTACTGCTAGGATAAATGAGTCAGAAGAATTAGTGATAGAGAAGACCAAATGACAGAGAATAAAGAGGCTGAGCAAAAGAGAGACAACCAACTACTGGACCACGAGGGGAGAATTTGGGAGATAAGTGATACTATAAGATAAAACAATATTAGAATAAATGGGATCCCAGAAGAAGAAGAAAGAGAAGGGCAGAAAGTATATTGGAGTGAATTATAGTAGAGAATTTCCCTAATATTCCAGAGGGAACAAGCATCAAAATCCACGAGGCACAGAGAATCCCCCAGTCAAAATCAGTAAAAATAGGTCCGTACTACATCGTCTAATGGTAAAACTTACATGTCTTAGTGACAAAGAGAAAATCCTGAAAGCAGCTCAGGACAAGAAGTCTGTAACATACAATGGTAGAAATACTAGATTGGCAGCAGACTTATCCACAGAAACCTGGGAGGTCAGAAAGAACTGGCATGATATATTCAGAGCACTAAACTTGAAAAATATGCAGCCAAGAATACTATATGCAGGTAGGCTGTCATTGAAAATGGAAGGAGAGATAAAAAGCTTCCAGGACAAACAAAAATTAAAAGAATTTGCACACACCAAACCAGCCCTACAGGTAATAGGGAAAGGGGTACTCTAAGGGAAGAGAGCCAAAAAATAATAGACCAGAAAGTAACATAGTATACAGTAACAGTCACCTTAGAGGCAATACAGTGGCACTAAATTCATATCTTTCAATAGTTACCCTGAATGTGAATGGGCTAAATGATACAATTAAGAGACATAGAGTATCAGAATGGATAAAAAAACAAGAGCCATCGATATGCTGTCTACAAGAAACTCATTTTAGACCTAAAGACACCTCCAGATTTAAAGTGAGGGGGTGGAAAACAATTTACCATGCTAATGGACATCAAAAGAAAGCTGGGGTAGCAATCTTTATATCAGATGAATAAGATATTAAGCCAAAGACTATATAATAAGTGATGATGAAGGACACCCTATCATACTTAAAAGGTCTGTCCAACAAGAAGATCTAACAGTTTTAAAAATCTGTGCCCCTAACATGGGATCAGCCAATTAAATAAACCAATTAATAACAACATCAAAGAAACACATCGACAGTCAAACAATATACAATAATAGTCGGAGACTTTACCCCCCTCACTGAAATGGACAGATCATCCAAGCAAAATATAGCAAGGAAATAAAGGCATTAAATGACACACTGGACCAGATGGACATAAAAGATATATTCAGAACATTCCATCCCAAAGCAACAGAATACACATTCTGAACTAGTGCACATGGAACATTCTCCAGAATAGATTGCATCCTGGATCCCAAATCAGGTCTCAGCCGGTACCAAATGATTGGGATCATTCCCTGCATATTTTCAGACCACAGTGTTCTGAACTACAACTCAACCAAGCTAGAAAGAATTCAAATACATGGAGGCTAAAGAGCATCCTACTAAAGAATGAATGGGTCAACCAGGAAATTACAGAAGAATTGAAAAAATGCATGGAAACAAATGAAAATTGAAAACACAACTGTTCAAAATCTTTGGGAACACAGCAAAGGTGGTCCTGAGAGGGAAGTATATAGCGATACAAGCCTTTCTCAAGAAATAAGAAAGGTCTCAAGTATACAACCTAACCCCTAAAGGAGCTGGAGAAAGAACAGCAAAGAAAGCCTAAACCCAGCAGGAGAAGAGAAATCATAAAGATCAGAGCAGAAATCAATGAAATAGAAACAAAAGAACAGTAGAACAAATTGACAAAACTAGGAGCTGGTTCTTTGAAAGACTTAGTAAGATTGATAAACCCCTGTCCAGGCTTATCAAAAAGAAAAGAGAAATGACCCAAATAAATAAAATCATGAATGAAAGATGAGAGATCACAACGAACACCAAAGAAATACAGACAACTATAAGAACATATTATGAGGAACTATGCGTCAGCAAATTTGACAATCTAGAAGAAATGGATGCATTTCTAGAGACATATAAACTAGCAAAAGTGAACCAGGAAGAAATTGAAAACCTGGACAGACCCATAACCAGTAAGGAGATTGAAGCAGTCATTAAAATTCTCCCAACAAACAAGAGCCCAGGGCCAGACGCCTTCCCATGGGAATTCTACCAAACATTTAAAGAAGAATAATACCTATTCTCCTAAAACTGTTCCAAAAAATGGAAATGGAAGGAAAACTTCCAAACTCATTTTATGAGGCCAGCATTACGTTCATCCCAAAACCAAAGACCCCACCAAAAAGGAGAATTACAGACCAATATCCTTGATGAGCATGGATGTTAAAAAATCTCACGAAAATACAACCTGATAGGATCTAACAGTACATTAAAAGCATTATTCACCAAGTGGGATTTATTCCTGGGCTGCAAGGTTGGTTCAACATCTGCAAATCAATCAGTGTTGTATAATACATTAATAAAAGAAAGAACAAGAATCATATGATACTCTCAATAGATGTTGAAAAAGCATTTGACAAAGTACAGCATACTTTCATGATCAGAACTCTTCGAAGTGTAGGGATAGAGGGTACATACCTCAATATCATCAAAGCCATCTACGAAAAACGCGCAGCAGATATCATTCTCAATGGGGAAAAACTGAGAGTTTTTCACCTAAGGTCAGGAACATGGCAGGGATGTCCACTATCACCACTGCTGTTCAACATAGTACTAGAAGTCCTAGACTTGGCAATCAGACAACAAAAAGAAACAAAAGGCATCCAGATCAGTAAAGAACTAGTCAAATTCTCACTCTGTGCAGATGATAGAATACTTTATGTGGAAAATGCAAAAGACTACACTCCAAAACTACTAGAACTCATACAGGAATTCAGTAAAGTGTCAGGATATAAAATCAGTGCACAGAAATCAGTTGCATTTCTATACACCAACAGCAAGACAGATGAAAGAGAAATTAAAGAGTTGATCCCATTTACAATTGTTCCCCAAACCATAAGAAAGAGGCAGAGAATCTGTACTCAGAAAACTATAAAGTACTCATGAAAGAAATTGAAGACACAAAGAAATGGAAAATAATCTGTGCTGATGGATTGGAAGAACAAATATGTGAAAATGTCTATGCTACCTAAAGCAATCTATACATTTAATGCAATCCCTATCAAAATACCATCCATTTTTTTTTTCAAAGAAATGGAACAAATAATCCTAAAATTTATATGAAAGCAGAAAAGACCCCAAATAGCCAGGGGAATGTTGATAAAAGAAAGCCAAAGTTGGTGGCATCACAATTCCAGACTTCAAGCTCTATTACAAAGCTGTAATCATTTTATGAGTTATATAAAATGTTATAAAAAAAAAGCTGTAATCATCAAGAGAGTATGTTACTTGCACAAAAACAGACACATAGATCAGTGGAACAGAATAGAGAGCCCACAGACTCTCAACTCTATGGTCAACTAATGTTCGACAAAGCTGAAAGAATGTCCAATGGAAAAAAGACCGTCTCTTCAACTAATGATGTTGGGAAAATTGGACAGCCACATGCAGAAGAATGAAACTGGACCATTTCCTTATACCACACACAAAAGTAGAATCAGAACGGATAAAGGACCTCAAGTGAGACAGGTATCCATCAAAATCCTAGAGGAGAACACAGGCAGCAAACTCTCTGACCTCAGCAGCAGCAACTTCTTCCTAGAAACATCGCTAAAGGCAAGGGAAGCAAGGAAAATATGGGACTTCAAAATCAAAAGCTTTTTGCACAGCAACAGTCATCAAAACCAAAAGACAGCTGACGAATGGGAGAAGATATTTGCAAATGACATATCCGATAAAGGGCTAGTACTCAAAATCTATAAAGAACTTAACAAACTCAACACTCAGAGAACAAATAATCCAATCAAGAAAAGGGACAGAAGAGGGGCGCCTGGGTGGCTCAGTGGGTTAAAGCCTCTGCCTTTGGCTCAGGTCATGATCCCAGGGTTCTGGGATCGAGCACCACATGGGGCTGTCTGCCCCCCAGGGAGCCTCCTTCCTGTTATCTCTCTCTCTGCCTGCCTCTCTGCCTACTTGTGATCTGTCAGATAAATAAAATCTTAAAAAAAAAAAAAAAAGAAATGGGCAGAAGACAGGAACAGACAATTCTGCAAAGGAGACATCCAGATGGCTAACAGATACATGAAAAAGTGCTCCAAACGCTCGGCATCAGGGAAATAACAGATCGAAACCACAGTGAGATACCACCTCACACCAGTCAGAATGGCTAAAATTAACAAGCGAGGAAATGACAGATGTTGATGAGGATGAGGAGTAAGGGGAACCCTCCTACATTATTAGTGGGAATGCAGTCTGGTACAGCCACTCTGGAAAACACGCACGGAGGTTCCTCAAAACGTTGAAAATAGAGCTACCCTTCAACCCAGCAATCTCAGTACTGGGTATTTACCCTAAAGATACAAATGTAGTGATCCAAAGGGCACGTGCACCCGAATGTTTATAGCAGCAATGTCCGAAATAGCCAAACTCTGGAAAGATCCTAGATGTCCATCAACAGATGAATGGATAAAGAGGATGTGGGGTGTGTGTGTGTATATATATGCAGCTATCAGAAGAAATGAAATCTTGCCATTTGTAAGGATGTGGATGGAACTAGAGGGTATTAGTTGAGCTAAGTAAGTCAATCAGAGAAAGACAATTATATGCTCTCTCTGATAGGAGAAATTTGAGAGGCAAGGTGGGGGCTTGGGGTAGGGAAGGAAAAAATGAAACAAGATGGGATTGGGAGGGAGACAAACCATAAGAGATTCTTAATCTCACAAAACAAACTGGGTTGCTGCCCGGTGGGAGGGTAGGGATAGGGTGGTTGGGTTATGGACATTGGGGAGGGTATGTGCTATGGTGAGTGGGGAGTGCTGTGAAATGTATAAGCCTGATGATTCACAGACCTGTTCCCCTGGAGCAAATAATAATGTGTTAATAAAAATAATTAAAAAAAAAAGTATGGTGGAGACAGTGAATCGCAGTGTAAATACAGTTGTTAGGAAGGTCAGGAGTATGACCTTGAGCAAACCTGCCAGAGTTGAGAGAAAAAGGATTTAAAAAACAGGGAAAAATGGACGAGAAGATTTTTTCTGAACTAAATTTCCTTTTAATGTCATAGAATGTTTTCCTTTTAGTCAAGCATTTTGGTGCTTTCTTATTCGTGACATAATCTTTTGTATTATTTAGCCAATGGAGGTAAACTTTTTTCTTTAAACCAAAGTTGTATCTGCCATTTAGGTGCTGTTAAATAATACTTAATATTAGACAAATATCAGTCTGCTAATGGTATTAAGTATATTCAGGCGCCATGATGGGAAGCTGGACATTATTATTCTTGCTTTCATCTTTAGCTCTCCACACCTTATCAGTGATCAGGCCTTGCATTCTAAACTTCATAGATGTATTTTAAAATTTCTTCACTTCTGTCCCGTTTTTGCCTCTGTGGTTTAGTTAATGAAATAGTTAATATTAAAAAACCAATTTAATACGTTTGTTGTGAGGGTTAAATACCTAACATACTATAAGTGCATTTTGAATATTTGCTGTTTATGCTAATACTGTTACTGTAGATACTGGTTCAGATCACTCTCATTCCTTACCAGGATGTGTCTAGTCTTCGCCCAGTTCCCAGTTCTCTTCACTTCAGCCTGAGTAATCTAAAGGCACACCTGTTTGGATTACTTGTATTTAACACTTCCCTGTTTAAAACTTCTCAGTGGGCTCCTTTTATCATTGGAGTAACATCTGCGAAACTTTTTTTTATAACATACCTTATGAACTCTGACTTCTTTTTGTGAACAGGCTGCTCTTTTGTAGCGGGGTTTATAGGTGAGTAGGGAGGAGTCCTGTCAAAACAAAATAGAATTGAGTGTGACTTTGCCAGGACAGATGAACAAGGAAGGGCTTTCTGTTTCTTAAAGCATGGCCATAATAATTCTAGTTTGTAAAGATTTTTTTTTAAAGATTTTATTTATTTATTTAACAGACAGAGATTACAAGTAGGCAGAGAGGCAGGCAGAGAGAGGGGGAAAACAGGCTCCCTGCCGAGCAGAGAGCCCGAAGCAGGGCTCAATCCCAGGACTCTGGGATCATGACCTGAGCTGAAGGCAGAGGCTTTAACCCACTGAGCCACCCAGGTGCCCCTAGTTTGTAAAGATTTTAGGTGATATTAATAACCAGATGCCCATTCTGATTATAAAAATATCTTAGGGCATGCATAGATGTACAAATTTTGTGCAGTATTACTTTGTATAATCTCCATGGAAACTATGTGCATTATATTTTGTTAAGGCAACTTAATGAGGTGATTTGCTTTGTGGAATGAATTATGAGCCAGTTAAGAGTTAGTGAACATCTAACAAAGATGGTAACTTTAGGTTTAGAATGGTCAGTTTCGAACTCTTCATTCTAACATTATATAACCTTAATACACCAAGGCTTGTTTGTTAAGATCACACCTATAGAGTAAATGCATTAGCAACTGTTTATCTTTCTGTTCTTTGTTGCAGGAGGGTATGGTTCCATTCCATTTTATCCAAACATGATATCAGATTATCCAGGAACAAGTTAAAAAGAAGGGAGACTGGTTCCAGAACACATCTCTGGAAATTACCCTATGGACCCTGACTCTCATGGCAACATTACAATGTAGGTTTTATATGAGCATCAATAGCCAGTGGTCTTTGTTGAGCCTATCACGTAACATGTTCCTGTTCACTGAGTCAGAGGTTGAAAAAGGATATTATAAAGTCTGTTAGCAGTTGCTTTATTATTGGAAATAATGGTGTAATCAAAGTGATAATTTGGTCCAGAGACCTAGGAGTACAGAATCTTATCTGACCAGTCCTGCTTTCAGCCTGAGGCTTCTTGAGTGTACAGACAGTTGCCGACTTAATGGTGGTTTGACTTAGGATTTTTCAACTTTGTGATGGTATGAAAGCTGTATGCATTCTGTAGATGTACTTTGAATTTTGATCTTTTCCTGGGCTAGCAATACACGGTATGATACTCACTACTGTTTGGCCATGTGACCACAAGGGTAAATTGCCAGTACATTTAATAGTGATTCTGTACCCATATAACCATTTATTTTTCACTGCCAGGATAGTTATTCAGTAACTTACATGAGCTATTCAACACTTCATTATCAAACAGGCTTTTCATACAAAATTATCCAGTACGATAATTTAGCCAACTGTAGGCTAATGTAAGTGTTTTGAGCACATTTAAGGTAGGTGTGGCTGAGCTGTGTTTGGTAGGGTAGGTGCATTTAAATGCATTTCAGTTTATGGTATTTTCAATTTATGATGGGTTTATTGGGCTGTAACCCTGTCTTCAGTCAAGACTGTTAATGTAAAGAAGCAGCAAAGCCGGTCAGCTGTAACACTTTGTTGGTAGTTCCGGCTTTAGCTTCAGGCTCCAGGGAGCTTTGCTGGACCATTTGGAGAACTTTACCTAAGCCAGATTGGCCTCAGTAGCTTAGAACTAGAATCAGTAAATGTTTGTTTCTTTGTGCAGCAAAGCCTAAACCCCTGCTGACACCTTTTGCTTACCAGTGTGCCTACTGTGTGCCACATTCAGTGCTCATTTCTTTACGTTTATTGCTTGGTTAGTCCTCAGAGCAACTCTGAGAGATAGGTATTTAAAGATGAGGAAGCTGAGTCTTTAAAAGCCTTAGTTACTTCCTCAGAGTCATACAGGCAGGTGAAGTGAAGAAGTGTCCAGTATGACTTCTCATTTCTTGAACAAGTTTTTTAGAGATGGGGCCCCAAGAATGTATTACAGGTGTGCTAAGATAATGATCACTTGATCCTGGGGGATGCCTACTGGGCTGGATGGGGGGGGGGCTTAGCTGACTAGAGTGTCTGACTGAATAGATATGAACAGCCTAATCTTTTATACTGGTGTGCCATACAAATACTATATTCTGTGTATGTGCTGACATGAGGAAAATAGAGATGCACTGGCCTGCTCCACTGAAAGCAACAAGAGTCGGCAAGAGAGAGCATTTGTCCCCACTTCTCACAGCCATCCTCCAGTCAGCCTTTCTGGCTACAGTAATAAGTGCTAGTCAGTGGCAAGTGGGAAAGAGTGTTAAGAGAGTCTGGAAGGGAGACAGAAAGAAATGGTTGGAGCCCCCCCCCCCCCAGGGTGAGTGGGTCAAGACCTTATTTACATAACAGGAACAAGAGATTCCTAAAGGGAGTGCACACACTTAACTTGCTTTTAGGCCATAATAAAATGTTCTTAAATCTTGAATATACCGCATTTGTGGGAGGAGTGGACTGACCTTTGAGAAAAGGTAACAAAACCTTTGAGCTCCCTCTAGAGGTCAACAGTGAGAAAGGCGCATCATAATGGGAAAAAAATTGAACCTACAGCTAGCCTACATGAAAGAAGCTAGCAAGAAACTAGCATTTTATCAATGCAGTGTTTGGAAAAATATTTTCTTTGGGGAGTGGTTAGCTACCTTTGAGAAGAAATTTGGGTTAATCATAACTGTAATAAGCTATGTGGGGTCAATCCTAATATTCAGTGTTTGCTGTATTTTAGGGTATATTGAACTAGTAAAGGAGAAAAGATCTTGAAAATAGATTGTGTACAAACAAAAGAGCATGCTTCTTAATGGGAGCTCTGAGTGTTGAAGCAAACCGGATGAAAATGAGAATGAATTTCTGTGCTATCAGAACGTTCTGACAGCAGGCCTTGACTTTAGGAGAGCTAAACATGATCACTATACACACTGTGTTCTTACCCCACCTCCCCAGCTTCAGTGAGTACCAGAAGGTTGATATGCCAAAGTCCAAATTGCAGGCGTATGTTAAAACCTAAGAAAGCTAACATACAATTTTAAGTTTTAGAACCTCAGCTGACCAAATGAAAAATCTGTTTGAAGACAGAAATCTTAGTTCTGGTCAGATACCCCATGGATGAGAATGTAGTTACATTGCTGACCTTTACCAAATGTACTCCTCTTGTTCTCAGTATGGTTTATTCTTCTCTTCAGAACTCATACATAGTTAGTATGTAATTATAGAATGAAAAAGTTAGAAGTCATGTTCAGTTTGTGGTAATATTAAGAATATGTGAAAATTATACATTTTTAAAAGTTCCTGAAGTGCTCAAAAAAAAAACAAACAAACAAACAAACAAAAAAAACCAAGGGTGGGAGCATCCCATAAAGGGATGCAGGAGCCTGCCTGAAAGAGCTTTCAGTGACCAAATCTGGAATAATTTGAACAATAAATGATATAATAAGAGTATAACCCAGAGTATGAAATAAATAAATATGAATTCATATAGATAAATAACTAAATAAGTGGGGGAGGGAGGCAAATTTCCCCAACAGAAGAATTTCAAGTAATTTATGTGGATACTCCTCAAAGGGGTGGGGCTTAACCCCCAGTCCTTATATGTGGGCTGCACTTAATGACTTCCCACCTTAGGGGGGGAGGGGATGACTTTATAGTGGAGAAACCTGGCAGTCATCAGTAAATAATACTGTTAAAATGTACCCTTGCCTGATGGGATAAGAATGACATTGCACCCCTGTGATCTTCCTGCCAGTAAGCCATAATAGCAAGTGTGGCCATGAGAAGAACAGTCTCAAATTTAGGTACATACTGTAAAGCACCTGGCCAGTACTCCTCAGAATTGTAAAGGTCATCCAAAACAAGGGAAGTCTGAGAAACTGTCACAGACCAGAGGAAGCTAGAGACAAGAGGACTAAATGTAATGTGGGATCGTGGAACTGAAAAAGGACACTAGAGAAAGTGACTGCAATCTGAATGAAGTGTGGAGTTCAGTTAATATTCCAGTGTTGTTCTTCAGTTGTGACAAATAAACCATAGCAAATGTAAGATGCCAGGAAATAAGGAAGGACCTAGGTGAAGGTATACGGGAACTGTCTTTGGGACTCTTCCGTAATTCTAAAATTATGCTAAAGTTAATTTATGGAAAACAAAGATTCAGCTTGGTTAACTTTTGTGCTATGTAACTTTGGTTCAGTGATGTTTGAAAAACCATCCCGTGTCTTGAAATATGGGGAACTTCTCTCTTACGTATTTATGCATTATCACTTGGAGTTAAGTAGCATGTGACTTTTATGTGTGTGACTTTTTAAAAGCGAGAAAGGCCTCATCTCAAAAGAGTGAGTAGTGATCAGTGAGTGACTCAAGAATCTCTAGTACCATGGTTGACTGCTCTAGCAGTGGTGGGAGTTGAATAGAGCAGAATCATGCTACATACACTGCCTCAGTTCTGTTCTGATTTCACCATTGATTGGCTTATAAGTTACAGAAAGTAACTTATGTTAAATCAGTGTTGTTGATGAATTCCAGGTTACAAAGAAACAAATCTGAGATCCATTTTGTCGCAGTGCATTCTGGACTAGTGGACTGACAGAGAGAGATACATGGTCATGGGTGGAGTTACTTAGCATTTGCAGATGTGTTGTCCTTTCAGGTCTTAAAATTTTCCATATTCCAAGTTGCCTGATAAAAGCACATTATTTTTCTCCAGCCATTTTTTATTCTGTTTTCTTCCTTTCCTAGATGTGTTAAGTATTTGAATACATGGTATATGCTCTGTGAAAGATAAATCCTCTGAAAAGAAAAATCATCTTTTGGTGTTTCTTTGCAAATGAAATTTCTTTGCAAATTTTGAAGTTCATAAATGACTTACTCACGATCGAATTATATCTTATAGTACAGTTGAGACTACGTCTCCAGGGGTCTTTTACTTCTTGCCTAATGGTTAATGAAGGGCCAAGGGAAAAGAGTAGAAAGGGAGGAGTATTGCGAGGAAAATTAGAGCAAAATGTGAAAGGATATTAGCAGAATAAGAACATTGGATGTTTCCCTTATATTCTCTGACACTTTAGATTACTGAAGATATTAGTGAACATCTTTATACATTTTTAAAATTGTTGGATTATTTCAGTAGGATAACTTCTGGAACCTGACATAAAGTTCCAAGAGAATCAGTGCTTTGTGGCTGTCTATACAAATTACGAAATAGTTTTCCAAAATAACCAGATACACTTCTCTCTACAATGTAAGTAGAACAGTTTATATTTTTTCTCTTGTTGGGTAGAAAATGGTGTCTTATTTAAAAATTAATTTACTTTTGAGTGGATATTTTCTTAGATTTTACCATTATTGCTCTTCTGTGAATTGTCTTACCATGCTGTATATTAACTGTTTTTGGAAATACAAGCATTTTTTTCCTAGTCCACTTGTCTTTAGTTATTGTGTAAAATCACATTTTCTTTTATTACATCTATATTGATTATCTCTGGTGTATTTCCACCCCTCTAAAGATCTGATACAATTTTTTTTTTTTTTTCCTGATGGGCCACATACAGAAGGGTTAAAGGATGGGGGTAGGAAGGGTGATATTTCAAGCAAGGCAGACAAGACACCCAAGCTAGAGGAGGTATAAGAGTGAGCATAAGTATAAATGTGGAAGCTCTATGTAAAACGTCATGTTTTCTAGAGAATTTGGCTAGTGCTATGGAACTAGAAAGGAAGATGGTATATTCAGGGGAAAGGTTCATATTGTTCTTAAAATTTGCAAACAGTGAAATTCACCCTTTTTAGCGTACAGTTCTTCAAGGTCTGATTAAAAAAAATAGACACACAAAGGGCGCCTGGGTGGCTCAGTGGGTTAAGCCGCTGCCTTCGGCTCAGGTCATGATCTCAGGGTCCTGGGATCGAGTCCCGCATCGGGCTCTCTGCTCAACAGGGAGCCTGCTTCCCTTCCTCTCTCTCTGCCTGCCTCTCTGCCTACTTGTGATCTCTGTCTGTCAAATAAATAAATAAAATCTTTAAAAAAAAAAAAAAAAATAGACACACATACACAGACACACACACACAGATGGGGTGCCTGTGTGGTTGAGAGTCCGACTCTTGGTTCCAACTCAAGTAGTGATCTCAGAGTGGTGAGATTGAGCCCCATGTCGGACTCCAGGCTCAGCGCGGAGTCTGGTGAACACCCCCCTTGCTTTCACTCTCCCCCTCCACCTTGCAAGCATGTGCACTTGCATGCTCATGTGTTCTCTATTCTCTTTCTAAAATGAATAAAAATAAATCTTTAAAAAAAAAAAAACCCATACAGACATAAGTTACTACCAAGATGAAAAGCAGTTGCATCATTCCAAGAGATTTCATGTCCCTTTGTACTCAACCTCTACCCCATTCTTAAGCAAGCACTGATCTGTTTTCTGTCCCTCTAATTGTACCTTTTCCAGAATGTCAGATAAATGGAATTATATAGTATGTAACCTTTTAATCTGGTTCCTTTAGCTTTAGCACAATGCATTTTGAGTTTAATTATATTATTGTTTGTATCAGTAGTTGCTTTTTATTGCTGAGTGTTATTTCATTGTATGGTTATATTGTATTCTCTTTATTTCCCAGTTGAGGGTCATTTTGGATTGTGTCCAGTTTTTCGTGATTTCGTCCAGTTTCTTGTTTTTCATCCAGTAAAGCTGCATAAACGTTTGCATCCAGATTTTTATATGACCATAGGTTTTTGTTTCATTTGGGTATCTAGTATTGCAGTTGCTAGGTCACATGGTATTTTAACTTCATAAACTGCCAGACTTTTTTTCCTTTTCCCCAAAGTGGGTGTGCCGTTCCCATCAGCTATATGTGAGAGTTTCTGTTGTTCAGTATTGGCACTAGGCATTGTCATCTTTTTTCTTTTTTAAATTTTAGTCATTCAGATGGTGTGTAGTGGTCTCTCATTCCTTTTTTTTTTTTTTTTAAAGCTTGTAGAGATTCATTTTTTGTCAGAGTTTCCAGGTTACTTTTATGGTAATGGCTATAGATGTATTAACCTGGTCTTCCTGTCTGAGCTCTGGAAACAAATTCCATAATGCTCATTGTTTTATTATTTAGGTCGCACAAATAAGATCAAATATGCTTTGTTATTTTTTTAAGCTCAGTGATACAATGTAGACAACATTCTTAATACAAATAGATATTACTGTCTTGGACTGAGAATGTAAGGTATACATGGACAAACTCTGGAGGGATATATACTAATATAATAGGTTCTCTCAGAAGTGGTGTTAAGAGTGATGATTGTCTTTTTTTATAAAGCAGTTTGTGTGATTAAAACAGAGTAAAGTTATTATAATTCCATTACAGATTTTACAGAAATCACAGTGTATATACATACATCAGATACATATTTTATAATTTCACAAGTTTGCTGAAAGACTCTTTAGCTTTCATCTGTGGTCATCTCTTAGTAGTGGGATTTCATGTTTTCTTATTTCAGTTTTTTTTTAACTTAAAGTGATCGCTTTTTTTTTTTCTTTTTCTTTCTTTCTTTCTTTCTTTTTTTTTTTTACAAAGACACTTGTCTTAAATATTTGTCTTAAATATTTATATACTTAGGTTCCTGTTAAGTCTTTTTTCGGTATTTTTATTGCGGTACTGATTTTTATCTTTTGCCTTAGAATTGTAAGATTACCAAGTGGTTGGTTAGAACCAGTGGTTCTTAATCTTTAGCTAATTTTATTGTGGTTAGAGAATGTGGTCTTTAAATTTGTAATTAGAATTCTTTAAGGGACTGTCTGTGGCTCAGTGGATGAGTTTTTAAAAATTGCATAGTTCTTTGGAAGATACTAATTTTTTATATTAGTATAAAGTTCTCTGCAAGTGTGTATCATTTATGTCTTCCAGGTGTATACACTTTCTCCCTTTGTTCTTCAAATCTGTCAGGCATGGAGAAGCATATGTCATTCTTACACTGTAGTTTAAATTTTTGTCAAATCTTTATCAGCTCCTTCATTTCTGATAACCTTGAATTACATATAGTAAAAATCTCTGGGTGTAAAGATTCATGACTGTTAACAGCTTTACCACACTTTTTTTTGTCCTATTGATTTCTTTTTTTACTTTAACCATGATTGGAGGCATTATTGGCATTTACTAGGCATGGGCCAAGTGTATTAGCTATTTGGCAGCTTGCAGGACGGTGTTGAACAAGGAAAAATTGTCCTGGTCTACATGACTTAGAATATTCTGCCAAAAGTTCACGGTGCTGAAGAAACAATCACTTACTCTGAGCCTAAAATACAACTTTCTATTTATCAGCTATTTTTTTAGTTAAACATGGGTTTAATGTACATACTAAGGTTTACTGTGTATATCAAGGGAGTATTGTGCTTTGAAATATTAGAAATTTTTTTAAAGATTTATTCTAGAAAGAGTGAGCTGGGAGGAAGGCCAGAGTCCGAAGCACAGAGCCGTATGCACTGCTCAATTCCAGGTCCCTGAGATCATGACCTGAGCCAAAAGCGAGAATTGTATACCCAACTGCACCACTCAGGCACCCCTGAAAACTGGAATTTTACAAAGAATTCTCTGTGATTTTGCAAAGGCAGTCCCCAGTGCAGGCTATTGATAGTTTTTAAGTTATCACTATTCTATACCTGTATAAGTCTGCATTTAAAACTGATCTCTTACAGTTGTTATCCTACATGTAGTGTCATCATGCTTGAACATTTATATAGTGGTCTTCAAAAAAAAAAAAAAAAAGTATTTCCCACCTTTTTTTCTGGGACTGCAATGTCCCATACAGTAGGTAACTGTTTGTATCCCACAGGTCAGGTCTTTGTTCTTTTTTCCTGCTTTGCTCCTGCCTTTTTAAAATTTTCCCTCCCCTATTGCTAGCCCTTCAAATTCTTGATCTTTTCGACTTCAGTATTAATGCCATCCAGTGTATTTTTCATTTTTAGGTGTTCCTTCTTTGTCTTTCATAGGTCTCAACATGTTGATAATTCTATGTTCTGTAGCATATTTACAATAGCTATTTTAAGGTTCTTGTCTGCTGAGACCTTTATTCCATCCTTTTTGTCATTTCTGGTTCTGTTGGTTTATTTTTCTTCTGGTTATGAGTCACATATTCGTACTACTTTACATTCTGGTGAATTGGGGTTGGATGCCAGACATTGTCAGTTTACGCTGTTGAGCATTGGATTTTGTTCTAGCACATCGTTACTTGAAGTAAATTTGGTTGTTTTAACGTTTACTTTTAGCTTTGTTAGGACAGATTTCCATCTTTAGTGCTGATTTAGTCCCACTTCTAAGGGGATGCTCTTCTGAAGACTTTACCTGGTGCCTCATTAATTGTGAGGTTTCTCTATTCCAGCTGGTAGGGATCCTTAACAATCCTGAGCCCTCATTAGCTTTCTGGTGGTTCTTTCCTAGGCCATATGGAATGCTCAGATGGGTATTCAGTTAAGGATCCTAAGTTTCCTCTCTAAATCCCTCCAGTGTTCTTTCGGTACTCTGCCACGAATTGCAGCTGATTCTGCTTTCTCTAACCCCCAGTTTCTGTTACCACAACTAAGTGAGAGTGCTGGTCTGTATTTGAATTCTTTCTGTCTGACTACACTGTCCAAAAGTAAAGGGGATTAAATATATGACTCCATTTCTTTGTCTTGTCTAACGGTTCATAGTCCATGGTATTTTGTTCCGTTTTCTAGTCCTTCCCAGCAGGAGGATCCATCCAGATTGTCTTATTTTCTTTTTCTCATGGCCAGAAGCAGAAGACCCATCCTAACCCTCTTCTTCACCCTCACCCACATGTCAGAACTAATAATTATTTCCTCACCTAATACATAGCAATTATTGTTTATTACTACCATGAATATACATACCATAAGTTAATTTTCCCTTGTTTGATTTTTTTGCTGAGAATGTTGTATTTCTGTACCCTGTTTATTTTACCACTTAAGAAATAGAGAAGGTAGGTAATGTTATGTCTGATGAAATAAAAACAGACCAATAATACTGCGGTTGTCACTCTTAACCACCACCAACTACTTACTACTCTGCTGCCAAACAAAAGCAGTTATTTTGCTTTCTTAGAATGAGATTTGGCTACTGATAGTTTAGAAGGAAAGTGTTGGAAGAAATGAGTTCCATTTTATATAATACATTATAAATTGTTGGTTTTTACTAACAGTATAGAAGATTTGACAGTAAAGGTAAAAAACACTGTGGATATTAAGTTTTCTTACTAAAAATTTGATTGTGCCTTGAAGTGATGTCTTTATATTGCTTGGAATTCAGTCTCTGCCTAAAATTACTGTGTGACTTAGTGCACAGGAGGGCAGTTGAAAGGGAGTCCTTTCTTTTTATTAATAACTATATTAGAATGTTCTTTTATAAGATTAACATAGGCAGTTTTTTCATTGTGAAATAACATTTTTATTGCCCATAGGCAGTATCTTTCTTTTTTCTTTAAAAGAGGAAGTTTTTGTTCTTTGAGTTTTGTTGTTTGTTGCTATTGGTTTGGGAGAACATAGCCTAGTTGATGTGTTACACTGAGACATCCCTTGAGTTTAATAGTGTGACTCTTAACAGTGAGGTTAATGTCTTTGCTTTTAAAAGCATGTTATAGTTACTTTAATCTCTGAAGTGTTCTCAAGTTTTCGTTAATAGTTTGTTTAAAAAGTAGTATCCAGGAATCTAAATTTTCATGAAACACATTTATATTTTCATCCTTCTGCTCCTTGGGGCAGCAGTCCATGTTTTGTAAGATAGTTTTATTTTACCCATAACTCATTGTTTAAAGGTTCAAAAGTAGCTTCGGTCCGGCATTCTTGGCTTTGCGATAGAAGTCAGGGTCTGTGCTGTAATGTTTTAGACTTTCACTGTCCAGTGTGGGAGCCAGGTGTGGCTTCTGATCACAGTATTAAACAGTGCAGATACAAGATACTTAAATTATAACACAGTTTTGTAGAATAACCCTGTTGTGGACTTACAGATCGCCTCTATTTTTTAAAAATGGTATGGAACATTAAAAGGATTATTTTCTAGGAGTGAATTTATTATAATTTTCCAAAAACTGATTACCTGTATTTGGTCAACATCGCCAGTATATAGTGTAATATGGGAGCACTCTTTTTAGAGCCATGCTTCTTCCTCACCTTTTGTGCATCATGGTGCCCCTAGAAGGCAGTTGTGTCAGTATGGCACGCTGAGGTAAAAAGTCTGTTCAGATGGGAGGTTAACAGATTTGGGTGCTTTGCAGTATCCAGTCAAACTCATAATCCATCTTAGCACACCAGTAGGCCGTGGCCTGTGCAGTTCAAAGCTCAGTTTCATAGTGCTCTTCATAAGTGAGGTTTTGTGGTTTTGTAGGCAGCGTTTGGTTTTGTTCTTCCTTTTATTCCTCCCTTACATAGTCACATTTTCAGTGAGACCCTATGAGATCTTGGCATTTCACGAGTCAGAAAACAACTTAAAAAGCATCATCCACAGACTTGGAGATTTAATAGGTGCTTGTGTATATTAGATGGTTCTTACGCTGATACATGTGGCTTAGCATCCTCTTTTTGGGGGAAGGGATGAAGGAATGCCATTGACACCGTGCCTATTTAAATCCCATCACACAAACCAGAAAAATACTTACCTCAAGTATGGCTGTATTAAATACATGAAGTATAAAAATCACAGCAAGGAGGCTACAAGTCTGTCCACCTACCCCTTCACCAGAAACATTGCTCTACACTGTTTAAGCAGTGATTTGGTTGACTATTTCTGAAAATTTCTCTTTGTCCGTTGACTTTTGGCAAGACGAATAATAACAAACACCAGTATCTTTTTTTTTTTAAGATTTTATTTATTTATTTGACAGAGATCACAAGTAGATGGAGAGGCAGGCAGAGAAAGAGAGAGAGGGAAGCAGGCTCCCTGCTGAGCAGAGAGCCCGATGTGGGACTCGATCCCAGGACCCTGAGATCATGACCTGAGCCGAAGGCAGCGGCTTAACCCACTGAGCCACCCAGGCGCCCCAAACACCAGTATCTTAAGAATATCTGTAAATTGAGAAAGTTGTATGCCTTTCACCCATCGTTTCTCTTCCTTCTGAAAGGATTTAAAGTAGGTTGATTTCTGTGGTGTATGGTATCTTTATCTTCGGTTCCTGCCCTTCCCTAATGTTCAGTGTCTTTTGATTGTTAGGCCAGTTATTAGTTGTTTATAGGATTTCTTAGCCTATCAAGTGTGCCTGTTAAAATATTTTGTATCTTTACTGCAGAGTTGTTTCAGTATTAAACATTTATAACATCACTTTACTTTGGCATTCTAGCTGTTACGAAATAACCATTCCTGGGATGAGTGACCATTGTGAGAACAAATTTCTTCTTCTTCTTCTTTTTTTTTTTTTCAAATTTTTATTTAAATTCTAGTTAGTTAACATATGTAAGAACAGATGTGTTATTATTCTTGTTGCAGCTTGCACTAAAATACTGGTCTTTTCCATTCTTCTCTCCCTCCTCTACTCCCCCCACCCCAATAGGCTCTCTGTTACATGTACACAGACACAGACCTACACACTTACTTTGCTTCCCCTCCCTACCACATATTCAGTGACTGCATTATAACTTGCTTCGTGGACCAGTACTGTCTTAAATTTTTTGTATTTTTATTTTTTTATTTGACAGAGAGACAGTGAGTGAGGGAACACAAGTAGGGGGAATGAGAGAAGGAGAAGCAGGCTTCCCGCTAAGCGGGGAGCCCGATGTGGGGCTCAATCCCAGGACCCTGGGATCATGACCTGAGCCAAAGGCAGATGCTTAACAACTGAGCCACCCAGGTGCCCCCAGTATTGTCTTTAGTACCTAGGGGTAGTGTATTAAAGGCTGCTTTATTACTTGATCCCTGTTCTGTCTTCTAAGGATTATTTAGATGTGGATTTCCCATCACCACCATCCCCATTCCACATCTTTCTTCAGCCCTTTTTACTATAACAACCTCCTTTCTGACTGATCATCTCTCAATTTTTTTTCCTGTCCCGGTCCTCCAAGGAGGTTCATTGGAAATAGAGCCCATCTTGCAGAATACCTATCCCTCCTGCTTTTCACTACTCAGCCGGGAAGCTGGTCAGGCTAGTCATACCATCATCATTGACATGTATTAAGGTATAGCCATGACAGCTCATCTACTAAACAAGCAGTTGTGATTTAAGTGAATGCAACAATTTGTACTCAGAAAAAAGATGAAATAATGTAAATACTGAGCAAATCCTGCCTATTATTTGTTAGATGAACAGAAAAATCAATCTGGTGTTAGGTGTGAGCATTTTACCAAGTCAAGAGTTTTAGAGTTCATTTGATGCAGCGTGACTTTATATTCAAACTAAGTAGTTCTTTTGGTGCATTAGCCAAAGAAACCATAAACTAGCAGTGCACTAGGGGAACTTGGCTGAGTTGGACTGACAGCAGAAGCAGTTTATGCTTGTCTGAGGGCCTTGAATTTATTTACGTATTTATTTATTTAAGATTTTATTTGACACGGAGAGATCATGCCCTGAACTGAGGGCAGAGGCTTAACCTGCTGAGCCACCCAGAAGCCCTGAGAGGTTTGAATTTAAAGATAATTTTACTATGTATGATTTTTACCTTATTCCCCAATTTTAGAACCTAACCTTCATATAAGTGAGTCCATATATTCTGTCTGATATCGTTAGCTCCTACTTACTTTCTGTCTCAAACTGTACTGTAACGTACTTTAAGTGAGGGGACTTTGTATGTTTTAGTCATTTAACATATTCAGTACAGAAGTAAGTACAGTACACAGCACCAAATAGAATGGCTTTAATGTTTGATTTCTTTCTTTCTTTCTTTGTTTCTTTTCTTTCCTTTCCTTCCTTCCCTTCCTTCCTTCCTTTCTTTCAAGATTTTACTTATTTATTTGACAGAGATCACAAGTAGGCAGAGAGGCAGGCAGAGAGAGGAGGGGAAGCAGGCTACCCGCTGAGCAGAGAGCCTGATGTGGGTGGGGCTCGATCCCAGAATCCTGGGATCATGACCTGAGCTGAAGGCAGAGGCTTTAACCCACTGAGCCACCCAGGTGCCCCTAATGTTTGATTTCTTAATTTGTCCCATTGCTTGTGCAGTCGTGTGTTGCTCAGTATTTACATATTAAAATTAAATATTTAATATTTACAGTGTAGCTTTTCCTACATTATTTTATTGTTGATCTTTAGTTTTTTACCGTTGTGATGGGAAAATAATACTTGGTGTGATTTCAGTCTTAAATTTGTAGTATTTGTTAGATCTCTTTTTATGTGATTTAATCAGGGGATTCTCTGTACTTGAAGAAAATATGTATTCTGCTTTTCTTGTGAATGTTTTATATGTATATTTTAGAATCATGTATTCTGAAGTATGCTTCAAGTAAAAAATGTTCTTGTTGAAAAAGAAAAATAATTTTAACTAAGGGTATTCATTTAAAATAAATCATGTCAGAGGTGAGATGAGTGGGGGATGGGTGAAGCAGGTGAAGGGGATTGATAGTAAACTTAATCATGATGAGCACTGAATATAGAATTGTTGAATCATATTGTACACCTGAAACTAATATAACACTATATGTTAACTATGCTGGAACTAAAATAAAAAACAATAAAATATAGAATGGCTTTAAGAAGTATTTACATGTGTTTGGCTTTACAGAGTAGTGCAGTATATTCAGTTTACAGCTTTACGTTACATACGCAAACACCAAACTTAATCTTTCCTCCTGATACCACTGACCATGGGAGGCTTCTGGAATAAGGTTTTTAACCTGGAGGTGGGGTGCTGTCCATGCCTTCTGAAAGGTATATGCAAATTTTTGTGCACACTTAAAACATACGCAGTTACATGCTGTGTAACTTTCAGTAGATTCTCAAGAGTGTTCTAAAAAGGTAAAGTGTCTTGGACCTAGGCAACGGAGAAAGCAAAGAAAGCTTTCCAAAATCAAACTGGTCTTGGAAAAATCACTAAAAAGAAAACTATAAAACTCAGTGTTGTATGGATTATTGATAAAGATATGTTAGTGATTTTAAAATTTAAGGTAGACAGCATTCTTTATTATATCAAGTCAGCATCCTTAAATTCTTACAGTGAGCCTGTGTAGACCAGAAAATGACTCTTTTCTTGTAGGAAGTTTACTTACTTCAAGTGCATATGACGTAGTCTTTAGTAATTTGGCTTAATACTCTGTAGTGAAGAACTTGTTAGTAACAGTGGTAAGTTTTACACAGTAGCTGCTTTATCTTAATGCCTAATTCTGTAACTTGCATTTTTTTTTTCCTTAGCAAAAGGGCTCTAGTGTCAAAAAGCAAGTGAAAAAAAACCCTTTAATTTTATTTGAACTTAACTGTGTGACTAGCACTGACTTCAGGTGTAACATGACTGATTCTAGTAGCCTTTGTGTTGCCACAAGAGCTGTGCAATATTGAAGGAGCAGTAGTGCAATGCATTTCTGCTGTATGTGTGTTCTGTTCGCAGACTTTTGTTTGAGAGGCCATAATTTGAATTAATAATTTTACTATTCTATCTGAAATCACTTTTACATTTAAAATTTTCCCCCATTTCAGTTATATCTGCTTTAATTTTGTAGGCTGCCTTTGGGTTTGCATAAAGAACTTTATCAGAAGTATATAAGAAAGAAAATTAACAGAATTATTAATGTTTAATGATGCGATCAAAATGTTTCACAAATTGTTTTAGTGAAATACCAGTAACCCTCTAGTATTTAAGTATTTATTACTTCTGTACTTATTAAAATATTCTCATATTGATTTATTCTGGAGAGAGTGTTTCTTTGGAGAACCAAAATGTTCATGAAAGAACCTTAGAATTACTTATTTCTGATGATGGTTTGATCTATATGCTTGGAACATGTTAGGGAAAACATGCTAAGTTTTGAAACTATTAAGTTGGGAAAGAAAAACTAATATTTTTCTCTTTGTTTTTGTTTCAATTATACAGCAGATATAATTTCTACGGTAGAATTTAATCATTCTGGAGAATTACTAGCAACAGGAGATAAAGGTGGTAGAGTTGTCATCTTTCAACAGGAGCAGGAGGTAAGTGTTTAAAGTTTAATATCTAAATTTCAGTTTGCTCTTGGGGCTAGAACTTGTGTTGCACTGAAGTATCTCATCGAAGGATGTTCGCTTTTTTTTCTTTTGAAGAAGTACCTGTTTATTCAAGCAGAATATCTTAACTGATAGATAGCTCTGCTTTTCTTAGCTTTGTGTGTGTGTGTGTTTGTGTGTGTGTGGTTTTGATTTAAAAACACAGCACTTTAATTGTTAGAAGATCTGGTTACAGAAAGGAGTGGGAAGTGGTGGAATTAATCCAAGAGTTGAACTGGTTTTGAAGCCTTGGTCCCCTGTACCTGCGCCCCCCCCAAAAAAAAACTCCGTAAAGCAAAATTGCTTTGTTGTCTTCTCAGTGCCTAGTTTGCTTTGTGTAATTGGGGTGGGAGGCTAGTTTAAAGGAAAAACTGCTCACTTATTTTGATATTAGTTCATACTAATACTGTTACTATGATTTAAATCGGTTTTAAATGACAATTGCATGTATACCTATGTAATGTAATTTATAAGCTCAGTACCCTTTTTAAGATGAGTTGATTTGAAAATTGTTTCCTTTTCTCTTTGAAGAAAGGAATTTCTCATTCAAGACTCTTGAGATTAAAGTGAGTTTTATTTTGTTTGGGTATAGCTTAGGCACACTTCTAAATCTGATTGACAGGATTTCTCACTAAAATTTTATGCTGAACAGAATTTGTCACACTAGATTTTCCCTTGTTCTCTCCCTCCAGTTATAGATCAAAGTTTAAACCTTATTTAAAATAATTTGCTTTGAAACATCCTGTCCCTGTCTGTAGATCCAAAGAGGGTTAAAATAATGTGCATAAATTGCAAGGGTTTACAAATAGATGTCTAAATCATAACAGGGAGTTAGGTTTTAAAGGATTGTGAAGTTCCTTAAATAAGCAAAGAATCTAGTAATAATACTACTACTTTGCACTTCTATAGCGCCTTTGACCTGAGGATCTCAAAGTGCTTTACAAACACTAATGAATTAATCCTCACAACACCCCAGTGAGGTAGGTAATTTAATTTTAAAAGAAATGATTAATAGTGTCTGATTAGAAGATGCACAAACACTAAATATGTCTCCTTTTATTATTTTTTTGGTTGGAAGACAAGATGAAAAGACTCAAGCTTTTCTTGTCAGAGACTGTTCTTGTGGGAAGTGGGGTTGGGGGTGGGGGCAACATCAATTTTCTGTTCCTGTTTCAAGCAACTAAAATCTTGACCACAGGAATCTTGAAATACATAGAGTTGAAATGGAACCTTACAGATCATTACAGTTTCCCTTTCTTTATAAGTGAGAAAGTCAAGATACTAAGAGATCACTTGATTAGTGGCAGAACTAACAACTAGAACCCAAAACTTCTGACATGTAATCTTTTCAGTATTCTTCAGTGTCTTTCATGTTAGATAACCAAAAAATGAATGTTAATTTTGTTACTCAGAATTTGAGCTGGCATTCCCCTAAGCATTCTGTGCCCTTGAGTTTTTTTGCCCTTTTTTTTTTTTTTTTTTTTTCCTGGAAGTTAATGACTTGTCTATGCTTTGCTTCTATTCTAAAGAAAGGTATTTGGAGCTCTCGATAAATGTACTCAAGAGTAACAGTTGAAGCTGTCAGTAATACCTTAAATTGGAATAAAAGGTCTAACACGGAGTTACTTGAAACTGCTTGAACTTTACTTGTATTGGGAAACAAAATTTTTGAAGCATATAATTTCTTTGTGAAATGTTATAGGAGATTCTAAAGTACTGATACTTATTTTTAGGATTTTATTTATTTGGTAGAGAGACAGCGAGAGGGAACACAAGCAGGGGGAGTGGGAGAGGGAGAAGCAGGCTTCCTGCGGAGCAGGGAGCCTGATGCGGGGCTCAATCCCAAAACCCTGGGATCATGACCAGAGCCGAGGGCAGACCTTTAACGACTGAGCCACCCAGGCACCCCTAAAGTACTGATATTTAAAATACATGCCCTGATAACGAGAATCAGCAAAATGACTTTTTGAGAAGGGCCACTGGTACCTATCATTCTTAACTGCATTTAAGAATTCAAGACCAATTCATTATCTAGAACTTCAGATTAGTATTGTGTCCACTGAGAATTACTTAGTGTGAGTATCAGTATTTTTAAGTGATAGATTAAATGATGATGTAGTGATTGATTTCCTTCTCTGAAACTTGATCTTGTTAATATTAATATGGTGCCTGTTACCTAATTTATTTTCCACATTTTAAAGCTGTATCTTTTACTGGAGCTTCTAGTATAGTGCTTTATTCAGGACAGTCACTCTTTCCGTCACTGATACCATATGTGCTGCTTACATCTAGAGGCACCTTTATGTCAGTACCTAATATATTTAGATTAGATTTTTATGAATTCACACTTACTACATCTGTGAAACAGTGATACAGTTTGAAAAGTGGCCCTTTCCTAGTTTTTAGATAATCATAGGAAAAGTTTATATCAGAAGGCTGCATTGTTTAGTTTAATAGCAGAGCTCTGGAATTAGGACTTTGATTTCTAAATTTCAGTCCACCTTCTAACAATCACAGCTATTATGCATACATTTCAGGGCACACTGGTGCTTGTCCATGGAGTACGTCTTCACCTCTGATGATGATGCTAGCCTGCTCTGTTTGCAAAACACAGTGGCATTTGCATTATTGTCTTTATCTTCTCACCCATTGGCTGGGTGAGAACTTCACTTAACTGACATATCAGACTGATACCTTTAACTCTCACTTCTGTTGTGCTTCAAATGTGGCAAGACCCCTGCCTGTCATCCTGTTAGGTACCTCTTGCTGCCTGTCTCTCTTTTCCCCTGTCAGAGAAACTAGGTATTCATTTTGAGGGTAGGTCTTCATTCAATTCAGTATATTTCAGCCTGGTGATCCTGTAACATTTTTTGCTGTCATTCAGTAATACTTTTCTAACTCATACGTGCTTTTTTTTTTTTTTTTTTAAGATTTTATTTATTTATTTGACAGACAGAGATCACAAGTAGGCAGAGGCAGGCAGAGAGAGAGGGGAAAGCAGGCTCCCTGCAGAGCAGAGAGCCCGATGCGGGGCTCGATCCCAGGACCCTGGGAATCATGACCTGAGCTGAAGGCAGAGGCTTTAACCCGCTGAGCCACCCAGGTGCCCCTAACTAATGTGTTCTTAAAGTTTTCTGTTTGGTAGAATCTCTTGATAGAAGCAGTCATGTAGGGAAATTGAGGCACAAGGATAAGATGATTTCCACGAGGCATCCTTCCTCTTGTGTTTTGATATCCAATCAAGTGTTCATAGCATGTCCTGAAATAAGTCAACAGTCTTACTAATTTATTGTCATAGCTTGTATGTAATAGCTTTTCACAACAAAGTAGATGGTGGGATATATTTTTTGATAATGAAAATATTAATACAGTTGTTCTTGGCCGATTCCAAAGCCATGTTAGGTGTGCTTGGTTTCTGTACTTTTTAGGGGAGCTTTGTTTTTATGGGTGCTCATATTAGGTGGTTTGCAGTTGTTGAAATAGCTGGTTTTCTCTTGACTTTGGATTGCTCAGATCTTCAGTTTTCTCTAAGGCTTTCTGATGTACACGATAAGTTAAAGTGTGTGGGGAGTGATTTTTTAAAGGAATAATTAAGGAGAAAGGTGAGAAGGAGAATTTTTCCTTCTTTTCAGTTCTTCCTAGATTATTATAGCCTTTGGTTTTTGTTTTCTATGAGTGCTAGTAATTTGCTAGGATTTTTCTCCCTTCTCTGTCTCTCTCTCTCTGTTTGTTGCTTTGTGGTATTCCTAAAGCTGCTCAACAGGATATAGAAGAAACCTTAGAAATCATGCTTATCACAAAAGATGGGTGGGGGTTTAAAAGATTGAATTTTCTTTTTAAATTATTTGGAAAGACTAGAATGGGGCTCAAAATCAACAAGATGTTGCTTAACTGAATTTAACTATTAATTAAATTAACTATAACTTTGTCTGTACAAAGGAGTTGATCTAGTTTGATATTTAAGTGAAGGAATAGATCCCACTCACTGTTCTAGGGTGATGTGGCAGCATTCACTTAACGTGGTGTATTTACTGAGTGCCAATCAGAACAGCAGATTCAACAGTGCCAGTGAGGAATGGTCAAAGGGACTGAGCCTGTAATAGCTGGGAGAAGAGATGATTTAGAGTCTTGATGTTTAGAGATACGCGTGAGAAGAAAATGATTAGTTTATTTTGTATGTGGAAATAAATGCACAAGAGCTGGATGCCCTTCTATCAGGAGTATTATAGAAAGAATACACTAGAAGTTCAAGAAAATGCCACTGTGGTATCTTCCAAATCAACATATCTATTAAATGAGATTTCTTTTCTAAGCTACCAGGCTTTCACTGTCTTTTTTTTTTTTTTTTTTTTTTCCATTCTCTGTTTGACCTAAGTTTGTGTTTTTCAGAGTGCAAAATACTGGAATTACCAGGGGACGTATATTTCAGATGCAGATTCCTAGGCTGTGTCTCTGAACCACTAAATCAGAATGTCTGGAAGCATGAGATTCCACTTTTACTTTTTTTTTTTTTTTAAGTCCTTTGGGAACTTCACCGGATAGAAAATGTAAAATTGAAATTGTCTATATTCCACTACCAGGGTAATGATACAAACTCTAAAATATAGCTTCAGGTTTATATTATCTAAAAATATGTTTAAACTGTTTTCCCAAGGTAGATTTTATGATACATAGAGAAAAATGCACAAAATCACAAGTGTATAGTTCTGTGAATTTTCACAAAACAAACACACTTGTGTAGCTCTTCCCCAGATCAAGAAATGGGATATTACTAGCATATCAGAAGCCTTTTCTGTCCTTTCTTGTCACTACTACCCTCTACCAAAGCTAACTGTGAACTTGTTTTGCCTGTATTGAACTTTATATGATGCATTCATAGAAATTAAATGCTAAAATTTACAGGATTTTTCAAGGGCTCTCCATCTTTGGTGTCATGGATTTTCTCCAGCCTGGTCAATTCCGTGGACTTCTCAAAATGTCTTAGATGCATAAAATACATAGAAGGAAACTATATTGAAAAATACTTTCAAGGTTAAAACACATTGAGTAATACGTGTTTTTTGTGGACAGCAGCTGGGGTGTGATTTTAAAACCTGTCATTTCTATAGTGACAAAGTCACAGGTACTCCTAATAATGATGGTTTATCGCCTCTATCCATAATTAGAAGAAATGCCGAATTTTAGCTGGGCATTAGTGGGATAAATACGTGAACTTGCACCACATCCAAGTTCACAAAATCCCTGGGTTCTGTCCATGGATAAGATTGTAATAGGGCCCCGATTTAACAGTCCCTAGTAATGTAATCTTCTTTTACCAATAAAGAGATTAGGGGCCCAGATGATGGGCCACAATCAAACAGTTAATAAGGTGAACCCTTATTCCCTGTCCTGTTTACCTGCCTGTAGCTTTTCCCATTTCGACCTGGGTATAGCAACAGTAGTTTTTCTCCCAGGCCTGCCTAGGTCGCTAAATCTTAATTATAAATCTTCACAGCAAAACACTGAAGATGTATGCATACTTCCTGTCTGTGTCTCAGTGTATCACCAATTTATAAATGACTTGAGATCAGAGAAGATAATTAACTTTTCTAAGATCACACAGCTAGCGAAGGTGGGTAAAAGCTAATTCTGTATAGGGACACCTGGGTGGCTCAGTTGGATGGACGACTGCCTTCGGCTCAGGTCATGATCTCGGAGTCCCGGGATGGAGTCCTGCATTGGGCTCCCAGCTCCATGGGGAGTCTGCTTCTCCCTCTGACCTTCTCCTCACTCATGCTTTCTTTCACTGTCTCTCAAATAAATAAATAAAATCTTTAAAAAAAAAAAAAAGCTAATTCTGTATAAATGTTAGAATACCCACAGCGCTGAGTATTGTTTTCAACAAAGGAAAAAAATCTGTCTCTGCTAAGTAATGAGACTAAGTGGTATAAATCACACAGGAAAATCAGGTTCATCCCTTAATAATAATGAAGAAAGTACTGGATCTTAGCTTTTTAATAGTAGCCATTAATGAATGATGTCTTCTCTGTGGTAGGCTTAAGGAGGGAAAAATTAAAAAGTTTGAATTGATAGTTTAAATACCTGGAGAAGCTGTAGTCTTCATTTCTGTTTGTTCATGGATTCATCCAGCTACCTCACCTCGTTCATCTGTCTGTCTACACATTTCTGTCCAACTAGCTGTCACACACTTATAAACTACCTATTAATTTTTGAGGTTCTATCTCATTTAGAATATTATATTTTTCAAAAGTGGATTATCATTTAAAGTACCTTTGCTGATTGCTGAGCTTGTCAGAATGGTGGTCACTAAACAACTGTTAGACAAAGTAGGATTCATTTAAGTGTTATTTTTCTTAACACTAGATTGGATCTTGAAAGGATATTTTGACATATTAAAGTAAAATTACTTTTCCACTTCACCTCTTGCCCAGAAATTTGAGTTAACCATATTTCTTATATTGTCCTCCCCAAATCCCAACAGCAACAAACAGATCAAAATCTATCAAACTAATAATACCCAGTAATTTTAGAATTTACTTTTTCTTCCCTCTTCTATCGTCTCCTCAACATCATACAATACTACTTCATTGTATTTTTCTCCTAAGTAATTTTTTATCTCTAATTAAAACGTCAGGGGGATGCCTAGGTGGCTGCCGATTGGACGTCTGCCTTTGGCTCAGGTCATGGTCCTGGGGTCCTAGGATCAAGCCCCAAATCGGGTTTCCTGCTCAGGGGAGAGTCTGCTGCTCCCTTTCCCTCTGTGCTATCCCTCTATCTCAAATAAATAAACACAATCTTAAAAAAAAAGTCATCATACTCATTGTAGATAATGTAGGAAATAAGGACAAGGTGCAAAGAAAGTATCTACAACTACCAAACAAAAACAAACACTTTTGGTGTGTTTTTAAGTTTATCTTTCTAAAATGATGTTATAATATATTTAGGGTGGTGTGGTTTTTTTCTCCCTTGCATAATGTATGTAAAGACCTTTCATGTCGTCAAAGATTCTGAATCATCATTTTTAATGATTATATGGTATTCCATTACTGATTCCATTTACTATTTAATGTAGTCTCTATTTTTAGATACTACCTAGAGTGTTTTATTTCTTGTTTTCTGTTCATTTTTTGTTTTCTATCATAAATGACGCTATAAAAATATTCTTCTGGTGGAATCTTTGAAGAACTTATTACTGCTTTAGAACCTTCTAGAAATTAAGTAGCTGGATCTAAGGTTGTGCACATTTTTAGTCATATTGGCCAGATCTCTTTTAGTAAATTTTACCGATTTATACTTCAACCAAAAATTTCTCAATAGAGATAAATAAAACAAATTGGTAGTTGAAAACATATTTTTTACTGGGTTTTAGTTTTACCTAACCTCTTAATACTTGGAGTTCTTAAAATTGTTTGCTCTATGCCCTGTTTTTCTGTTGGTGTGTTTGTTAAAATGATTCTCATAGGCCACGTGTTGTGAGGAGAACAAGTTTTATCATGACGCTGTGTTTTTCAGTTTTGTAGATTGACTGCCTTTAACTTTTGTTCACTTTTTTGTTTTTGTTGTTGCTTTCCTGACTCTAAATTATTTAGACATTTACTCACATTTCATTTGTCCCATTTCAATTCATTATATGGTTGAGATTTATTACCCTAATTAATACGTTTTCAGGATCTTCCCCGCCTCTGCTTTCTGTGCCCACTCCCAAATTGACAGGCATGTGATTCCAACATATTTAGTGAAAATCTTTTCACAATGATTGTTTTAAATGTATCTTTATGAAACAACTTTTTTTTTTTTTAAGATTTTATTTATTTATTTGACAGGGAGCACGAGCAGGGGGAGCAGCAAAGGGTGAGGAAGAAGCAGGCTCTCCACTGAGCCGGGAGCCCGACACAGGGGTCGGTCGATCCTAGGACCTTGGGATCATGTGTGACTTGAGCTGAAGGCACACGCTTAACTGACTGAGCCACCCAGGCTCCCCTCATTTTTCCCATATTGTAATTGAGTTGTATAGACAGGTTTTGAAATTCATTGAAGTTGTTTCTTTCTCATATATCTCTTTATGTTCTTTTCAAAATAAGTGACTTGGTCAGAATAAAGCGTGTTGGAGGTTTCCTAATTGAGAAACTGACTTAAGGCTCCTTGATTTTGAGGCCATTAAATGTTTAGCTGTATCATGTTGTTTCTAAGCCGCATCATGTTGTTTCTAAGCCGCATGATGTGGATTGATTGGACTTCCTACCTATCTGGAAGAAAAACTGATATTTCAACATTACTCACTTTCTCTTTTAATTCTCAAAACTGCCCTGTCACACCAAAGGTAGTGAGGATAAATTCTGTTTAACACGTGAGGAAATTGAGGTCTGAAGATTTTATATTTAATGAATCTGTGAGGTAAAAACACACAAAATTAGTAGAAAGAATTCTTTCTCCCCCCCCCTTTTTTAAATCTTAACATTAAGTGGGGTCCATCTGCTGAATCTTGAAACTCAACTCCTTAAGAGTCTAAAAAATTGTCTATAAAGTGCATGTTTCTTAGTAAAGTATGTATATAGTAGGCACTCAGTGAAGGGGCACAACTTACTGAATGTAATTTAGTAAGTTCCTGCAAAATCTTAAGGTATTCCACCACTGTCACTGTTATTGTGATCAGTTTATAAAATGTTTGAAATTTCTTTTTTTGTTTTCTGTTTACATCATTGATGTAATTGGTGTTGTGATTTGATTTATTCTAGAAAGTTCCACTTGTTTGCATTGATAGTGGCTTGTTATCAGATATAAATTGATTTATCTCACTGTTCCTGAATGGTCCTTTTCACAAGTCTCTTAAACTACTTTGAAATAGAAAACAAATGATTCCCTGACAAACCTAAGATTAAAGTAGCATTACTAAACAGTAACTAAGTTTTAGTAGTGTTCTGTTTGGAAGCTTAAAAAATATCCATTCTCATTTATATGAGATGATTGAAGTATACAGTTCATTTTTACTAAAACTTATGTATTGTTCAAGGAGCAGAGGAAATCCTACATTTTCAGAGTTTCATCTAAAAAGGAAGAAGTTAGTAAAAGCACAGTGCAGTTATTTATATTTAGAATTAACTGTTAATGGACTATCAGGTGATGTTCTTTTCCAAGATCATTTTTAATTCATTATACTTGATTTGTTTATCATGGAAAATATGAACAAATGTATCATTTTCACAAAGAAAAAGATAAAAATCCAAAATCATCCCATCTCATGAGTAAAAACCAATTTGTGCATGTTCTGGGTGTTTTTGTTATTGTTTTGCAGAATGAGAGAGAATCATGTTGAACATGTCATTCTGTAACTTTCAGTTTTTATATCTGTTGATGTTTACTCAGGTTAATCTAAGTGAAGTGATGAGACTGTTTCAACTATTGAAAGGAAAGGAATACATGTGTAGTTGGAAGAATATGTCCAGTCTGTTTTTATAACTTAAGTGACAAAAGTGCCAATAAAAATGTAGTTTGTGGGCACCGCAGAGAATGGGTACCAGGAAGCGTTGTGCCTAAGTTAATATGGTTGACAAACATTGATTTGCGATTGGATGTAGTTGGCTCTGTAGTAATTTCATAAGTCATTTGATGGACATTGAGGTTGTTTATGCATTAAGTTGATACATCTTTGCATATATTATACTTTGAAGTGGAATTGTTGAGTATCTGTTATTTTTTAAGGCTTTCAGTAAGTATTGACAAATTATCCAGAAAGGCTGTAAAAATTTATACTTCTGCTAGTAGTATATGATTTTGCCCATATTTCAAGGAACATTAAAATTTTTTTATTCATCAGTTTAAGGACAAAACATTTTTCTTAATTTTGATTACTGATGATCAGTTATACATAAATATCTCACCATTTTTTATATAAATTGCCAACTTTTGACCTTTGCCATCTTTCAAGGAAAGGTGTTAATATTTTTCCTAGTGACTTTTAAGGACTTTTTATACATGAAAGACCATAACCTATCATAAGATACAATTTTCTTGCTAGTATGCTTCTTTTAACCTTTAAATATTTATTTCTTAAGTTAGATATCAGCCTTTCTCTGCTCTTTGCTTGTGATTTATACTAAAAAGTTCTTCACTGTCAAGATACATAGAAATTCACCATTGTTCTTTCATTTTGGTGCTTTTACTTATTTTTAAGAATTTAATTTTTCTTTCTGGAATTTACTTTCGTATAAGAAATGAAGCTCAGTCCTCTTGTCCAATGGTTGGTTGGTTCTAACACCATTGAATTTTATTATTGTTTTATAAATTTTGTTTTGGTTTGCTTAAACCTCAGGGGCCTACTTGAGTGCATGACATACCATAGCAAGGTTCTCTCTTTAAGGAAACGAACCTGTACACATAGGTGTGCAGACGCACGTACTTTGCACATTACCTCCTCCTCATGTGGATAATCATTTCAGTGTGTTCTTGTAAATATGTATTTTGTTTTTGTGTGCTGAATTCTTACTCAACTATAGCAAAATATTCTATAACATGGAACTTTTCAACCGTTTCCAACTATATGATACAGTATTGCCAACCATGTATATGTTGTTGTACAACAGATCCCTAGAAACTACCCCTCAGCCCTGCATAATCGAAACTCTATAACCACTGAACAACTTCCGGCCCCCTTTCTCCTCCCAGCCCCTGAACCACCATTCTCACTTGCTGTTTCTATGAAGTTGGCTACTTTAGGTAACCTCATATATGTGGAATCATGAAGTATTTGTCTTTATCTGCCTGGATTGTTTGATTTGGAATTATTTCCTCCTGGTTCCTCTAAGTTGTAGCATATGATAGGAGTTCCTTTTTATAAGGCTGAATAATATTCATGTGTGTTTGTATGTCACATTTTCTTTATTCATTTGTCCATCAGTGAACATTAAGTTTGCTTCCACCACATGGCTGTTGTGAATAATCTCTTTCAGATCCTGTTTTCCGTGCTTTCAGATATATACCTAGAAGCAGAATTGCTGTGTCACAGAGTAGTTTTATTTAAAAAAATCACTCCCTGGTACTGTTTTCAAAGTGGCTGCACCTTTTGTGTGCTATATTTATTTTTACACTTTACTGAAATATACTCAAAAAAGCACACAAAGCATTAGGAGATTATTACACAGCAGACATCTAGGTCAAGAAAGAGATGGACCACTTGGGTGGTTTAGTCGGTTAAGTGTCCAGCTTGTGATTTTGGCTCAGGTCATGGTCTCATGGGTCGTGAGATTGAGCCCCAAGTGGAACTCTGTGCTCGTGGGGAGTCTGCTTGAGATTCTCTCTCCCTCTGCCCTTCCACCCGCTCACGTGTGTGTGCTTTCTCTTCGTCTCTCTCTCAAAGAAATACATAAATCTTTAAAAAAAAAGAAATAGAACTTCCTGCCCTTCTACATAACCCTTCTCATTCCCCTTCCAAGTCACTGGTTTCTTCTTCCTCCCCCATAAGCCTATTTATAAGCCTGTCTTCTAACACTTAGTTTAATCTATAATTTTAGAACTTTCTATAAATAGAATCAGGCAGTAAGTGTTGGGTCTGGCCTTTTGTCTGAGTATTACCTTTGTATAGAAATAATTTGCTCACATTCATTGCTGTATAATTTCTTTTGTATTGCTATATTATAGTTTATCCATTTTGTTGTAGAAGTGTACATTTTGGTTGTTTCAGTTTGTGGCTATTAATAAATGCAGCTATGAATATTCCTGATTATGTTTTTTGGTAATATAATCATGCATAAAATTATGTCATGGGGCAGACAGAAGAGTAAGAAGTGGTTCTGCCAGTTTTATTCTCATGAACAATATATGAAAATTATGGCTGTTCCACATCTTTGCCAGTGCTTCATTATTGTCAGTCTTTTTAAAATTTCAAATATTTTTGGAGGTTTTAAGTATATCATACTGTAATTTTAATTAAAATTTGTTGGAAGAATTTTTCACTCTGTGTCTTACCTTTTCCCTTTTCTCAGTGGTGGATTTTGATAAATAGAGGTTATTAGTAGAATAACACAGTACAGTTTATCAATGATTTCCTTGAGCTTACTGCTTTTTCTGTCTTGCATCAGAAATACTTCTCTACACCAAGGTCCAGGAAGACATATGTGCCAGATCTTTTAGACGTGTGCTTGTCTATTATGGTAGTTACTTGCTCCATGCGACTGTTTAAATTCTAATTATCAGGTTCATTTCCTTAGTCACAGTAACCACATTTCATAAAACAACAATGTGGTTAGTGGCAACCATATTGGACAGCACAGATACAGACTATTACCGCTACAGAAAGCTATATTGGGCATTGTTGTCCTAGAACCTGATTATTGAACATTTATATTTGTTTTTGTTTTTGTTTTTAAAGATTTTATTTATTTATTTATTTGACAGAGATCACAAGTAGGCGGAGAGGCAGGCAGAGAGAGAGGAAGGGAAGCAGGCTCCCTGCCTAGCAGAGAGGCCAATGCGGGGCTCGATCGCAGGATCCTGGGATCGTGACCTGAGCCGAAGGCAGAGGCTTTAACCCACTGAGCCACCCAGGCGCCCTGAGGTTCATTTTCTTACATATGAATAGCAAATTAACCAAAACCATTTAATGGTAAGACCATCCTGGTTCACCAGTGCTACTTTGTTGTAATTCAGGGCTATTTCTGGGCCTTTTATTCTATTCCTTTGGTTTATTTGTCGGTACTGTGTGAGTACCACACTGTCTTCATTACTTTGTTCTAAAACTTGGTCATGATATAGTATCTTTTATATATTTATAAATTTTGTTTGTTGAAATGTGTGATTTCTTTTTTTTTGTAATGTGTGTTTTCAGTATATAGGAAAAATACTGTATCTCACATCTCATTCAATACCCTACTTTTTTAAACGAAGAGCTATGTTTTCAAGATCCTTTTGTCTTACTATATGTACCTCTAACCCATTTCTTCTGATTTCTGCACTGTACTCTAATTACTGGGTTAATTCCAACCTCCTTTACCATACCAGCACCAGCTTTTATTCTTTTTGGTCATCTATTGAATGCCTGTTACGCCAGGCACTATGACATGTATTGAAGGATAAAGCACTTCTAGATTTATTTATTTTCATATATAAAAATATTTTATTTAGCTGTATATATAATTCTGTAAAGAGATTGGTTAAGAACATAAGTTCTCTAAGTGGTCATAACAAGCTACGATAAAGGGAGTTGCAAACAGCTATGCAAGAAAACACAAATATGCAGCATTTCTACAATGTGTTGATTCTCTATGTAGGAGAATTTTTAAAACAAAAAAGCATTCTGTGATGCATTTTTGGGGGGCACAGTGTTAAGAACAGGGAATTATATTTCCTTTTCTTCATATTTTGTTCACGGTACTTCGTTTGTACTTACTCACTGTCATGATCATTACAATAATATAAACGCATCCCTCTCCTCGTTTTAGGCAGAATCTGATTGCTCACTTAAGGCAAAAGCTCACAGCTCTCTGCAGTTCACTAAGCTAGTCTCCATTTATGCGTCTCTTTTATGGCTGCTGCTTTTTGTTACTGCTACTGTCATTTTTGCTGCTGTACTTTGTTCTTGTTGATTTGTCTTTAAAAATTCTTTCACTGTAATTTTAGTGGAGTTTCAGGGGTGTGGATGCTAATATATGAGCCCAGGCTGGCATTTTTAACCTTGTAGACATAACTTTCATCTTCTGTGATGTATTTTTTTTCTGTTGAAAAGCAACAGTGCTTCTTAAAATCCATTAAGACTGTTAATCACCTCCATGGTTTTGTTTTGTATTCTGTAATGGATCATGTTTAGACCCGTGTAGTAATTATTGAGTCTTTAGGATGATGGTTTTTTTTTCTTTTCTGTTTTAGAAGATATGTTCATATGTTTGTGTTTTTCTTACTTTTATGTTGTGATCCATATAGATATAGTTTTTACATATAGAACTATATGTGCTTGCCCTTAGTTCTTTATATTGCTTACCTAAGTTATGTGGACCTTAATTTCTACTTTAAGTTTCACTTACATAAGTTACTTGAAGGTAGAGATGCTGTGTTTTTCAATCTCCATACTTCTAGAACCTGATGTGTACATAGTACCATAGTTTCTTGTTTAAATTCAAAACATAGCATTCATGCTAAAAATCAAATTGCTATTTTGGTTTTTTTGGAGAATAACATGACAAACTATTTATTTACATATAATGTATTACTTGTTTCAGGGGTACAGGTCTTGATTCATCAGTCTTACACAATACACAGTGCTCACCATAACACATACCCTCTTCAGTGTCCATCACGCAGCCACCCCATCCTTCTCACCGCCTCCACTTCAGCAACCCTCCATTTGTTTCCTGAGAGTAAAAGTCTCTTACGGTTTGTCTCCCTGTCTGGTTTTGTGTTGTTTTATTTTTTCCTCTCGTCCCCTATGATCCTCTGCCTTGTGTATCAGATTTTACACATCTGTGAGATCATATGATTGTCTTTCTCTGATAGACTTATCTCACTTAGCATAATACCGTCTAGTTCCATCCACATAGTTGCAAATGGCAAGATGTCACATTTTTTTGATGGCTGCATAATATTCCCTCGTGTATATATCCCATCTTCTTTATTCATTTATCTATCGATGAACATGTGGACTTTTTCCATAGTTTGACTATTGTGGACATTGCTGATAAAAACACTGGGGTGCATTGGATTACTACATTTGTATCTTTGGGGTAAATAGCCACCCAGTAATGCGATTGCTGGGTCATAGGGTAGGTCCATTTTCAACTTTCTTAGGAACCTCCATACTGTTTTCCAGAGTGGCTGCACCAGCTTGCATTCCCACAAGCAGTGTGAGAGAGGGTTCCCCTTCCTCTGCATCCTTGCCAACATCTGCATGACAGACCTTTTAAAACAGCAATTTTCCATAGAAGGCTTACGGAATTTCTCTAAAGCAATATTAGCATATATATATTTAATAGATAGGGTTATTTGATTTGGTGTGTAAGTATGATAATGAGACTAAGGTTCGAATCGGCAGTGTGGATTATGTTTTATGGTATGCCCTGCATTCTTTATATTGGCAAACTCAATAATTGATACTGCTATCGGAGGGTTCAAATATAACTAGAATTATGAATGACAATCCAGATAATCAAACTGCGGGGGAAAAAAAACCCAAAACATGGTTTTAAGATGATGATTCAATAAGGTTTTCTTTCTATATGGAGAACAATAACTAATGAGCCATTCTTATAATCAGGTAATCGTAAACATTTCACTTGTTAAATTCACTTTTACTTTAAAGTAATTGACTATCAGTAATATCTTTTGTTTATAAACTGTTTTCCCATAGGTTCTTAGAACTAGACTTTTAATGTTTTTGATGGAAAGGTTTTTAGTTATGTGGTAATAGGTTGAAAAGATGAAATTCTTTCATGGTTCTGATTCTCACTTTTGCAAAGGTATTAGTGTTAACTGAAGTAGTTCACAAGTAGTCTCTATCCAATAGCTTAAACTATATTCACTCACACTGATAACTAAATGAAAGAAATCAGTGTGTTCTAGGCTCATAAGAAGGCATACTTAAGGACGGGAAGCAATTGTTGATGGGTTTGTGGAATGACGTTTGCTGGGTAATGCTCAATGTGGTCTTTAGTGAGTAACAGAGCTCTGTAACAGTGGTCTTGGGGTGGGAAGTCAGGGTCAGATAATGCCTTTACATTGATGAGAGCTCTTAAATAAGAATTTTTCAGCAGTGAAATGACTTAAAGGCAGGCATGAGAAAGGAAGATGAGGACAATACATCATAATAAATAACTGATTGACCTTAAAGTGGGTGGAGAAAGAGTGCGGTGGCCAGCTGATTCTGACACGCTTATCTTACTTAATCTTCCCTTTTTATTAATTTTATTTAATCTTACTTTTTCAGATGTGCTCCCTCATTAAGGATGCTTAGATTTTTTTTAATAGTTCTCTGCTGTGTATTAAATAATGGTAAAATAATAATCAAATGATCATATTTTAATGTCACTTTTCTATTGAATTGGGCTTAATTGTTATTAGGCTTTATTTAGCTTTTCCCTTTTTGAGGGGAGCTGTTTTACTTATTCCTTGAAGGCCTTAAATATAAAAAACAATATAATTGTATTTAAGATGCAAGTAATTAACCAGCATTTTACAAGGTCTGTTGGAAATTGATTGCATGTTTATTTTTTGAAATATTTTTCAACAATGGTCCAAATATTTTTGTTTCCATTTTAGAACAAAATCCAGTCTCATAGCAGAGGAGAATATAATGTTTACAGCACCTTTCAGAGCCATGAACCAGAGTTTGACTACTTGAAAAGTTTAGAAATAGAAGAAAAGATCAACAAAATTAGGTGGTTACCCCAGAAAAATGCTGCTCAGTTTTTACTGTCTACCAATGGTAAGTGTTAATTTTTTTCCTTTTGTATGCCACTATCTACATATGTCCGATAGGATACTTAGTTCTTTACAAAGAGGGATAGGTGTTCAGAGATTTCTGCATATAGACACTTGGAAATATGTCTTCCCCATAGGGAATGTGTAAATTCTTCTTTTTTTGTCTTCCGTTTTTAAATTCTCTTCTTAGTTTTTAAATTCCACAAAAAGGTCCTCGGGTGTCAGTTTTCTTATGGTGCATACACAGTCTGTAGTGGAAAAAAAAAGGGACTTGATCATTGGATTTAGATCAGGTATGGCTTGTCCCAGCTTGGCTTACTAGCTTTGGAGAGGTTATAGCACTTAAGTTACTTCCTTGTCAGCAAGCTGGAGATGGTAATATCTATGTAGTAGTATTGTTATGGGTAGTAAATAAAATTTCTGGTATGCATAGTAAGTTCTCATAAATGTTAAAGTGTGCCTAAACTCTCCAAAGAATATCTCAAACTATAAATACAAAATACTCCGCCAAAGGATGGTCTCCATTCCAGGATACTTTCTAGAGGAGCACCCTTCCTACTTGATCCATTGTTTAGTTAGGATACAAACTGGAGTCTGCATTCTGCCTTCTTCCCAACAAACCTCATAGGTGGGAGAAGATTCTTCTTAGTCTGCTCGGGAAAAGTTATCAAATAAGAGAATACCAGAATTAAAAGTACTTCATGACAAGTTGAAGAACTTTTCTTTTCTTTTTTAAGATGTTATTCACTTATTCATGAGAGACAGGGAAGGGAGAAGCAGGCTTCCTGTGGAGCAGGAAGCTGGATGCCAGCCTCAGTCCCAGGACCCTGGGATCATGACCTGAACCACACAGGCACCTTCTTTTTGTTCTTCAAAATTTTTTTCTTACGGGTTTTTCTGACTTGGTTAATCCTCGGGGGCTTGGGTCTGAAGAGAACCATTAGAGTGATTGAGTGATTGATGGGGACTTATAGGTTCTGGTTAGCCATTGTCTGTAAAAGTTTAAATTAAAACTTTCTTGAAGCTGATATAAGGCACTGTTAATTAAATCAGATTTTAATACTTGGTAGACCTTACCATTTTTTACCATTTGCTGATTATAAACTCAGGAAACTTCTGGGGTGACATGGTGGAAAATGCAAAGTGCCCCTTTCATCCTGTTTAGGCCTCATCACCCACTTTTTCAAGTTCTTAAAGGTGTATTCCTTAACACAGTGTCATTAGCTAACACCTCAAGTTTACTTCCTCTTAGGTGTCCATTTTGTTTTTCTGATGGTCAAATTTTTCCCCAGCCAGTCCACCAAAACCCTCTACCCCCTCTCTTCTCACATCACTGTATTTGACTCTCTTCTCCTTACTAAAAGAAAAATAAACGATTTCAAGCTTATGACTTAGAGCATTATAGATGGAGGAATTGTATTTATTCCTGTTGAATGTTGGCTTCTAATCTTGGTTCAGTTTTCATTTATATGGTAAACTGAGCTATTTCAAATAGCACTTGAGATACTGCTCTTTCACATAAAATCATAATCTAATCATTTATATGGTTTCTGCTTTTGGAAATAAATGCCCCCAGTAAGTGTGTTGGGACATACATAATTCATGTATTGGGATATTTGTTCTTAATTTTGGCAGTTCATTTCTTATGGGATAAATTACTTCTCTTTTTATAAAGGGAAATATTTAAAATACAGGCTGAACTAGGATAAGGGAGCCCTGTGTACCCATCAGCCAGCTTCAGCAGGTCTGAGTTCATAGCCAGTTGTTTTTTCAAATACTTCCACTTCCCCTCCTTCTCAGTATTGTTTGGAAACAAATCCCATTTTAGTTCATTTATGGATTAAGTCTTAATTACCTTTTAACTTCTCTGTTGATACTCAAATTTGTCTTCCATGCAGGTATCCACATGCTCTCTGATTTGAAATACACAAGGCAGTGTTTAGCCAGACAAGCTTTTCTAGGCAGTAAGCTCTTCAAAGGCTCAGTGGAGGGAGAGGCCACTGGGAATTCCAGTGGTTGGGTCTCAAGTATGTGACTCTATGTAGTATTTTTCTGTAGACGGAAACAGCAGTCTCCCCAGTATGTTTACCATGTAAATTTTAAGCCCTTGATTTATAATACAAATTATTTTAAAGGGCACTTGCACAAGGCATTGTAGGTTTCTGTCTTTTGTTGTTACTGTTAATGAATAGTAAATAAAATACATTTATTTGGGGCTGTGTATTTTTTTTTTTTTTTAAGCTAGAAAATAGAGCCCACTTTGGAAGGATAAAACCAGTGTGGGAATTTTACAGACTGCTGTGTCTGGATGTGGTGGGATGGGGAAAGGATGGATGGACTAAAACTTAAGCAATATCTGGAAAGCTTTATTGTTTAAGAAGAGAGAAAGTAATCATGGGAGAATGTCAGCATCGCTTAAATCTAAGTAATACTTTTTATATTATTTGGTATAGTTGTCTCTGTGAGATTGAGCAAAATAATACCTCTCCTCCACGTATAACAACAGGCCTTTCCACTCATAAAAGATGAACTCCTGTAGGAGATTGGTGGAAAACGACTAAACATATCACCTGTGATTGACCGAAAGTAATCTTACTTTTGTCTATGCATTGGCTTTCCACGGTCATCATAAACTGTCCCATGTCTCCCAAATCGGTTTTACTTAAATAACTTCATAGTTTTAGTTCATTTAATGTTTCTTCAGGTGGGTGTACTCTTTCTTTTTCATCTTCTTTTGCTTTCTCTTAGTTCTCCTCAACTCTTCTCATTGCTCCTCATTCTACCTCTAACCTGTTGACCGTGGGTCTTGTATATATGAGTAATATATATATGAGTAATAAAAAGTTTACTAGTAAAGTGTATTTTAACAGCTTGTTGTTAAGAATCTCTTTAATCATAAAACTGCATTCCCACAAAGGAAACATGGTAGTGCGGTCTTCCCTGTCCCAATCCTCTTTTTATGGTGAGACCAACACTGGGGCTTACAGACTTTAGGAACCCTCTTTATGTGTTAGTTTTTTGTTTTTTTTTTTTAAGGTTTTATTTGTGAGAGAGAGAGAAAGAGTGCATGAGCAGGGGGAGGGGCAAAGGACGAGGGAGAAGCAGACTACCTGCTGAGCAAGGAACCCTACTCAGGGCTCACTAAGGGGTGGATCCCAAGACCCTCCACATCATGACCTGATTAAAAGGCAGATGCTCAACTGACTGAGCCACCCAGGTGCCCTTACTTGTTAGTATTGGCACTGTAGGGAAACACCATAGAGCGGTGGTTCTTAACCTTTTGGAAATGACAGATTTCTTTGAGGAATCCAATAATCCCCTTATAGAAAAATATGTATATTTGCATAATTTTGCATGTGGTCCTATGGAGTTTGATTATTGTCACATACCTCCAATAGGCCAAAAACTACAGCTAAAAAAGTCACAACTACAGAGCTTAAGAATTTGATTTTTTTAAAAAATTGTTACACGTATTAAAATATTTTATTTCTGACCTGCCTTGTTCCCAAGCATTGCACTGAAATTGTATAGTACTTTTCTATCCTGTGTTTATGTTATTAAAATTTTTAAAAAAGATTTTATCCATTTATTTGACAGAGATCACCAGTAGGCAGAGAGGCAGGCAGGCAGAGAGAGGGGAAGAAGCAGGCTCCCTGCCAAGCAGAGAGCCCGATGCGGGGGCGGGGGGGGGGGGGGCGCTAATCCCAGGACCCTGGGATCATGACCTGAGCCAAAGGCAGAGGCTTTAACCCATTGAGCCACCCAGGTGCCCCTATGTTACTAAATTTTTTAAACCTTTTTTTTTTTTTTTTTTTCCCTTCCCTTTTTTAAGATTTTATTTGACAGAGCACATAAGCAGGGGCAGAGGGAGTAGCAGGCTTCCCACTGAGAAGGAGCCTGATGCAGCACTCGATCCCAGGACTCTGGATCATGACCTGAGCCAAAGGCAGATGCTTAACCAGTTGAGCCACCCAGACTCCCAAATTATTTTAACCTCTTAAGTGACAACTTTTTTGGTAATAACGTTTAAAAAATCCTTTTACCCGGTTTTTCGTGATTTAAAAAAAAATTTTTTTTTCTTCCTAAAACACTATTAGGAACCATAAACTAATTACATCTTATTTGAAAAGTTTGGTAAGTATATTGTGATTTCTTTATCTGGATCTTTGGTAAGGATGATGAATTTGGACAGGCAATAAGACAGTTTCGGAGATTGGGTGAGGAGAAGCTTTTCATCCTTATTTTTGGATAATTACCCTGAAAATTAAGAGTTTAGGCTTGACTTACTACATTTGGGGACAAGTAGAATATCCTAAAATGCATAAATCTTTACCTAGACATACTACATAGAAAACACATATGACTTAACTGTAAATTACTAGGGTTTAGATAAAATAGATTACAAGTTAGTAAAGTTAGCAGTTTTTTTCTTCTTACATTTCATCCTTACAAAGGGTATCCACAGGATTGGCTAGCACCCTCTTCACTACCAGGCAGAGAGAGGTGGTAGGCTTAGAGGAGTCCTGTACCTCTCTGTGAGACAATGTATTAGAAAGTACCTCTATACACTTCTTTTTTTTTTTCAGTTGTACCCTTTGGATTATGAAAGGACCATTAAGAATGTGATACTTTTATATGAATGCAGTTCGAAGATTATAACCAAAGTATTAAATAAACATGCACAAGTCTGTAATGATTTAAATAAAAAGTTAGTTGAATAAATAAATAAGCAGGGAGAGGAGATGCTTCTTACAGGAGAATTTAAAATACATGGATGGATGCTCCTCCTCACAGGGACTGTAATTTAATTGTTCCTTTAAGTGTGGACTGGACTTCAGAGATTCATTTCCAGAGACTAGAGTATGGCAAGGGGGAAATTAACTCTGAAATGGAGAAACCTGGCAGATACTGCTTTAACCAAGTGAACAGAACTGTCATCTCCAGTGGGAAAGTCCTGTTGATACTGTGTATACTTTCACTGCACCTCTGGTATTCTTCCTAAAAACCAGTGATCCCAGTCTGATCATGCAAAAACAGCAGACCTACTGCATCGCTCTTCTCAGAACTGTGAGGATGATGAAAACTAAGGAAAGTCTGAGAAATTGTTAAAAGTCAGAGAGACTAGGGAAACTTGACAGATAAATACAGTGTTGCTTAGATCCTGGAAGAGAAAGGGCTGTTAGGAGAAAACCTGGTGCATTCTGAGTAAAGTCTAGAGTTTAGTTAGTAGTAATGTACAATGTTAATTTCTTAATTTTAACAAATATACCATGGTTGCTTAAGATGTTGACATTAGAAGAATTGGGTGAAGCGTAGAATGGAAACACTTTGGACAATTTTGCAACTTTACTGTAAGTCAAAATTTACTCCAAAAATAAGCATTTATTTAAAAAATACTATTTAAAAAAATAAAAATACTATTTAATATATTCTTGATACCAGGAATTTTGTCTTAAAGAACTTGGGACACAGCTTTTAATTGGTCACTTTTTTTTTTTTTTTCAGACCATGACCAACTTGACTTGAATCCCTAATACAACAGGGAAAGGTAGATCCAAACAGAGGCATCCAGTCTTTGTAGGAATTTGTGGAGTCTTTGGTAGGATCTGTTAGAAATCCTAGGAGATAAAGGAGATGGATACTCCTTTATCCTTTTTATTCTAGATAATAGGCTATAGTAGTAACTCCATTCTTTTCTAAAAAATGTGTATGTGTATGTATGTGTTTGTATTTACAGACATGTAGGTGCTTATACACACAAACACAACTCCCCCCTCCCCCCCGGATTAATTAGTTCTAAAGGACAAGGACCTGGTTGTGACTTGATGTTAATACCAAATGGTACTTTGAGGGGCACCTGGGTAACTCAGTCAGTTCAGTGTCTGCCTTTGGCTCTGAGGCCATGATCCCAAGGTCCTGGGATTAAGCCTAGTGTCAGGCCTCTGCTCAGTGGGGAGCTTGTTTCTCTCTGCCTGCTGCTCTGCCCGCTTTTGCACTCACTCTCTCTCAAATAAATAAATACAATCTTTCTAAAAAATGGTACCTTGAGTGCCACTAATGTATAATTTGTCATTTCTGTATTGTAGTTCTATGTATGTGTCTTTATTCGCCAGGTAATAGGAAATTTGTTTTTTTATTAAGTCATATAAGAGATTGTATTCTTGGGATCCTTTTGGGTGAAATATGAAATAGTGTGTTTGAATACGCCTTAAAATGTTTTTCTTCTATTACCAGTATTCTTTTTTTGAGGACTTTTTTCATTTTTCTCTCCAGATAAAACAATAAAATTATGGAAAATCAGTGAAAGGGACAAAAGACCAGAAGGGTATAACTTGAAAGAGGAAGATGGAAGGTATAGAGATCCTACTACAGTCACTACACTACGAGTAAGTACTTAAGAAAAAATGATGGTAACTCTGATAGTGTTCTGTATTCATACTACATATTCTAGATCCTAAACAACTTGAATAGGATTAACGATAATCTGCCCCCTCTCAAAAAGTATATAACCAGATAGGACATTAAAAATTCCTGTTTTAAATAACTGTCCCACATAAAGGTCTGTCTGTGCCAGGGGGTGACCCAGGACCCAATGCAAGACCGTTTTATACAATACCACACTCTTTTTTGCCCTTACAGTTTGAATGTCAGCTATTCTGACCTTAAGTATCAAGATTAATTTGCTTTGGAGATAAGAAAGTAGGTAAAAATGGACCAGATCTAGTTCAAGCTAAGAGATACCAAGAATTAGGTGTTCTGAGCTAATTTCCTTCTTAGCCAGTCCAAACCAGAAACATTTAGCTTTGCGAGTCTCCAGCAAAAGATTGGAACTAGAAAGCACATCAAATTCTAATAATACTGCTATCTATAAAAAAAGGTAAATTAACAAAATTATTTATTTTTCTTCTCATTTCAACACTTTAAAGATCAACGTCAATTGCTTTATAAAGCTAAATCTGTGTAATATTACACTATATAAACTGTACTGCACTGTTATATTATACTTTATCTTTATATATCTTTAATACTATATATTATCTTTGATAAAGAGCATATGTATATAATATACTATAGTGTTCCCTCAAAAACTAGGATAAAGAGCTGAACCTTAAGTGCCATTGTAAATAGTGAGCATTTTGTAATGACCGTTTTTCATGTGTCTTATTGACAGGTGCCAGTCTTTAGGCCCATGGACCTAATGGTTGAGGCCAGTCCACGAAGAATATTTGCCAATGCTCATACATATCACATCAACTCAATTTCTATTAATAGTGATTATGAAACATATTTATCTGCAGACGATTTACGGATTAATCTTTGGCATCTGGAGATTACAGACAGGAGTTTTAGTATCCGTTTGGTTTCTTTTTTTGGTGTTTGGTAAAGAAGACATGTTGTGCCCCATACTAGATTTATTTTCATCTCTCCGTATATTTTTATTTCTTCTTTTTAAAAGTAGCTTCTTACTTTATAACACTTTTTCTTTGTGTTTAAGTGATTAAATAGTGGGGGAAGTTCTTTGATAAAGAGCATGATACATTGATTAAAAAATAGGATTCTTAGAATTATAAGTACTATTATAGTAAGTTTAGTACTTAGTACTAAATACTTTGCTATAATACTATGTATATTAAATACAGTTTTACCTATAAAAAGTTTTTTTAATGGTTGAGTTTTTAATAAAACAAATTTGTAGAGTATTATCTATAATTATAAAAATATTCTTAGTAAGGTTGGCTAAAGAAATTAATAGAAGTCATCGTGGTATAAAGGCAATAGAAATACTTCTCCAGACGCCACTTTCATTGTTTATACTATCCTTCTGAGATTTTTCTGTACATGTACAAGTGTGTGATTCAGACATACCTGGCATACACAGTACGCTATATACATATAAACCTAGGATTGTTTATAAATATATTTAAGTATCTTTCTTTAAAGGTCTTGTTACATGTAGTTATTGCTGCTAGTGTTAATGTTATATTTTTTAAATAGACATCATTTGAAAAATCAACACTTTACTATAGTTCATATTCTGCCCATAGTATATAAAAGAGCCTGTTTCCCTTCATTACCAGTCTAGTTAGTGAAAAGTCCTATTTATCAACTATTTATATTTCTTTTTGTTCTCTTCTCATTTTTTCATTGAATTTATATACATACTGGGGTTTTTGTTTGTTTTTAAAGCACTTTTTTAAAATATTAAGTGAATCAGCTCCTTTGTGTTGCAGATAGGTTCCCTTTTTTACCCCCTTGAAGTTTTTTACTTTTGTTTAGAATTTACACTAAGTCCTGTTAATATAGGAAGATAAACTTAATCAGTCTTTTCCTTATGGCTTCTGGGATTCGCATCATACTCAGAAAAAGAGGCCCATCTACATTCTAACATGGTTTCTTCTAAGATTTTTTCCCAAGCATTAGAAGTTTTTATCCCTCTGGGATTTGTACTCCTAGTAGAATGCAATTCAGAATTAATCCTTGTGGTTAAGTTTATGAATTAATTTCAAACTTGAGAAATGTAAAATTATATTTGCCCTTTTTTCTAAGTGGAAATTCCTTAATAAAATGCTATCCAGATATTGTGGATATCAAGCCTGCCAATATGGAAGAGCTAACAGAGGTGATTACGGCGGCAGAATTCCATCCAAACAGCTGCAACACGTTTGTATACAGCAGCAGTAAAGGAACTATTCGGTTATGTGATATGAGGGCCTCTGCCCTCTGTGATAGGCATTCTAAACGTAAGTGTTTTCGTCTTTTTTTCAAATGGTAACATTTTCTGCTCTTTGAAAGTGGCATCAGGCATAGTGACTACATTTACATGGGTTTACAAATCTGGAAACCTGTGTGCCCAGGGCCTCCTGTACCCTTTGGTAATAAACTGCCTGACTCCACGTGAGGTATTATAGGTCATAAAAGGCTCTCTTGGGAGCATGTCTGTTGTTGTCCTAGAGGATATATATTTTAAATGGAATGTGATTTTGGGAGAACTTGGGGCTGGGCTCTCTAACTCTTAAGTAGAGTTGGTTTTGTTTTTTTTTTTCCTTTCCTCCTTGCCTCCCTTTTCTCTTTTCCTCCTGCTCTTCCTTTGTTGCTTTCTGTTTTGAGCTTTCTAGGAAGATTTTTCTGAGAAGAGATTTCCTTGGTTTAAAAAAAATTTCTAAAAAACACTGGGTTAAAAAATTAAGGGGTTGCATTATTATTGTCTTCATGTTGTTAAGTGTTTTTAAAACTCATAAAAATGGGTACATGCCTGTTACCAAAATACCTGGCCGCTAAAAAAAATAAAATCTGGTATAAATACGGATGGTGTGTTCCCTTGTGGTGAACATAAAGGCAAAGTTATGGAGGTACATGCAGAACCTACAAACCTGGTGCACTTTGAAATCAGAAGTCCTGGCTATTCCTGTTTCTGCTAAATCAGCTATAAGACCCTGGGAAGATACTGTATACTTTTGTATCTTCAATATCAATGTTAAGTCATTCCCCTTAAGAAACTTTCAGGAAGGTTATGTTCTTACAGTCAGATGTTTTTCATTTCTGCACTAGCCTGTCATCTCTAGCTCACTCTTAAGAAGTTTGTGAATGGTTTTCTCAGCAAGTGCTTTGTCCAAGCCAGAATATTCTACAAATTGCCCTTTAAAAATTTTTTTTTTTTGCTTGTTTTTAGTGTTTGAAGAACCTGAAGATCCCAGTAACAGGTCTTTTTTTTCTGAAATCATCTCCTCTATTTCTGATGTAAAATTCAGCCATAGTGGTCGATATATGATGACTAGAGACTATTTGTCAGTCAAAATTTGGGACTTAAATATGGAAAACAGGCCTGTGGAAACATACCAGGTATTTGCAGTTTTTTCTTTCAATTAGCATATGCCCTATTTACTCCAAAGTCTTCATAGAAGAGGATTTTGTACTATGTGTTAATCCCAGTACAGCATGGGTGGACCCTTAGGCGTTTTCCTTCAGAGATTCATAAGTATGTTGCTTTTCCATATGTTGATTTTATGTATACTTTTATAGAGGTTGTGTTGTCTGTTCAGTTAAAGTGTGATTTTGCTACCAGTTTGGTTCACTGTTGACACCATTTTTCCACACTGCTGTCTGCATTTAAAGTGAGGAGGAAGAGTACTCTAATAAGGTCTAGGTGGGGAAGAAGATTGCAGAGAATGGCCCATCTTGGTTGGAGTATGAGCAGTAGTAGTTGAACTAGAGCTTAACTTTGGCGTGCCCAGTCAAATAGACTGACATTCTGCCTTTCGGCGGATGACTGTTGTCTTAGGCTAAAGGAGAAGGGCTTGAAAGCCCAAGATATTAGTTCTGGGTTCTCTTGTCAGTCAGCCACCATCGATCCCCTATCCCTTTCTTCTGGAGAAGAGAATAAAGACATGCACAGCTGGGGACAGGAATGGGGGCAAGCAGAAACATGGGGTAAACCCTAAACTACAGTATAGAAGACACTTAACACTGTTTTAAGAATACAGAATTTGTAAATGGTACCTTCTTTATGTTGTGTGTTTTCTATAAAATTAAAATGATGTTTCTCAAGCCTTTTACTCCTCTTTTACAAGCATAAACTACTATAAAGATTCTTCCTTAATGGTTTGAAATTCTATTTTTTTAGATTATTTATTTATTTATTTGACAGAGAGAGAGAGAGATCACAAGTAGGCAGAGAGGCAGGCAGAGAGAAAGGGAAGCAGGCTCCCCGCTGAGCAGAGAGCCTGATGCGGGGCTCGATCCCAGGACCCTGAGATCATGACCTGAGCTGAAGGCAGAGGCTTAACCCACTGAGCCACCCAGGTGCCCCTGGTTTGAAATTTTAAAGGAAATGCTACGTTGAAACAAAGGCAAAGAGATACATACTGCTTTGTTTTCAGTTAAATTTGTATAACTTCCAAGATTGTGATCTATCTCCTGGTGTTTCTCACCACCACCACCACCACCCCCGTTGCCATTGAGAATAAAATTGATTTGGATCTTAATTTCATACTCTTAAAATTGTTTGGTGGGAAACCCTGTATGTGGATTCTAGAACTTTGCTGAATTGTCATGATTAACCTGATTTGCAGTTTTTCTGCTTATGCTGAATTGGATTAGTGATTCAGAGTAGAGTTACATTTTATACTCAATGTATGCAGATTTAGCTGTTGTTGAATTTATATAAGCATCTTCCTGAGCTTTGTGTGACTAAAGGGTATTTTGATCTCATTAAGTTTTTGCCTTCTATCCTGACCCCTCCCTGAGTTGCAGTTCCTCATAGTTAACAAATTTGCACGTAATGTCACATAGACTTGGCCTGAATCATTCCATTATACTTAAAACTTGAAATGGGCACTTAAAATGATTTTAGGCTGCTTCATAAGGAACAGGGAATTCTAAGCATTGGGAAGGTACCTACTCTTCTATCGTTAATTTTTTTTTAAGTTTCTTCTTAAATTAAAAGGGTTAGTGAGATCAAGACAACCTCTTCCCTCCCACCCCATCACAACAAAAGCTTTGGAACTTTCCTCCTTTCTAATTTAACAGTGTTAATATTGAAATGCATTATTTCTCAGAGTATATTTTAAATACCAAATTTATTTATTTTTTGGTTTATCCCCTTGTGAAATCCTAGTGAATTATACTTCAAAAAAGAGGTACATTTTCATTAGTTTTTGATATTCTGTGAGGAATATCAAGTGATAAGATTTTTTCAGTGATGCATGCTTTGAGTAACTGTATACAGTTGATCTTTGACCAACAGCGTTTGAATTGGGTTGGTCCACTTTATACTTGCATATTTTGTCTATAAAAACAGTAGAGTACTGCAAATGTATATTCCTTGTGATTTGCTGAATAACATTTTCTTTTCTCTAGCTTACTTTCTTATAAGAATGCAATACATAATACATACTACAGACATAAAATGGTGTGTTAACTTTGTCATCAGTAAGTCCTCCCTAGCCAACAGTAGACTCTTAGTAGTCAAGTTTTGGGGAGTCAAAAGGTATATGTGAATTATTTTTTTAAGACCTATTTATTTGAGAGAGGGCGAGAGCGCAAACTGGAGGGGCACAGGGAAGGGAGAAGATAATCTGAAGCAGACTCCACCCTGAGCATGGAGCCTCACATGGGGCTCAGTCTGAAGACCCCAAAATCATGACCTGAGCCAAAACCAAGAGTGGGATGCTTAACTGACTCTGCCACACAGGTGCCCCATATGTGCATTTTTGACTGTGCAGGGGGATTAACACCCCTAATCCTCGAGCTGCTCAAGGGTCAGTTATAATTGCATAGCATATGCACTTTAATGATAATGTAGGATTCAGTTATTTATGCCCGAAAATGGTATTTAAAAAGGAAGTAAAACATAATATTGAATATTTTTTTAATCAGCAGTTAATGGACTGAAAAAAACAGGTGTTATCATATTCAACTATTGATATAATAGTCTTTACTTATTCTGTTATCTGCACCACTTTCAAATGTATTTTAGCATAAATATTTTAGTCCAGCTTGTAGAGTTCATGTGTCATGCCCCAAAGGGTATTTTTGTCTGTCCTACAGTAGGAAAATGTGTGTTCATGGAAGAGAGCTTTGTTTGTGAAAAGGATAAAATGCCTTTATTGTTTGTTACTAAGAGAGTTGAGTTTTAGTAAGATTACAGAGTATGTATGTGTGTCTGTATATTCCTTTAAAAAAAAATAAGGACTTGTTTAAATATTTTTCTAATATCAATTAGCAGATCTTGAAGTTAAGTATATCTATAATAATATATTTATATTTAAAACCCAGGTTCATGAATACCTCAGAAGTAAACTTTGTTCACTGTATGAAAATGACTGCATATTTGATAAATTTGAATGTTGTTGGAATGGATCTGACAGGTAATTGATTTTAATTTGAACTTCTCATTCAAATCGGCCTTTTATTGGAGGAAAAAAAATGTTCTGTTTCACTTTTAGTATGATTGACATAAATTACAAATCCTTACTTCATTTTTCCTTCAGTTTGCTTGAAATAAATTCAGTAATCTTGTAGCAATAATAGCAAATAAAAATTAAACTTTGTCTCATTAGTAAATATGAAAATACACAAAAATGTAGTTATCTTAAGTTATGATTTAAACATCTTTAAATATTCCTTTTTATGAACCAGAGCAGTGACATCTTTGACATGACAACTGTTAAAATGGTGAAATTTCACTCTGGTGGTTCATCTATGAAACTTTTGAGAAATATTTAGGCAATAGATATTTCATTTGGAATATTAAACACCAGTTTTTTCCAGATATCACATCAATATCTCCTAGAAGTGGGATTACCATATGTCATTTTAACCATATTACCTGAGTAATTAGAGTTTTTATAATCTACAACTTTGCCACAGTGTATGATTCATTTTTAGTGTATCATTAAAATGTGTGGTACCATTATTTCGAAGGACAAATAAGTCTTAATCTTTCAGTTTTTCCTTATCAGTATTTATTTATCATTTATTGTGTTCCAGTAGAACAGAAAACGTTAGAAAAGACAATTTTGGAATTACTTAAGCTTGCCTTTATGGTCATTAGATGTACTTTTTAACAGTTTAATCAGTGAAGCTTGATAGAACATTCAAGGATCATGGTGTTCTGTGTTAATAGAGGATGCTAGAACTTGGATCACTTATGTTTGCTGTGATGTTTAATATTACCTTCATCTGAATGTAACATGACACCCAGAAGTAGGCTGGCCACAGTAAACCTAGATTCAGAACAAGCAAGGTTTGCCTTTGAATGCCACTGCTTAACCCTAAGCCATCAAGAAGGAAGAAGGAAAGGGAAGAAGAGAAAGGAGAAGTTTGCAGACAGGAAGAGAAAGAAGATACTGATACACTAGGATCTGATGCACCGCTGCACCAGCTCTTCTCACGTTGTTGAAACATATTGCTGCTGGTTTTAATTTAGGTTCCATTATCAAAAAGAAATTCTTGATTTCCCTTACTGTTTAAAAACTTGTTTTGAAATAATTTCAAACTGGGAGAAAATTTGTAAGAGTGACACAGTCTTATTTAGCCTTTACTCAGGGTCTCCTGTTACTGTTTGCTGTGTCAGTCTCTTCCTTTATATCTGTCTCTGTAAAGACACGCAAATAGATACACATACTTTATTTGTGAACCAATAACATGGTGGCCCATTGCTCTTAAACTTTTTAATGAGCATTTTCTAAAGGATAAGAGTCTCTTCCACATTGTGACAGGGCAGTCATATAAAGCAAAACAGTTGCCGTGGCACAGTCCTCCCATCAAATCCACAGAGCCCATTAAAATTTCACCAGCCCTCTTGGCCATGTTCTTCCTAGCAGAGAAGAAAATCCAGTCAAATATGCAGTCCCAAAGTATATATAACATTTAGTTGTCTTGTCTTGTTCTCCTTTAATCTGGAATAGTAGTTCTTCATGTTTTTCTCGTCTACTGCCACTTTGGCATTTTGAAAAACAGGCCAATGATTTTATAGAACGTTTTTTAATCTGAGTGTTACCTAATGTTTTCTCATAATTTGATTCAGGTTATACATTTTGGGCAGGTATACCATAGAAATGCTGACCTACCAAAACCTTTTAAAATTTACAAAGAGCCATCGACCTAGGTGTTCTAATTATTAAAATCTCACAAATTCAGATAATATGGGGGTACCAATCCAAATACATAATTCATATTAAAAGAGAGTTTTATTACCCTCAGGTATGTGCACCAATTTGAGTTTGATTAAAATGTTGTCAAGTGTCCTTTGGAGGACTTGACATTACTGAATAGATGGTAATCATTTATATTTCATATATGATCTGTATAATGTATGATAACATAAAAATACTTATTTGCAAGCATTACTTTAAACAGTTCCTTGATATTCTGTAATCTTACTTAAAAAATAATTTGAACCATGTGGAAGAACATGGTATGTAATAGTAGCACCAGACCCTTTCTAAATTAATAGTTTCAGACTTGGGTGGTTTTGCTTGTTGGTGCTTAAACTTAGCAAACATTGAGCAGTGATGGATGGAAAGTTGAACTGACAGAGGTACCCTGGGTAAGGTTAAAATTTGGCAATGATTAAACGGATACTGTAAAAATATTTGTCCCCAGAAAAAGTGCTTTAAATGTATTTAATGCAATAGGTAAAATGACTTCCTGTGAAGAAAAAAATTTATATTCTACTCTTAATAGTCACAGAATAAGGTTTTTGTTTGTTTGTTTTTTAAGAGAGAGAGCGAGCACATAAAAGCAGGGGAAGCTGCAGGGAGAGAGAGAAGCAGGCTCCCTGCTGAGCAAGGAGCCCCATACAGGACTCTATCCCAGCACCTTGGGATCATGACCTCAGCTGAAGGCAGACGCTTAATGGACTGAGCCACCCAGGCATCCCAGATACCTTAAAAGCATTCATAAGATAGCATTTTCCCAATCAGACAACATCCTGGGAGCAAATTCTGTAGTTTATAATTTAAATCACAAAGTAATGTATTGGTTTCTTATGAATAGCTATATACCATGAATTTTGAAGGGTTTTAGAACCTGTGATCCCATGGTTGGTATTTGAAGAAGCTACCAGTTTGGTTAATCACAAAACCTATAGTTGCAAAAATATATTCAGCAGAGATTATTTCAGTACTACTAAGAAGCTACTTTCGAGAATATTTTCAACTTCGGTGATAGTTTTGGTAGTCCTGAAAAGGAGCTATTAATAGAAATCCAAGCTAACTACCACTAACTAGTGCCAGACTAGTACTAGTTTATTTGAATAATTGGTCCTTGGGTTGGTGTCAGCAACCCTCTCCCTAAATCCAGATCAGCTTGAAGTAGCTATTTCCTATGTGGTAATAGGCTAGGTTTCATCACTGAATCATTTTACTGGAAATAAACTTTTGTTCACTTACTTGCATCCTGTTTGCTTTTGCAGTGTTGTCATGACTGGATCTTACAATAATTTCTTCAGAATGTTTGACAGGAACACAAAGCGAGACATAACCCTAGAAGCATCACGGGAAAACAACAAACCTCGCACAGTTCTGAAACCACGAAAAGTCTGTGCAAGTGGCAAGCGAAAGAAAGATGAAATAAGTGTTGACAGCTTAGACTTCAACAAGAAAATCCTTCATACAGCCTGGCACCCCAAGGAAAATATCATTGCTGTAGCTACTACAAACAATCTGTATATATTTCAAGACAAAGTGAATTAGGGTTGGCATTCCCAGCAGAAGAGCCCACTTCCTGCTTAGTTGAGATAGTTGAATCTAGCATTCGTACCTAAAACAGAGAGAGGTCCATTGTGGCGCCCCTTTCCAGTGTTTGACAATGTGCCATTCGACAACACATTTTTTATAGCTACATGGAGAAATCTCTGTGGATTCATCACTGTGGTGTTCTCCATGTCTGCTAGCCATGTAGGTAAGGGTAGGGCACTTTTAATTTAAATGACTTCTTGCACCATCTTGCCTAATGGACTAGATTGGACTGTATCAACATTGATTTACTCCACTTTTTATGCCTTCCATTGTGATGACGTCAAACACAGTGAAAGCCTTCAGTCATGCTTATGGGATTTAATTGTGTATCCTCATTACTGTATCATTTGTGGGGTACACCCCTCCCCCTTTTTTAAATTAAATACAGCTCATTCTTACTGTGGCTTGTAGCATTCCTCCTCTTCTGGCCTCCTGGACTCTTCCCCTTCATCTCTTTTACCCTTGCCCCCTCCACCCAGTCTTGGTGGTGGTATATTAAAAAAAGGAAGAACGAAAGCACACAAAATGAGTCAGTTTGGGGTCAGTGGTAAAGGGGGTATATGTTGCGAACAAATGTTTTAATAACAGTTGGCTGTAATCACTCCTTGCCGTGTCTGGCACCGAAAATAAGGAAAAAAATACTACTACTGAATAAAAGTGACAAAGAATGGAGAATCTGGTTTTCTTTTTTCTTTTTAATCTACCTCTTTAAGCCAGTATTTTGTGTCATACTTTTGGGCGCAGTGAAATGAAAGGAGTTTCCATTGTTTAATTGGTATTTTTGTTAATTATCTTTAACAAGTGTTCTTTTACATGGAGAAGGAGAGGTCTTGGTTCTGTATGAACAAGTTTTGAATATATATTGGTATTACTAAGGATTTCACAATCTACAAATTGCTAGAGATTTTTTTTTTTTTACTGTGGTTATGAGTATTGGATACATTGTATCTACACTTAACTTCTCTGTTAATGAAATTGTAAATGGGAACCAAATTTGTAGAACTTCATTTTTAAAGTCTTTTTACAGTCTTAATTTCATTTTTGCCTTACTAAAGTCAAAGACTTAAACTTTTTTAACAGGTTAAAACCTTTTTTGTCATTCAATCATAAAACATAAAACTATTCTCAAGTGATTTACAGAGAAAATTGACACTGCACTATTTTTTTTTTTATACTTTACTGCTATCAAATCTGAATGAAATGTATTTTGCCGTAGATGTTTTTCCTCTATTTTTGGTTTTCCAAAGTATTACTATTAAAGACAAACTTTAAAGATATAGTGTTCAAAAAGTGCTTAATGGACTCCCAAGAGCTGCCTCAAATAAAAATTTAGTAATCTGTATGTGATTACATTTCCCTATCCAAAGATGAAGAGTACTCCTATTTTTAATAGGTAGAATGTACCTTTGTCAGTCTTGCAGAAGCTTTAATGGAGAAACAAATGGACTTTATTTTTAAAAATAAAAATCAAGTAGGCATTTATATTATTAGAGAATGGTTAGTGTTTTGGCTGAGCAGTAATAGACAACCTTGAATTTTCGAGGACTCTTGAGTGCTTTGACTATGTCCACTACCTACTGTTCTATTCTCATCAATGAAAAATGATTAGACAATTCGACCGTAATTCCCTCTACACTTATACAAATACTATGTTCTTGTAAGTTAACATTTTTAGCACACAGGAAAAAAATTATGTAATAAAATTACTGTATCTTTTGGACTTAACAAATTTGAATTTGTATTTAAACACATATGTCTGATAATTCTTAAAGTAACAGCACTTTTGCTAACTTATTTGGGGGTCTTGGGTGCATTCTTAATTTGTGTTATTTATTCTTCACACTTGAAGTGGGATATCCTCCTGCCACAGTATCAAACACTGATACTTATTTCCTGTCAGGAGTCCCAGATCCTTTTGGAAGATTGTTTCCCTAAAGTTCGGGTGTAGGTCTTAAGGTAATATCACTAAACAGCTCTTGGAAATTCTCTTTTGAGTCAGCAGTAGCTATGATGATTCTCACCCATGACACTAAGGATTAGTTTTTTATGTTTAAGAGAAACATTGCTAAAGTTAAAATGCCTCTATAAAAGAATGCTATTATAAATTGTAATGATATTCTCAATTATCAGTTTTTAATTTATTTGATGTAGCAGACTCTAAGCCCAGCCACTCATCTCATATGGTCATGGTTAATCTTTTTATTAATAAAAATTTTGCTTAGAATAAACTTAGTCTTGTCAAATTGCTTGTATTCTCCTATTTTCTTGACACCTCCATATCCTATCCCTTCTATCTAAAACTTTTTTTCCTCTTAAATTGGAGTAGGAAAAAAACGCTTATTCTGTTAATTTCCTTTGATCTTTATTTAGTGGCTGGGCAATAGTTACTTTATGAATCTCTGTATGTAAACAAAAGTTTATTTAACAACTACTGGATATTAAATTTTCTTCTGTGAAGCCTAGTCTTGGAAATAAATACTACATTCGTGTACTTTTTTTCCTTTCAAATTGTGAGGATTTTTTTTCTTTCTTTTTTTTTTTTTTTTTTTTTAAGTGAGGATCTTTTCAAATCTTCAATGTGAGGATTCTGGTTACAGATACTCCTAGAGAAAATGAGAAATACGAAAACACGTTCTTGTGTGTAACAGGATTTATTTCAAGTAATAGGTTTTTAGTCTTGGAAAATTTATATGTGAAACCTGAACACTACTGACAGTATTTTTAGTGGAATCATTACCTTCTTATGCAACACTGCTTCTGCATCCTTTTTTTTTTAAAGATCACATACATATTCAAGTGGAGATAGTATTGTAGACTTCTGAAAGAACAAAACCAAACCAAGAGAAGAGAAAAAAGGTGAATGCTAGGTAATTGAGAACTTAAATCTATTTAGTATTTGAGAGCACTACTCTATGGGGTATCTTCTTTATTCAGTTGTTGAATAACTGAAGCTGTGGCGGGGGGTGGGGTGTGTGTGTGTGTGTGTGTGTGTGTGAGAGAGAGAGAGAGACTGTGGCTAAAAAGTTCTTTTACACACCTCAACCCAAAACCTTTGAACCTGACCCTGCTTCATTTTGTAAAAATGCATATGAGACCAAAATATTATAACTGTAGTATTAAAAGTGAAATTAAAGGTCTTGGGATGTTCTCAACTGCTGAAGATACTTTTTTAGCCATAATAATAAAAGATAAATTTTTTGTCTCCCTGACATTTTATTGCTTAATGGTGTTAGCGCTATGACTTACCTCTGTGTGTATAAGCATTAAGAAGTGGCCACTTTTAAAAAAACATAAGTGCCCACCTTACAGACTTAAAGTTAATACATGTGAAAAGTTCCTCTTTAGCACAGAACTTACCGTAATGAGTGCACTACAAAGATTCCTCCAAAAGGAGAAACCTGGCAAAGAAACTAGCATGGAGGGGGAAGCTAGTAGTTTTTTTCTTTTAATATTCTAGCTACAGTTTCTGCTCTAATCTGTGAACAGCAATAAGTTATTTGAGGGCTTCCCACTAGAGGGCAATGTTTAAGTCCTAAACAGGTATTTTTAAGAATGCATCAGCAGAATTCTATTCCCGTACTGTAAGATCTTAATTACTAAAAACTAAGTTGGGAGCCAAGTGAAGGGAAAGTCCAAAGGATATTTAAGTCCAGATAAGACCAGTATTCAACATGAATACTAGGAGTACTCAACTGAGGGCTCAGTGATAGAGGGGGATCCCACATGTCAGTTAACAGTGTGTGTCACGGTCTTACTGGGGAAGCAGCAAAAAAAGTTTTGAGCTGTCAGTCATAGCCTATGCAATCTGCCAACCCTTTTGCAAAATCCCATCCTTACGTGCCATGCTCGCTTTCTCCTTTACAAGGAGCCCAGGAATTACATGTTGGCTTACGTCGAATTTATGTGGAGTTAAACTCTGGGACACCATTTCCTTTTACAAAGTAACTTCTATATCCTGAGAATACATGTTTTTCAGGAAGTACAAAAAAGGAAAAATACCCCACCGGCAATGTCATCATGCAGAGAAAACATATTTGTCTTTCCTTTTTCATAGAAAATGGGATCCTGTATACAGTTTTATGTCCTATTTCCCTACTTAATGTTGTGTCTTGAGCAGTTTCCCAGATCAGAAGACACTTTAAACAAGAGTTCCTTGTCTGCATAGCCTCATATTGGTGGATCTGCTATTTATGTCATCAGTCTGTTGTAAGGGCTGCTTTTTTTTTTTTTTCATTTTTGCAAACAAGTACCTGAGTGTAAGGTGGTTTTTTTTTTTTTTTGAGTATAAGATTTTTAAGGATACATTTGTAGAAATATAGTTTCTGTATTAAAGGATATGGGTATATTTAAGATTTGACAGAACTTGTCAGATTTCCTTCCAAAACTGGAAGCTCCACCAAGTATACGGGATTTACCCAAATCATCACACTCTCACTAATGGACCAAAAAAATCCCATGTCTTATCTTTATTAAATTAAAAAAGTAAAAAGTGGTAACTAATTTTTTTAATTTCTAGCCAGATACTAATTTCCATAATCTTGATACAAGATGTGCTCTGTAAATATTTTCTTCCAGTCTGAGCTTCTCTTTTCTTCCTACTCTTGACAGAGCCCTTGGAAGAGCAGCAGTTCCTAATTTTCACAAAGTCCACTTGAGCAACTTTTTCTTTAATGGATTATACTTTTGGCGTCCTCTCTAAGAAAACTGCTTACCTTAAGGTGACAAAGATTTTTTATTTTTAGGACTTTACTAGTTTCTACTTTTTACATTTAGGTCTGGGATCCATTTAAGTTACTTTTTACATATGGTACATATAAACATTACATAAACACCACAGATGGGTTGAGTTTTTTTTTTTTTGTACTTTTGTTGAAAATCAGTTGGCACCATGTTAGTCTTTTTCTAAAAAGTGTTCCAGTAGTTTATATATCTGTGCTTTCACCCATACTACATTGCCTTGGTTGCTGTAGCTTTCCATAAGCCAGTAAGTCGTGTTTTTTTTTTTTCCCCCAAAAACATTTTGCGATTTTGGTTTCTTTAACTTTCCGTTATACATTTTAGAGTCAGCCTCTTGATGAGAACAAAAACAAACACCTCTCGGATTTTAATGATAATTGCCCTTAATGCATAGACCAGGGAGAGCGAACATCTTAATATTTGTCCTCCAATCCATGAAGACAGCATATTACTTTGTTTTATGTGGATCATGGGTTTCTTTTATCAGTATCTCTAGTTTTTAGCATACAGATCTCGCACATACATTGCTACTAGTTTACTGTGTGTATATGTACAAAATTTTCAATTTCTAATTGTTCATTGTACAATTGGTTTTTGTACATTGATCTTGTATCCTGATACCAAATCCACTTATGTAGATTTTTAGAAGTTTTCTATTCAGTCGTGTTGTCTGCAGCTTATTTGTAATAAATGTTTTCTTTCTTTACAATCTTTCTAATTTTCCTTTCAAATGCCTTTTATTTCTTTTCCTTGTCCTGTTGCACTGGTTTGACCTTCTAGGTGATGGTGAAAGCAGTGGTGAGGTTAGACACATTCTTGCCTTGTCATCAGTCCTGGGAAGCAAGCATTCAGTCTTCATTAAGGTTATTTGTAGGACTTTTGTAAATGGCCTTTTCAGACTGAGGAAATTCCCTTTTATTCCTGGTTTTCTGAGACTTGTTAATCATGAATGGATGTTGGGTTTCATCTGATATTTTTTTTTTCTTTTTGTATCTATTGAAACCATCATGTCTTTTTTTCCCTTCATAATGTTGGTGTGTGAATCACATTCATTTTCCTTTGTAGGACCAGCCTTGTATTTCCAGAATATTGCTTAGATTCCTTTGCTAGTATTTTGTTGAGTATATTTGCATCAATGTCCATAAGGGATGTTGATCTGTAGTTTTCCTTACCTTTTTAATTTCATTGTCTGGTCAGTGTAATGTTGCCTTCACGAGTTATGGAAGAATGTGGGTAAACTTCATATAATTTCTTCCCTACAGTTTGGATAGTATTCACCAATGATGCCATTTGGGCCTCTTTATTGGAAGATTTTTATCTGAATTCAGTTCTTTAAATAGAATTATGCAGACTATTTCTTGAGTTTTGGCAGTTTGACTTTCAAGGAAATTGTCCATTTCATCTAAGTTACCAAACTTATGAGTGTAGTTATTCATAACATTCTGTTTTATCTTCCTGTGGTCAAGCTACTAAACAAAATACTGTAGACTGTGTTTTTTCTTATTTTCTTTTCCTCCTCCTCCCCCTTCTCCTTCTTCTGTCTCTCCCTCCCCTTCTTCTTCTTCTTTTGTATTCCAACCAAAGTGTTAATTTCATTTATGGTTAGAAAATGAGAAAAAGTTCTTTAATCATTTTTTACAATTAGTGCTTTTTATTATGAATCATTTTATTCATTGCATTTTCATTTCTATTAATAACGACATATGAGCGCTGTTAATTTCACTCTATTTTAAATTTAACCATTAACTAGAACATTTAGTAGTTCTACTCTGTATGTCAATTGATTCTTTGGTGTTTTGTGTAAGTATGTTGTCTACACATAATTTCATTTATTTTCCAATATTGAATTTCCTATTTTCAAATCTCTGACTTTTCTGCTTTAATTGCAGTAACTTCCAAAGTAATGCTAAATACAAAACAGACGTGAAGTTGTTTGTTTTATTTATGACTGCAGGGGAATACCTTTGGTGTTTGTTGTTAAAGTATAACGTGGGCTGTTGATTGAGATACTTTTCATCACATTAAGAAGAAAAATCTTCCTGGTCCTATTTTCACTAAGATTTTTTTTTTCTTTTTATCAAATGTAATAATATCAAATGATGTGGCTGTCTATTGAGTTTATTTTGTTCCCTTTGAAACTACTAAATTGATGGATAATATTTTTGGAATTTACTTCTGTATACTAGATGACGTTTTTGTGTGTAGTTGTTGTCAGGATTGGGCCAGCTTCATAAAATTAAATGAGATGGTCTCATCTCTCTCAATGCTTTAGCATGGTTTTGCTTCTTTTAATCAGGTGTACTCTTGGTAATTCCAGCAGAGTGGGGGTAGGGTGGCAAGAGGTAAGGGGATTTTATTTCTGTGGTGGTTACTTTCTTCTCCAAAAGTTCCTTCTTATTTTAATTCTGAATTCCATCAAGGTTATAATAGGTAAAATAATTATAAGTAAAGAACCTACTCCAAATTACCACATACTATGTCCTATTAGCATAATCTTGACCTATACATCAATAAAGTACTTTATCGCTTAAAGGGACCTCATACCCCATTAAGCCAAGCTCCTCAGTTGAAAAATGGCAAAACATAAAATTGTTCCATCACGAGTCACATAACTGTGAGTCCCTCTACAAAGAGAGCTGTAACGTATGTCCCTTCTGGGAATTGAAATGTACTATTACTTTATTATTCTCTGAATCACCCAGCAAAGTCAGCAGAATGAAGCACCATAATTTGAACTTTTACTGGTGACATTTTGTTTCTTCCCAGTAACTTTGAGAATGTTAATCTGTTGGCCCAAATCTAGATCAAAGCCTTGCTGCCCAGCAGTTTACTCAGTGATGCCTGAAAGGATCCACTGATCAGATTATATAGTTGTTATCTTAAATAGCAAAGAACAGGTGGTTAGGATGTGATGGAATGCCACACTAGGAACACTGCTAGTCTAAGAAAATATTGTTATAAAGTTATTTCTCTCCTCTTACCCTTGCTTCACTCTCCCTGCTGGTGGCCAAGTGCTGACGTATCTTGTGGATGAGCTTATTCCACTACATCTAGTTATTTCCCTTTCTTCTGTAACCATTTGAGTTTGCACCTTTCCTGCTTTGCAATTAGGACAAAATTATTTATAATTGCGTATGATATTAAGGATTCAATGTTCAATATAATAATAAAATATTTTGCCGAGTGTATCATGGTTTATGTAGTCCTCTTATAAACTCTCATTTGATCCCAGCCACATTTCTGAGATGGTGAATGAGTGTTACTCTCCCCATTTGACCCTTGAAATCAGGGCTCCGAGGATGGGATTTGTGCAGAATCTCCACCACTTGGTAAGCTTTGGCTCAAACCCAGTTTTTCTTACTCCCATTCCCATGTGTCCTTTGGTATAATATTAAAGACACTGCCTCTTTGTTATTAAAGGCACTTTTTATTTTTAACTTTGTTCCCATTTTATAGTGATGATGATGATTTCACTGTACTAAAGATTTTACATAAAGTAACTCACGTAATTTTCATAAAAGTTACTTGCCTAGAGAGCCATACAACTAATAAATAGTAGAGTCAAGGTTTAAACCTAGTTGGGCCATCTCCAGAGCCCACCATAGTCTTTTTTTTTTTTTTTTTTTTAAGATTTACTTATTTATTTTAGAGAGAGAGAGAGAAAGAGCATGAGCAGAAAGGCCAGAGTGAGAAGCTCAGGGCTCTACGCGGGGCTCAGTCCCATGACCCCAGCCAAACCAAGAGTCCAATGTTCAACAACTGGGCTACCCAGACACCCCTCCAGAACCCAGAGTCTGAACCGCTATGTTAGCCTGCCAGAAAAAAAATAATAAAGTTTATCCATAATGCGACCTCTCAGAGGGCATTCGTTTTGCTTTCATGTGTTTAAAAAAAAAAAATGGAGCTCTACTCACTGTTTTATAAACTATTTTCACATTGTGGCCCACATTTTCTCACTACTGAGACACATTTTCATTTTTTTTAAAGATTTTATTTATTTATTTGACAGATCACAAGCAGGCAGAGAGGCAGGCAGAGAGAGAGAGGGGAAAGCAGGCTCCCTGCTGAGCAGAGAGCCCGATGCAGGGCTCGATCCCAGGACCCTGGGATCATGACCTGAGCCAAAGGCAGAGGCTTTAACCCACTGAGCCACCCAGGTGCCCCTCACATTTTCATTTTTAATTGCTGCATTAAAAAGCTATACCATGGTGTATTAAGTTGACTTCCTGTTGGCCACGTCTAGATTTTTTTCTAGGTTTTTTTTGTTGTTGTTGCAAGTAATTCTGCAATAGCTATCCATGTACAGACATCTAGTACTCTTTGATTATTCTGTTAGACCAATTTCCTGAAAATGAAAGTTCTAGATCAAGCAGCTGCATTTTAAATCTGGACACAGTGTTTTAACTGTCCACCAGAAAGGTTGTAGACAAAGCTTTATTAGAAAGTAAAACAAGCAGAAAGAATGAATGAATAAGAAGCTTAAGGTTCTAATTTAGATATCAATATGACAGGTGCCAAAGAAGTGGATCAAAATGTCCATTTCCTTACTGACTTATATTAAATTTGACCCTTATTTTTCCAAGGGCAATAAAATTGCAAGGTTCTAGAACTGGGTGAAATTCCAGATATCAAGGTAAAACATCTGCACAATATAATTGTGACTCTTTCTCTTGACAGGAAATTTGAAAGAGATCATTCCTTGGATTAACACACAGGCAGCCAGCAGGTTGCTTGTGGTTTTTTTGGTGGTTTTTTTTTTTTTTTTTTTTGAGCATTTGAAAGGAAACAAATTCTTTCCTACAAGAGAAGTACTACATCATTGAACTTCAATGACTGAACTTTGCATAAGACTCTAAAATAGGAACTCTGATAATGAGAGAGTCTGAAGGAAGTGTGCATGGCAGAGCAGATGATGTAGGAGAACCCAAATGGGTCCAGGTGGAATCCCTGTAAGTCTGGGTAAAGAATAATGTGGCTGAACCAGAGCCATTTTTCTAGATAGTGCCTTGGAGCCTGAGAAACTAGACTACAATTATAATACAGTAGTCACTTCTCCCATATTTGTCTTAAAATGCAAAGGGATCATAGTAGCTGTGAGTCTGTGGTTTGGAGTCAAATGGTTCTGGATTCAAGTCCTAGCTCTACTAGTGCTGTCTTGTGGATGGTACTTTGCAAGTGTGTCGCTTTTCCTATCCATAGAATAGTAGTAATACCTAACCCATGAGACTGTTGAGAGAATTAAATAGGACACTAACCCTATGAAGTCCTTACCAAATCTAGTGAATATGAAAGGCACAGTAACGTTGGATTGTACATATTTGTACATGTTTGACCCTCTCCTCTTCCTGATTCTTATCTAACTGGTTTTGAATAAACATTTGTACATGTTTGACCCCCTCCTCTTCCTGACTCTTATCTAACTGGTTTTGAGTAAAGGCAGTGGGGGAAGTAAAATGTAATGTGGTACATACAAATTCTTTAGCATCCAGACCCAGTTTAACACGTAAAACACAGATTTCCCCTCATGATAACATACTTTACAGACCAATGCTCAGGCCTTCCTCCAAAGTGGAGCTGGCCAGACTATGCGTTTTGCCCCTCACTAGGATTGCACTTGCATGTGGCTTACGTCATTATAATAAACCTGGGAATGGGACCTTTACCAGGTCAGTGGGGAGGAATTCAGGCTTTACTCAGTAATTCAGTTTGCCTTAACTGAAACCTGCTTCACTACACCAAGGAAACCCTGCTATAGTTTACAGACCCACAACCAATATAGGTCATTGTCTCCAGCTCCACAACCCTTCCCCTGGGCTCTCTGTTCCCATCCAAGGGCACATCAAGGTTCTATTATCACTATGTCCTAGTTCAGATGTCTACTCCTTAGATAGTTTTCTTCAGACTAAAGCCTAGTCTATCTAATTCCCTTCAGTGAACCTCAATCACCAACCTCCAGGCCTCCAATTTTCTTCCTATCCAAAATTGTGTCAATCATTCACTTGATACTTACCTGTCTCACTAATGAGACAGGAAGCTATAAAAGACAGCTGTCTGACTCCTTAACTGTAGTAACCTGGACCCTAAAACATGTCTGGCACCTAATAAACAAAGAATTGCTTATTGGTTGACTTAATGAATACATTCTGGCTTTTTATTATTTGTCCTCCATAGACTTGCCCAAGCTACCCCATGGATGTATTTTTTTTTTCTTTTTTTAAGATTTTATTTATTTGAGAGAGATAACGAGCACAAGCAGGATGAGGGGCAGAGGGAGAAGCAGGCTCTCCACTGAGCTGGGAGCCGAACGTGGGACTAGATCCCCAGGACTCCAGGACCTGAGCCAAATACAGACACTCAACTGACTGAGCCACCCTGGATGTAGGTTTTAGATTTCTCATTGGTTAAGTGATGCTAATAATGAGGCTCAATTGAGGTGAATATATGTTAAGTGCCTAGCATAGGCCATGGCTCTAAACAGTAGCTAGTATGATGTTGGCCTTTTTAATGATGAGGTGGTATTTTGTAATGTATTTATTGAGGGAAATTTTCTGGGTGTAGATTCTAGGTTGACTTTTATACCCTCAACACTTTAAAGAGATTCCAGTATTTTCTGCTTTCCATGGTTTCCAATGAGAAGTCTGTTACATCTTATCTTTGTCTCTCTGGAAGGTAAGTGTTTTTTGCTGCTGTTTTTGAGATTTTTCTCTTTATCATTTTTTTTAAAGATTTTATTTATTTATTTGACAGACGGAGATCACAGAGAAGTAGGCAGAGAGAGGAGGAGGAATCAGGCTCCCCGCTGAGCAGAGAGCCCTATGCGGGGCTCGATCCCAGGACCCTGGGAACATGACCTGAGCCGAAGGCAGAGGGTTTAACCCACTGAGCCACCCAGGCGCCCCTCTTTATCACTTTTTAAAAAAGATTTTATTTATTTGAGAGAGAGAGTGAGCGAGAGAGACAGCACAAGCTGGGGGAAAGGGAGAGGGAGAGGGAGAGGGAGAAGCGGACTCCCTGCTGATCAGGGAGCCCAATGCAAGGCTTGATACTAGGACCCCAGGACCATGACCTGAGATGAAGACAGGAGTGTAACTGACTGAGCCACCTAGGTGCCCCTCTTTATCACCTTTTTTTAAAATTTGCCGTGGGATTATGATGTGCTTTGGTATGATTTTCTTCATGTTTTTCAAGCTTTGGGTTTGTTGAGTATTTTGTAAGCATGGGACCATAGTTTATATCAGTTTGGGAAATTTTTCTTCAAAGAAATTACTTCTTTACTGGTTTTCTCTGTCTTTCCCTCTGCTCTCCTTCTAGGACTCCAATTATATGTATACCAGATTTTTTGATAATATCCCTTAGGTCACTGTTCATTTTCTTTCCCATCTTTATTCTCTGGCTTAAAAAAAAATGGGTTCTATTGCTTTCTTCATTTACAAGTCTTCTCTTCTGCGATATACAATTGTCCTTAATACCTATCCAGTGAATTTGTTATTTCAGATATTTTATTTTTCATCTCTAAGCGTTCTATTGGTTTTTAAAAAATCTTTCATTTTTCTCCTCAGTATATTAATGGTGTTCCTTAAAATCTTTGAGTATATTTACACTAACTATTTTGACATCTTTGTCTACTTATTCCATCATCTCTGTCATCTGTAGGTCTGTTCTATTGATCGATTTTCCTCCTAGTTATGGCTCACATTTTTTTCTACTTTTCGGCATATCTAGTGATTTTTGTATTAGTTTCTGAACATTTTGAATCATAGTTGAACATACAGATTTTGTTTTCTTCTCTTAAAGAGTTTTGGGAATTGTTATGGCAAGCAGTTATTTGCAGTTCAATTTCATCTCCTCAAGACTCGTCTTTGTTAAGGTGCATGAGGTCAGCCATAGAACTTCACTGTCCACGATGGTAGCCTCTAGACACATTTGACTAAGTTTCAATATAAATTATTTAAATGAGTTACAATTAAGTAAAACGAAAAATTCCATTCCATAGCCCTAGTGGACACATTTCAAATATTCAACAACCACATACAACTAGTAGCAACTGTATTGGACATTGCTGGCCTAGAATATTTTTACTCTAGAGATAATTTAGACCTACTCCTTTTTTTTTTTTTTAAGATTGTATTTATTTATTTGACAGATAGGAGAGAGGGAACACAAGCAGGGGGAGGGGCAGAGGGAGAAGCAGGCTCCCCACTGAGCAAGGAGGCTGACGCCAGGCTTGATCCCAGGACCCTAGGATTATGACCTGAGCCGAAGGCAAACCTTTAACCACTGAGCCACCCAGGAGCCCCTAGATCTACTCCTAAGGCATGATCCTTCTGGGGTCTTTACTGAGTGTTCATTGAGAACTTTACAGTTTGTCTTATCAGAACCTAAATGTATCTTATTCCCAAGTAATGTACATCCCTGGAAATTCTTCAGCTTACAATTTCCCAAGCCTTCTTTGCTTAAAGAATTTCACTCTATGCTTGCATAGCTTAGTACTAGGCAAAGAATAAAAGGGATTTCTTTTTCATGCATTGTTCTTTCTCTCCAGAACTCTGCCCAACTCTGCCACCCTCTTATCTCCCTGGACTCAGATCTCTCTCTCAATGTCATCTTCACCTCACCAAGTCTTCCTTGTTCTGCTTTTGATTCTCTTTTCTGCTGTGGTTCTCCCTTCAGGTAGGAAGCCATGGTAATCATTAGGGCTTACTTGTTTCCTTTCTCTCATGTATCAAAGTCCTATGCAATTGTGCAATAGATAGGACTTTATGCAATGTATAAAAATTATTGTTCTATATATTTGATCAAATTTATTAATTTATATTATCAGAAGATAAATCTAGTCCCTGTTATTCTATGATAGCTATAAGTGGAAATCCTTGATTCATAAAAACTTTAAAAATTTTATTTCCTGTCCTAGTTAGTATTCCAAGATGTAATGGACTTAATTTATTAATTGGATAAGCTGAATTAACTCATGTTTCTCCCACCATTGCATGGAATGATGAAATTATACACTGTAATATAATTTTCATAACATATCCTGCTTAAATAGTTCTATCCATGTTCTCACTTACTTTGTCTAGAAATTTTTTATGCACCTCTTCAATGATGCATTTTTTACTTTTTTACTTGTTTCTCCCATATTTACACAACTTTTGCTGTATATTTCTTTTATATTTATATACTTAAATATAAAGTCTTACTCAAAAAAAATCAACATGGGTGACCACATATTTTAGTGGAAATTCTGAACAATAACAGTAAAATTTGTAATATGTTAACACTAGAATGTAAAGGAAAAGATATACAGTCAGATGTATTAGTTCAAAATTTCAAATTCATTCCTTATTTCAATGTATCACTTTGATCTTTTCCTTTTTAAATAAATTGTATTAAAGCATGATGTATAATAAATTCATTTTCTATTGCTTCCAAGTAAATCACCACAAACTGAGAGGTTTAAAACAACACAAACTTATTTATCTCACAGTTCTGCAGGTCAGAAATACATGTGGTCTTGGCTAATTTTTCTGTACCAAATCTTGCAAGGATGAAATCACTATGTTCACTGGCTGGAGTCTTATCAGGAGGTTCTAGGAAGAATCCACTTTGAAATACATTCTCAGAAATACAAGATTTCTGAGAGAATTCTTGTCCTTGTAGATTAAGATGGTGGTCACCATTTGCTTGTGCAACTTGGGCCTTTCTTAGCTCCTAGAGGACTAGCCCTATATGGTTCCTGATATCTTAGAATCAAAAATATCAAGTTAAATCCTTTTCATGTTTGTAATATCTCTAACTTCCTTTTTTGATTCATCCATTTTTAGGGAGATAATTCTCTACTTTTAAGTGCTCATGTGATTGGACTAAGCCCACCCAGCTAGTCCAGGATAATATCCCTCTTTGTGAGTCTATAACCTTAATTGCATCCAAAATCCCTTTTCCCATCTAATGTAACACATGCACAGGTTCTAGTGATTGGGACCTGGACATCTTGGGGGGAGGGGCAGCTATTCCGCCTATAATATAAAATATTCAGAAGAAAAGAAGTAAAATATTTAGGAAAAAAGAGGAAAATGATCAAAAATGTTATTAAAGACAGGAAAATGAGTTCTATCATATAACTCATTTTTGTATCTGGAAAAAAATAATGGAATAAATACACTCCATGATTCAAGAAAAATTTCCAGAAACAAGACCCAAGACTTAAAAAAACAAAACAAACAAACAAAAAAAAACCAAAAAAACTTACAGGGGCACTGCAGGGCACCTGGGTGACTCAGTCACTAAGCATCTGCCTTCAGCTCAGGTCATGATCCCAGGGTCCTGGGATCAAGCCCTATGTCAGGCTCCCTGCTCAGCAGGAAGTCTGCTTTTCCCTCTCCCACTCTCCCTGCTGTGTTCCTTCTCTCGCTGTGTCTCTCTCTGTCAAATAAATAAATAAAATCATTAAAAAAAAGACATACAGATATCTGGGAAAACCTGATACAAAACAATCCATATTCACAAAATGGATAAAGCTAATGGATGTCAAAAATGAAGAAAAAATTCATAAGTCTCCAGTTAAAAATATTAAAGGAAAATATAAATCATAAAATATAAAATATATAAATTATAATTTATATATAAATATAAATTTATATATAAAAATTATATAAAATATATATTTATATATAATTTATACATATATAAAATTATAATTTAAAATTATAAATCAAGCTGACTTCACATTTCCCCCAATCAATACTGAATGCCAGAAGACAGTGGAGTAATGCTGACAAAAATCTTTAAATAAAGTATAGCCCAATTATACTATAATACTCTGTGTTCAGTTAAGAAAAAGAAAGTATTGCGGATGTTTTGAAGAAATATCATAGATTGTAGAGAAAATTTAATAAAGGATATTGATTATACAAATAGTTATATATAGACTAGTTACTTCAAGAAGCCACTACCAGCTCTGAAGCTGAAGAACCAAAGTGGGAAATTCAAAGCCCACAGTTTTTTCTGTAATGATGGGGCAGTTCTTGGAACTGCCAACACTACCTTATACCCAGGAATGCTTATTCCTTCTGATGCTGCAGAAGACCATGAGTCCAAAGTGCCTGCTGCTCCCAGGCTGAGAGCCCACAGATGCTATGCTGTCAAGACTGCATTTGTGTGGCTGCTACTGTGGGAAGCATGATGTCTGAGCAGGAAACCAGTGGCCAAGATTTACCTGCCTTTACTAGTGCTACCACTGCCAGACACGCTTACTAAAAGCACGATAAATAAATGCTTCTACCACATAACAAATGTCAGTGAGAATGTGGAGAAAGAGAAACAAACCCTAATGCACTGTTATTGGGAATGCAAATTGGAGCAATTGCTCTGGAAAACAGTATAGAAGGTCCTCAAAAAATTAAAAATAGAACTACTACATGATCCAGTAATTCCACTACTGGGTATTTACCCAAAGACAATGAAAACACTAGTCTGAAAAGATATATACACCCTTATGTTTATTGCACCATTATTTATAGACACCTGTAAATCTGTGTTTTATATATTAAAAAAATTAGAGACATGGAAGACGGAAAACAGATTCAGGTCATATGTCTAGAGATTAAAAACTATGAGATCTAATGTGAAAAATACACTAGATGAGTTAATGGTAGATTAAATATTGGAGAAGAAAAGATTAATGAACCTGAAGCAATTCCAAAAGGAACTATTCTAAATGAAATATAAAAGGGAAAAAATAAGGAAAAGAGCACCAGTGAACTATAAGAAACATTAAACAACTGAGTATATGGATAAATAGCATCCACAAGGAAAGGAGAGAGCAGAAGACTTCAAAAATTTTTTTTAAAGAAATCATGGCTGAAATTTTTCCAAGTTTGATCAAAATGATAAACAGAGATCCAAAATGTTAAATAAATCCCAAACATATGAAACAGATCAAACATATGAAACATAAAGGAAGTTGAATCAAGATAACACAGTCAAATGGCTGAAAGTAAGTAATAAAGAGAAAATATTAAAGGCAATGAAGAACAAACAACAGTATTTTATAGGGGAACAAAGAAAAGGGTATCAGATTTCTCATTGGAAATAATGCAAACGAGAAACCACCAGAGCAACATTTTAAAAATACTGAAAGAGGGGTGCCTGGGTGGCTCAGTCAGTTAAGCATGGGACTCTTGATTTTGGCTCAGGTCATGATTTCAGGATTTTGAGATCAAGCCCAATATCAGGCTCTGTGCTGATGTGGAGCCTGCTTAAGATTCTCTCTCTCTCCCTCTCTCTGTTTGCCTCCCACACCCCCATGCCCTATGCAGGTGAGGGCAGGCACTCTCTCTCCCTTTCTCTCTCTCTCTCAAAAATAAAGTACTGAAAGGGGGAAAAAAAACTTGTAAACTTTGAATTCTATACCCAGCAAAAATATCTTTCCAAAACTTTGGAAAACAAAGTAAAAACTGTCAGAACCAAAATTTTCAGAACTCTGGATAATAATAAAAGGAATGCTGAATTATGAAAAAGGCAACCAAAAACATGGTAGTAAAGATTTGCGGCATTTCTACTTACCCTGGCCCCATGCATCCCTCATTCCAGGGTAGTCCTCATGATGGCAGCCTGTATTACCACTGTGAGACCCCTGGCCTTGGTCTCAGAGAGAGAAGAGTACACCACATTTTCAAAGAACTATGTTGGTCTGTTCTAACTTGTGTGGGGGCTACTGGAAGGTCTTGCTTTTTTTCCCCCTAACTTGGAAGTCATCAGGGCAGAAAAGTGGTTATACAGTTGGAACTTCTTGTAATCCTTGCAAGGCAAATGAACTATTGCTATTGCCTTGGCAAAAGAATACAGCTGAGGCAAGCAGTAGATGTGCCTAAAGCCTGGAAGGAAAAGCTGGAAAGAGGGTTTTTTGTTTTGTTTTTTTTGTTTTTTTTTTCGAATTAGAGCATTCAAAGTACTTACGTATGCCGAGGAGCCAAGAAAGCTATGCATATGCCCAAGGTGGGATGTGTGCTTAGAAAAGACTTGGAAAGACACTAAACTTTCACCATGCCTGATCTCTAGGCTCAGCATTAGCAAGAAGTAGAGGCTCAGCATTGTAAACGGCCTGTCAAAACCCTGAAGGAGTGCCCCAAAACAGGCTGAGAGTGGTTTTTTTTTCATTTCTTTCTTTACTTGTCTTGTTCCTTTGGTTAAAGACTCTTAAAGAAATCTCTGTCAAAACACCACCTGATCACAAGCTAAAGGGACAGAGGCTTCAGAAATATCACATGAGAAAGAATATGGACTTTACAGAAATAGTTTTTAAAGGCCACTAAAAAACTAAACAGCTACAGTCCACAACTAACAACAAAATAAACCCTAAAACGGACAAAATCTGTTTTCCAGAGTTGCCATATTATATTCAAAATGCTCAGTTTTCAACAAAAATTAGGAAGCATATAAAGTAACAAAAAGTATAGCCCATTCATAGAAAAAATCAACAAAAACTGTGTCTGGGAGTGCCTGTGTGGCTCACAGGGTTAAGCCTCTGCCTTCAGGTCACGATCTCAGGGTCCTGAGATTGAGCCTTGCATCAGGCTCTCTGCTCAGCGGGGAGCCTGCTTCCCCCCACCCTCTGCCTGCCTCTCTGCCTACTTGTGATCTCTCTATGTCAAATAAATAAATAAAATCTTAAAAAAAAAGGTGTCTGACAAGGCACAGATATTGAACTTACTAGATGAGACTTTAAATAAACTATTTAAAATATGCTCAAAGAGCTAAAGGAAACCAGAGAAGAAAAGCTAAAGGGAACAGGGAAAATAATATCTCAATGAATAGGGAATATCAATAAAGAAACATAAATTGTAAAAAGGAACCAAACAAAAATTATGGAACTATGGGACTACTGGGTGGCTCAGTCATTAAGCATCTGCCTTCAGCTCGGGTCATGATGTCCTGGGTTTGAGCCCTGTGTTGGGCTCCCTGCTTTATGGGAAGCCTGCTTCTCCCTCTCCCACTCCCCCTGTTTGTGTTCCCTCTCTCACTGTCTCTCTCTACCAAATAAATAAATAAAATCTTTAAAAAAATAAAATTCTGGAACTTCAGAGTACGATAATTGAAATGAAAAAATAAATTAACAGATTAGAGGAGCACACTTGAAAATCCAGTCTGAGGAGCAGAAAGAAATAATTCCAAATCTGGTTTATGGTCAGTAAATAAGAAGCTTGGAAGTCACCACTCCATCTTATAAAGTAAAAAGTAAAGCAAAGTAAAAAGCGAAACAAACTAAAAAAATCAACAATTCTTAGATCCATAAGAGAAGTGAGGACACAGCGAAGCACTGCCCCCAAATTTGGAAAGACTGATAGGTAAACACGGAGACTCAGTTTTCTGTACTGGAAACTGAGCTGAAACTTTCCTGAGAACCAGTGCTTGGGGTAGGAAAGCCTAAACATAACTGATGGATTGCTGGAGGCTCAGGGTGGAACACGCTGAGAGTAAAAACTCCAAGGAAACCAAATCGCTGGGAGGTTCTCACACTTGTGAGTTTTATCTCCTAGGCTTCTGCCAGGTTCTCGCAGTGAATATTGGAGAAAAATCCACTTGTGCTTATCAGGAAAAGGGGAAAAAAAAACCTTTTTAGAATATGCCTGACCATTCTGTCCTTCTTAACAAGGTCTACTTTCAGGAGAAACTAACCAGATCCATATATGCTGATTTTTTGTTTTTGTTTTTGTTTTTTGTTTTTGTTTTGTTTTTCCTATCAGAGCCTAATTGGCCTCCAGGAAGGAAATACCCAACCCCAGATGACTCTAGCTTTTCACAGAAAGGGTAGAAAGAAGGGGAGAGGGAAAGGAGCTACTCAAGCTCCTTCTATATATATATGTGGGAGAAGGAAACTACCCAATTTCAGCCCACTTTAGCCATCCTGTCTCACCTAAAGGGAGTGGGGACTGAAAATCAGGTGTGAAATGCACAGTCTAGAAGCATAGGCTCACTAAAAGATTGAGACCTAATCATAGGAGTATAGAACATTTCCCATTGCCTACACCTTAGCAGTACCTTACTAAAGGCTTATTTACAGCAAATGATTTTACCGAATTCATCATGCTGTTATTTAAAAAAAAAAATTACAAGACATACTGAGAAGTAAAAAACACCTCTTAAAAGAGTACTGCAAGCATCAGAACCAGACTCAAATATGGCAAAGATGTTCGAATTTTCAGGCAGGGAATTTAAAACAACTATAATCAACATTCTAAAGGCTCTAATAGATAAATTAGGCAACACACAAGCAATGTAAGCAGAGAGATGGAAATTCTAATAAAAAACCCAAAAAGAAATGCTAGAGACTAAAAACACTAACCAAAATGAAGAATGTTTTTGATGGCTTTATTAATAGACTGGAAAAGCTGAGAAAAAAAAATCTCTGAACTTGTGAATATCTTAATAGGAACCTCCCAAACTGCAAAGCCAACAGATAAAAGACTGAAAAAAGCAGAACACAATATCCAAGAACTGTGTGACAACTCACAGTTGTCATAACACATACAGCTTAAAACAGAAGATGAAAACAGAATGAGAAAGGAAAAGAGAAAGGAATAGAAGAAATATTTGAAACAATAAGGACTGAGAGTTTCCATAAATTAATGTTGAACACCAAAAACTATACCTAGGCATATCATTTTCAAACAAATACAAAACTGAAAATAAGAGATAAAGAGAAAATCCTAAAGGAAGCTACAGGTGAAAAAAAAAAAAAGAAAACAAACACCTTACTTATAGAGGAACAAAGACACATCTAAACACAAGACTTCTCACAAACCATTCAAACATAAAGAGAATGATGTGAAATATTTAAAAGGTTCAGAGAAAAAAAACCCACCAAACTAGAATTATGTATCCTGTGAAATTATCCTTCAAGAGTGAAAAGGAGATGAAGACTTTCTCAAACAAAAATTGAGGGAATTTTTTCTCACTAAACCTACCTTGCAAAAAATGTCTCTCTTTAGAGAGAAGGAAAATGATATAAGTCAAAAACTCAGATCTACTAAAAGAAAGGAAGAGCACTGGAGAAGGAATAATTGAAGATAAAATAAAAAGTTATTGTTCTTATGTTTAATTGATCTAATAGATATTAGATATAGATATAGATGATATAGATATAGATATCTCACAAAACAAACTGAGGGTTGCTGGTGGGAGGGGGGTAGGGAGAGGGTGGTGGGGTTATGGACATTGGGGAGAGTACCTGTACCCCTGGGGCTAATAATACATTATATGTTTACAAAAAAATTTAAAAAATGACACAAGGCAAAAAAAGATTGGAAGACAAAAATAAGAACAAAGGCAACAATTATAAAAGGTAACAGATATGGCAAATATTAATCCAACTATATCAATAATCACTTTGAATATAAATGGTGTAACTGTGCCACTTCTCAGAGTGAATCAAAAAACAAGACCCAGGGGCACCAGGATGGCTCAGTTGGTTAAGGACCCAACACTTGATTTTGGCTGAAGTCATGATCTCAAAGTCATGAGATTGAACCCTGAGTCAGGCTGAGCAGTCAGTGCAGAGTCTGCTTGGGATTCTCTCCCTATGCCCCTTCCCCCACTCCAGTGCACATGCTCTCTCTCTCAAATAAATAAATAAATAAAATCTAAAAAAAAAAAAAAGAGATGCAACTATATGTTGTCTACAAAAGAATTATTTTATTTTATTTTAAGAGTTTATTTATTTGAGAGAGAGAAAGAGATCACAAGTAGGCAGAGAGGCAGACAGAGAGAGAGAGGGAAGCAGGCTCCCTGCTGAGCAGAGAGCCCGATGCGGGGTTCTATCCCAGGACCCTGAGGTCATGATCTGAGGTGAAGGCAGAGTATTAACCCACTGAGCCACCCTGGCACCCCAAGAATTTATTTTAAATACAAAAACAGATATAGATTAAAAATAAAGGGATCGAGAAAGAGATAACATGTTAACTCCAAACCAAACAAAGGGGGAACAGCAATATTAATTTCAGACAGAGAAGACTTCATAAAAAGGAAAGTTTTTAGGGATAAAGAGGGGCATTACATAGTATTAAAGGGATCAGTTCTCCAAGAAGACATAACATACCTTAACATATATGTACCAAACAACAGAGCTTCAAGCAACATCAGGCAAAAAAAAAAAAAAAAAAAAAAAAAAAAGAATTACAAGGAGAAATAGATGTATCCATATTATATTTGGAGACTTTAATATACCTGTATCAGAAATGAACACACCCAGCTCCCAGAAAACCACTGAATACATAGTAGAAATCAGCAATACCACTGATCAACTGGATATAATGCACATCTATAGATTACTTCATCCAAAAACAGAATACACATTCTTCTCAAGTTCCTATGCAACATTCATCAAGATAGACCATTCTAGGCCATAAAACATACCTTCAAAAATTAAAAAAAATATAGAAATCATATAATGACTTCTTTTGGACCATAGTGGAATTAAACTAGAATTTAATAACAGAATGAGAGCTGGAAATTCCCCAAATACTCAGAGATCAAACACACTTAAAAAAAAAAAAGATTTTATCTATTTATTTGTCAACTAGAGAAAGAGAGACAGACAGAGCGAGCAAGAGAGGACAAGCATGGGGAGCTACAGGCAGAGGGAGAAGCAGACTCCCTGCTGAGCAAGGATCCCAATTCAAAACTTGATCCCAGGACCCCAGGATCATGACCTGAGCTGAAGGCAGATGTTTAACTGACTGAGCCACGCATCCCTAAACAACACATTTCTAAGTGACACAAGGGTCAAAGAGGAAAACTCAAGAGAAATCTTAAAATACTTGACTTAAATGAAAATGAAAACACAAGTTCTCAAAATCTGTGGGATACAATGAAAGTAGTGCTTACAGGGAATTTTATAGTATTGAATGTACATATTAGAAAAGAAGAAAGATTAGAAATAATCTAAGGTTCTACCCTAGGAAATTAGAACAAGAAGAGCAAATTAAACCCAAACTACACCAAATAGAATAAGTAATAAAAATATGAAATCAAAACCAGGATATTAATGGATAAACTCAATGAAACAAATAGCTGGTTTTTGAAAAAACCAACAAAATTGATAAGACTTTACACAGGATAATTAAGAAAAAAAAAGAAAGGGCACAAATTACTAATATCAGAAATGAAAGAACATTAATACAGATCTTATGGACATTAAAAGGACAATAAAGGCATCCTATGAACAACTCTCTGCCTACATTTGATAACCTAGATAAAATGGATACATTTCTTGAAAGACACAATCTACCAAACCTGACATAAAAAGAGATAAAGCTATGTCTATGAAAGAAATTGAATCTAAAATTAATAGCCCTTCAAAAGAGAAAGCACCAGGCCAAGAATTGTTCAGTGATAAACTAAGTGAAACATTTAGATCATATCAATTTTCTAAACTCTCTTCCAGAAGACAAAAGCAGAGAGAATTCTTTCTGACTCATTCTATAAGCCAGCATACCCTAAAACCAAATACCAAATACCAAAATCTAAAGCAGACAAAGCTTCATAAGAAAATTGCAAATCAATATCTCTTATGAACGTACACACATTCATTGAGAAGACTCCTCAAAAGAAAATTGTCAAATCATATCCAACAATGCATAAAAAGGGTTACATACCACAAGCAAGTGGGATTTATCTCAGGTATGCAAGGCTATTCACATTAGAAAATCAATGAACGATGCTGGGTTTCTTTAAAGGGGCCACAAAGGAAAGGTTTAGCTTTGGTAACCAAGGTGCAATTTGGTTTGAGATTCTGCCTGGGATCGGCGTCTTAGCTGTGTGCTTGTTCATGCTCAACATAGCCACTGTGCGCATCCACAGGTTCACTAAGGGGGGCAAGAAAAAAAATTGCCTATTATTCCTATCAGCAGAGTATGATGGAGAGAGATAGGCACATCTCTGGAGTTAATTGTTGCTATGGGCCCAAGGGTTTGGAAAGTATTGATTAAAGAAGAATTTTCCTTTTTTAAAATTTAAATTCAATTAATCAACATATAATGTATTATTGGTTTCAGAGGTAGAGGTCAGTGGTTCATCAGTCTTATATAATACCCAGTGCTCATTATATCACATGCCCTCCTTAATGTCTTTCACTCAGTTATCCCATCCTTCCACCTCCTTTCCCTCCAGCAACCCTCACTTTGTTTCCTATGACTAAGAGTCTCTTAAGCCTTGTCTCCCTCTCTGGTTTCATCTTGCTTTATTTTTTTACTCTCTTCTCCTATGATTCTCTGTTTTGTCTCTTAAATTTCATGTACCAGTGAGATCATATGATAATTGTCTTTCTCTGACTTATTTTGCTTAGCATAATACCCTCTAGTTCCATCCACATTGTTGCAAATGGCAAGATTTCTTTCTTTTTTTTTTTTTTTGGTGGCTGAGTAATATTCTATTGTGTGTGTGTGTGTGTGTGTAAAATGTGTATATATATATATATACACACATACATGTGTATGTATACAAAATGTGTGTGTATGTATATATATGTATATATATATACATATATATACATACACACACATGTATATATGCAGTTCAGTCTTTCTAGGTTGTTGTTAGGAACTTACCCATTTCTTCTAGGTTGTCTAAGATGTTAGCCTCTCCTTGCTCATAGTAGTCTCTTACAATCCTTTGTATTTTTGTGGTATTCATTGTAATAGCTCATCTTTCTTTTTTTTCATACTTAAATTGAATTTAAATTCAATTAGCCAAGGTATAGTTTTTGAGGTAATGGTCAATGAATCATTAGTTGCATATAACACCCAGGGCTGATCATCACATGTCCCCTCCTTAATACCTATCAGCTAGTTACCCCTCCCCCAATGTACCCTCCTCTATTTTGTTTCCTATGATTTAGTCTCCCATGGTTTGTCTCCCTCTCTGATTTCTTCCCATTCAGTTTTCCCTCCCTTCCCCTGTGGTCGTCCACACTATACCTTGTGTTCCACATATAAGTGAAACCACATGATTATTGTCATTCTCTGCTTCACTTATTTCATTTAGCATAACCTCCTCCAGTTCCATCCATGTTGACACAAATGGTGGGTATTCATCCCTTCTGATGGCTGAGTACTATTCTATGGTATGTATGTACCACATCTTCTCTATATATTCGTCTGTCGAAGGACACCTCAGCTCCTTCCACAGTTCTGCTCTGTGGACAGTGCTGTTATAAACATTGGGGTGCATGTGTTTCTTCTTTTCACTACATCTGTATCTTTGGGGTAAATACCCAGGAGTGCAATGGCTGGGTCATAGGGTAGCTCTATTTTTACTTTGTGAGGAACCTCCATGCTGTTTTCCAGAATGATTGCACCAGCTTTCCTTCCCACCAACAATGTGAGAGGGTTCCCCTTTCTCCACATCCTCGCCAACACTTGCTTCCTGTCTTGTTAATTTTAGCCATTCTAACTGCTGGAAGGTGATATCTCATTGTGGCTTTGAATTCCCTGATGCCATGTGATCTGGAGCATTTTTTTCATGGTCTACTGGCCATTTGGATGTCTTCTTTTGAAGAAGTGTCTCTTCCTGTCTTCTGCCCATTTCTTGAGTGGATTCTTTGTTTCTTGGGTTTTGAGTTTGAGCAGTTCTTTGTAGATCTTGGATACCAGACCTTTATCCATAGTGCCACTTGCAAATATCTCCTTCCATTCTGTAGGTTGCCTTTTAGTTTTGTTTATTGTTTCCTTTGCTGTGCAGAAGCTTTTTTTCTTGATGACGTCCCGATAGCTCATTTTTGCTTTTGTTTCCCTAGCCTTTAGAGACATGTCTTTAAGAAGTTGCAGTGTCCAAGGTCCAAGAGGTTGTTGCCTGTGTTTTCCTCTAGTATCTTGATGTGAGACAGGAATCAATTACCTTTCTTTCCCAATGTATTTGAGTCCTCTCCCTTTCTTTGTGAGTCTAGCTAAAAGTTTGCCAATTTTATTTATCTTTCCAAAAAAGGCAGCTTGTATTTTCATTGATCTTTTGTCTTTTTAGTCTCCATTGGATTTATTTCCACTTTCCTTTTTGTTATTTCCTTATTTCTACTGTTATGGGGCTTTGCTTTTTTCTTTTTTTCTTCTCACTTCTTTCCCATGTAAAATCAGGTTGGTTATTGGAGAGTTTTCGGGTGGATTGATGAAGACCCGAATTTCTATGAAATTCTCCCTTAGAACTACTTTTGCTGTATCCCCTAAGTTTTCATAGGTCCTCTTTTTCATTTGTCTCATTAGTACTTTTAAAATTTCTTTTCATTTCTTCTTTGACAATTTGTTGTTTATTGGCATACTGTTAAATCTCCACATAATTCTGACTGTCCATTTTCTTCTGGTGACTGATTTCTACTTTCATACCATTGTGGTTGGACAAGATTTGAAACAGAGGGTGAAGGGAGCATCAGTTTAATGGTTGGTTTCCTGGGCTTTTTTTTCTGAGGGAAGACCACATGTTATGTGGAGACAGAGGAACGTTTGGTGAGACTGGAGTTGAGGGGCAGGGTCAACCTTATTCAAATTACTGACCATGCAGGCTGTGTACCACTGTTCACACTGTAGCCCTGATGGACATGTATTTCTTTAGAAACATTTTGTAGGAGGTGCAGGGTGGCCTTCTCTAACAAAAAGGTGCCATGTGTGTTCATGGCATGGTCCCAGGTCAGCAACCAGGATATAGGTAAATTGGGAGATCAGAACCCAATTTTCCTTTGGAAGTGACAGAAACGGGGCATGGTGTGCTTTGTGATAATAGCCAAGGTTCTGAGTGACCCACTGGTTGTTATTGGTAAATGGGGTAGTGGGGCCTGTGGATCTGTCTCATCATATCCTGTGGAATTAGGGAGCCCCTCCTGGCTTTTGAGTTGTGTGGAGACAGGTAGACAGCAGTTTCTGGTCAGGCACCAGGGTTGCACTGGATTGCCACCAGAGTTGCAATGTGCTGGGGGGTGGGGGGCGGAGATCCACTCCTTCATTTTCATACAAACTGATCGGGGGTCTGTGACTATGGCTCCTAACAGCAGCATGGGGAGAGGAGGGCAGTGGTGGTGAACACTTCCTAAGGTTGTGGTCAGGATTAGTCTGGAGCCCACCAAGGTCAGCCATGCCTGGCTCAGAAAGCACCCAGTCAATCTACCTGTGGGCAGGGTACCCATGGCACTTTCAAGCCGGCATCCATGCTGCTGCCTCCTACTTTTCATCATCCTCATGGTAATGAGCCTCTGCTGTTCCCCTTGGCCCCCTGGGGTATTGCCCTCCTTCCATCTGGCCTTCAACGTCTACCTTGTGCAACCCAATGCCAGGGTAGCCTTCTCAAGAGGCAGCTCTGTCAGTCCCCTGGTAGAACACTTCCATGGATCCCCTGTGAGGTGAGGACGATACCCTGCCTTGGAAGGGAGCTGCAGGTTCCCAATCAGGAAAGCCATGTCTTCCTTTTCAGCCTGGCCTGCCCTCCCCTCAGCCTCCTCAGGGAAGCTGTCTCCACTTCCTGAGCTGACAGCTCTGACCTTAAAATCCAATATTATTTTTTGTTTCTCCATGCCTTAGTTCCTCCATGGCATTATTTTGAAACTCTCAGTGGGTTTTCAGCAGTCCTGCAGGGCTGTCTGCTCAAGTAGGGGATGACCTCGTAGGGGCAGCCTTCCCTACCACCTCCCTCAGCATGTCCCTGAGCCCTGGAGCCAGCTATCCCACTGAGTGTTGAGGGACCCAACCCAGCCCATCAGGAGCCCAATGTCAGTTGTGTAGACTCATGAGTGCCAGGAGCAGTGGGCAGCTGGCATGGGCCAGGTGCAAGCAGTTTCTCTTTCTCGTTCCTTTCCCCTCTCCTTCCCAGAGGTAGCTCAGAGCAGCCTCCATGCCCCGCATCTTGAGATCCCTTGACCTATGCCTCCTGCATTCAGCTGGTGAGCTTAGTGGTTTCCTGTTGCTTCTGTCTCCCATACCCACACCCATGGCAGTTCTAGATCAGGGGAGGGATCATACCCTTGTCTACTTGTTCCTCTTCCTATCCCACACTGAGCCCACCCACCTTTTGCCTTCCCATGGATGTGATTGGAAGCAAGCTCATCCACAGGGAACCTATTAGCCAAATGGATCCAGGTAAAGACCGCTTGAATTAGTGATCCAGGATAGAGAACGTGCCTGCTCTGAAACCTGTCCCACACTCTCTGAGCATCTCATGCTAAAACAGAAACAATAATAGCTTTCTGGATTATGAAGTGGCACCTATCTCTACTTACTCTCTGGAATGTATAGGTGTTGATCCTGGACAGAAAGGGACCATGGCTCCTGTGGGCTAGGATTAACAGTTAAAGTTTAAGGATTCAGTGAAATTTGAATTTGAGGCATAAAGTGAATAAATATTGTTGAGGAAATACTCCCAGTTAGGGCATATGAATGTTGTGTACCAAAACTTTTTCAAATAGATTACTGAAAGAAAAATATTTTTTATTGTTTATTTTAATTCCAGTTGAGTTAACATACAGTATTATGTTAGTTTTCATGGTTACAATAGCGTGATTAAGTCATTCTATATACTACTTGTTCATCAAGAAAAGTGTACTCCTAGTCCCCTTCATCTGTTTCACTCATCCCTCCGTCCACCTCCCCTTAGGTAACCTTCAGTTTGTTCTCTATTGTTAAGAATCTGTATTTTGGTTTGTCTCTTTTTTCTCCCTTATTTATGTATGTTTGTTTCTTCAATTCTACGTAAGAGTGACATTATATGGTATTGTCTTTCTCTGAGTGACTGATTTCACTTAGGATAATCCTCTCTAGATCCATCCGTGTGGCTGCAAATGGCAAGATTTCATTCTTTTTATGGCTGAATAAGATCCCACTGTGTGTGACCTTGTGTGTGTGTGTGTGTGTATATACATCTATCACCTCATTTATCACTTTATTAACAGAAACTTACATATTGTGATCTTGTAAATAATGCTGCAGGAAACATAGGGGTGCATGTATCCTTTTGAGTTATTGTTTTTGTATTCTTTGGTTAAATACCAGTAGTGTGATTGCTGATCCTAGGGTAGCTCTATTTTTATTGTCTTGAAGAACCTCCATACTGTTTTCTAGAGTGGCTGCACGAGGTTGCAGGTTCCACCAACAGTGCACGAGGATTCCCCTTTTTCCACATCCTCCCAACACCTGTTGTTCCTTGTGCTGTTAATGGGAGCCATTCTGACAGTATGTGGTAATATCTCATACTTTTGATTTGAGTTTTCCTGAAGTTGGGTGATGGTGAACATCTTTTCATGAGATATTTGGGCATCTGTATTTCTTCTTTGGAGAAATGTCTGTTCATGTCTACTATTTTTAACTGGACTATTTGTTTTTTGGGTGTTGAGTTGTATCTATTCTATATATTTTAGACACTATCCCTTTATTGTATAGGATATTTGCAAATATCTTCTCCCTTTCAGTAGTTTTTCTTGTGATTATTACTTCTTCATAGTTCTTCTGCTATGTGGAAACTTTTTGATAGATTTCCAGTAGTTTATTTTTGCTTTTATTTCCTTTGCCTCAGGAGACAGTGTAGAAAAGTGTTGCTTTGGTCCATGTCAAGAAATTACTGTCTGTGCCTTCTTGCAGGGTTTTTATGGTTTCAGGTCTTTAGGTCTTCTATTGAGGTTTTGAAACTGTTTTGAGTTTATTTTTCTGTATGGTGCGAGAAAGCAGTCTAATTTCATTATTTTGTGCATAGCTGTCCAGTTTTTCCAACACCGTTTGTTGTAGAGACTAGCCTTTTCCTATTTGAAATTCTTGCCTGCTTTGTGGAAGATTAATTGGTCACATAATTGTGGGTTTATATCTGAGCTTCTATCCTGTTCCCTCGATTGCTGTGTGTATTTTTGTGCCAGTACCATACTGTTAAGATGACTACAGCTTTGTAGTATAACTTGAAATCTGGATTTGTGTCTCCTCCGGCTTTTTCTTTCTTAACATTACATTGGCTATTCAGTTTCTTGGTGGTTCTATACAAATTTTTATGAGTGTCTGCTTGAATTCTTTTTGTTTAATTCAATGAACCAACTTAGAGTACATCATTAGTTTCAGATGTAGTGCTCAATAATAGATCAGGTGTGTATAACACCTTGTGCTCATTGCATCATGTGCCCTCCTTAATGCCCATCACCCAGTTACCTCATCCCCATCCACCTCCCCTCCAGAAGCCCTCGTTTTGTTTCTGTAATGAAGAGCCTCTCATGGTTTTTCTCTCTGAAGACTTCCCATTCAAATTTCCCTCCCTTCCCCTCTGATCCTCTGTGGTGTTTCTTCCATTTCACATATGGGTGAACCCATGTGCTGATTGTCTTTCTCTGATAGACTTATTCCCCTCAGCATAATACCCTCCAGTTCCAGCCAGGTGGATGTGATAGTAAGTATTGATCCTCTCTGACGGCTGAAGGATATTCTGTTGTAGATATGAACCACACCTTCTTTATCCATTCATCTGTCTGTGGACATCTGGGCTCTTTCCATAGTTGGGCTAGTGTGGATATTGCTGCGATGAACATTGGGGGGCAGGTGCCACTATTTTTCACTCAATCTATATCTTGCAGTAAATACCAAGTAGTGCAATTGCTGGGTCATAGGGTAGCTCCATTTTTAAGTTCTTGAAGAAACTTGATAACATTTGGCAGAGTGGCTGTATGAGCTTGCATTCCCACCAGCAGTGTAAGAGTTCCCCTTTCACCACATCCTCTCCAACACTTGTTGTTACCTGCCTTGATCATTTTAGCTATGCCAGCTGTTGTAAGGTGGTATCTTTGATTTGTATTTTGCTGATGACTATTGATGTGGAGCACTTCTTCGTGTGTCTCTTGGTCGCTTGTAAGTGCTATTGGTAGAAACGTATGTTCATGTTTACACCTGTGTCTTATGCTGGGATAGGCGTAGTCCCAGGAGCATGGAAGGTGTGATCTGCTTAGGTGTGGAGACCTTCAGAGACATTTGAATTGAGGGCTAGAGTTGAGGAGAGTATCAGGTTCAGGCTTGACATTCAGTTATAAATGGTATGAAGTTATAAATAAGCAGAGATTGGTTCAGGAATTCATTCTCGATTTCTCCTGCTCTAAGTCCTCCATGGAGTTGGAAAAGGCATGATTTCTGACTGTGTTGTAAGAAGAGCCCTCCTCTTCGCTCAGGAGTCCACGTTCGCTGGGGATTTGGAGCCAGGCCTCTGGGTGTGGTCCTTTAAAAAGCCAACCTAGGGTTGGGGTTAGGGCCTAGGATGATGGCTGGTTCAATCAGCCAACTGTGTGGGAAGACTCTTGGAGTGCTGAGTTGAGGGCATGGGTCAGGGTGAGTATTAGGCTCCAGGTCTGTGTCCAGCAGGCCACTGAATGTGGGGGGTGGCCTCAGTTGTGCATGCAGATTTCTCCTGCTCTGAGTCATTTCCAGAGTTCCAAACACCATGGTTTCCTTCTGGGTGGCAGGGGGAGTCTTCTGGAATCGATTGGGTGTCCCTGTCCCTGTGGTTTGGCGCCAGGTCTCTGGGGACACACTCCTCCAAGCCCAACCTAGGGTCAGGTTGGGGTCAGTTAGGGTCAGGTTTTAGGGTCATGGGTTAGGCTCAGGGGTTAGGGTTAGGGGTTGGGGTAAGGGTAGGTTTAGGGGTTTGCTAGGGTTAATTTATTCGTCTTTTAATACGAGTTGTCCATGCTTGAATAAGATATTTTCTTAGAGTATTTTATAGTGAGTAAAGGTTAATCTATAAGTCAAATTACAGAGAAGAAACAGATGTTTCAAAGCAATACTTGAAACTATATTTCTTGACACTTATGTTTTATGGTGAAAATAATTAAAAATCGAGTTGCTCTGTCACTTGTCTCACAGACACATTCACTGGCCCCGTTCTTTCTGGTAAGTATCTTCTCAGTGGGCTTCCTTAAGGGGCATCTCTGAATAGGATGCTCTCTTAGTCCTTAGCCTGCATTCCTTCCTATCGTCGATCCATTGATTATATCCCACGGTCTTTGCAAGCTCCCAGGTGGGATTAGAGCTATACATTTGCACTAAGTAGATACTCTGTAAATATTTATGAATTGAACAAGTATGGGTTTCTTTTTAATCAAAAATATCCATGTTTTACCAGTGAATTTTTTACCATTTCAGAATATATTTGGAGAAATCTACTGCTCCATGAGTACACATCTGTCAAGACTTTGGTGTTCTTACGTCCTGTGTCATGCTTCCCTGAGCTAGCCAGAGTGCTCATGACCCATGTATGAAGCTCAGCTTCAAACTTTAGGGGTGAGTTCTGTTAAGGCGCTGGGGAGTATTTGGGGGTCTTGTCCTGCTGGACACCACTGTGTCATCTGGGGCTAGATGTGATGTGAGCACCCCCTCTTTCCCTAGCCTTTCCCATCTACCTCTACCCTCTGTCAAAATGTGGGTTTTGACACTAACTGTGTCTTTGCAGACAGACTCTGAGATGGGCTATGCTTTGGGACTCACTGACATCACAGAGTCTCATTATAAACAGTGTCAAGGTCTTCTGTGGCACTGACATGAACTTTGTTCCCAGAATATGCCCCACAAAGAATCCCATGAGAGTATGGGAGTCCAGGAAAGATAAATGGGTGATTGTGGCTCTAGGTAAAGCCACTCTGGGGGATCCTGCTGGAGGCCATCTCACCTCTCAGTCTGGCTCTTTCACTGATTTCCAGTATGGCCTAGGAGAGTAATTTCAACTGAACTTCAGGCTCATCATTTCAAAAATGAGGAAATGTTTTTAGATTAATTGATTCATTCAGGACTATGGAATGAACTCATAGGAAGTTCTGGGCAGTCTCCAAGATGGATTCTACCTCAGGGTTCTGACTCCCATCCTCTTTGATCTTATTGAGTTCCCTCACTGGACAAAGTGGCTGCACCATAGAAATGTCCCAGGGCAACGGTGGACTAGCAAGTGTCTTCAGGGTGTGCCCCCACGCCATCCAATGTGGCTGAGGGGCCATGAGCAACTCTGAACCCAAACCAAGGTTTTGGCTGTGCGGTCTTACTTGCACAAAAATGGCAGTGCCTGGATCAGGCCTTCACTGCAAGAGCTGAGCCAGCTTAGTGAGGACCTGGCCCAGGACGCTAGCCCCATGACACTGTGAGGGGACTGTGAGTCCACAGTGAAGTCATGCAACGCAACAAGTGATTCTACATCAGGGTCTAAGATGATGCAAGGTATAGTTTGGCAGCAGACATGACAAAAAAAACATCCAAATGACAGAATAGTGTGTAGTTAAATGTACTCTATACTATGGCAGGGATGGGAAAAGTGCACGATGGGGTCAGAAAGGGGAATGGAAGTTCCAGGAAGCAGGTTGGAGTAATCAGGGGGTAGGAGGTGTCTCATGGAGGAAGGGACCAGGAGACTTGTCACTAGTTCCACAGTGTAGAATCAGGGTGTGTGCTCTGCCTGACTCATGACCCCTGGGGGCATTGGGGGCATTCTAGCTCTAGAGGTTCTACAGACTGCAAATGGGCCTGAGCAGAGCCTCGGTGGTATGTCTTCTTGGTTCCTGGGTGCAGCTCTTTCTCAGCTTCTGGAGGCTCTTGATTCTCCTTTTGTTTTCCTCTGAGCTGCACTATTTTGTGTGGATTCAGTGCTGGTAGTTGACATGAATTCTTCCTGAAAAGAAGTGGAACAGAAGTCATCCTTGTTTCCTAAGTAGACCTGAATATATTCAATAATCATAGGCATTTCCCAGGCCCTTGGGCCTTCATCTGCTGGCCAAGTCTGAGTTTTTTGAAATCATCTTCTATTTTTAACAGGTTGAAAGAATTAGTTCGGTTTTTAAAAAATTCAACAAAGTCACACTTTTCATAATCTATAAAATGACCTGGAAACATTGAATGAACAAGGTTTGACTGGATGAAGAAAGAATTGGCTTTTAGTGGGGTTTGTGCCAATGTTTACTCACTCTTGCCCCCGTGTGGCCACTCTCCAGATAGCATAGGGCCATAGTGTTCCAATTTAGCAGATTCAAGAGAGAATTAAGACAGAAGGTTGGTCCCTGAATTCCTTAGCTCCTAAAAACCATCCTCTAATTTATGAGCGGTATTCTACATAGAGTATATATTAACTAGATAGTAGGGTTAGGTCAGGGTTAAGTTGCATACAGTAACTATGGGCAGCTTTTTGTATGTCAATCTTACCTGCCCAAAGTGATTTAAAAAAATAAAATAAAATGGGAGAGGATATAGTCACCACAGCACAGCGCACATTACCTGTCCCAGGAGATAGGTAACTAAATGTAATTATTGTTTCATCTTAGCTGAGGACCAGGAGCTGGTCCTACAGGTACTGGGCAAGTAGTATCTGTGACCAGCTGCCCATCTCTCCCCAACACCCTACCCAGCTCAGCACATCCTCTGCTATGCTCAAGGTCAGCCAACAGATGATCCAGTGCAGGTGTGACTCTCTTCAGGCATGACTTGCTTCTGACAGGTAGAGAAGTGGGCCAGCTCACATACACATGACATGTTCTTTTGGTTCCTTGCTATCTGCCTCCTCTTTCTGTCACCCTGGTCCTCAACCTTTTGCTCCTGTGAGAACTTGGGTTTGCAGAACCCTTCTGTTAATATTTCAAAGTGTAGATCTGTGTTTCCTTTGTTCCCTGTCCTTGGGTCGGAGATGAAGCTGGGAAAAGTCATCAGACTCGGAAAGCAACAAAAAGAAAGGTCAAGTGTGCTCTGTTTTTGCACCTCAGACTTGAAAGCGATGGTCAACTACGTAATTCGTGTTCTACACAATCAGTTTTAGGGACTCGTAGATGCATGTGAAATGAAACTGTAGTAAACGAAATCTCATTACTGAACTTTTGCCTTGCAGAACACAGTTTAGGGACACCGCCCCTCACTGCCCCTGTCATTTCCAGTCTGGCTAGTGCCCGGTCGCACTGACACGTGTAGCCACACAAGGGCACAACTGTGACATCCTCCTGGAGCACTCCCAGACCCCTACCACCCAGTCTGGCCAACCCTGTACACAACCCCAGTCCTCCTAAGTGTCCCCGTCATGGCACTTGTCACACAAGGCTGTCATTTGTTATCTCTCGGTCTGTCTTTTCTGCTTAGAGTAGATCTTTCTCATAGATGCCTGGTTGGATGACAGGTGGATGAATTGTTTTGGGATCAATGTCTTAGAACAACATGTGTCTTTCAAAACCCTGATGGGCAGGGAGAGTCTCTGTCCCTCTGTGTGCCCCCAGACTCGGTGGAACATAGTGTCCAGGACAAGGGATGTGGGAGTCCTCCCAGATGAAGTTTGTTCTGTGAAGGTGGATTCCTTCTGAGATCATTATGGAGCCACATTGCATGGCCGTTTCCATGGGACAGACAGCATGTTACTGCGTTGTATTCTCCTTGCACGCTGTGGCTAACAAAGAGGAGACACACACTCACAAGCTCACACTTACACCTCCGTTTCTGAGCATCACTACCATGTAAACTACAGTGAATTCCTATTGGGCTGCAGACCTGTAGATGTGCCACTCAAGGTGTAAATAGAGGAGGATGGAGATGGAGTTCTGGCTAAAAGGATGGCAGTCCTTGCCTCTGGGGGTGAAGAAATTAGATTTTACCCAGAAGGTGCTACGTTCTACTCAAAGAAGTGACATGATCCTAGGATCTTTGGGAACAGAGATCAGCACAGATTTTTCCAGAAAGTCTTCTGTAAAGATTTTCTGTTAGGTGTTGCAGTCCATGTGGTGTCTCTAACAATGACTCCACTCTTGAATTGTGGCTTGAAAGCAGCCACAGACCATCCATAACTAATGTTCCCACCACACTTGACTGACAGAATACAGGGGGAGGTCCCATTTGGCCCATGGGTGGTAGTTTCCCACACCCAACATGATGGATGATGGGGGAGAGGGCTGTTCTTTCCCAGTGGCAGAGTCGGAGTACACTGGGATCTATCCACCCTGACCCTGGTCTTTCCACTTGAAAGGAAAAAAAAAATAATAGTGAGATTGGCAACAATTAAGGCCTCAGGAATTCCCCCACATGTCTCTGGAGACCTTGAGCTTCCCACAAGTTGTTTGTCTGGGGTTGAATTCCATGTAGTTATTGAGTATGTCCCCATTGCCTGGTGGGTATAACTTGTGGGTTATAGACCATAAAGATAGTCATCTTGTTCAGAACAAGCCTATGAACACATTTAGGGTTCTCCTGAGTTAGGGGAGGATCTAACATGTGTGGACTTTAGGTCGAGTCTGATTCAGCCCTTAGTAATGTTATGGAGCACCTGGCTTCCTGGGTCCTCCGTGACACTGGCACAGGCCCGGCCTGGGCCACTTCTGCAGTTGTGATGGAAAAACCCCTGGCCTGGGTGGCCCACCCCCATGCTTGGCTGGCAGGTTGAGACCTGAGGTTCCTCTCACCTCATTGGCTGGGACCAGGTCACATGCACATGGATGAGCCAATCCCTGGAGACAGGGATGGAGCCATGAAGATTGGCACAGGTTGTTACGACCTCTGTTGTAACGACTTTTCTAATGGGGAGGTGGCAAGATCTTCTGGGATGCATCTGTTAATAAAATGAACATTAATTTCTGATAATAAGTGGGTCCAAGGTGCTGGCTTAGCACCTAGCACTTCAGTCCCAGCACCTCGGTACTACTGTACTATTCTGCAGAGACCATGGCTGAGAATGAGCAGGGTGGATGGAAACTGGTCTGGAGTACACACGGGAAGGGTATGTGTGTGTAAGGGGTTGGGGATAATAGCTCTGGCCAAGCTGCATCTCCAATTTACCTAGGTTCAAGAAGGTGCGGGGAATCCATGGTGTTTTACTGTCTGTCATTTTGCAGAGGAAGAATATGCCTTTTGCATGGAGTATGGCGAGACTTGTTCCAAGCATTCTCTAGTTGACACAGAAGTTGGGGAGAGCAGCACCCTCCATCTGTTAGGATAGGTGTGAGAGGCTGAGTGCTCTCAAGAAGGTGTCTGGATTTCGCAGGGCTCACTGTGAGCCTGCACACAGTACTGATGAGGTCAGTTCACGGTTTTGTTCTGAGGATGGAGTATTGGAAGAATGCGATGTCTGTGTAATCCCGGGAAGGGGACAGATCTGGAGTCCACTGTAGAGTTACTTCGTGAGAGTGGTAGTGATCTGCAGCATCTGCTTCATGAGTTGTCTGTCCTTTACTGAATTCTGGGTGTGGTTTCTGTGACTTTGTCCTAATGGCTGGGATTTCCAAGGAATGGGATTTTTGGGCTTCTCTGTAAGAGTTGGTCCATCAGGAGTGGGCAAGTCCTATTTGCTCCTGAGAAGTGTGTCTCTAGTGGCTGGAGTGTGTGTTACAAGCCTAGAGGTCAATGGCGAGGTGGTTACAGTGGTCAGCAGGCTATTACGGTTGATGATTTTTATGGGTGAATTCCATAGGATGAGATGGTAGATCTTATTGTTAGGGATCCTCATTAAGTGTCCATAAAGGGTGCGTTCTCTGAGTTTCATATTTGATATTTTTTTATTGCTCTAATACTACTCCTTGTACTTGGTATTTCAATAGCAGTGCACTACAACATTGCCTGCATCTTACCCATGTGTGATGAGATTTTGAGAAAGGAAAATGTTGTCAGTGCTTCCTCAAATTGTACACTGAAACAGCCAAAGAGTAAAATTTTATTTTTGACATGAAGTAGGAAGTATCCTTCTGTGATTCTTAGTTTGAACCATGGAGGGGCCCTCCTTTGGTACTGGTAATGAGTACCATAGGCTTTCCTAGGGAAGATTATCAGATTCTATTGGAAACTTGGTCTTTGTTATTGTGGAGGAATCAGGAGTTGACTAATTATTTGTCTCCTGTTTCATTTTCCATGAACATTTCCCCGATATTTCATTTCACACTTTTACCCTTGTGAAATCATCCCAGCTTTGGCACCAGATCACCCTTCTCTGCCAAGGATATGTTTGGGCCAAGAAAAAGTTGCTTCTGGGTGACTGGGAAACTCTAGGACCAGAATGCTGTCAGTAGGGAGTTACTGGGATCCTAAATTCCAAACCAGCTGCTGACACCCAGATGAATGACATTTCAGATTTAAAAACTTCAGATAGAAATTTTGTGTCCATGATGACAACTGAAGACAAGGTGCCATCCCTAAACCTAATCTTAACCCCTAACTTTAACTCTGAAACCTAAACTGACCTTAAAGGCCAAACTGGAACCCTGAATCCCAAACCTGAAATTGAACCTGGAGTCTGGAATCTGAACATGAGCCCTGAATCCAAGCCATGAACCATGAACCCAAGCCCTAAACCAGAACTCTGGGTCATGAACCCTGAACCCAAATCCCAACATGAACCCAAACCCCAAATTTGACCTTGAACTTAATCTCAGAAGCCCTGAATCATAAACCTAAAGCCCTAAACTCTAACTGTTCCTTTGCACTGACTGTAAATCCTCACTCTGACCCTAAACCCAAAGCCTGATCTAGAACTCTGAAATCTGAACCTGAACCCAAATTCAAACCCTTCACATACTTTGCTTATCCATTCACCATTGATGGATATTTGCAGTTTCTATCTTTTGATTCTTGTGAACATTGTTTGGGTTGGGGGCTAGAGTTACGGTCATGGATTGGGGTCAGGGCCAGGCTTGAGATCAAGTTAAGGTCAGAGTGTGGGTCAGCGTCAAGGCCAGGGTCATGTTCCATGTCACTGTATGGGTCAGAGACTGTTGTCATTCCATATTGTTTCCAATTCATTGTTCCTTAACTATTTGGAGGGAAGTTGGGGGATATTGGGCTCATTTAGCTTGAATTTCCAGAATGAAATGGCTTCAGCTGGACCCCAGGAGGGAACAGGTGCTTCCATTGAAGGGTGAGCTCCCTTAGTCCTGCACTGCCTCCCCCACCTGCAGAGGGTGCAGGACCCCAGCTCCTGCCCTGAGCCTGGCCTGCACAGCCGCAGCTGGGACAGGAGTCTGGCCTCCTCATGACCTGCTGTGGAGACTTCTGGAGGATGTGGGGCCACTCTCACCCTGACGGGACAAGCTGTGGAGGATGTGGGTCCACATCCACACTGACAGAACCCACTGTGGGGGACCTAGGGCTGCATCCACACTGACAAAATCCAGTCTCTTCAGGACCAGCCGCTGGAGGTGAAGGCAAGGAGAAGCCACCTGAGTGGGAACTGGTGAGGGAGTACGTGGTCTCAGGACCTCACGGAGGAAGGGTGTGCTGTGTAGACACAGGCTTCTGTGGTTTTGTGTGTGGTGACATGGCCTCTGGCAGTGCTGTGGGCGGGGCTGTGGAGTCTCCCCTTTCTGGGCTCTAATGTGCGCCCTGGGTCCCGCATCTGTGTTTGTGCACATGCATGAGGATTTGGTCCCTGGGGCTCTTCAAACAGTCTGCAGTCAGGGAGTGGATGCCTGCCTTGGTGCTTGTGCTCCCCTGGCTTTGGCCCTGCAGGGTCCTTCCCATGTCCACACCCGTTTCAGGGTTGGTCTGGAGTCTGGAAGTTTGGGAGCGATGGTGGGGACTCTAAATGGCTTTGGGGAGAGCAGGTATTTTCACAGTATAGGTTCTTCCCTGAGCACAGAGTGTCTTCCCATCTCTGTGGGTCTCCCTCCATGTCTGTCATCAGTGTCTCATGGCTGTCAGAAGACAGGTCTGTCACCCCCTTCATTCAGGGGACTCCTAGGTATCTTGTTCTTTTGGATGCAGTAGTAAATGAGATTGTTCTCCATAGTCTCTTTATGATGGTCCCTTCAGAGCACGTAGAAATGCAAGTGATTTGTGTATATTGATTTTGTTCCTTGCAAGTATCTTTAATTTATTAGTTCTGTTCACCTTAAACTCAAACTGCCAGTTACTTGACCAGCAAAATGGGTTTATTTGGGAAGAGCAGAGAATGGCAATCTCAGATGAGCAAGCTATGGTCACATCGCAGGCAAGTGTAAGAAACAAAGGAGAGGAACATCATTTCATGGAGAAGGAGGAAGAAGTTGCGAGGGGTGCTTGGAAGGAAAGTCCCCTGGAGAAAGGCAGGGGTCCGGGGTGATGGAGGATTCTCACCGGCCGAGCTGCAGGGATGGTGGATCTCTTGTAGGAGATGAACTCTCCGGCTTCCCCTGTGGGGCCTGGAATGGATGAGTCTCCCCTGTGGGGGATTGTAATGTAGGGTCTGTAACCGGCACTGAGTGCCAGGTGCCCCCTTCCAGCCTCCCCTTCTGGTGTCCCCAGTCCACTTTACTGACGCTTCCCTTCATGCTTTTTCACAGTTCTAGCCAGGTTGTCGTGGAGTGTTGTGGAGAATTGGAATTCCAATCCCACTGCTTCTATTGCACCCTGGACACAGGGGTCCCCTGTTTAATCTTCCCACAAGTCTCTTGCTAATATGTGGCCTCCTCCAATGGTTAGTGGTCTCTCCATGGTGGGTGAACTGGATCTGGGAGGGCTTGGCCTCCATCCCGGAGTCTGATGTCCTCTCTGCTTCTGTGACGTGGTGCTGACATGAATGTTTGGAAGAGTCATTTACTCTGCGGTGATTTCAAATCTGCAGTAACTTTCCACAGCAGCACAAATACGCTTTATCTCCACACTCAGACTCCCCAGCTGTCATTTCTTTACCACATTTGCCACTTCACACGAGTTACTTCAGTGCATTTTACCCCAAACAGTGGCACTGTCCTGCGGAACCACCACGTAACCTCAAGTGAGGAAATCATGACGGTTCCCACATTTGAACCCAGACCACAGACCCACTTCATCTGTCACCACCTGCCCAACAGTCTGAAATGTCTTCCAGTTTTCGTCTTCTGGAACTTCTTCCAGGACCTTCCCTTCTTTGGGTAATGTTTATGGATTTAAGGAGCACAGAGGGCTCCAATCGAGTGGTATTTCTATATGGCTAATGTCGCTGGGGCTGTTTTCACTGTCCATCCACGTAGTGACATGCATCAGTCCTTCATTCACTTTTTCACGGTGACTAAATATAAGAACATAAGAGCATCCCATGGTTGTACATCATTCTACAGAACTTTTTCATTCTCTGTGAGGGAGACTGTATGAGTGAAACACCAGTTCCCCATTGCCCTTTCCCCTTGGCCCCTGTTGCCAGATCCAGCTTTGTGTCCCAGACACCTCATCCAAGTGCGATCATACAGTATCTGTCCTTTGGTGACTGGATGATTTCGCTCTGCGTAATGACTTCCAGGTTCAATCCGTGTTGTAGCCTGTGTCAGAACTCCCTTTGTTTTTAAGCCTGAATCGTGTTCCATTGTATATAACCACACTTTGTTTATCCATTCATCTGTCAGTGGGCACTTGCGTTGCTTCCACCTTTTGGCTGTTGTGAGAAATGTTGCTCTGAATAAGGGTACTTCTACTTTCAATTTTAGGGGGCATATAGGCTGCAGTGGAATTCCGTGTTTAATATTTTCAAGAACTACCATATTTTTACCCCACAAATGAATCATTTTACTTCATTCCTTCATAGGCAGAACAAGATTGCTATTTATGGGTCTACCTCATTTTGTTTTTTTCCCCATGGATGGACATTTGCATAGTTCCTGGTTTTTGCCTATTATCAATGCTGCTGATATGAATATTCCTGTACATTTTTGGGTTTTTTTTTTTTTTTTTTGTTTGAACCAGTGTTTTCAGTTTGGGGGGTATATATCTAGGCGTACAATTGTTCAACCATATGGTAATTCTACTTTGATCTATTTCAGTAAACGCCAAACTATTTTATAAGTAGACTGTACCATTTTCCACAACAGAGGCTAAAGGGTTTCAGTTTCTCAACATTCTTTTGTTATTTTTAGTTTTCTTGATCATAGTGATTCTACTTGTGTAAAAGGACACCTAACTGGTTTAAATCTTCATTTCCATAAAGACTAATGATGTTTAACATCTATTCATGTGCCATTCACCATTTGTATGATTTCTCTGGAAGAGGGTCTATCCAAGTCCTTCGTCCATTTTAAAAATGGGGTTGTCTTTTTGTTGAGAAGTTGTAAAAGCTCTTTACGTATTCTGGGCAACAGACTCTTATTAGATAAATAATGTGCAAATATTTCCTTCCATTCTGGGGGCTGTCTTTTCACTTTCTGGATAGTATCTTGTGATGTACAAAGATTTTTAATTTTTTTTTACATTTCTTTTTTAAGTGAGAGAGACTGTGAGAATGGACAGGGGGAGAGGGAGAAGGAAAGAGAATCTTAAGCAGGCCCCACAGTCAGCGTGGACCTTGGCATGGGGCTCAATCTCATGACCCCGAGATCATATTCTGAGCCAAAATTAAGAGTTGGACAGTTAACCAATTAGCCACCCAGGCACCCAGGACAGATTTTTAATTTTGAGGATATTATTTTATCTATTTTTTTCTTTCACTTCTTATGCTTTGGTGTCACATCTAAAAGCATTGCTAAATCCAAGCTTATGAAGATTTATTCCCATTTGTTTCTTCTAGATTTTATCATTTTACCTCTTACATTAAAGGCTTTAACTTATTTTGAGTTAATATTAATATGTGGTGTGAGGTAAGGGTCCAGTTCCATTCCTCTGTACATGTATAGCCAATTGTCTAGCACCCTTTGTTGAAAAGACCATTCTGTCCCCCCAGTGTAATGTTGTCTATCCTTGTCAAAATTCAGAGGACCATAGATGAAGGGGTTTATTTCTGGGCTCTCAGTTAAATCCCACTGATCTGTATGCATACTTTAAGATTTTAAAATTTTATTTATTTAACAAAATTTTTAAAATTTAAATTCAATCAATTAACATAGCATGTATTATTTGTTTCAGTGTATATGCATACCTTTGCGACAGTATCACAATGTTTTATTTGCTGTTGCTTTACATTAAGATTTGAAGTTTGGAAGTATGACCTTTCACCTTTCATTTTCTTTTTCAAGATGGTTTGAGCTATCTTGTGGTCTCTTAAAATTCCATATGACTATTACAATTAGCTTGTGCAATTCTTCCCAAAGGCCTTTGTGAAATTTCTTGCGAACACATTGAATTTCCACATTGCACCGGATACTGTTGCCATCTTATCAATAGTACGTCTTTTCATCACCATGGGGTTTCCTCAGATTTATTTAGGTTTCCCTTACTTTCTTTCAGCGATGTTTTGTAATTTTCAGTGTAAAGACATACACCTTGATTACATCTATTCCCAAGTGTTTTGTCAATGTTGATGTTCCCTAAAATGAAATTGTTTTCTTAATTTCCTTTTTGGATGATTCGTTGCTAGTGTATACAAATAAGAGACATTTTTGTGTCTTGATATTTTGTCCTGTAACTTTGCAGAACTAGAGAACTGGTTGTAATCATTTCTGTTGATTCTTTAGGAAGCTCTCTATATAAGATGATGGCATCTCTGGTCTCTGAATAGACCTAGTTCTACTGTTTCCTTTCACACGTGGATTCCTTATTTCTTGCCTCACTGTTTTGGGTAGAACTTTCAGTACAATACTGAGCAAGGAGTGAAAGCCAGCATGATGGACTTGTTTGTGATTCAGAGTAGAGCTGTCAGTCCTTAAAACTGAGCATGGTGTTTGATTACGGTTAGGGTGGGGTTAGGATTAAGGGTTAGGGTTAGGGCCTCCCTGTCCTCTGCTGTACAGAGCCCAGTCTTCCCCAGTAACCAGAGTGATCTTTTCAGAACATAACCTTTGAGCCTCTCTGTGATCCACTCCCCAGCTTCCCAACCTCTCCAGCCTCATATTTCCCACCCTATCCCCCAACTCCATGGGCCTCCCAGGTATGTGTTCATCCCATATGTGCCTCAGGCCTGACTCCAAGCCTTTACATTCTCTCTGCCCTCTGCCAGGAGAACTCCTTTCTCTCCACTTCATGTCTGACTTGTTCCCCCATTGGCTGGAACTGGACTTACCCCGGTGACCTTACTTGTGGCTGGTGGGTGTGTGAGGTCTTGTCCCCTATTTAAATGTAGTGCCTACTTTCCCTGGGTGAGCGAATTACTAACCTGCCAGGTATGGGGCATGCACAGGAAAGTAGCCTTACTGCCTGTGTGAAAAAAAATCAGTCTCAGGGTGCCTGGATGGCTCAGTCGTTGAGCATATGCCTTCGGCTCAGGTCGTGATCCCAGGGTCCTGAGATCGAACCCCCACCATGTCAGGCTTCCTGCTCAGTGGGGAGCATGCTTCTCCCTCTTCCACTCCCCCTGCTTATGTTCCCTCTCTATCTGTCTCTCTCTCTGTCAAATAAATGAATAAAACCTTAAAAAATTTCGTCTAGAGGGGCTCACCACCATTGTTGACAATGGGGGAGCTGCAGTCCCCACAGATATTCCCCTCAAAGAAAAAGGACTTACAACTTCTTGGGGCCAGGGAGATGGAGACCTGGACCTGGAAGCTTACTCTGTTGGATTCACAGCTGGGGCCCAAGCAAGCCCCCTCTTCTTCCATCGGTCCTCTTTCCACTTCCCTGCCCATGGGCTGGACCTGATTCCTGATCTGGGGAAGTTTGAGGGTGACCGACTCCTAGGAATAGCAGTGTTTGATTGATGGACCTTGTCAACAAAAGGCTGAGTAGCCTTCAAGGGAGGACCCTATAGGGGGTGGAGATCGCTCTGTGGGGGCCAGCGACAGCCTACTCAAAGCAAACTGGGGCAGGTGGCCAGCCCTGCCGATTCTATCCATCTGTAGGCTATAGAAAGGAGGGCTGTGCTCAAATGTGCTCCACTCCTGACTGGAGGGCACAGGACCTCCAGGGGGTTGGCCAGGGGAGGGTACCCATAGGGTTTGCCTCAGAGCTCAGCACAGGGGGCGTGTTCCTGGCTCCAGCATGCTGACTGTGGGGTTGGTTTCCTGCCTCTGAAGCCTCAGGCTCCCCTTTGTATGATGGGGTGCTGATGGCCCCCATCTCTGGGAGCAGAAGATAGGGAGGTCCCATGAGCAGACTTGCTCAGGACAGTCTGGGAGAGTGGCTGTTGCTTAAAGCAACCTAGGGCCTGCCCCCTTGAAGAAGGTGAACAAGTGGGGCGCTTGGGTGGCTCAGTGGGTTAACCTTCTGCCTTCGGCTTAGGTCATGATCCCAGGGTCCTGGGATTGAGCCCTGCAATTGGCTCTCTTCTCAGCAGGGGGCCTGCTTCCCCCCTCGCACTCTGCCTTCCTCTCTGCCTACTTGTGATCTCTCTCTCTCTGTCAAATAAATAAAATCTTAAAAAAAAAAAAAAAGCACACATCCATGACCCCCAGTTCTGGGGTCCTGCTGCTAGACTCTGACAGTGACCATCCTCCTGGCTTGCCCCTTGTCCCTGTAGATAGGTGGTCTTCCTTCAGTTGTTCCTGCAGAGGGCAGAGAAGCCCATCATAGTGGGACACAGGGTCACCTACTAGGTCTTTATCCACAAGCTTGCTGCTGGGTCCGTGTGCCACCGAGGAAGGCTGGAGGGTGGTGGTCCTCGAGGTCCCCAGCACCCTGCACTGGTAGGATGTGTCCCTGCAGTGCATGGTGATGGTCAGCCTCTTCTTTGAGCAGCACTTCCTCCGTGAGGTGGACAACCTGGTGTGTGTGGATGTGGACATGAAGTTCTGCAATCATGTGGGCATGGAGATCCTGTCCCCCCTCTTTGGCACCCTGTACCCCAGTTTCTACTGGGTGGCCTGTGAAGACTTCAGCTACCAGCACCGGCCACAGTCCCAGGCAACATCTCTAGGGACCAGGGTGACGTTTACTACATGGGGGCCTTTTTTGGGGAGATAGGTGGTGGAGGTTTACGGACTGACCTTGGCCTGTCACCAGGCAATGGGGGTCGACCTGGCCAATGGGATCGAGGTTGAGTGGTGTGATGAGAGCCACTTGAACAGGTACCTACTTGACCACAAGCCCAGCAAGGTGCTATCCCTGGAGGACCTGTGGGACCCATAGCGCCTTGGTTGCCCTCCCCACCCCCTTCATGAAGAAGCTGAGATTTCCACCATGCCCAGGAATCACCAGGACATCCAGGAATCATGAGGGGCTGTTCCCGTCTCCATCGGGGGTGCTGTCCTGAACAGAGCTGTCAGACCAGTTTCCTACGTCTGTCCCCTTGAGGGAGGCCATGGAGCCCAGCACTGCCCTCATGGGCATGTCTGGGGCCCCCAGCTGCACCCGCACACAGGAGGCCTGCTGGCAACACAAGGTCCTCTCTTTGGGGTCACTAATTTTGATAACTTCTGGGTCATTTGGAGCTGTGGCAGCTCCAGCTTTATGTCGGATGTTTTTCCTGTGTCAGTGCTGAGCAGCCATCTTTAAAAAGAACAATTGAGGGAAAAGTTTTCTTCCTGGTTCTAGGAAAACACAACCTGGTGGGGCTGAGAGTGCTCCTGCAGCAGCCTGGAGCCACGATGACCTCTGGTTGGGTCTTCTCTCCCAGTCCGTGCACCTTGCCATGGCCATGGGGCTTCAGGGTCTGGGGTGCACTGAGCCACCTCTCAGACCTCCAGTCCTCTGACCAACGGAGACCATGGCCATGGCCCCTAGCTCAGCCTCCAGGAACATGGAGCCCTCTGAGTTATGTACTGTTTCTGCCTTGGATTTATTTTTTAATTTAATTTAATTTTTAAAATTTAAATTCATTAGCCAACATATAATATATCAGTAGATTTTAACACAGTGTTCAGTGATTCATTAGTTGCCTATAACACCAAGTGGTCATCACAACATGTCCCCTCCTTAATATCTGTCACCTAGCTACCCCATCCTGTCACGCATCTCCCATCTGTCACCCTCAGTTTTCTTCTTGCAGTCCAGAGTCTCTCATGGTTTGTCTCTCTGATTTCAACCTGTTCAGTTTTCCCTCCCTTCCCCTGTGCACTCTAATCCTTATGTTCCATGTATGAGTGAAACCATATGATAATTATGTTTCTCTGCTTGACTTTTTTCACTCAGCATAATCCCCTCCAGTTCCATCCATGTCACTGCAAATGGTGGGTATTCATCCTTTCTGATGGCTGAGTAATACTCCATTGTATATATGGACCACATCTTCTTTATCCATTCATCTGTTGAAGGACATCTAGGCTCTTTCCACAATTTGGCTCTTATGGACATTGCTGCTATGAACATTTGGGTGCCAGTTGCCCTTCTTTTCACCACATTATATCATTGGGGTAAATACCCAGGAGTGCAATTGCTGGGTTTTAGGGCAGCTCTATTTTCAACTTCTTGAGGAACATCCACACTGTTTTCCAGAGTGACTGTACTTGCTTTCATTCCCACCAACAGTTTAGGAAGGTTCCCTTTTCTCTGCATCCTTGCCAACACTTGTTTCCTGTCTTGTTAATTTCAGCCATTTTAACTGGTGTGAGGTATTTCATTATGATTTTGATTTGTATTTCCCTAATGTCGAGGAATGGTGAGCACTTTTTCATGTGTCAGTTGGCCATCTGGATGTCTTTTTGGAGAAATGTTCATGTCTTTGCCTATTTCTTGATTAGATTATTGTTCTGTGGGTATTGAGTTACCTAACTTCTTTCTAGGTTTTGGATACTAGCCCTTTATCTGATATGTCATTTGAAAATATCTTCTCTCATTCTGTTTGCTGTCTTTTCGTTTTGTTGACTATTCCCTTTGCTGTGCAAAAGCTTTCTATCTTGATGAAATCCCAACAGTTTACTTTTACTTTTGATTCCTTTGCCTTTGGAGACGTGTCTAGCAAGAAGTTGCTGTGTCCGAGGTCAAAGAGGTGCTGCCTCTGTTCTTTGCAAGGATTTGGGTGAATTCCAGTCTCACCTTGAGGTCTTTCATCCATTTGGAGTCTATTTTTGTGTATCATATAAGGAAATGGTCCAGTTTCATTCTTCCTCATGTGGCTGTCCCATGTTCCCAGCACCATTTATTGAAGAGACTTGTCTTTTTTCCATTGGACATTCTTTCCTGCTTTTTTGAAGATTCATTGCCCATAAATTTGAGGGTCCATTTCTGCATTCTCTATTCTGTTACATGGATCTATGTGCCTGTTTTTGTGCCAGTACCATACTGTCTTGATGCGCACTGCTTTGTAATACAGCTTTTGGTCACCTGCCTTTGTTTTAAATGGTTATTTCTGTGCTGCATTTGTGAAATGTGGGCACTCACTCAGTCTGGATGCACATCCTGTTGAGGTTCTTCAGTGCCCACTGGTGGGTCTGCACTTGTGCCCTCATCTGCCTGCACTGCGTCTTAGCAAGCATTCACTGAGTGCCTACTGTGAGCTCAGTCACCAACAAGGGTCAAATCAGGAGAGTGAGAACTAAGACACAGGATCCCTGCCCTCCTAGGACTTGCAATGGCCCTGTCCTCCTGACTCACTTCTTTCCTACTGTGATGTAATTGACATACAGCTGATAAGCATGACTCAGGGTACAATTCAGTGTCAATAAGTACATTCACCATTCTGTACCTGCTATCTCCATCCATCACCAACACTTCTTCATCCATCACCACCACTTCATCATCATCCCAAACTGAACCTCTACCCATGAGACCTGAATCCCCATTCAACCTCCCCCTGCCCCAGCACCCAGCAGCTCCTTGCACCTCTATGAGTTGGAGTGCTCTCTGTCCCTCACAAGTAGGTCCTCCAGTATCAGTCCTTTAGGGACTGGCTTATTTCGCATAGCACAATGGCCTCAAGCTCTGTCCCCATGACCCTGGATCCGACACACTTCTCCCCAGAGGAATGTTTCAGCCCTCTCCTGTCTAAGCTGAGCCTCCTCTGTCCCCTCTGCTCCCCTCATGTTCCTCCTCAGCCTGAAGATGATCCTAACCAATCTGCAGCTTTGAAGACCAGTTCAGTCCAGATGCCAGGAACTTACCTAGGGGGTCTCAGGCCTTACCTACCCCATCTGTCTTGTCCAAGTCAGGTGCCTGCACCCCCCCCCCCCACACCAGCTGGCCACCTGCTCCTCTCACAGATGTCTCCATCTCAGGAGAGGGAAACACCAGGTCCAGAACCTTGGATGCCTCTGTGACTTGTTGCTTTCCACCAACTCACCAAGTAGTGAGGTGTCTACTGGAGGACATTCGATGTCCAAACCATTTAAAGGCATATGTGAGTCTCTGCTGCTTAGGGCAGTGGATAAGAGTTGGGGGAAATAGAAAACAAGCAGAATCACTAGAAGAAAGGCTGAGTGGTGAGGAGTTCTGGGGGAGAAAGGCCTGGTAGCTCTGAACTATTCCCAAGCCCCTGGGACACTGCATGCATGGGCTGGACGCCTGCTCAGGGCCAACCTGAGAAGGCCCAAGGCTCAGACCTCTGGTGATTGTCAAACTCAGCAAGTAGGAAGTGAAGGTCAAGGCAGAGTGCTAAGAGGCCTGGCTGGTGCTGAAGGTATATCCCGACACCCACACAGCCACACCCTTCCGCCACACCTGCAAAGACTGGAAGTTTTGTTTTCTTTTTCTCCTCAGAAGGAGGGCAGTTTCCAGATGTTTAAGAAAATTTTGCCCAATCATCATTGACCACTACATTCAAAGACCAGACACTTCTGTGGCCACACACAAGGGATACAAACTTGACAAAATCAGTTCAGAAATGTCACTAAGCCAACAGCAGAACTGCAGTGAGAGGAGAAGCAGCAGTGAACCCTGGGGAGGGGAAGAACCGGTATTTGACTTGCTACATTAGAGTATTCAGTGTCCAAGATCCAAAGGCACAGAGATGAGTGGTGGTGACACAGGAAAGGAATTTATTTCAGTGCAGCCGACACTGTAACACAGAGGACTAGCATGGTCTCAAGGTGCTGAAAACACTCCTGGGCTTTTACATGAGGAAAATCTAGGACAAAGGTCGGTGGGGAGCTGCAGGGGGTCAGTAAAGTTCTGGTCAGTCATTGTCTTTGGGCCCATCACATGGGGTCTTGCTGGTGTCAGGCAGTGTTTATTGCTTGAGGGGTCATTTTGGTGTTCACCCGGTCTCTCACTTGAGTTAACAAATGAGCCTGAAGGAAGGACATCATCAGTTAGGAAGTACAGATGAAGTCCAGAGAGCAGGTGGGTAAAGGCCTCTTTCACTCCAAGAGCAGAGGAGCTCTGAGCCTCTGCTACACACCTTGCCCTATTCATCGCTTCTAGCTGCTGGTCCTGAGTTCTGTCCTTTTAACGAACTGGTCATCTGGTAAGTAACGTGTTTCTCTGAGTTCCATGAGCCACTCGAGCAGCCTATTTGAACCTGAAGAGGAGGTTGTGGGGACCTTCAATCTGTAACCATAGCTCAGAAACACGGGTGACCTGTCTGCCCAGCCACTGGCTGACCACTAAGTTAACAGCACGGGATTCAGTGGCCACACACAGCAAAGAACACAGACTTGACCAAGTTAGTTCAGAAAAATCACTAAGCCAACAGTAGCAACTACAGTGAGCAGCCATAATGAAGCCTGGTGTGGGGAAGGTCTGATTTCAGGATGCTTCCATGACAATATTTATCATCACACCCTGGACTTGTCAGTGGGGCCAAGTGTCCTGGCTGGGGGTCAGGTAGCTTCCTACAGGTTCCACCTGCATCTCCCAGGCTCCCTCAGCTGTGCACAGCCCTGTGCTGCCACCCAGCAGAGGGCAGTTTTAACTAAGGTCAGAAAGACAGGATGCGTTTTCCGAACTCCCTCTGGATCACCCCCACCAAGAGCTGAAGAGAGAAAAGTTTCCTTCAACTCCTCTTAACATCCCTGGCTGGGTCTGGAAATTGACAAAGACAGATGAACAGGAGAAATGCTGGCCAAGTGTATTGATTTTTTTGGTGGGAGCCTCACATGAACATGGAGACCAGCATAGCTGACTGGAACAGATAGATCTGTCTTTTAGACAAAGAAGGAATCAATATGTGAGGAATTGAGAGACACAGGGGTTTGGACTGGGGCTGGTAAATGATAAATAAGTAACTAGGAAGACAAAGGTTAGTTTAACTAGGTTTGTTCCTACAGCCCTTGTGGCCCTAAATTCCTTGAATATGGTGATAAGTATGTCCTCCTTGCGGTCTGGGCAGAGAAAGTGCACCATGGGAGCATTCTGATCTGCTTCAGGGAAGAAGGGCTGATGGCTGGGAGATCAGAAGGCCCTTCCTGCTTCTGCTCTATGCAAAATTCTTTCAGTTTCTATATTTAATTTGCCAAGGTGCCAAATTTGGGGTAGTGTGTCCTCACCCTCACTGGCCTTGTGCTGTACTCCACCTACTCCTAGTATCCAGGACATTGAGTGGGCTGCTGTGGAGACCTCCCAGCCCTGGGGCAGCCTCTTGTCCCAGGAGGCATCTGCCTCGAGGGGAGGGTTGCCTATGGCTTCCCACATGAGTGCCCTGTTGCTAAGTGTGGATGCCCCTCCTCAGGGAGACTGGGTGAGGGTGTGTAGACCTTACTTGGAGAAGCTGACTTCATTTCCTGGGAATGGGTACCTGGTAATGGGATCATACAGGAGCTCTATTTTTAGTATTTTGAGGAAGTTCCATACTTTTCCCACCAAGGTCTGCGCCAGATGATTTTACCTATAAACCAGAGATTTTTCAAAAACCTCTCCAGCAGAAAACATGTTGAGAATATTTTAAGGCCTTGTGAGGTATACCAACCATAGGAACAAACCAGTAACTCAGAAACTATTGAAATGAAGAACTGGTTCTCCCTTTTCCATTTGTGGTTAGTGTGCTGGCCCGTGGTTCAATCCCACCTCAGGCAGCTGGAAGGTTGACTGCCCAGGTCAGATGCTACTGAGATAGCTACTATTCTAGAAATTCTTTGAGGGTGTGGCCAGGTTTCCCCACCTGTGCAAGATCAATTTGGCGACCTCTGACAGTGGAGCCCAGGGTCCTCCAGGCATGGTCCCTCTCGCATCCCCCAGTAGGGCCATGACACTGAGGGTTTAGGGGGACAGGAGCTGACCGAAGGCAAAACCACCTGAGAGTCCCACTGTCCCTAACTGACCTTCAGATGCTCCTCAATTACTCCTAAGCCTCTGGTGTCTTCCTGGAACCCTGACCTGGCTATTTTGGGACAGCTTGTCCAGTGGTACCCTCACTTTCTGGGAGAGGGATTTGCTGGAGTCCACAGTGTGTCCTGCTGCCCACCTGGATTGCTTTTTGAAGGCACATTGTCTGGGTCATTTGAGGACCCAAGACTGTGGGTCTGTGGCCTGGAAGTGTTCTGAGCAGAGCTGGTGGGATGGGAGGGCTATAAGGCACAGAGGCAGGTTTCCAGAAAGCTGTCTGGGGTCCCCAGCATTCTACCATTTTTGAATCAAAGCCCTGAGATCTTTAAAATGCCAGCAATGTTACAGCATGGGCCAGAAAATCACATGTCTCTGTGCACCCAACACCATCTAAACCATTGGCCATTTCTTGTCACTTGAGCTGAGTAAAAAACATTGAGAGTCTGGGCTTGAGGGGCAGTCCTAGGACAGATTTGTTTGGGGGCAAAGGCCATCCAGACAAGCTTGTGCTGAGCCTGAGGAGAGGGCCTGTGTGAGACCCCAGCTGCAGACAGTGCTGTGTGCTGATGCCCCCTCAGCCCACTCCAGCACACCTGCTGCAGGAGAAGCACCTTCCCCCTCCTCACCATGGAGGGCTCTCTCCTGCTCCAGGGGTGCCTCTTTTAGGCCAGTCACTGCCAGCCTGCAGCCTGGGAGGGTGGGTATCCTCATGATCTCCAGTCATGGGGACAGATCCAGTGCAGGTTGGATGTGGGCTCCAGCAGGCTTGAGTGCCAGGACCCCACAGTGCTCACTCTCCTCCTGTTGGATCACTGTGCCATGTCCTCCCTCAGGCTCTTTGAGCCCAACTCCTCTCAGGGACCACTCTTGGGCCAGGATCCAGATGCTGGGATTAGGAACAGGTCATCTGGACTTTCTGGACTTGTGCTTCCATGCCAGTGACACGAGCTGGCCTCACGGATTCATCAGAGGAGACCCAGGGCAGGAAGATGCAGGTCATGGCAAGGGAGTTGCCAAGTGACCCCAGAGGGAGCACACAGGTCTTGCACTAAACATGGGGCTCATTGAGCCCAGTGTGGGATGTGGGCACCCAGCCAAGGTGCATGGAGAATCCTGAAGAGTGTGGCCCTGGTGGGGCGAAGGGAGACCACAAAAGGTCACAGAAAATGCAGGACACAAGGAAGATGACAGGACAGAGCTTCCCAAGGAGGTCGACAGAAGGGTTGGAGGATTGCAGGGACCCTTGGGTCTCTGGAGATGTTGGCTGATCGATGTCATTCAGTCAGAAAAGTTGTGTCACAGAGCTCCAGTCAACGCTGGATGATTTACTCTTTTTTGCCTCTAAGAATCAGTGCATATGGACCATTAGATCTCACAGTGCATGAAGTTGAGTATATACTTACTTTTTAGGACTAGATTTTTCTTGAGGAAGTACTAAGCGTGGGTCTATCATTCTTTTCATTGTGCAACTGGCCTCTGTTTTCAGGAGCAGTTCCTGGTGCTCATCACCACTGTTAAGCCTGAGGACTGCCCCTGTCACCTCCCACAGTGGACATGACCACTTGGGTTTTTGGGTGCTTGCTGATGAAGCCCCAGTGCTCAGTACAGAGATGGGACCCCAGATCTTCTGCTGAATGAGGGAGGACATGAGGTAGTGAGGATTGGAGAGAGGGAGGAGGGAAGGGAGGATGGGAGGAAGATAGGAAGGAAGGGTGGATGGGAGGGAAGGAGGATGAGAGAGATAGAGGGGAGAGAGGAAGGATAGCAGGGAGGAAGGGAGGGAGGATGACAGTTGGGGGGATGGGAGGGAGGGAAGGGGGAGGTAGGGAGGAAGGATGGGAGGGGTGGAAGGGAAGGAGGGGTGAATGAAGGATGGGGTAAATAAATGAGGTAGAGGAGGAAGAAGTGAAAGAGCAGAAGTCCGATCCATACATCAGGAGCCATTATTTGGGGTGAGGTCCGAGGGTATCATAGCCCGGGCCCTACATGGTGGCTCAGGGCACATCCATCTGTCCTCCCAGTGCTGACCTTCCTTCTTGGCCCTCTGTCATCCTGGATCCTCTCCAACTCCCCTCAAACAATTCTGAATGTTCCCAGGATGGGATGGCAGGAGGGTGTCTCAGGAGGGGCTTCCTGGATCCTGTTCCCCAGATGACACTGGGACAGTCACTCAGGGCATTCTATTATGAGAATGGGACCAAGGATCCCATCCATCTCCTTGGGCATTAACATTGTGCCATTCCCTGCTCTGTCCACCACCACTGTGCTGAATGCTCCTGGAAAAATATCTGAAAAACCACACCAGAGTTTCCGGGTGTGAGTCCCAGACCAAGCACAGCTAGGTGACAGGTGCACCTGCAGCCTGGGTTGGGTGGTGCTCACTGTTCTCCCAGATGTGGGTGCCTGTCATGCTTCTCTCCAGGGGGGTCTGCATTGGACCTCTGCCTCCTCACATCCTCCCCAGGGTTGCTGGGCCCCAGAACAGACACCTGCCAGTCTGAGGGTGACCAGCCTTGCCTCCATAGGGTTTTCTTTTCCAGAGTCCTTCCCTGGGAGCTCCCGCATCTCTGACATATACTCCCCATGTGCCTAACCTCCCCCTTGAACTTGCATGTGTTTGGTCTCTGTCCCTGTGGAACCCCATGACTTGAAGCATGGTTTGGACCAAAGACAGGGGAAACCTTTCTCTGGCCTTGGGTGTGAGTGATGCGTTTGCCCTTTGTGGTGTGTCATCCAGCTTTCTGCATTTCTCTGGTTTCTGTGTGGTCCACAGGAGGAACCAGTCGTGTCCTGTCTGGGGTCAGGATGTGGTGTCCTAGTAGGAACAGGGGTCTTAGCCCCGAGATTGTGTCCATGATTCCTAAAGGGGCTTCTATGATTACATCTCATCTGTAATTCATCAGCATTTCAATATCAAATAAGGGAAATTCTCTGTCAAATAAACAGAGACAAACAAACAAACAAACCAGAGTCCCCTTTGAAAATAGAGGGCAGACACAAAGGCACCTGTGGCCTGATTCCACGTACAGGAAACATCCAGAATAGGTGAAGGAACAGAGAGAAAAACAGCATAGGGGTTGCGAGAGCCTGAGCTGGAGGAGAAATGGGCAGGGAGGGCTTTGGGTTCAGGGCCTCCTTCGGGGAAGGAGATATCCCACAGATATGTTCTGTGATGTGAGGGCGCATCGCTGGGAATATACTTAATGCTCATGACATGTTCAACTGAAAGCAAGTAGTTTTATTTAAAACAAATGATAAACAGCATAGAAGACATGGAAAGCTAGTATACCAGTTAATATGTATGAGAGAGAAAGAACATGGGGGCGGGGACAACACATTCTGGTGGGGCATCAGGGTCAGGGGCTGGAACTAAGGGTAATTGTACAGGGACCTCTCCCTGCAGGGCTGTGGGCGCTGAATGTGGCTCTGGGAGCCCCTCAGGAGCAGGAGTAGGGATGGGGTTTGGGATAGGGTCAGGGACAGGGACAGGAGCAGGGACAGGGGCAGGAGACAGGGGAAGGACAGGGTCAGCAGTAGTGGCTGGTGCAGGATCCAGGGCAGAAGCTGGGCCAGAGACAGGAACAGAATCACAGGCAGGGGCAGGGGAAGGTGCAGGAGCAAGGGGGTAGGAGCTGGGGCAGGATCTGGGTCTGGGGCAGGAACAGGGGCACAGGCAGGGGGAGGTAAAGGCGCCAGGGAAGGGGCAGGAGCAAGAGCTTGGTCAGGTGCCGTTGTGATATCCAGTGCAGGATCAAGGGAAGGCACTGGGTCTGGAACAGGAATACGGGCACAGGCAGGGGCAGGAAAGGGGCGGGGACAGGGTCTGGGTTTGAGGCAGGGGAAGGGACAGGGGCAGGGGCAGGAGCTGGGTCAGGTACAGTGGTGATGTCTGGTGCAGGATCAAGGGCAGGGGGTGGGCCTGGTGCAGGAATAGGGATATGGGCAGGGGCAGGGTAAAGGGCACTGGTTGGGTCTGTATAGGGGCCCAGGCAGGGGTAGGGCAAGATCAAGGGAGGACCTGGGTTAGGGGCAAGAACAGGAGCATAAGCAGGGGCAGGGCAAGTGGGAGCAGCTCTGGCAGGGGCAGCTGCAGGGGAAAGGGAAGTGGCAGGAGCAGGAGCAGGGGAGGGGCAGTGGCAGGTGCCAGCTCTTCCTCAACAGTGTCAGCCTCTCTGTGGGCAGGTGCTAGGTCACATGCTGGTTCCTGGTCTCCTGCTGGCGTTGCTGCAGGCACCATCCCCCACTCCCGAGTTGATGAAGTTGCAGTTGGCTCTAGCTCTCCAGGTGGAGCAGCTGTGAGAGGAGAAAAGCTCACCCTCGTGCCTGCCTCTCCCTGTGCCTTTGCAGAGACAGAACACTGCCCAGGGCCTCCCAGAGAAGCTGCAGCCAGGAGGGGACCCTTACTGGGAAGTCTCCCTGACTGCAGTCCACGCCCTGGATGCTCTGAGCCCAGCTGTTGATCCTGGTCCCACAACAGCATCTGGTGACTCCTCCCTGTGGGGCTCAGCACTGACCCATCCCTACACACCCACAGGCATCCAGTCCCTGCCTTCTCACCCTCGGGCTCGGCCTCCATGGGCTCCAGGTCCAGGACTGCAGTCCAGTGTAGTACATCCAGGCACAGTGGCCTGGGTGGTTGTTGGAAGCCTTCCCAGGACTGGGTACTCCTGTGTCAGGAGGAGTGCGTGTCCACAAGCCTCCTCTCATCATCTGTGGCTTTCTGCAAAGACAGGGACTGGTATCTGGCCTGGACGCATCACAGTCCTGCCTAGCCGTCCCCACCATCCTCCTGCCCAGTCCCCCTGCTGGTCCCAGATCAGACACAGACCTGTGCATGCACAGCCCTGCACCCAGGACAGTGACCCATCCCTACAGGGCTCTCGGGATAAACCCTTGGCAGAAGGGCGCAGTGCGCACACTCCATTCCACCTAGCCAGCCTGGACCTAGGGTATGAACATGATCTCCCCACCAGGCATCTGACCCCTCATCAGCCTGCTCCTGCTAGTGGCCTCCCCACCCTACATGAGGCCTCTTTCCACACACACAATTACACACACACACGGGGAGGGGACCTGGCGCTGCACAGGTCGATCAAAGCATGTGGGGTTGGGTGGCTGCCTCTGGGCCTCCCTGCGTCACCTTTTGGTCCTTCCAGCCAAATGGCCAGAGGTGTCTGGGAGTCCTGACATGACACCCCCAGGGAAGGAAAGCATTGGCAGGGCGGGCTTTCCTCTGCTTCCAGCTTCTGGACTTCGGGATGCAACATGCGAACATGTTGTTCCTTCAAGGCTCTCCGACGAAATGAACTGGGAAGGGGTCTGTCTCTGGAATGTGGGTGCCTGGTTACCTGGATTCCAAGTGCTGTTGGGCTCTGTTGTCAGGGAAGTGAGGTTACCACTGCCTGAGGTCTGCTTACCAGACTTCCTCCTCACACCAGAGCCCCCAAGTGCTCTATGCTCTACCCCTCCCCAGGTGCTCTATGCTTACCCTCTACCCTATGCCCCATCCATAGAATGACACCTACCTACACAGTCCACACACAGCCCTTGTGGGATGCAGATGGTGTCCCAGCCGTGAGGATGCAGAGCTGGGTTCAGACCGGGTTCCTGCTCATGCACAGGGCTGTGACCCTGGACAGACCCTGTGCCTCTCAGAGAGGGGTCTTCTGGCTTCTACTTCTAGGGATGCCATCAGGGATAGGATCGCCACATATGTTCTGTACCTGCTATCACAGGAGGCTGGTACACACGCGTGGCAATGGATGGATGGTTGGGGGGATGGGCTCAGAGGGGCCTGGATCTGTTCTGGGGTCCAGGCAAAGCCACGCACGTCCTGCATGTCTCTCCCAGCCCCTGTGGGAAGGTTGCAGTGGACTGATTCTAACCTTGTCCTCTTGTGACACAGACATCAGTGGCTCCCATTAGGTTTAGGCCCTGGTCCCAGAGCCTCATCTGTGCCCAGTGCTGGCCAGTCTCCACAGTGGTTCCCAGGGATTCCTGAATCCTGGTCACACAACCCTGTGGACTTCCCTCCCGTCCAGGGTGGATGGCCTATGTGACAGCGCTCTAAGGAGTAGAGTGGGGGGAAATGATGGGATGTGCTTTCCAACCCGATTGAGGGAAGTCTGTGACTCCTCCTGGTTCCCTCTCTTGTGTTCTCTTGTGTTCATTCTCTGTCAGTCTTCTTTGTGTGTGTCTGTGTCTCTCCCAGAGGCAGGACCTGGGGGCTCTGGGGGTAATGTGAGAAACCTCAGAAGCCTCCCTTCTCCCCATTTTCCTCTCCTGTCCTGGTGCTTGGTTCCTTCCTAAGGCCTCCTCATCCTGACCAGAGCACTGACTCTGGAACCTCTTCCAAATGGGCACCCTGAGGCTGCAACAAGGAGGGTCCTGACCTTGGTCTCCAGACCAGTGGCCTAGTGCTCTGCCACATTCTGGAAACCCAGATCATCAGGCTCCCAAGCCCCTAGGCTGTCCTTTTCCCAGAAGGACCTCAGGAGAGTACAAAGCATTATCCCAGGACTTGGAGCACAGTGGGTCAGGGATGAAGACCCATGGACAACAGACTCTTCTACAAGTCTGTGGACCCCAGGGATACCCCATCTCTACATCCCAATTGACGGAAGAGTAATCTGAGAGCTTTTGTACTGTAGCCCTGTCTGGACTTGGGGGGCATCTCTTCCTACTTCCAGTAGCCCAGGATGGTGATGGACACCAGACCCCAGATCCTGTCCTCTCCCAGTGTCCTGGCAACCTCCCTGGGCCCCTTGGGGGCCCCCTGACCATCACTCTGGCCTGTCTCCCATCCCCATGCTATGGCCCTGATTTCTTGTCAGGAGTCCTGATGCCCCTGCAACATGGCCCAGCTGTCTCCGACCTCTATCTTCTTTCCCCCTTGTCACCCACCACGCTCCTAGGGTGTCTTCCCCTTCTGACCCCAAGCTGGGCAGTCAGAGTGGGGTGTGTTGTGTGTGTGTGTGTGTGTGTGTGTGTGCGCAGGTGCACATGCCTCTACCTGTCTGGGGATGCCAAGAATCATGTTCCTACATGGAACAGGGTGGGCAGTTATCCCCAAGGATCTGGGGGCTCTCACTCCAAAAGCCAACCTCATGGGAGTGTTGGGGCTCTCCTAGAACTGGAGAGCAGCTCCACTCCTTGGACTCTGTACTCATTTGTCCTGGCCCCGTCCCTGCCTCTCTTGACCCCAGGTTCCCAACCGTCCCTGAGGGTTTGACATGGAAATCCTTGAACTTGGCCACTCCTCCAGGGGTAGGTGGAAGACAGGTGCACCAGGCTCACAGGCCTCCTTCCTGAGGGCTAGGTGTGCACCGGGGACCTGCCACAACACCTGTACCATGAACCAGGCCCACAGTGGATGTGCGCGAGACCCATGGCTCCATACCTGACCAGTCCCCTATGTTCCTTCACCACTGCCAAGTGCTCTGTGGCCCCAAAGTCTGCTGAGCCCCAGACCCATGCCCATCCTGGGCAGCAAGGCTCAGGTATAAGGCCAGGTGTGTTGGACATCTGGGGATGCAAAAGTCACTGTATACCCACCCACAAAGCTGGACAGGAATACAGACTCCCTCCTGGGGTCCAGCTGATGCAGGGCTGGGCCAGAGGACTGGAGGCAACAGTGGAGGCCAACTCAGGGCAGGGAGAATAGCAGTTTACCACCTTCCTTTCTCCTCTCCTTCTTCTGCTTTGTTTTCCTGGTAGGACCCTGGGACAGATATCCAGCCTGTCCCTGGCTGCAGCCCTGGCTCGAGTCAGAGGTATGGGAAGCAGGCTGGGGAGGAGGGGCCCACCACCAGGATGCCTGAGTGTGAGGGTGTTGTTACTGCAGTGAGGGACCTAAACGGCGTTCATGGCTGCGTCCCCTCACAGCCAGTCCCCTCCCTGGCTCCTGAAGGAGACCCATCCTCCCAAAGACAGTATCGTTTCAGGTTATGATCCTGGGCCAGGATATAGACAGCTCCTCACAGATCCCGACTCTGGGGCTGAGGCAGCCTTTCTCAGGCACAGCAATGCCCACTGAAAGCAGGGGCTTCAGAAAGAACACACGCCTGGACAAGGTCCTGCCCCAGGATGGTGGCTGTCTTCCCCAGTGCCGGAGGAAGAGGGACATCCACTGCTTCTCTCGGTGGGGGGGCGGAGCTCTGACCCATGAGCAGGCCCTGGAAGTGTTCTAGTCCACCTCTGGAAGTGTACCAGCACTGAGTAGGTCAATCACTGTTCACACATGAACACGGACAACGTGCTAAGGAAGCACCGGAGGTGATCCTGTGCAAGTGGCCTGCGGCCGGTGGGGCTGGCAGCTTCAGTGCCCTCCAATGGGTCCCCTATCCCTGGATGGGAATCCTCCTGGAGTCTCTGTCCTCAGAGCTCCCTTCCTGCTGATTTCAGGACCAAGAGAGGGACTGTGGTGTGGCCTCGAAGGCTCCACCCCAGCCTCCTCCTTCTGTACACATCACTGCTCCTGAAGAAGCAGGGGCTGCTGCACCCACATGCCCCAGGCAAGGCTGCTTTAAGGCACTCATTCCCTCCTTGGCCCAGCCACTCTGGCTCTGTCACATACACAGTGGTCATGGCTGCCTGGCTGGGCCAGGGGTCCCAGGAGAGCTTTCCTTTCCCAAGTTCAGGGTTCATAGTCCTGGCCAGAGAAAGAAGTCCTATCTGTCCTCTGCTAGAGAAGGTGGATTCCTGGGCCGGGTGGCCCTCAGGTGACTGAGGACATGGGGGTCCCCTGGGGAGAAGGGTGACGGGCACCCCTGTCTGGGGGAACAGTGAGCAGCACCCACCCCAGGCTGCAGGTGCACCCATCACCGAGCAATGCTCGTACTCAGACCCACCCCAGGAAACTCTGGCATGATTTTTCATAGATGTATTTACAGGAGTGTTCAGCACAGCAGTGGTGGACAGAGCAGGGAATGCACTAATACTAATGCCCAAGGAGATGGATGGCGGCTCGGCAGGTTAAGCCACTGACTCTTGATTTTGGCTCAGGATGTGATCTCATGGGTGGAATTGAGCCCCATGTAGGGTCTGTGTTCAGTGCAGTGTGTGCTCACGATTCTTTCTTCTCCCTCCTGCCTCTCCCCCACTCTCATACCACTCTCTCTCTCTAAAATAAATTAATAAAATCTTCATAAAAATGGAATCATCATCATTAGCTATCACGGAGATTAAAATCAAAACCCCATTGGGATACCACCTTATACCAGTTAGAATGGCCAAAATTAATGACAGTAAACAACGTGTGTTGGAGAGGATATGGAGAAAGGGGAATCCCCTTACACCGTTGGTGGGAATGCAAGTTGGTGCAGCCACCTTGGAAAACAGTGTGGAGATTCCTTAAGAAATTAAAAATAGAGCTTCTCTATGATCCTGCAATTGCACTACTGGGTATTTACCCCAAAGATACTGATGTAGTGAAAAGAAGGGCCATCTGTACCCCAAGGTTTATAGCAGCAATGGCCATGGTCGCCAAACTGTGGTTGCCGGAGTCCAGAGTCTCTCATGATTTGTCTCCCTCTCTGATATCTTCCCATTCAGTTTTCCTCCCTTCCCCTCTGGTCTTCCACACTATTCCTTACACTCCACATATGAGTGAAACCATATGGTAATTGTCCTTCTCTGACTGACTTATTTCATTCAGCATAATCCCCTCCAGTTCCATCCATGTCAATGAAAATGGTAGGTATTCATCTTTTCGGATGGCGGAGGAATATTCCATTGTATTTATGAACCATATCTTCCTTATCCATTCACGTGTTGAAGGTCATCTCAGCTCCTTCCACAGTTTGGCTATTGTAGCCATTGTTACTATGAACATTGGAGTGCAGGTGCCCCTTCCTTTCACTCTGTCTGTATCTTTGGGGTAAATAGTAGTGAAATTGCTGGGTGGTGGGGTAGTTCTATTTTTAACATCTTCAGGAACCTCCATACTGTTTTTCAGAGTGGCTGTACTTGTTTGCCTTCCCACTAACAGCGTAGGAGTGTTCCCCTTTTTCCACATCCTTGCAACATCTGTCATTTCCTGACTTGTTAATTTTGGCCATTTTAACTGGTGTAAGGTGGTATCTCATCGTGGTTTTTATTTGTACTTCCCTGTTGGTAAGTGATGTTGAACATTTTGCCATGTGTCTGTTAGCTATTTGCATGTCTTTGAGAAATGTCTGTTCATGTCTTCTGCGCATTTCTTGATTGAATTATTTGTTTTATGGGTGTTGGGTTTGAGAAATTCTTTATAGATCTTGGATACCAGCCCTTTACATGACATGTCATTTCCGAATATCTTCTCTCATTCCATGGGTTCCCACTTTGTTTTGTTGACTGTTTCCTTTGATGTGCAGAAGGGTTTTATCTTGATGAAGTCCCAATAGTTCATTTTTGCTTTTGTTTTCCTTGCCTTTGGTGATGTGTCTAGGAAGAAGTTTCTGTGACTGATGTCGAAGAGGTGACTGCCTATGTTTTCCTCTAGGATGTTGATGGATTCCCATCTCACATTGAGGTCTTTCATCCATTTTGAATTTATCTTTGTGTTTGATGTAACAGAATGGTTGAGTTTCAATCTTCTGCATGTGGCTCTTCAATTTTCCTAGCACCATTAATTGGAGAGACTATCTTTTTTCCATTGGATATTCATTCCTGCTTTGTCAAAGAGGAGTTGACCATCGAGTTGAGGGTCCATTTATGGGGTCTCTATTCTGTTCCATTGACCTATGTGTCTGCTTTTGTGTGTATACCATGCTATTACAGCTTTGTGATATAGCTTGAAGTCAGGCATCATGATGCTCCCAGCTTTGGTTTTCTTTTTCAACATTTCCCTGGCTGTGTGGGGTCTTTTCTGGTTCCATACAAGTTCTAGGATTGTTTGTTCCAGCTCTATGAAAAATGCCAGTGGAATTTTGATTGGGATGGCATTAAAAGTATAGATTGCTCTAGGAAGTATAGACATTTTAACAATGTTTATTCTTCCAGTCCATGAGCATGGAATGCTTTTCTATCTTTTTGTGTCGTCTTCAGTTTCTTTTATGAGTGTTCTGTAGTTCCATGAGTACAGATCCTTTACCTCTTTGGTTAAGTTTATTCCCAGGTATCTTATGGTTCTTGGTGCTATAGTAAATGGAATTGATTCTCTAATTTCCCTTTCTGTATTTTTGTTGTTAGTGTATAAGAAACAACTAATTTCTGTACATTGATTTTGTATCTTGCCACATTACTGAATTGCTGTATGAGTTCTAGTAGTTTGGGGGTGCAGTCTTTCGGGTTTTCCATATAAAGTATCATGTCACCTGTGAAGAGACAGAATTTGACTTCGTTGTCAATTGAGTACATTTTATTACTTTTTGTTGTCTGATTGCTGTTGCTAGGACTTCTAGTACTACATTGAACAACAGTGGTGAGAGTGGACATCCTTGTCGTGTTCCTGATCTCAAAGGGAAGACTGTCAGCTCTTTCTCATTGAGAATGATATTCTCTGTGGGTTTTTCATGGATAGATTCTATGAAGTTGAGGAATGTACTCTCTATCCCTATACTTTGAGGCATTTTAATCAGGAATGGATGCTGTATCTTGTCAAATGCTTTTTCTGCATCAATTGAGAGGACCAAGTGATTCTTCTCTCTTTTCTTACTGATTTGTTCTATCACATTGATTGATTTGCTAATTTTCAACCACCCTTGCATTCCATGGATAAATCCCACCTGGTCATGGTGGATAATCTTTTTAATGTACTGTTGGATCCTATTAGCTAGGATCTTGTTGAGAATCTTAGCATCCATATTCATCAGGGATATTGGTCTGAAATTCTCCTTCTTAGTGGGGTCTTTGCCTAGTTTGGGGATCAGGCTAATGCTGGCTTCATAGAAAGGGTTTAGGGGTTTTCCTTCTGTTTTTATTTTTTGAAACAGCTTCAGGAGAATAGGTATTATTTCTTCTTGAATATTTGGTAGAATTCCCCAGGGAATCTGTCAGGTCCTGGGCTCTTGTTTTTTGGGAGGTTTTTGATAATTGCTTCAATCTCGTTACTAGATATTCGTCTATTCAGGTTGCCAATTTCTTCCTGATTCAGTTCTGGAAGTTTCCAGGAATGCATCCATTTCATCTAGGTTGCTTAACTTATTGGCATATAACTGTTGATAATAATTTCTGATGATTGCTTCTATTTCCTTGGTGTTAGTCACGATCTCCTTTTTCATTCCTAACTTTATTAATTTGTGTCCTCTCTCTTTTCTTTTGGATTAGTTTGGCCGATGGCTTATTGATCTTATTGACTTTAAAATTTTTTTTTAAATTTTTTAAAATTTCTTTTCAGTGTACCGACTTCATTGTTTATGCAACACACCCAGTGCTCCATGCAATAGATGCCCTCCATAATACCCACCACCAGGCTCACCCAACTTCCACCCCCTGCCCCTTCAAAACTCTCAGATTGTTTTTCAGAGTCCATAGTCTCTCATGGTTCATCTCCCCCTCCAATATCCCCCAACTCCCTTCTCCTCTCCATCTCCCCATGTCCTCTGTGTTATTTCTTATGCTCCACAAATAAGTGAAACCATACGATAATTGACTCTCTCTTCTTGACATATTTCACTCAGCATAATCTCTTCCAGTCCCATCCATGTTGATACAAAAGTTGGGTATCCATCCTTTCTGATGGAGGCATAATACTCCATAGCATATATGGACCACATCTTCCTTATCCATTCGTCTGTTGAAGGGCATATTTGTTCTTTCCACAGTTTGGCGACCATGGCCATGGCTGCTATGAACATTGGGGTACAGATAGCCCTTCTTTTCACTACATCAGTATCTTCGGGGTAAATACCCAGTAGTGCAAATGCAGGATCATAGGGAAGCTCTGTTTTTAATCAGAACCAGCTTCTAGTTTCATTGATTTGTTCTACTGTATCTCTAGTTTCTATCTCATTGATCTCTGCTCTAATCTTGATTATTTCCCTCCTTGTGTGTGCAGTTGGCTTACTTTGTTGTTGATTATCCTGTTCTTTAAGGTGTAAAGAGAGCTGATGTATGCTGGATTTTCCAATTTTTCTGAGGGAGGCTTGGATGGCTATGTATTTCCCCCTTAGGACCACCTTTGCAGTATCCCATTGGTTTTGGACCAAAGTGTCTTCATTCTCATTGGTTTCCATGAATTGCTTAAGTTCTTCTTTGATTTCCTGGTTGATCCAAATATTCTTAAGGAGGGTAATGTTTAGCTTCCAAGTGTTTTAATTCCTCCCAAACTTTTTCTTGTGATTGAGTTCTAGTTTCAAAGCATTGTGGTCTGAGAAAATGCAGGGAATAATCTTTTGGTATCAGTTGAGTCCTGCTTTGTGACCCAGTATATGGTCTATTCTGGAGAAAGTTCCACGTGTGCTCCAGAAGAATGAGTATTCTGTTGTTTTAGGGTAGAATCCTCTGTATATATCTATGGGGTTTATCTCATCCAATGTGTCATTCAATGCTCTTGTTTATTGATTTTCTGTTTGGATGACCTATTACTGAGAGTGGCATGTTAAGACTCCCTACTATTAATGTATTCATATCAATATGACTCTTTATTTTGATTAACAGTTGTCTTATGTAGTTGGCTGCTCCCATATTGGGGGCATAAATATTTACAATTGTCAGATCTTTGTGGAAAGACCTTTAAGAATGATGTAGTGTCCTTCTTTATCTCTGACTACAGTCTTTTGTTTAAAAATATAATTGATCTAATATGAGAATCACTACCCTAGCATTCTTTTTTATTTTATTTTATTTTTCAAATTATTTTAGTAACATATAATGTATTATTTGCCACAGGGGTACAGGTTGTGAATCATCAGGCTTACACATTTCACAGTACTCATCACAGCACATACCCTCCCCAATGTCCATAACCCAACCACACTATGCCTAACCCCCCCACCCTCCAGCAACCCTCAGTTTGTTTTGTGAGATAAAGAGTCTCTTATGGTTTGTCTCCTTCCCAATCCCATGTTGTTTCATATTTCCTTCCTTACCCCCTACCCCCAACTCTGCCTCTCAAATTCCTCATATCAGAAAGATCATATGATAATTGTCTCTCTGATTGACTTATTTCATTCTACATAATACCCTCTAGTTCCATCCACATCATTGCAAATGGCAAGACTTCATTTCTTTTGAGGGCTACCTGGTATTCATTGTACATATATACCACCTCTTCATTCTCCATTCATCTGTTGATGGACATCTAGGTTCTTTCCATAGTTTGGCTATTGTGGACATTGCTGCTATAAACATCTGGGTGCACGTGCCCCTTTGGATCACTACATTTGTATCTTTAGACTAAACACCCAGTCGTGCAATTGCTGGGTTGTAGGGTAGCTCTATTTTCAGCTTTTTGAAGAACCTCCATGATATTTTCCAGAGTGGCTGCACCAGATTGCATTCCCACCAACAGTGTAGGAGGGTTCCCCTTCCTCCGCATCCCTGCCAACATCTATTGTTTCCTGACTTGTCTATTTTAGCCATTCTGACTGGTGTGAGGTGATATCTCATTGTGGTTTTGATTTGTATTTCCCTGATGCCAATTGATGTGGAGCACTTTTTCATGTGTCTGTTAGCCATCTGAATGTCTGCATTGCAGAAATCTGTGTTCATGTCTTCTGCCCATTTCTTCATTGGATTCTTTGTTATTTGGGTGTTGAGTTGGTAAGTTCTTTGTAGATTTTGGATACTAGCCCTTTATCTGTTATGTCATTTGCGAATATCTTCTCCCATT